>NC_142472.1:28412480-29023480 GCF_049115385.1 Moschus berezovskii
CTCTCTAACTCTTTTAAACTAAACTGAGAGAGTTTTCATTTTGAAAGCTCTCCAATGCCCCAAGAGTGGAAGTAGAGAAAGCTCAGGTCACAGTAACCTTGCCCTCCTCTGTGACTAAAACACTCTTTACAGGCGAGATAAACATCATGAGATAGAAGTGGGCAACATTTGACCTTTTAGTTCAATGTTGGAACATACCTGTTGTCTTTCAACTTGAAAGTATATGTTGGAGAGCTTTTGATTAATAGCATAATCTCTGATTTTACTTCTGTTGCTTCCTGACATCTCATTTTGAGATTCATCAATAGACAAGACATGGACAGTGAGGAGCCTTGTGGTCTGAACTGATGGCTGTTAGGCACCAGTGTTTTCTACTACAGGAGCACAGCAATTAAACTGCTTCCATCTTACAGTCCGCACACACTGAATTTCTGATGGTTGTGTGAGGACGCTCCTCTCCCATAGTATAAGTCCTAGGGGGCATCCTGAGCACCTCACTCATGAATTGCCATTTCCCACTCCAGGGGATCTTCCTAACCCAGGAATCAAACCCTGTGTCTTCTGTGTCTCCTGCATTGCAGGCAGATTCCAAGCCAAGCACGATGAGCAGTTGACACTCTAGTTTCATGCCTGTTTTGACCCTCATGGCTTCTCAAGAATGCCATGTGACTTACAGTTTATTATTAATAAACAGGGAAAGACTTCTTTTTCATCCTGTACTGACATCTGGAATTCTGTTATGCTCATATTTCAGAGATCACAAACACAATAAGTCAAAGTGCAAGATAACACGGGCCCCATGTGTTCTCCAGAAAACAGCAGGAGGGGCCATCCTCTCACCTTGAACCTGTGCCATTAATGTTTCCTGTGTTTTGCTTTTGCTTCAGGTATTTCTGCAGATGTTTTGGCTAATGAATTTGTTCTTTTATGGCTCCTGAATTGTAAGTTACAGCTGGAAAGACCTTGCTACTCTGAGGTTACAAAGGTATTCATCTGTGTTTTCTTCAAATACACAGAAAATAGAATTTTGACATAAAATTTTTGATTCAGTTATAGTTTGTATCAGTGTATTCTTCATATACTTCTTTCTTGATTTATGATATCATCAAGTCTTTTCTCTTTCATATCTTTCTAGGGTTTTGACAGCTCCAATTTCACAGTCTAGTCTTTTATGCCACCTTTTCTCTGTGTTCCTGTATTTCTGCATTTCTTGTTCTTATCTTATTTCTTTAAAACAGAAGGCACTTTATTAAATGCATTTTTAGTTCATGTTGGAATATTAGATCACAATTTTTATCAACTGAGTGACATGATTGTTACCATTTTCAGCTTTCTTACTGTATTGCTGTTTAAAAGTGGAATTTGTTATTTGTGTTGTTAGTCACTGCAGCCAGTAAATTTTCAGTCAATGAATTTTCATGAACTATTACTGGCACAGTTCTGGGCAGCAGCCATAGGACTGATCTGGAGTGGTTTCCCAAGCTTTCATAGTTAACTATTTTCTTTTTATATCTGCAAAGGGTTTAAAGTTATAGCACTTTTGGCTCTCAAAGACCTACTAAAAGAAATCTTGCACTAATAGTTCTGATATTCCTACATCTCAAAGCCTTGGTGTTGCAGTATATGCCTTCATTTAAGGAAGTTCTATTTGCTGGAATTCGTCATATCTGCTACCTCTGGGAAATAAACCCTCATTCCAATTTCTAAATCTTCTGTTTCTATAGCAATTCTGCCCTATTAAATATTTATTCTAATTATAATGACCATCCTCTGATAGATCCCTCTCTTTCTTGGAAATTGATATAGTAAAATCTTGCAATTATATATCCTAATAATGCAAATTATAATATGATGGGATATTAGTATCTACTCACTATACATATTTATTCTAAATAGGATGTAACTGACAGTTGATATTCTCTTAGATGGGAAAGAAGATAGAATGGTGGACATACTGAGAATCCATGGAGCCATGGGTGTCATTCCCATCTCAAAGTGGGACATGGAGTGTGTGTAGCCATAATCACATTATTCTCCTTCCTCGGTTTTTCCACATTTTGAGTATACAGAATAGGCATCAACTAACTGGAAATACAGGCTTCCCATGTGGCTCAGTGGCAAAGAATCCATCTGCCAATGCAGGAGACACAGGAGGTACAGGTTCAATACCTGAGCCAGAAAGATCCCCTGGAGAAGAAAATGACAACCCACTCCAGTATTCTTGTCTGGGAAATCCCATGGACAGCAGAGCCTTGTGGGCTACAGTCCATGGAGTTGCAAAGAGTAGGACATGACTTAGTGACTGAGCACACCTGCAACTGGAAATATTCCTGGAATAACCAGTACTCTGGAAACTTTCCCATTGATATTTAAACCAAGGTAGAGAATTGTCAGCACATGATGCTAAAACCAGCTGCACCAGGTTGGATTTGAACTGCCTAGCCCAGACTCTGGAGATTCCAAACAGCCACTGTGTAGTCTCAATTCAGTTATCTCATTAATCTCACAGTAAGGGAACCCAACATTGTATGTGATTTAATATTGTGCATACTACGAGTTTGGATGTTTTTGTATCTCCAACAATTTCTGGACTTAAGAATGTCTAGTCCTCTTCTATAGATTCGTGCTCACTTTGTGCACATTCTCATATAGGCGTCTCATGGGTTGTTCAAGACCTCTCCATTGGGCAACATTGGAATCCATTTGCTTCCTATAGATTGTTCTTTCCGATCCTAGTTTTCTTGAAAATGTAAGTTGTGTATTTGTTGTTATTATTGTGGTTATTGTTCTCCTTAACACTTTCCATGAATAGTTGAATGTACCCACTAGCACTAGAATTCTGCTGAGGGATTTAGAAAGATATTTTTAAATTCCTGAATATAACTTCTTACCTCTGAAATTAGGAAGTTCAAGCTTCATAAAATACAATTTAAGATTCACTAGTAGACTCTCATAAGATTCAATCATAGAAGCAATTTCACCTAAATAATTTTTATTCATTTTACATTCTTTCTTTCTAAAGAATGGCAATCTTTAATTTATTTCTCTTTCAAAGTTCACCACTAGAACAGATGTTAAAAATTATAAATATCCTAGTTTCAAAAAAGCATAAAGGAGACTGTCACCTTTGACCTTGTGAATAACAAAACTGAACACATATAAGCCACTTATTTCAAAATATTCAATGTATTTTCGCTTATGCTCTATAAAGAAACTTATGAAGGTATCTAGTATAGATTGTGAAATTTGACAATGTTCAAAATAACAGTATTTAGTCTTTGAAGAAAAGTGTAATTACTTTATAAAGTGTTACATTGATCTGAAGCACTTTTTCAATGATGAATATGCTTGGATTGAAGAATAAGACAAGATCAAATATTTTTTGTTCTGCTTTGATTCATGCTTTTTTCTTCTCAAATTAAACCTAATTTTAGTTGGCAGGATCCCAGCTATTAGTGTCTCATCTACTGTGACCATTTCTAACATGATATGCAGAGGTCATTTGTATGATATTTGACTCTATTGATTTTAAAGTTGTAAAACTCAATACCACATGGACACAATAAAAATGGAATTTGGGACTCATGATGTGTGGCAGAGGGCAGTTTAAAAAAAGAAGAAATGTGCCAACCTGGGAAATAAATTTTGATAGAGAAATAGCCTTTTGAATACGTGCTGGTAGAGAGAGAAGAAAGGAACTGATTAAGACTAAGATGTAACAAAGTGAAAAGAAAGTAATATTGAAAAGTAAAATGGATTATAATGTTAATATTGGTATAAAAAATTAACACAAGTAAGGGAAGAATATGTCATTGACAGCTTCAAAGGAAATCTGGAGGGGAAAAGTCACATGAATTGTGAATTTTCATAGTGGTCATACGTCATGTCTTCTAACCACTCTGCAACTTTTGCACATCTTTCTAGAGAATTTTCTTTTCTCATGATTCTGGATACTCAGGGTAGAAACCAGAAAACATACCTGCCCAGTATGCCTGTCTTTTTGTTTTGTCAACTCAGGCACGCTATCAGTCCCTAGTTATCCAAACACTAATCTAGGTGTCTCTGTGAAGATATTTTTCAGATGTCATTCAATTCCATAATCAATTGACTTTGTCAGGGGGATTATCCTAGATAATCTGTGTGGACTGATTCAATCAGTTGTAAGGTCTAAGAGCAGATCTAAGGCTTACTGGAGGAAGAAGACATTCTATCTGTGGACAGCAGCTTCAGCCTGTGCCCTGGAGTCTACCTGTTCTTCAGATTTTGAACTTGTCTAGCCAATCACTCTAAGCTGCTAGTGATCTATGCAGGAACCTCCTAAATAATATCATATATACATTCATGCATACACACACATATACTTACAAAGCACTACGTAACAAATGAAACATACTAGAGAGACAGAAAATCCTTGAGTACGATGTCAGCAGAACACTATCAGCTAGCATTAAAGGAAGCTGAAAGGGGACACAATGAAAGAAGGTTGTTGGACACCAGCCTTCAAGTTCTGCCATGCAAGAATTCAGATGAATAAAACTCCTCAGCTGCAAGTACATGCTAGCATTGATCAAAAAGGAAGAATGACTCAGAGAATATACCTAAGAATCAAAGAGGATTATTTCCAGGCCTTTAAATAAAATTCACCCAACTGGACTTGAAATTGTTCCAGACTGGTGATTCCATTGGCCTTCATTTTCTTCCACTTTGAACAGGAACGTCTGTAACTGTTGTCCTATGCCTATCTCACCATGTCAGTTTGCTACCAGGTAACATTCCTTGTGTTCACAGGTAAACAGATGGAAAGAAATTATCTTCACTATGGTTTATAACCAGATCCTCATCTTCCCCCAACTAAGATGATGTAGGTGATGAGATTTAGACTGATATTATTTTGAATGTTAAGCAGATTCTGTGGATTCTGAGATTTTAGAGGATATTGGTATGAGATGAATGTATTTCTTAGGTGGGAAGGGAATGAATCTTTGGTGTCCAGAGGTGGACTCCAGAAAGCAGAGCATGATTTCCCAAAGACCTTAATATACTAATCTCCAGAACCTGTAATATGCTAGATTAGATGACAAAAGGTAATTAGGGTTGCAGATGGGATTCAAGTTGCTGATCAGTTGATCTCAAAGTAGAGACATTAGCCAGAATTATTCAGGTGGACCTGATATAATCAAGAAGGGTCTTTCAAAATGGAAGAGGGATTGGAAAAATGACTGGAGAGATGCAAGTGTTAAGAAGTACTCAGGCCCAACCTGCTGGTTTTGAAGACGGAGAAAGAGGGCCACTAATCAAGAAATTAGGGTGGTCTCTGGAAGCCAGAAAAGGCAAGAATATAGATTCTCTTTTAGACATGCAAAACTAATGGAACTCTACAAACATCTTGATTTTTGCCAAATATGACTCATTTTGGACATCTTTACCTTCAGAACTTTAATATAATAAATTTGAACTAATTTAAGCCACTAAACCTGTGATCATTTTTTAATAGCTGCCATAGGAAATTAGTACATACAGCCTAGCCTTGCAGTGGGGAGTCAGGTACGTGATGTAGGTTCCAGCATGTAGACTAGCTTCCTCAACACTGTGATTTGAAGGTGACAAGATGAACGGGTGGTACTCAAAATTCATTTTCTGGTGAGGTTAGAAGAGGAGGCTTTGTCCTACAGAAACAGAAGTGGTGAAAGCCATGGTGCTGAGTTCAGCCCCGGGTCCATAAGGTCAAGTGTCTATTTCCAACTGCAGGTCAATGTGATCTTCATGGAAGAGTCTTCATGTGAAGTTTGGGCTTTGAGTCTGACTGTAGAGCCTCTTTTAAGGGCCCCCATGTTTAACTTGCTATCTCCTCTAGAGATTTCCTGACTTAATATCCTTTAAAAATCATCTTTTGAACTAGCTAGTGTACTTTTATTCCAATTAAGATTTCTGACATACACAATTTATCAAGGCAGAAGCTTCATTGAATTTTTGAGAAAGAAACCATATTTTAGGATTAATGTGAAAATAAATGTGAAAGAACTGGAGAAACAGGGTAGAGATCACTTTGTTTAATAATCTGTGCCCTTCTGTTATTAACTCCTGAGACGAGGAGAGTGCCAAATCAGTGTTGCAGTGAATGAACTAGGACCTTTATTTCCTCTCTGGGCAAATGAAATGCTAATTAGCTTGGTGTTTTAAATTCAAGCAGCTTATTCTTTCATTCACATGTGGGAATTCAGGCAAGTATAGTCTCATGTAGGAAAATTCTCTATAGTTTATAAAACAGGAAACACAACAATGTTTCTTTTTAAAGACGTAGACAGTGGACATCTTTTTGCCTACAAAACTAAATAATATGTTTCTCATTAGTTTATTCTCACTAATTCTTTTATTTCTGCGACTGACATTCATTGGAAATGTACCATGTCCTTGGTTATGATGATACAGTTGTGAGTAAGACGTGGTCTCTGCCTTGCAAGAAGTCTACATTTAAAGAAAAAAGGCAGGTATAATGAAAAAAAGAATGCAGTAAATGATACTGTAAAGCACTCAAAGATCATAGAAAAAAGTATGATTAAACCTGCCTCAGGGATAAGAGGAGTGTTTAAAGCAAAGACAGCATTAGGTATTAACTTTACTTGATAGAAAAGGCAAGAGGAAGAAATCAGAACAGTGTATATCCCTAAAGAAGTATGTGGAAAGCCAAAGAGATCACAGTGAGGTATAATTTTCATGCATGATGAGCATACCAAAATGAATGAAGTAACGGAAATGCATTTATGCATCTGCACATGAGGATGTATATGTATATGCCTGTGTATGTGCGTGTTTTGTGTGTACTGGGGGTTAGGTTTATAGGAAATAATCAAAAGAGGTCAGTAGATACGATAAAATTGTGAAAGAACTTGCATCTCATGCAATGGCATTTGGACTTGAAAATACTTAATCATATAAGCAAAAAGACTAGAGTGTTGTCTATTGGCAATGTGAGGAATATCCTAAAGAGGAGCCAGAAAGAAGGTATGGTAAACAACTAGATAATAATACGTTGCATACATGTGTGCTTAGTCATGTCAGTCGTGTCTGTCTCTTTGTGACCCCATGGACTGTGGCTCACCAGGCTCCTCTGTCCATGGGATTCTCCAGGCAAGAATACTGGAGTGGGTTACCTTGCCCTCCTCCAGGAGATCTTTCAACCCAGGAATCAAACATGCATCTTTTACATCTTCTATATTGGCAGGCAGATTCTTTACCATTAGTGTCCCCTGGGAAGCCCAAATCTAGACTACTGTAAGCCAAAGATATTGAAATGAAGCTTCATTTCCATAGACAGTATGAGAAAGTAAGAACTTTCATAGAGCTTAGTACTTAGAACAAATAAACGGTAGGACAGATGTGAATTACTGATTCCATCTTGGAAGACTGAGAAGATGTTTTGGAGTATTTTGAAACAGGCATTTTGTTTTACTTGATCAGTTCAGTTCAGTTCAGTTCAGTCGCTCAGTCGTGTCTGACTCTCCGTGACCCCATGAATCACAGCATGCCAGGCCTCCCTGTCCATCACCAACTCCTGGAGTTCACTCAAACTCATGTCCATCGAGTCGGTGATGCCATCCAGCCATCTCATTCTCTGTCGTCCCCATCTCTTCCTGCCCCCAATCCTTCCCAGCATCAGAGTCTTTTCCAGTGAGTCAACTCATTGCATGAGGTGGCCAAAGTATTGGAGTGATAAGTACCCAGAATTCACAGATACTGGAATCTATACAGTTTCCCTATTAACTAGAGAAGGGAGAATGGGAATAATACATAGGCAAATAATGGAGATGCTAAGTTTCATCCCTTTGATGGGTCACCAAGTGGAGATAACCAACTTGTTAAAAATACAAGTGGGGAGATTGATGTTGGGAAGATATATATTTTTCAATCAGTTAACATATAAACAAAATTGGAAGCTGTGGAATCAGATTCATCAAGTCAAAGGCTAATATAGTGTGGAATCAAAAAACTCAAGATATGAAATAAGTAAACAAAAGAAAGGAAAATAATAACAAAATATACAATGACATCTGAGTAAAAAAATGAGGCTACATCATCTACTTAATAGGTTTTGCTCATATTCATAAGCCTCAAGGAAAGTTCTACACATTAAATCTGTAACTTAAACACTTTAGTGGGAATGCTCTATGATGAGAGATTCTTAGTACCTAGGTACTACACTATTTGCAGAGAATTCTCAGTCTAACCATATGCAACTAGCTCTTCAAAGTTCTGAGTTGAAATTCAGGTACATAATAAGTTATATAATAATCTATTTTTTTTTAAAAAATCCTAATACATTGCTATGGCTGAACTGAAAATATTGTTGCTTAGATTTATAGAAATAGAAACATTTTATGTTTACTCTTTTCATAATAAACCGAATATATGACTATTTCATTTGAAAAATTGGATTATCTCTATAACAACTGAAGTACTTTGCTTTTCTGTAATATTGCAAAGGGTAAACACACATTGTAAATTTTAAAAATAATTTTTCCAACTGATAAATATTTGGGAATTAGTCCTTAAAAATATGCTTGCTTCATGGGTCACAAATGACATTTTGCTAATGTTTGATTCAGTTCAGTTCAGTTCAGTTGCTCAGTCCTGTCCAACTATTTTCAACCCCATGAATCACATCACGCCAGGCCTCCCTGTCCATTTCTAGCTTCCGGAATTCACCCAAATCCATGTCCATTGAGTCGCTGATGCCATCCAATCATCTCATCCTCTGTTGTCCCCTTCTCCTCCTGCCCTGAATCTTTCCCAGCATCACGATCTTTTCAAATGAGTCAGCTCTTCCCATCAGGTGTTCAAAGTTTGGAGTTTCAACTTCAACATCAGTCCTTCCAATGAACACCCAGGACTGATCTCCTTTAGGATGGACTGGTAAGATCTCTTTGCAGTTCAAGGGACTCTCAAGAGTCTTCTCCAACACCACAGTTCAAAAGCATCAATTCTTCGGCACTCGGCATTATTCACAGTCCAACTCTCACATCCATACACGAGCACTGGAAAAACCATAGCCTTGACTAGAAGGACCTTTGTTGGCAAAATAATGTCTCTGCTTTTTAATATGCTGTCTAGGTTGGTCAAAACTTTCCTTCCAAGGAGTAAGCGTCTTTTAATTTCATGGCTGCAACCACTATCTGCAGTGATTTTGGAGCCCCCCAAAATAAAGTCAGCCAGTGTTTCCATTGTTTCCCCATCTATTTGCCATGAAGTGATGGGACCGGATGCCATGATCTTAGTTTTCCAAATGTTGAGCTTTAGGCCAATTTTTTCACTCTTCTCTTTCACGTTCATCAAGAGTCTCTTTAGTTCTTCTTCACTTTCAGTAAAGGGTGATGTCATCTACATATCTGAGGTTATTGATATTTCTCCCGGCAATCTTGATTCCAGCTTGTGCTTCTTCCAGCCCAGCATTTCTCATGATGTACTCTGCATATAAGTGAAATAAGTAGGGTGAGAATATACAGACTTGACGTACTCCTTTTCCTATTTGGAACCAGACTGTTTTTCCATGTCCAGTTCTAACTGTTGCTTCCTGACCTGCATACAGGTTTCTTAAGACGCAGGTCAGGTGACCTAGTATTCCCATCTCTTTCAGAATTTTCCACAATTTATTGTGTCCACACAGTCAAAGGCTTTGGCATAGTCAATAAAGCAGAAAGAGATGTCTTTCTGGAACTCTCTTGCTTTTTCAATGATCAAGCGGATGTTTGATCTCTAGTTCCTCAGCCTTTTCTAAAACCAGTTTGAACATCAGGAAATTCACAGTTCGCGTATTGCTGAAGCCTGGCTTGGAGAATTTTGAGCATGACTTTACTAGTGTGTGAGATGAGTGCAATTGTGCAGTAGTTTGAGCATTCTTTGGCATTGCCTTTCTTTGGGATTGGAATGAAGACTGACCTTTTCCAGTCCTGTGGCCACTGCTGAGTTTTCCAAATGTACTGGCATATTGAGTGCAGCACTTTCACAGCATCATCTTTCAGGATTTGAAATAGCTCAACTGGAATTCCATCACCTCCACTAGCTTTGTTCGTAGGGATGCTTTCTAAGGCCCACTTGACTTCACATTCCAGTATGTCTGGCTCTAGGTGAGTGATCACACCATCATGATTATCTGGTCATGAAGATCTTTTTTGTCCAGTTCTTCTGTGTATTCTTGACACCTCTTCTTAATATATTCTGCTTCTATTAGGTCCCTACTATTTCTGTCCTTTATTGAACCCATATTTGCATAAAATGTTCCCTTGGTATCTCTAATTTTCTTGAAGAGATATCCAGTCTTTCCCATTCTATTGTTTTCCTATATTTCTTTGCACTGATTGCTGAGTAAGGCTTTTTTCTCTCTCCTTTCGATTCTTTGGAACCCTTCATTCAAATGGGTATATCTTTCCTTTTCCCCTTTGCTTTTCACTTCCCTTGTTTTCACAGCTATTTGTAAGGCCTCCTAAGACAGCCATTTTGCTTTTTTCCATTTGTTTTTCTTGGGGATGGTCTTGATTCCTGTCTCCTGTACAATGTCACGAACCTCCGTCCACAGTTCATCAGGCACTCTGTCTATCAGATCTAGTCCCTTAAATCTATTTCTCACTTCCACTGTATAGTCATAAGGGATTTGATTTAGGTCATACCTGAATGGTCTAGTGGAGTATTTTGTAAACTTCTATAGATTATATACCTTAATTAATATTTGTTCATATTTACAGAAGTTGTGGTTGAAAAATTGAATTATTGAAAATCTTTTATATTTGATATTATTTCCTTTTATAATTTAGTATAAGACTGACTTGGGCTGGTTGTGCATTCTGAATAATCAGTCAGAAAAATTTAATATACATGAAAAAAATTTTTTTCAGGAAGAAGGCAAGTAGATGAACAAAAGAGGTCAACAACTGGAAAGCAATGTTTAGTTTGTAATTAGATATATAAAGAACAGGAAAATGGGCTTATCTAACAATACAAAAGTTCCTCATTTATTTTCTGAATTTACTAGTTGAAAGGAAAACAAAATATAAAAATGAAAGTTTCATGTCTTAATCTTACTACTTCCTAGGAAGTGAGGAACCCCCATCTTTCCATTTTCCCCCAGTTTTGAATACTGTACTTGCTGTGATTAACACTTTAAAGTATTCTTCCCTCTTTAGTGAATAAGAGTAATAATTTGGTACTTCATTAACTCCTATTACTAGGAAAATGTTAGTTAGATTTTTATGAAAATCCAATGCCTTTTCAATTGATATACTTTACAAATTTAAGGCAGTATGAAAGGCCCATCAGCTATAGAGAACATTGATGTTATTGGAGGTTTTGGCAGTCTCATAATTGCATTTCTATAAATATTTAAATGCATCTTGGTTTGAAAATGAAAGGTACATATCATAAAATGAGAAATTACACATGATACATGACCTTTTCTGAGTGAAAATTTGAGGCACCAATGAATTTTTATCACTGAAATAAATGTTGCCTTTTCTTGATAATCTCCTTTCTGAACCAGTCTGAACTTTGCTATCAGTAAAATCTCCAAAAGCTGATTTCATGAAAAACGTTGAGAACTTCTTGGCACCTTCCATTTCTCATACCTTTGTTGCTGTATTTGCCTAATATAAAAGGCTATTTCTTGCCTAAATACAATTTTTATCAAGTCCTAAATTTTAAATATAAGTCAAAACCTTTTAATCCATTAGAGACTATTCAGTTCAGTTCAGTTGCACAGTTGTGTCTGACTCTTTGCAACCCCATGAATCACAGCACACCAGGGCTCCGTGTCCATCACCAACTCCCAGAGTTCACTCAAACCCATGACCATTGAGTCGGTGATGCCATCCAGCCATCTTATTCTCTATTGTCCCCTTCTCCTCCTGCCTTCAATCTTTCCCAGCATCAGGGTCTTTTCAAATGAGTCAGCTCTTCGCATAAGGTGGCCAAAGTATTGCAGTTTCAGCTTTAGCATCGGTCCTTCCAATGAACACCCAGGATTGATCTCCTTTAGAATGGACTGGTTGGATCTCCTTGCAGTCCAAGGGACTCTCAAGAGTCTTCTCCAGCACCACAGTTCTAAAGCATCAATTCTTCGGCAATCAGCTTTCTTCATAGTCCAACTCTCACATCCATACATGACCACTGGAAAAACAATAGCCTTGACTAGACAGACCTTTGTTGGCAAAGTAATGTCTCTGTTTTTTAATATGATGTCTAGGTTGGTCATAACTTTCCTTCCAAGGAGTAAGCGTCTTTTAATTTCCTGGCTACAATCAGCATCTGCAGTGATTTTGGAGCCCCCAAAAATAAAGTCTGACACTGTTTCCACTGTTTTCCCATCTATTTCCCATGAAGTGATGGGATCAGATGCCATGATCTTTGTTTTCTGAAGATTATTAATAATTAGAGATTATTAATAATAATTAAATGTTATTCTGCTTTTATTTTATAGCTTAAATATCTTCATATTGTCCTGTTGTCCAAGTATTCTATTTTTCTATCATAAAAAAATCATGAAATGGTGGATAACAGTCATTTAACAAATATTTGTTGAATGTACTTTAAAAGAGGAGTTCATAAAAACAGAGTTGCCATGTGATCCCACAATCCCACTCCTGGGTATATATCTGGACAAAACTATAATTTGAAAAGATACATACACCCTTATGTTTATAGCACTATTTATGATAGCCAAGGCATGGAAACAACCTAAATACCTATTGACAGATGAAAAGATAGAGAAGATATATAAATGTGTGTGGGTGTACATATCAACAGATGAATGTATGGAGAAGATATATGTGTGTGTGTTTGTGTGTGTGTGTGTGTGTGTATACATATGTATACAGATGAATGGATATAGAAGATATCTATGTGTGCACATACTTGAAATGCAATACTACTCAGTCATTAAAAAGAATAAAATAATGCCATTTGCAGCAGCATGGATGGAGTTAGAGATTGCTGTACTAAACTAAGTAAGTCAGAAAGAGAAAGGAAAATACCATATGATATTACTTATGTGAAATCTAAAATATGACACAAATAAACTTATCTGTGAAACAGAACCTGAGTCATGGACATAGAGAACACAATTCTTGTTGCCAAGTGGGAGGGAAAGTGGCAGGTTGAATTGGGAGTTTGGGGCCAGAAGACGCAAAGAATTACATATAGAAAGGATAAACAACAAGATCCTATTGTATATCACAGAGAACTATATTTAATTTTCTGTATTAAAACATAATTGAAAAGAATAGGAAAGAGAATATATATATATATATATATACATGTATATTTGCAGGCTAACAGATGCTAAGTCGCATCAGTTGTGTCCAACTCTGTACGACCCCATGGGCAGCAGCTCACCAGGCTCCTCTGTCCACAGCATTCTCCAGGCAAGAACATGGGAGTGAGTTGCCAGTTCCTTCTTCTCCTTGGTCCACTAGTTCGGACATATATATATATATATATATATATAACTGAATCACTTGCTGTACATCAGAAACAAAAAGTAAATAAACAGGAAAAACATCATTTCTTTCAGGTATTTTTGCTGAGTCTATGTCCAGGGCTGTATCTAAATATGGCCACACTATGTGCATGCTCAGTCATGTCTGACATGTTGTGACCCTATCAACTGTAGCCTGGCCACACTATGTGCATGCTCAGTCATGTCTGACATGTTGTGAGCCTATCAACTGTAGCCTGCCAGGCTTCTCTGTCCATGTAACTTTCCAGACAAGAATACTGGAGTGGGTTGCCATTTCCTATTCCAGGGTGTCTTTCAGACTCAGGTATCAAATTCAGGTCTCCTGCAGCTTCTGTGTTGGCAGGCATATTCTTACCACAAAGCCACCTGGGAAGCTTAACCAAACATGGTCATAATATTGGAATAAAACGTAAATTAAAGTTTGAATTATATCCAGATTTTTGTTCAAGCCACCTCTGAGCAACTGAACACTCTTACATAAAATTTTTCCCACCTTATGATCAATTTTATGAATTAAAATTTAAAGAGACAGCTTAAATTTTATTTTTCTTAGACTCTATATTCAAATTAGTAATGAGGTAAATTCTTGAGCTACCTATAGACAGAATATTAGGAAATGTTATGAGGACTGTTAAGTTCTAATGGTGTTTACCATGTATGTCACTGATGACCTGTATCAAGCACATAAATTCAGATTGCCTTATGGTGTTGTAAAAAATAGAGTATATCTTTCAAAAATGGATGGTGGCTATATATTCTAAAGTATTCATTTGAGCCCAGGGTATCGACCTTGATATGTTGTTTTTCAGGACTATTCTAAGGCTGATAGCTTTGGCTACCGTTTTAGAAATATTTAGTAATTGGCTGTTTTTATTGTGTGTTTGTGTGTGAACGTGTATATGTGCATGTGGGTATGTATGTATCTATGCCTTATTCAAAATCCTGTCTCATGAAATGATTAATCCTTGTTTTCTTTATATGAATGTAAAGCTTATTCAATAAACATCTCTAGAGAATTTACATCTATAGTACTCTTGCCTAGAAAATTCCATGGATGGAGGAGCCTGGTAGGCTGCAGTCCATGGGGTCGCTAAGGGTCGGACACGACTGAGCGACTTCACTTTTACTTTTCACTTTCACACATTGGAGAAGGAAATGGCAACCCACTCCAGTGTTCTTGCCTGGAGAATCCCAGGGACAGGGGAGCCTGGTGGGCTTCCATCTATGGGGTCACACAGAGTCAGACATGACTGAAGTGACTTAGCAGTCAATGATGCTCCTACCTTAGGGAAAACACACATTACTAGTTTTATTGGTTCATACGATCAATGTGGTTTAAAAAGAATATTACCAGTGATATGTAATCAAGATAAGTATAAAGAATGCAACCAAAATGTTTACAATAGCTTATCTGAGAAAGTATAATGACCAGAGAAGACAACCAAAGAACTATATTAACAAAAAGGATGTAACCTGTTACTTTTTAAGTTGACTGAGTTCACTTGCCATCTAATTTATGTATCCACTGCATTTCTTGTATTTCAGAACAATCAGGTAATCTGTATACAAAGGAAACAGTTGATTGCACTCTTTTAAATTTCAAAACGTTATAAAGAATTAAGAAGTCACTAGTGGAAATGTTATTAGAAATTAGCATTGATCTTATGAACTCATCCAGAGTATTTTTTAGTAGTTAAATCCTGGAGAAGACCATTGAGAGTCCATTGGACTGTAATGAGAACAAACTAGCCAATCCTAAAGGAAATCAACCCTGAATATTCATTAGAAGGACTGAGGCTGAAGCTGAAGCTTTAATACTTTAGCCACCTAATGCAAAGAACTGACTCATTGGAAAAGACCCTGAGTCTGGGAAAGATTGAAGGCAGGAGGAGAAAGGGATGACAGAGGATGAGATGGTTGGATGGCACCATCTACTCAATGGATGTGAGTTTGAGCAAACTCTGGGAGATAGTGAAGGACAGGCATGCTGCAGTCCATGGGATCACCAAGAGTCAGAAACGACTTAGTGACTAAACTATAAAATCCTAAGAGCATCTAAATGGAAATAGAGCCATCATTTTGACACCAGGGATTTTTTTTTTTTTTTAATCAGAAATAGGTTGCTGATAGAGAACTTCTTCCCTGGAGAGCTTTAAGAATAAGGCAGACATTTATCTGAGAGGATTTCATTTTCCCAAGCCAAGCAGGCAGGGATCAAATGATTTCTTAATACTCCTTTCAGGACTTTATTTTCTCTTTTATAAGAAAAGACAGAGTTTGATAGGAGAGATAAAAACTGAAAAATACCTTTGAACCACATCCTTAGAGGTACATGGACTTCTTTAAATAGAAACTGGATCTATAAGGAAGATCTCATAAAATAAAAATTCCACATATATATAAGTTTTAAAGTCACATTTCTTTAAGTCAACTTTGTCAACATGTTGAAATTAAGATGTTTTGAAAATAATTTGGCATGTAACTAGCAAACCTGTAGAATTACTTTTTTTTTTTTTTAATCCTTCGATGGGGTGGAAACTACAGAGGGTATCTTTCAGTGGAGAGCTTTATTCTGAGAATACATAAGCTATGCTGTAATTACCCAAGAAAATGGAGTAAGAAAGCTTTCAATATTTTGGTGGCAAATGGCATATACAGAAGAAACAATGAATATGAAAAAAAAAAACCCACAAAAATGGATTCACTAAGTGGAAGATTAGGACTTCAGGGTGATGAATCAAAACATATACAAAGAGTTATGAGATTAAGACCCATTTGGAAAGAAATTGAACTTGGAAATGTATATCTAAGTATGCAGCCAATTTATGTAATTACAAAGGTAAAAAAGATGGCAGAGTAGAAGGACGTGTACTCATTTTCTACTGCAAGAACTCTACAGTTTCATCTCATGGCTCAACAACCATCAATAGGAGAATGTTGCATCCTACCAAAAAAAGAAACCCCATATCCAAGGGCAAAGGGTAAATCCCAACAAGATGGTAAGAGGGGTGAAATCACATTTAGAATCAAACCCCATTCCTGCCAGATATGCTCAGAGGGCTCAGAAAAAAACCTTGTGGACATCAGGACCCAGAGACCCCACAGAGACTGAGTCAGACCTGCCTTTGAGTGTTTGAGTGTCTTCTGCAGAGGCACAAGCCAGCAGTAATCTGCCGTGTGGACAGGGGCTCTGGCTGCAGCAGACCTGAAAGGCACAGTGTGTGAGCCCCACCACTGAGCCACCAAGCAGACGACACACTAACTGGAGAACAATTATACCAAAGAAGTTCTCACACTGGTACAAAAGTTCTAGGACTCACCACAGATTTCCCAAACTGGGGATCCAGAAAAGGGACTGAGAACCCACAGGGATTTGATTTTGGAGGTCAATGGGATTCACAGAACTTCCACAGGACTGGGGAAACAGACTTGGGGGCACAGACCAAAACTTGTGCACTCCTGGACCCAGAAGAAAGAAGCAGTGACCCCACAAAATTGAGCTAGACTTGACTGTGATTGTCCAGGAGTCTCTTGAAGAGCTATGGGTCCACAGGGGCTTGCTGCAGGGATACTGAATACGACAGTCCTGGCCTAAAGCCTTTTGAAGGAGGTCACCATTACTGCCATTACCCCTAACATAGTTTGGTTTCAGGCCAAACAACGAGGGAACACAGCCCCACCCATCAACAGAAAATTAGATTAAAGATTTACTGACCATGACCCCACCCATTAGAACCAGACTCAGATTCCCCCACACCCAGCACCTCCCATCAGGAAACTTCCACAAGCCTCTAATCCTTATTCATCAGAGGGCAGACAGAATGAAAACCACAATCACAGACTACTAACCAAACTGATCACAGGGATAACACCCTTGTCTAACTCAATGAAATTATGAGCCATGCCCTGTAGGGTTACCCAAGATGGACGGGTCATGGCAGAGAGTTCTAACTAAACGTGGTCCACTGGAGAAGGGAATGATAAACCACTTCAATATTCTTGTCTTAAAGAACCCCAGGAACATTACGAAAAGGCAAAAAGATAGGACACTGAGAGATGAACTCCCCAGGTCGGTAGGTGCCCATATGCTACTGGAGAAATAACTCCAGAAAGAATGAAGAGACAGAACCAAAACAAAAACAACACCCAGTTGTGGATGTGACTGGTGATGGAAGTAAAGTCTGATGCTGTAAAGAACAATATTGCATAGGGACCTAGAATGTTAGGTCAATGAATCAGGTAAATTCAAAGTGATTAAATAGAAGATGGCAAGAGTGAACATCGACACTTTAGGGATCAGAGAACTAAAATGGACCAGAATGGGTGAATTTAATTTAGATGAGCATTATATCTACTATTGTGGTCAAGAATTGCTTAGAAGAAATAGAATAGCCCTCATAGTCAACAAAAGAGTCCGAAATGCAGTACTTGGGTACAATCTCAAAAACAACAGAATGATCTCTGTTTATTTCCAAGGCAAACCATTCAATATTATAGTTATCCAAGTCTATGCTCCAGTCACTAATGCTGAAGAAGTGAAGCTGAATCGTTCTATGAAGACCTACAAGACTTTCTAGAACTGACACCCAAAAAAGATGTCCTTTTCATCACTGGGGACTAGAATGCAAAAGTAGGAAGTCAAGAGATACATGGAGTAACAGGCACATTTGGCCTTGGAGTACAAAAGGAAAGAGGGCAAAGGCTAACAGAATTCTGCCAAAAGAATGCACTGATCATAACAAACGCCTTCTTCTGACAGCCAAGAGATGACTCTACACATGGACATTACCAGATGGTCTATATCAAAATCAGATTGACTATATTCGTTGTAGCCGAAGATGGAGAAGCTCTATACAGTCAGCAAAAACAAGACCAGGACCTGACTGTGACTTAGATCATGAACTCCTTATTGCCAAACTCAGACTTAAGTTGAAGAAAGTAAACCACTAAACCATTCAGGTATGACCTAAATTAAACCCCTATGATTATACAGTGGAAGTGATAAATAGATTCAAGGGATTAGATCTGATAGAAGGAATGCCTGAACAACTATGGACAGAGGTTCATGACACTGTATAGGAGGCGGGGATCAAAACCACACCCAAGAAAAACAAATGCAAAAAGGCAAACTGGTTGCCTGAGGAGGCCTTACAAATAGCTGAGAAATGAAGAGAAGTGAAAGGCAAGAGTTAAGAAAAGATAGACTCAACTGAATATAGAGTTCCAAAGATTAGCAAGGAGAGATAAGAAAGCCTTCCTCAGTGATCAATGCAAAGAAATAGAGGAAAACAATAGAATGGGAAAGACTAGAGATCTCTTCAAGAAAATTAGAGATACCAAGGGAATATTTCATGCAAAGATGGGCACAATTAAGGACAGATGTGGCACAGACCTTACAGAAGCAGAAGATATTAAGAAGAGGTGGCAAGAATGCACCTCTTCTTAAGAACTATACAATAAATATCTTAATGACCCAGATAACCACGATGGTGTGATCACTGACCTACAACCAGATATCCTGGAGTGTGAAGTCAAGTGGGCCTGAGGAAGCATCATCACGAACAAAGCTAGTGGAGGTGATGGAATTCCAACTGAGCTATTTCAAGTCCTGAAAGATGATGTTGGGAAAGTGCTGCACTCAATATGTCAGCAAATTTGGAAAACTCAGCAGTGGCCACAGGACTGGAAAAGGTCAGTCTTCATTCCAATCCCTAAGAAAGGCAATGCCAAAGAATGCTCAAACTATCTCACATGCTAGCAAAGTAATGCTCAAAATTCTCCAAGCTAGGCTTCAACAATACATGAACCAAGAACTTCTAAATATTCAAACCAGATTTAGAAAAGGAGTAGAACCAGAGATCAAATTGCCAATATCTGTTGGATTTTAGAAAAAGCAAGAGAGTTCCAGAAAAACATCTATTTCTGCTTCATTGACTATGCCAAACCTTTGACTGTGTGGATCACAACAAACTGAAAAATTCTAAAAGAGATGGGAATACCAGTCCACTTGATCTGCCTCCTGAGAAATCTGTATGCAAGTCAAGAATCTACAGTTAGACCCGGACATGGAACAATGGACTGGTTCCAAATAAGGAAAGGAGGACATCAAGGCTGTATATTGTTACCCTGCTTATTTAACTTATATGCAGAGTACATCATGTGAAATGCTGGGCTGGATGAAGCACAAGCTGGAATCAAGATTGCCGGGAGAAATATCAATAACCACAGATATGCAGATGGCACCCTTCTTATGGCAGAAAGCCAAGAAAAAGAACTAAAGAGCCTCTTGATGAAAGTGAAAGAGAATGAAAAAGCTGTCTTAAAGCTCAACATTGAAAAACTGAAGATTATGGCATTTTCCCATCACTTCATGCCAAATAGAAGGGGAAACATGGAAACAGTGACAGACTATCTTCTTGGACTCCAAAATCACTGCAGATGGTAACTGCAGCCATGAAATTAAGTCACTTGCTCCTTGGAAGAAAAGCTGTGACCAGACTGCTGCTGCTGCTAAGTTGCTTCAGTCGTGACCGACTCTGTGCGACCCCATAAACGGCAGCCCACCAGGCTCCCCTGTCCCTGGGATTCTCCAGGCAAGAACAGTGGAGTGGGTTGCCATTTCCTTCTCTACTGCATGAAAGTGAAAAGTGAAAGTGAAGTCGCTCAGTCGTGTCTGACTCTTAGCGACCCTATGGACTGCAGCCCACCAGGCTCCAGACTAGACAGCACATTAAAAAGCAAAGACATTACTTTGCTGACAAAGGTCTGTCTGGTCAAAGCTATAGTTTATTCCAGTAACCATGTATGGATGTCTGAGTTGGACTATAAAGAAAGCTGAGTGCCAAAGAATTGATGCTTTTAAACTATGGTGTTAGAGAGTTCCTTTGACTACAAGGAGATCAAACCAATCAAGATAAAGGAAATTAGTCCTCAATATTCATTGGAAGGACTGATGCTGCAGCTGAAGTTTAAATATTTTTCCATCTGATGCTAAGAACTGACTCCTTAAAATAGACCCTGATGCTGGGAAAGATTAAAGGCAGGAAGAGAAGGGGTTGACAGAGGATGAGATGGTTGGATGTCATCATTGACTCGATGGACATGAGTTTGAGCAAGCTCTAGAATTGGTGATAGACAGAGAAGCCTCATGTGCTGCAGTCCATGGGGTTGCAATGAGTGGGACACGGCTGAGCAACTAACTGAACTGAACTGAATTTTATAATGGACCTGAGCATCCACAGATTTAGTTATGTGGTCCTGGAACCAACCCCCAGAAGATACTGTGGAGTGATTGCAGTTCATCACTACTTACAGAAAAATGATGCAGAGTAGAATCTATACCTATACCTATGCATATAGCCCACTCAATGTAAGCAAATATGCAAATATTTCAACAGTTTTTGACTACCAATACATTATTATTTTTTATTCTTTTTTCTAACCTTGTTCTATTTAAAAATAACAAATATAAATGGTAAAAGAACAGTGAAATATAAAGGTTCAGTTAGAAAATTGAGATTTAGTCTGTTGAAATATTAGAAAGTAATTATTAGTGGAATTAAAAACAAAAACTTTACAAATCCAATTATATTAATTTCAGTTCTTTTCTTGTCTTTCTAAATGGGACATAATCCAGTTCTGACTAGAGATGTCTCTGGTAGCATTATATGCTTTACAAGGGCAGCATTATTAACTTAATTTCAGTTGGGAAATAATTCACTGACCTGTTAAGAAAATATAATTATATCTAAACATTTACAGATAAGTGTATGAATATTTGTTTCAGAATCCATGTACTATTAGTCTTCATTTTATTATTAAAAATGAGAGAAGATTTCAGTTATATTATCAAATCCATAATTGGTATGCAGGAAAAGGCATGCAGAGGACATTTGCAACAAGGTCAGTTGAGTCAAAGAGAAGCATATTATGGAAAAGTTAAATGTATTAAAGGATTGACATGTCTTAGTAATGAGGAATGATTTTATTAATCTCTCCATTACAGTGAGCACAAAGTTCAATCACAAATTCTACATGAGTTGTTTTGGGATTTTGTAGAAAATATGATCTTTTTTCTCCCCCTCACTTTATTTATGACTTTAATTTTCAAAGTCATCTGGGAGGAAAAATAAAAAGAATAATATCTTTGCACCTATTTGTTAATAGAAAAATGGTTAATGAATGATTATTCCTATCTCCTTTGGACTCAAGATATCATAGTACAAAGATATAAATTCCATTATTATTTAAACATAAGGCAAAGGCCTGCTTTTATGAAGTCTCTAAAGGAAGTTATGTGGTTACTGGAGGCCTACTGATTCAGTGTTCCATGATAAAGATGTTCTAATCAAGGGCAAATACAATTTTCATTATTAAAGTGTAAAATATATTATGGGAAAAAGTCTTTCTGTTAATTACAATTAACAGTTATTTTGGCCTCAGATAAACAGAAGAAAAATTTGGGTTGGGGCTATTCATTGCAACAAATATAAACATGTAATTGAATTATCATCTTAACATATCCTTGATGATGAGAACTGGAGTAGAAGTTATAGACCCTATAGGTTTAGGTGAAACAAATGCCCATGGCATAAAGTAGGAGCTGGAGTGTGGTATTATTTATGTTCAGCCTACCTAATAACATAAAATAACTCCTAAATTATCATTGATATTCACTGGGGCTCATTTCTATGATACCAAAGAGATGACATAAGTATAACTTCAAATAACATTTTAAATATGCATAATATAAAATCATTTCCCTATATTGAAATCCCTTCCTATGTATTTATAAACAATTTTAATGGTCTTTTTTTTTTAAATCAAAACACATATTTGGTAGATCTAGCTGGTTATTTTGGTCACCTCTACACTATTATATTTGACAATATTAAGTATACCTATAACGAATACAATTTTCTTACTGTTGTGCTAGAGTGACTCCATAAACTAACCACAATACAAAATCCAATTTTCCGTTTTCTTTTTCCTTCTCCTTCAATGAACCCAATGTTCTGAACAAATTTACTTTATTTATGGTTCGCTACCATATTCTTTTCTGCCTTGCTCAACTTATTTTCTTAATAATTATATGCTTATTTGCCACGTTATTTGTATTCTTAACGACTTTTATACAGTTTTCTAAAGCATGATCATATGCCCTCTCTGACCTTCTTTAACTTTTCCTGGTGAGTATATTTTCTCCTGCACTAAGATAAGTAGGAAAGGAAAGGTCAATGATACAATAAGGATGTCATTAGTTCAGCCCAACTGGTTTAATGACAAGAAGCCACAAAACATAACATTTAATTCATCGAATTCACTGAAGTCTAGAATTTGACCTCAGAGGTTCAGAAACACAATCTTGCAGTATTTCAGTGTTACATAGATTTAAGCATATCATCTCATATTAACAAAGCACAAAAAATGGATATAAAAATTGGTGTTATAGTTTAATTTACTGTGTGCAACACAGGTGTAGAGTAGTCTGAATACAAGTGTGGATTCCCTGTAGGCCATGGCAAGTGAAGGCAAATGACCCGAATAATTCTTCAGTTCAGTTCAGTCGCTCAGTTGTGTCTGACTCTTTGAGACCCCATGGACTGCAGCATGCCAGACTTCCCTGTCTATCATCAACTACTGGAGCTTACTCAAACTCATGTCCATCAAGTTGGTAATGACATCCAACCATCTCATCCTCTGTCATCCCCTTCTCTTCCTGCCTTTAATCTTTCCAAGCATCAGGGTCTTTTCAAATGAGTTAGTTCTTCACATCAGGTGGCCAAAGTATTGGAATTACAGCTTTGACATCAGCCCTTTCAATGAATATTCAGGATTGATTTCCTTTAGGATTGACCTGTTGGATCTCCTTGCAGTCCAAGGGACTCTCAAGAGTCTTCTCCAACATGACAGTTCAAAAGCATCAATTACTCGGTGCTCAGGATAGTCACGATAATGTGATCACTGACCTAGAGCCAGACATCTTGGAATGTGAAGTCAAGTGGGCCTTAGAAAACATCACTACGAACAAAGCTAGTGGAGGTGATGGAATTCCAGTTGAGCTTTTTCAAATCTTGAAAGATGATGCTGTGAAAGTGCTGCACTCAATATGCCAGCAGATTTGGAAAACTCAGCAGTGGCCACAGGACTGGAAAAGGTCAATCTTCATTCCAATCCCAAAGAAAGGCACTGCCAAAGAATGCTCAAACTACCGCACAATTGCACTCATCTCACACGCTAGTAAAGTCATGCTCAAAATTCTCCAAGCCAGGCTTCAGCAATATGTGAACCGTGAACTCCCAGATGTACAAGCAGGTTTTAGAAAAGGCTGAGGCAACAGAGATCAAATTGCCAACATCCGCTAGATCATGGAGAAAGCAAGTGAGTTCCAGAAAAATATCTATTTCTGCTTCATTGACTATGCCAAAGCCTTTGACTGTGTGGATCACAATAAACTGTGGAACATTCTGAAAGAAATGGGAATCCCAGACCACCTGACCTGCCTCTTGAGAAACCTGTATGCAGTTAAGGAAGCAACAGTCAGAACTGTACATGGAACAACAGACTGGTTCCAAATAGGAAAAGGAGTATGTCAAGTCTGTATATTGTCACCTTGCTTATTTAACTTATATTCAGAGTACATCATGAGGAACGCTGGGCTGGAAGAAGCACAAACTGGAATCAAGATTGCCGGGAGAAATATCAATAACCTCAGATATGCAGATGACCTTACCCTTATGGCAGAAAGTGAAGAGGAACTCAAAGGCCTCTTGATGAAAGTGAAAGAGGAGAGTGAAAAGGTTGGCTTGAAGCTCAACATTCAGAAAACAAAGGTCATGGCATCTGGTCCCATCACTTCATGGGAAATAGATGGAAAAACAGTGGAAACAGTGTCAGACTTTATTTTTTTGGGCTCCAAAATCACTGCAGATGCTGATTGCAGCCAGGAAATTAAAAGACGCTTACTCCTTGGAAGGAAAGTTATGACCAACCTTGATAGTGTATTAAAAAGCAGAGACATTACTTTGCCAACCAAGGTCCGTCTAGTCAAGGCAATGGTTTTTCCCGTGGTCATGCATGGATGTGAGAGTTGGACTGTGAAGAAAGCTGATCGCCGAAGAATCGATGCTTTTGAACTGTGGTGTTGGAGAAGACTCATGAGAGTCCCTTGGACTGAAAGGAGATCCAACCAGTCCATTCTAAAGGAGATCAATCCTGGGTGTTCATTGGAAGGACTGATGCTAAAGCTGAAACTGCAATACTTTGGTCACCTCATGTGACGAGTTGACTCACTGGAAAAGATTCTGATGCTAGGAAAGGTTAGGGGCGGGAGGAGAAGGGGACGACGGAGAATGAGATGGCTGGATGGCATCACCAACTCTGTGGACATGAGTTTAGGTGAACTCCGGGAGTTGGTGATGGACAGGGAGGCCTGGTGTGCTGTGATTCATGGCGTCACAGAGAGTCGGACACAACTGAGCGACTGAACTGAACTGAACTGAACTGAACTCGGTGCTCAGCTTTCTTTATAGTCCAAATCTCACATCTATACATGACTACTGGAAAAACCATAGCTTTGACCTGACAGAACTTTGTTGGCAAAGCAATGTCTCTGCTTTATAATATGCTGTCTAGGTTGGTCATGGCCGTTCTTCCAAAGAGCAAGCATCTTTTAATTTCATGGTTGCAGTCACCATCTGCAGTAATTTTGGAGACCCAGAAAAAAAGGTCTCCCACTATTTCCATTATATCCCCATGTGTTTGCCATGAAGTGATGGGATCAGATGCCATGATCTTAGTTTTCTGAATGTTAAGTTTTGAGCCAACTTTTTACTCTCCTGTGTCATTTTCATCAAGAGGCTAGTCCTCCTGGCTTTCTGCCATAAGCGAGATGCCATCTGCATATCCGAGGTTACTGATATTTCTCCCAGCAATCTTGATTCCAGCTTGTGCGTCATCCAGCCCAGCATTTCCAATGATGTACTGGAAATATAAGTTAAATAAGCAGGGTGACAATATACAGCCTTGATGTACTCCTTTCTTGATTTGGAACCAGTCTGTTGTTCCATGTTCAGTTCTAATTGTTCCTTCCTGACCTGCATACAGATTTCTCAGAAGCATGTTAGGTGGTCTGGTATTCCCATCTTTTGAAGAATGCATAGTCAGCATGTAATCAAAGTTAAATAAGTTTTATTATTTTAATGATCCAGTAGTAGCAGTTTCTTGAAATGAAAAGTTGATACATTTATTATAACAAGAAAAATGTGTGTCAAGTGAATTGAAAACCCAATAGCCACAGTACTTGGACCAGCAGGTTTGTGCTCCTCTTTGTAGCTTTCCTTATTTGTTTTCCTAAATTGTAATATCTCCTTCTAATGAATATATTATTTCATTCAGTTCAGTTCAGTTGTTCAGTCGTGTCCGACTTTTTGCGATCCCATGGACTAAAGCATGTCAGGCCTCCCTGTCCATCACCAACTCCCAGTTTACCCAAACTCATCATAAGAAATTGTAAAAGTTAATTATGGCATACATATACAATATACTATCATACAGCCATTAAAAATGATCCCATAAATTTACATAGAAATATATCCATAATATACTCCCAAACTGTGGTATAGCCTTTGAGGAGGAATCTGTGGAATGAGAAGTATAATTTGTCAAAAGTTAAAAGATGTTAGACATATATGCTATATGACCTTGCAGTTCTACTGTGAGGTATTATTCCTACGCTAATACTTGCAAATGTGTTTAAAGATTATGCATAAGACTATTATTGCAGCATTACTTGTAACATTGAGAAACCATTCAGTGGAATCCTCTGTCATCATTACGAAGAATAAAATAGGTCTCTAAATAAGCTAATGTGGAAGGGTATTGAAACCAAATAATAAAAAAGCAAATTACAGAATGGTACATAAAGTATGATCTCATTTATTTTAAAACCTTATTTTGTTGTTCACTCACTAAGTCACTTCCAACTCTTTGGTGACCACATGGACTGTAGCCCACCAGGCTCCTCTGTCCATGGGATTTCCCAGGCAAGAATACTGGTGTGGGTTGCCATTTCCTTCTCCAATTATGTCATTAGAAGGTTTAAAACAGTTTTCCTCAAACTTCCTCTACAAATCATATGAATTAGATAACCGAGTAGGTCTCTGAGCTCTTTCCCAAATTTGCTCAGTCAGAATCTTTGACTGTGGGGCTTGGAAATTGCTGTTTAAACAAACAAACCCAAATATTTTCATTCTTACTTAAAATTAGAAAACATAAGGCTTACAAAATTACCACTTAGTTTTGAATATCTTTATGTATATATCTTGCTGCTGCTGCTGCTGCTGCTAAGTCACTTCAGTCGTGTCCGACTCTGTGTGACCCCATAGACGGAAGCCCACCAGGCTCCCTGTTCCCTGAGATTCTCCAGGCAAGAATACTGGAGTGGGTTGCCATTTCCTTCTCCAATGTGTGAAAGTGAAAAGTGAAAGTAAAGTCGCTCAGTCGTGTCCGACTCTTAGCGACCCCACGGACTGCAGCCTACCAGGCTCCTCCATCCATGGGATTTTCTAGGCAAGAGTACTGGAGTGGCTTGCCATTGCCTTCTCCGATGTCCCTCCAAATCATAGTAAGCCCTATGTACATATATATACATGCTTAGTCACTCAGTTGTGTCTAACTCTTTGCGAACCCATGGACTGTAGCCTACCAGGACTTTCTTTCCATGCAATTTCTCAGGCAAGAATACTGGAGTGGGCTGCCATTTTCTTCCTCCAGCGGATCTTCCTGACACAGGTATCTGACCCACGTCTCCTATGTCTCCTGTATTGCAGGCAGATTCTTTACCTCCTGAGCCATTGGGGAAGACCTCCATATAAATAAGAAATTTTATCTTATGTCTTATTTCTAACTACCCAAAATGGATATTATATTTATGATTTGTTTAATAAGTATCTGCTGACCTGAAATAAACTGAACCTTCAATTCAGTAAGTGCTAATTGTAACCTGCCCTTCATGAATCATAGCCTTGTCATGGCAAAGGGGCTTGCATAACTCAATGAAGCTATGAGCCATGCAGTGCAGAGCCACACAAGATGGATGGGGCCTAGTGAAGAGTTCTGATAAAATGTAGTCCACTGGAGGAAGGAATGGCAACTCACTCCAGTATTTGTGTCTGGAGAACCCTATGTACAGTATGAAAAGGCAAAAAGATATGATACTTGATGACAAACCTCACTCCCACTCCCAGGTCAGAATGTGTCCAATATGCTACTGGGGAAGAGCAGAGAACAATTACTAATAGCTTCAAAGAGAACGAAGTAGAGGACCCAAAGCAGAAATGGCCCTCTGTTGTGGATGTGTCTTGTGGTGAAAGTAAAGTCCAAAGATGTAAAAAACAATAGGAACCTGGAATATTAGGTCTATGCATCAAGATAAATTGAACATAACCAAGCAGGAGATGGCAAGAGTAAACATCAATAGTTTAGGAATGAATGAACAAAAATGGATGGGAATGTACAAATTTATTGCAGATGACCATTATATATAATACTGTGGACAAGAATCCCTTAGAAGAAATGGAGTAGCCCTCACAGTCAACAAAAGAATCTGAAATGCAATCTTGTGTGCAGTTTCAAAATGACAGGATGATCTCAGTCCATTTCCAAGGCAAACCATTCACATCACAGTGATCCAAGTCTATGCCCAACCACTGATGCTGAAGAAGCTAAAGTTGACTGGTTCTTTGAAGACCTACAAGACTTTCTAGAACTGACACCAAAAAAGATGTCCTTTTCATCATAGGAAATTGCAATGCAAAAATAGGAAGTCAAGAGGTACCTGGAGTAAAAGGCAAGTTTGGCCTTGGAGTACAAAATGAAGTAGGACAAAGGCTAACAGAGTTTCTTAAACAAAACACACAGCCAAAACAAACACTCTTTTCCAACAACCCAAGAGAAGACTGCATACATGGACATCACCAGATTGTCAATATCCAGATCAGATTAATTACAGTCTTTGTATCCAAAGATGGAGAAGCTCTATACGGTCAGCAAGAACAAGACCTGCAGTTTACTGTGGTGGGGGCAATGAGAACTTTAATGCAAAATTCTGGAGAAGGAAATGGCAGCCCACTCCGGTGTTCTTGCCTGGAGAATCCCATGGACAGAGGAGCCTGGAGGGCTACAGTACATGAGGTTGCAAAGTTTCAGACATGAAACAGTAACTAAACAACTACCAATGCAAAATTCAGGCTTAATTTGAAGAAAGCAGGGAAATCCACTAGGCCATTCAGGTATGACCCAAGTCAAATCCCTTACTATTACACGGTGGAGGCAATGAAGAGGTCCAAGGAATTATATCTGGTAGACACAGTGCCTGAAGAACTATGGACAGAGGTTCATAACACTGGACAAGAGGGAGTGAACATCCATTCCTAAGGGGAAAAAAATGCAAGAAGGCAAAGCACTTACAAATAACTGATGAATACAGAAGTGAAAGAGAGAGAGAGAAAGATATATCAAACCGAATGCAGTGTTCCAGAGAATAGCAAAGAGAAATAAGTCCTTTTTAAATTAACAATGCAAAGAAATAGAGGAAAACAACAGAATGAGAAAAACTAGAGATCTTTTCAAGAAAATTGGAGAGATCAAGTGAACATTTTATGCAAGTATGGACATGATAAAGCATAGAAACAGTAGGACCTAACAGAAGCAGAAGAGATTAAGTCGAGATGACAAGAATACACAGAAGAATTACACAAGAAAAGATTTTAATGACCAAAAAACCAAAATGGTGTCATCATTCACCTAGAGCTGGACATCCAGGAGTGTGAAGTCAAGTGGGTCTTAGGAAGCATTACCAAGATAAAAGCTAGTGGAGGTGAAGGAATTCTAGCTGAGTTATTTCAAATCGTAAAAATTGTGTTTTTAAACTGTTGCACTCAATATATCACCAAATTTAGGAAACACAGGAATGGACACAAGACTTCAAAAGGAAAACTATCATTTCAATCTCAAAGAATGGCAATACAAAAGAATGTTCAAACTGCAATCGGGCTTATCTCATATGCTAGCAAGTTTATAACCAAAATCTTTAAAGCTAGGCTTCAGCAGTATGTGAACCGAGAACTTCCAGATAGAAAAGCTGGGTTTCAAAGAAGCAGAGAAACCAGAGATCAAATTGCCAACATTCACTGGGTCATAGTGAAAGCAAGATCACTACAGTTCAGTTCAGTTCAGTTGCTCAATCGTGTCCAACTATTTGTAATCCTATGAATCACAGCACGCCAGGCCTCCCTGTCCATCACCAACTCCCAGAGTTCACTCAAACTCATGTCCATTGAGTTGGTGATGCCATCCAGCCATCTCCTTCTCTGTCGTCCCCATCTCCTCCCACCCCCAATCCCTCCCAGCATCAGACTCTTTTCCAGTGAGTCAACTCATCGCATGAGGTGGCCAAAGTATTGGAGTTTCAGCTTTAGCATCAGTCCTTCCATTGAACACCCAGGAGTAATCTCCTTTAGAATGGACTGGTTGGATCTCCTTGCAGTCCAAGGGACTCTCAAGAGTCTTCTCCAACACCACAGTTCAAAAGCATCAATTCTTCAGCGATCAGCTTTCTTCAAAGTCAAACGCTCACATCCACATGATCACAGGAAAAATGATAGCCTTGACTAGACGGACCTTTGTTGGCAAAGTAATGTCTCTGCTTTTTAATATGCTATCTAGGTTGGTCATAACTTTCCTTCCAAGGAGTAAATGTCTTTTAATTTCCTGGCTGCAATCAGCATCTGCAGTGATTTTGGAGTCCAAAAAAATAAAGTCTGACACTGTTTCCACTGTTTTTCCATCTATTTCCCATGAAGTGATGGGACCAGATGCCATGATCTTTGCTTTCTGAATGTTGAGCTTCAAGCCAACCTTGTCACTCTCCTCTTTCACTTTCATCAAGAGGCTTTTTAGTTCCTCTTCACTTTCTGCCATAAGGGTGGTGTCATCTGCATATCTGAGGTTATTGATATTTCTCCCGGCAATCTTGATTCCAGCTTGTGCTTCTTCCAGCCCAGCATTCCTCATGGTGTACTCTGCATAGAAGTTAAATAAGCAGGGTGACAATATACAACCTCGACATACTCCTTTTCCTATTTGGAAGCAGTCTGTTTTTCCATGTCCAGTTCTAATTGTTGCTTCCTGACCTGCATACAGGTTACTCAAGAGGCAGGTCAGGTGGTCTGGTTTCCCATCTGTTTCAGAATGTTCCACAGTTTATTGTGATCCACACAGTCAAAGGATTTGGCATATTCAATAAGGCAGAAATAGATGCTTTTCTGGAACTCTCTGGCTTTCTCCATGATCCAGTGGATGTTGGCAATTTGATCTCTGGTGCCTCTGCCTTTTCTAAAACCTGCTTGAACATCTGGGAGTTCACAGTTCACATATTACTGAAGCCTGGCTTGGAGAATTTTGAGCATGACTTTACTAGTGTGTGAGATGAGTGCAATTGTGCAGTAGTTTGAGCATTCTTTGGCATGGCCTTTCTTTGGGACTGGAATGAAGACTGACCTTTTCCAGTCCTGTGGCCACTGCTGAGTTTTCCAAATGTGCTGGCATATTGAGTGCAGCACTTTCACAGCATCATCTTTTAGGATTTGAAATAGCTCAATTGGAATTCCATCACCACCACTAGCTTTGTTTGTAGTGATGCTTTCTAAGGCCCACTTGACTTCACATTCCAAGATGTCTGGCTCTAGGTCAGTGATCACGCCATCGTGATTATCTGGGTCGTGAAGATCTTTTTTGAACAGTCGTTCTGTGTATTCTTGCCACCTCTTCTTAATATCTTCTGCTTCTGTTAGGGCCGTACCATTTGTGTCCTTTATCAAGCCTATCTTTGCATGAAATGTTCCCTTGATATCTCTAATTTTCTTGAAGAGATCTCTTGTTTTTCCTATTCTGTCGTTTTCTTCTATTTCTTTGGATTGATCACTGAGGAAGGCTTTCTTATCTCTCCTTGCTATTCTTTGGAACTCTGCATTCAGATGCTTATATCTTTCCTTTTCTCCTTTGCTTTTTGCTTCTCTTCTTTTCACAGCTATTTGTAAGGCCTCCTCAGACAGCCATTTTGCTTCTTTGCATTTCTTTTCCATGGGGATGGTCTTGGTCCCTGTCTCCTGTACAATGTCACAAACCTCCATCCAGAGTTCATCAGGCACTCTATCTATCAGATCTAGTCCCTTAAATCTATTTCTTACTTCCACTGTATAATCATAAGGGATTTGATTTAGGTCATATCTGAATGGTCCTGTGGTTTGCCCTACTTTCTTCAATTTAAGTCTGAATTTGGCAATAAGGAGTTCATGATCTGAGCCACAGTCAGCTCCTGGTCTTGTTTTTGCTAACTGTATACAGCTTCTCCATCTTTGGCTGCAAAGAATATAATCAATCTGATTTCGGTGTTGACCATCTGGTGATTTCCATGTGTAGAGTCTTTTCTTGTGTTGTTGGAAGAGGGTGTTCCAGAAAAACATGTACTTCTGCTTCATTAACTATGTTAAAGCCTTTGGCTGTGTGGATCACAAAAAACTGCAGAAAATTCTTAAATGGATGGGAATAGCAGTCCAAATTACCTGTATCCTGATAAATCTGTATGCAGGTCAAGTAGCAAGTTAGAACTGAACATGGAACAACTGACTTGTTTAAAATTGTTAAAGGAATATGACATGGCTGGATGTTGTCACTCTGCTTATTTAACTTATATGCATGTAAACTTATATATCATGTGAAATGCCAGGTTGAATGAGTCATAAGCTGGAATTAAGATTGAGCAGAGAAACATTAGTAGGTGATGCCACTCTAATGGCAGAAAATGAAGAGAACTAAGGGCTTTCCAGGTGGCGCTAATGGTAAAGAACCCACCTGCCAATGAAGGAGACCTAAGAAATGCAGGTTCAATGTCTGGGTCAGGGAGATCCCCTGGAGGAGGGCATGCAACCCACTCCAGTATTCTTGACTGGAGAGTCCTGTGGACAGAGGAACCTGGCAGGCTGTACAGTCCACAGGGTTGTAAAGAGTCAGACAGAACTGAGCCAACTTAGCAGACATGCATGAAAAGAACTAAAGAGCCTCTTGATGAGGGTGAGAATAGGAGAGTGAGAAAGTTGGATTGAAACTAAACATTAAAAAAAAACTAAGATCATGTCACATAGTCCCATCACGTCATGACAAAAAGAGGAAGCAGGAACATATTTTATTTTCTTGGGATTGCAGAGTCAGGCATGACTGAGCAACTTTTGCTTTTGCTTTGCTTTCACTTTCACAGCTAGAATAACTAGCAAATTATCCCATATTCTTTAAGTGCATCATTATTTTTTGGAGCATATTTTCCAGTAGTTTCCCGAGTAACATTCAGGAGAAATCAATTTCTAAAACTTTGCAAACTGAAAATTACTTTATCCTCATATTTGATCATTTGACTGTATGCAGATGACACCACCCTTATGGTAGAAAGTGAAGAGGAACTCAAAGGCCTTTTGATGAAAGTGAAAGAGGAGAGTGAAAAGGTTGGCTTGAAGCTCAACATTCAGAAAACGAAGATCATGGCATCTGGTCCCATCACTTCATGGGAAATAGATGGGGAAACAGTGGAAACAGTGTCAGACTTTATTTTTTGGGCTCCAAAATCACTTCGGATGCTGACTGCAGCAATGAAATTAAAAGACGCTTGCTCCTTGGAAGGAAAGTTATGACCAGCCTAGATAGCATATTAAAAGGAAGAGACATTACTTTGCCAACAAAGGTCTGTTTAGTCAAGACTATGGTTTTTCCCATGGTCATGTATGGATGTGAGAGTTGGACTTTGAAGAGAGCTGATCGCCGAAGAATTGATGCTTTTGAACTGTGGTGCTGGAGGACTCTTGAGAGTCCCTTGGACTGCAAGGAGATCCATTCTAAGGGAGATCGATCCTGGGTGTTCATTGGAAGGACTTATGCTAAAGCTGAAACTGCAATACTTTGGCCACCTCATGCGATGAGTTGACTCAATGGAAAAGACTCTGATGCTGGGAGTGATTGAGGGTAGGAGGAGATGGGGACGGCAGGGAATGAGATGGCTGGAAGGCATCACTGACTCGATGGACATGAGTTTGAGTGAACTCCGGGAGTTGGTGATGGACAGGGAGGCCTGGCGTGCTGTGGTTCATGGGGTCACAAAGAGTCGGACACGACTGAGCAACTGAACTGAACTGAACTGAACTGAAAGTTCAAAGGTGGAGATGATTTTTTCTCAGATTTTGGAGGTATTGATCTATAGTCTTCTAAATTCCAGTACTGTTATTTAAGACTGTGGTGTCATCTGAGTATTGATGGATTTTATATCTATTATTTTCCTTTGGAAAATTTAAGGATGTCTATTTTGTCTCTGTTCTAAAATGTCCTGATATTATACCTTTCTGCAGATATATTTTTATTCATTTCATTGTATTTATAATTTAATATGGGAGACATCCTTTCTATAGAATTATCTTGCCTCACTCCTTTGATCATTTTGATACCTCTGTTTCCCTTGCTACCTCTTCTTGGTATTACACATCCTGCAGTAAGCCTTGGCTAGTCATATCTTTTCCTGTTCTTGGCCCATTATCTATGTATTTGCTTTACAGTTTCCAAAAGCTCCTCTGTGTTCTCTAGTTTATAATATCTGTAAATTTTTTTCCTTATTTTATTGACCTGTCCCTTATTTTACTTATTTTTTACTTACCTTATTGTACTACCTGTGGCTGACTTCACAGGAATTTTTCTTTTTCTTTCAGTATTGTTTCTGTTTCCAGCTTGTTCCTTTAAAAATATTTTTGTCTTCCATACTGAGTGCTTTTCCTAAATACCTGGTCTATTTTGGCTCTTAGTTTATATTCATTTTTTAGGAAAAAAGCTTTAAGTATGTGGATCTGCCAACAGATAGATTTTTCTCTAGTTTCATTTCTGGGGCAACTCCTTTCGCACTCAAATGACTCCCCCTGAAAAAAAGTCATAGTCTCAACTACATGAAATCAATGTCCAGAATAAAGTTTCCTTTGATTGCTTAATGTTCCTCATGATTTCAGGCTTTGGGAACTTAATTTAGTATATGACTAAATCAAGAAATTTAAGTAGGGAAAAGTGAGATGGAGAATGGCTTTTGGTTGGCAACACATTCTTGCACCAGACCCAGAATGTTTAATTCTGCATTTCTCTTTTTGTGCAAAAAAAAAAAAAAATCCCTTTTACTAAATTCAATTTGAAATTAATATTTTATTACTGAGTGTCTAAAGCATTCTTACATGATAAACCACCTTAATTAAAAACAAGCCTACCATTTTGTGATACAGTCTTTACATTCCTAATGTATTTTTATCAATAGTTAGGCATGTGTCCAGTTATGTAATCTGTATTGTTCCTTTACTTATTATGTGTTTCTCTCACTAGATTCAAGACCCAGAGGGAAAGAGACTTTGTCAGATTCTTTCACTGCTATGCCCTCAACTCGTAAAGTAAAGCTTGCACAAAGATGTTGTTGTGTTGCTTAGTTGCTAAGTCATGTTCAACTCTTTCTGACTCCATGAACTGCAGCATGCCAGGTTTCCCTGTACTTCACTATCTCCCATAGTTTGCTCAAATTCATATCCATTGAGTCAATGATGTCATCAAACCATCTCATCCTCTGTTGCCCCCTTCTCCTCCTGCCCTCAATCTTTCCCAGACTCAGGGTCTTTCCCAATGAGTCAGCTCTTTGCATCAGGTGGCCAAAGTACTGGAGCTTCAAGTTCAGCATCGGTCCTTCCTATGAATATGCAGGGTTGATTTCTTCTAGGATTTACTGGTTTGATCTCCTTGCAGTCCAAGGGACTCTCAAGAGTCTTCTCCAGCACCACAGTTCAAAAGGATCAATTCTTTGTTGCTCAGCCTTCTTTATGATCCAGCTCTCACATCTGTGCATGACTACTGGAAAAACTGTAGCTTTGACTATATAGACCTTGGTTGGCAAAGTGATGCTTTTACGCAGAGATGAATATTCAGTAAAAATCTGGTGAGTTCAACAGGAAATTGTGTGATTTATCATAAGATGGAAAAAGAAAACTGCAAAACGAGAAGATAAGTCATCATGAGCTATGTGTCTTGCAATCTGTCCAGTACAGTCACTATTACTCTAGAAAAAGCATGTACTTTCTAGTTCCCTACAGTCCCCAAATAGTCCTAATGCCTTGGAACTGACCTTTTTACACATTTACAGTACATGACAGACCTTAGGTCTTCATAGTTTTGATTATTTTCCTCATAGGTATACATACACGGTACAGTTTATGCCCCTGGATGATGTCTGTAAATAAAAGACAGGTATATTTACTTTTCAATTAATACCAATGTGCATTCAAATTTGAAGTATTTAACTATGAGTATGCGTTATGTGTGCATGCTACATTGTTTCAGTTATGTCCAAATCTTTGCTTACTTTAAAGTAAATAACCATAAAATAAATAACATTTTCTGTGCATTCTTTTTATCCTGATGTTTATGTTGGTTTTCTTAAAGAAATTATTCATAGAGGCCTAAGTATGTCTATATAATATGTGTTTAAAAAAAAGATGTGATTAATATGTATGTAGATCAAATAGGTTTGAACTATTTTTTCTATCAGGTATTTTCTATTTAATAAGTTTTTCTAAAAACTACACTTTTTACCTTTTCTCTCAAATTGTATATGACTGTGGATATAGCTATATGATAAGATGGAAAGTTCCTTTGCAGTTTATTGTACTTAAGCAATACAACATTATCTGAATAATACAGTAACAACAAAATTATTTGCTTTAACAATAAAAATAATCCTTTAACACAGTAATCTTAAAAGTTAGAAATGATTCCTTCTAAATAGTGATCAAAAGTCTGAAATAAATACTTTCTGAGCATACAATTATACAATTAAATGTTGTGTTAAAGAATGTGCAAGTCTGTCCAATATTGTATTCAAAGGTCACCACTGAAACTGTTGGCAGCGAGTTAACTGAGAAATAAATTAAACATTTTGGCACTCTCTATAATAATGCCACCTGAAGCTCTGAATTTCTGAAGAGGGATACATTAAGAACTTGATTACCTTTTAATTGTAACCGTATGCTTTTAAATTTTAATAATGCAATCTCCTTAAATGCAGCATTCAAGTATACCCTTCCTTAGGATGATGTTAAAGTTCCTTTTGTCCTTCACTTAATGTAACTTAGATAATACTTTTTTGAAAAGGGTTAATCTAAATTTAATTAAATTTATTTAATTACGCTTCAACACACTTTAATAACTGAATATATAATGGAAGTCAGAGCTGCAGAGAACCAAATCATTTTTGCAACATGTAGTTCTTAATTGGAAATGATATAATGTTCATGAGATGAACTGTGGTTTGAAAGATGACATCAAATGTTCCATGAAACCCTTTTATTAGATCAGATTTCAAAGGTACTTGTTATTTCTAAAGATCATACTAAGTGGTTCCTAAAAAAATAAAATAACTGCTTTCATTGGGATTTATTTTAATTATTTAAATTTTTGTTTTAGAAAAATAGTTAAGGGAGACAAGTGAAAAAAAAGCCAAATAACTGGAACTGTTTGAAAATAGATGTAGATATCAGCACAATGTATCTAAGTTGATACATATTGCTGAGATATGTTACTGAGAATTTTAAATCAAACTATGTTTTAATGTTTTAGTAAGGGTTCAGTTCAGTTCAATCGCTCAGTGATATCCGACTCTTTGCGACCCCATGAATCAGCACACCAGGCCTTCCTGTCCATCACCCACTCCCGGAGTTCACTCAAACTCATGGCCTTGAATTGGTGATGCCATCCAGCCATCTCATCCTCTGTTGTCCCCTTCTCTTCCTGCCCCCAATCCCTCCCAGCATCTAAGTCTTTTCCAGTGAGTCAACTCTTTGCAAGAGGTGGCCAAAGTATTGGAGTTTCAGCTTTAGCATCAGTCCTTCCAATGAACACCCAGGACTGATCTCCTTTAGAATGGACTGGTTGGATCTCCTTGCAGTACAAGGGACTCTCAAGAGTTTTCTCCAACAACACAGTTCAAAAGCATCAATTCTTTAGTGATCAGCTTTCTTCACAGTCCAATTCTCACATCCATACATGACTACTGGAAAAACCATTGCCTTGACTAGATGGACCTTGGTTGACAAAGTAATGTCCCTGCTTTTTAATATGCTGTCTAGGTTGGTCATAACTTTCCTTTCAAGGAGTAAGCATCTTTTAATTTTATGACTGTAATCAGCATCTGCAGTGATTTTGGAGCCCCCCAAAATAAAGTCTTCCAGTTTCCATTGTTTCTCCCTCTATTTCCCATGAAGTGATGGGACCAGATGCCATGATCTTTGTTTTCTGAATGTTGAGCTTCAAGCCAACTTTTTCACTCTCCTCTTTCACTTTCATCAAGAGGTTTTTTAGTTCCTCTTTACTTTCTGCCATAAGGGTGGTGTCATCTTCATATCAGGTTAGTAAGGGTAGCAACTGCCAATTCAGATCAGCTTTTCAACAAAATCTTTAAACTCAGTTTCTAAATGTATGTCTATATACAACCATCATAAAACCAAAATTGACTTGATTCATCATATTTTTATATGTAAGATAAAGCCAAATAACTGATATGTCAATGACTGGAAAATGATCTTAGTATACTGGTTCTTTAAATCACAATTGCTCTATTACAGTTGGTCTTCAGTGAGATTGACTCATGAGAATTTAACAACTACCTGGTTACTTTCATGCAAGTGTTCAGTACACAAAGTTGTAAGAGCTTTAAAAAAAATAGAGGGTGCTTTGAAATTTTTGATATACCCTTTTTAACACAGTGGAAACATTTATAATAATAAAATTAACTGTCCTTCCCTGAGAACAAACATTATCTATAAAGTGTCGTAACTTAAAAAATCTATCATGATAATTCACCTGATTATCTGACCAATAAAGAATTTCTATTAAAAGAAGTTAATTACATATTTGAGTTATTTCTGTAGAATATGAATTCTACTTTTCTGAAGTATATAAGCTTCATAGTTACTTTGAATATTCTATATGAAATTAAATATACTATGTGAGTTTATTGTAAACATGGACTATTTTGTGTTTTAATGCCACTGTTATCTTAATTGAAGGCTAATTACTTTACAATATTGTAGTGGTTTTTGCCATATAGTGTCATGAATCAGCCATGGGTGTATACATGTTCCCCATCCTGAACCCCCCTCCCGCCTCCCTCCCCATCCCATCCCATCCCTCAGGGTCAGCCTAGTGCACCAGTCCTGAGCACCCTGTCTCGTGCATCGAACCTGAACTGGTGATCTATTTCACATATGTTAATATACATGTTTCAATACTGGTCTTTTAAAAGGAAAATTGTAAACACTCATAGTGATATTGATAGTCAACATGTCAAATAATTCAATTCATGTTTTAAGAAAGTAAATTTAGACTACATCCAGGGAAAATTAAATAACACTGATTTATATTAGTAATTAGCAAAATATTGGAATTGAGTTATTTCAAGTTATTAATACTTGTCTATCTGAACAGAATAGAAACATGTAAAATAACCTGTATCACATTTGGAAAGGCTGATTATTTTTAGAATAATTATTTTTTATTATGAAGACAATGCTATATCAGAAATTATTTTTTCTACTCACAAATAATATACAATACTTTAATACTATTTCTGGGTCTTCACAGCGCATATTCATTTATAGTGCATATTTATTTACAGTGCATAACTCTTCTCAGTTTGGCATTTACAAAAAACACTGCATGCTTGAAGTGGGACATAATGATATTTCTGAGAAGCACATTACCACTTTAATGCCAGTGATCATTTTAAAACATCAAGGGTTACAGTGCTTAATTGAATTTTTTTAGCTCGATGAGACTTTATTCATTATTGAATGTAATCTTCTTAATTTTTGCATTAAAAAGACATTCTGAAAGGTTAATATAAAAGAACTAGGTCATCAAGATTGAGGATTAAATGCGAGTACTGGATTCTGAGGTTATTGCAACTTTCTTTCATAATTTGCTTTTCTTTTTTAAAGAGATGTGGTGTCAATCAATTAAAACTTAGTAACTGATATAAAAGCCAAAATACTCTATTTTAAATATTCTATTCAAGTCAAAAGTAGTATAAAAAAACTTTCATTGAGTAATATGTTAGAACTTCAACCTCATATTGAAGAACTCCAATACTGGAGTTAAAGAAATTGTTTTAAGTATAATTTATAATTTAATGGGTCCTTTTTTTTATCTATAAATTATTTTAATGTGTTTAAGTTCTTTTTACCATATACTGAACAAGTGTTTACTAAAGATATTGAAGGCTATTTTTTGTTTTTGTTTTTTTAAGTAAGCAGGCTGACATATAAATGAGGAAAATGAGACTGCTTTCCAGATGAACAAGACTTCCAATCTATGGTTCAGCTGCTCTAAGAAGTACTGTAAAGATCCCCACAGCAGAGGACAAACTAGCAAGCTCCAAGAAATGCAAGCCAAAAGGACAAAAATATGCAGTACCATTAAAGTAAGGAAAATCATCAAAACAACAAAAGATAATTTTAATACAAATTATACAAAACATATATTCACTCAGCCCTTAATTCACTCAGCCCTTAATTCAATGTGCGTTTGAGATAACACCATGTACAAAAAATAAAGGCTGGATACATAGATGAATGAGTTAAAAGGCCAACTCCCAGTCTGCAATGTGTCTATAAATATAAAGGGAATGCGATTAAATATAGATAACGCATAACTATGATACCCTATAAAATAACATATAGATATAAACCAACTTGTTAGCTGCATTCAAATACTTAAAGTAAGCCAAAGCTCACACATGTGACATAACTTTACAACAGTCATGCTTTTCTAAGAAATTACAGTCAAGAAATAGAAATACCTTTGGATACCAACTTACTGATACAGTATCCTTATTGGAAAATATAGGTAATAATATTCCATTGTCCATTCATGAAATTCAACATGCTTTTATAATCATTATATTTTTTAACAGTAGTTTCTTCTCAACCACATGGATGAAGTAAATCAGTCAAAACCAAGATTTTGACCTGCATTTAAATGGTCTATTTAGCCTATGATTCAGACTATGCCAGTGAACTTCAATTCTGATTGATCATCTGAATAAATAGAAGTTAATTTGTTATAAAGTGTTACAATATTCTACTATAAATAATACATTACTATTAGAATAATAATTTAATAGTAATATTCTTAGAATGTTGTGTTCAGGTTTATGACGTTATGTGGAAAACTATCATTAAGGAATATACTAGAATAAACTTAATTCAAATGTATACACATTTAACCATTTATAAAATATTTAACTTTTTAAACATAATCTCTGCTGCTTCTGGTAAGGGATACTCTATATTTAAAAAAATGTGTTACATGTCCCTGAATTTGTTTAAATACAGAATTTTAAAATTACAGAAGTTGATGCAGTTTGTTACTATACAGATTAATCATTAAAACAGCTCAGAATATAAACATTTTATTTTTTTCATAATCTCTAATGATTGAAAACAGAAAGAATGCAAGAAAGAAAATATATTACATTAGTTTTAAAACTGTTTCCAATTTTTTTCAGTGTGACCCTTTCTATATATTAAAAATATTTTATTTTCCATGTTGTGATACAGTCTTTTTCCTCATTTACAATCTTTCAGTTCAGAGAGACATGGACAAAAAAGTAGGTGGATGTGCCAAACTGGCAGAAAAATGGTAGCCAGTCAATCATTCAACCATCTGTGCCCAACACAATCCTGACTGAGTTTCTGTACCTTGAACCAAAAGGGACCAGTTTATAGAATATAATTAACAGTGGGGAGAGAAGTTTCTGTTCCCATGTTGCTCCCTATCTGGGCTATTGGCCATCAACCTAAAGCACTGGCTTCCACTTCAGCTTATTCTAAATTCAGAGCTTCCAGCTTTTTTTTTTTTTTTTACAGATACTAATAAAGTTTAGCTTACAAAAATAAGGTCTCTGTATTTTTCTTTGTATTGTTCAACAATAACCTCTAACCTAGTGGTACCTGGTAATGTTTTCTTTTAAGAGGGAAATTCATAGATTTTTTTCAGCCAGCAGCAAGCACTTAATATAGTAAAGGTATTCTGGAGATGTGGCTTCATACATTCCAGAACAGGTACTGGCTGGAAAGCAATCAGGTCCATCCCTGTCATCTGTGCATAATACAATCCTCCTATGGATTTACTCCTCAGTATTTTTTTTTTCAGCATGTGGTTCATCCAATTTTTATATTGATTAGGATATTTGCTGATATTTTCTCATACAAATCTGCTTATATTTTTCCATTTAGCTTATTTGAAAAGTGATTCATATATATATATTCCATTGACCCTAACATAGTGGAAGTTGAAAGACTCATAGACCAAATAAACTAGTTTCTATATGCAAATGTATTTTTTAAGTTGTCAATTTCATAATTTTTTTTTTTAACTTGAGAGCTATATAACCTAGTGATATTGAGTTTAAATGATCTAATATAAGGGAAAAAAGAGATTACTTATATCTATAGAATTAATCTTTTTTATAGTCACTGTTTTAAGAAATATCATGTAATAATCAAATTAATAATGAGCCTTTTATTTTGTATTTCTGTATCAAATCCAATATTATTACAGCTCATTATTCATTAAATTCAGTATTTATTAAGGTCATAGAAAGTTATACCTAAATAAAAATACACTGTATCTAAATTATGAGAACACAAATATTGGAGGCAGCCTGCCTGGGCTTGGAGTCAGGTCAACTATTTACTAGTTCTGGGCCTTCGTCAAGTCTCACCTCTGTGCCTAGATTTCCTTTTCTGTAAAAAAGACAGAGAGTGAGATGGCTGGATGGCATCACCGACTCAATGGACATGAGTTTGAGTGAATTTCGGGAGTTGGTGATGGACAGGGAGGCCTGGCGTGCTGTGATTCTGTGATTCATGGGGTCGCAAAGAGTCGGACACGACTGAGCGACTGAACTGAACTGAACTGATGTTCCCAAGCAACTGTTATAAGCATTAAAGGAACGATATAGAAAGCCACCAAATAAGGTATTTATTAGTACACACCAGGAAATGAATGTTAGTCACTTTCTCACAAATCTGTGTAGGGAAATGCCACCATGGTACTGATGGCAAAGAGTAGTATGAGACTTGACGACATATGTAAAATTAAACATCCCCCAGAGAAGCAATGATGGGTGTGACGGTGAAAGAGGGAAGGAAAGCTCAAGTAGGCTGGAAAGATACCTTTCACAGATGTTGCAGAGCATGGTTTTATCTCAAAAGTGAGTTAACATCAGTTACGCTCTAAAATGTCTGCTGACACCGAGATGTAATAAAACAAAACAAAAGACAAGTAACTTGCTTTTTGTAGACCTATTTTTAACTAACTGCCTTTTTCACTTTGCTTTGGTGCATTTGTCACGGACAGAACTACTTCAGTGCTTTGGTCTATGAAAACCAAATACATAATTGATTCAATCATGTATTTCTAGATATTCAGGTTCTTTCTTTTACTAATGTTAAATATTATATAGCATCACAATAATAATTATAATGACTATATGTTGAGAAATAATTCCTAACATATTAGTTTGCATTCAAATAACTAGATATTTCCTTACCAGTACTTATAACTTTTAGTAACTTCATAGATTTTTATTGCTTCTTTTAATATTTGCTGAAGTCAAAGCTCTTTGACATTTGCTGAATGTGCAATTTTCTTGATTTACATTTACCATGCAAAATAAAACTTAAATTATTATTTTCATGTAGATATTCAACCCATGGTATTATGCACTTTTACTTGAAACAGCACTCTGGTTGTTTCTGGGCTACGTCTCTCCAATGACTGCAGGGAAATGAACTTGAAGTGGTGCCAGTATCTTACTGGTATAATTTTTAAAAGTTAACATATTCAAGTAATAGGCACATGGCCATGAAACTAAACCTAATTAAAGCTTTGTCAGTTACAAGACCTGGTTTGATCTATAAAGTCAGATAATACCAGATTTGCAAACCTGTACAATGTCAGGCAGGTGTTAAATCCTGACTTAATATTGACCCACATTGAGAAAGCAGTCATTCATTGTCTCTAAGTGCTTATTTATATTTTAATTATGTGAAAATGTCTATGTAATTTAGAAAATACACATTTCTATTTATAGTTTTAAAAAATGAAGGTGGTTATTCTTGATAACTGTTTTTATAAATTGAAGCTAGAAATTAGAGGTTTAGTTACAGATATTTTACTTAAAAGTAAAGGGGAAGTGAAAAAATAGAGAGATATACTTTCATAGGGGAAGATAGCCAGGGCTATTTTATTGCTTAAGTTTAAAAGTATAAAAATCTCTACTTGTTTTCTTTTTAATTTTTTAAGAATATATAAAATATTCAAAAATTTATTTGAATATTTACTTCAAAACTAACATAACCCTTTGACCTTTAGCTTTTAAATGTTTAACATTATATATATTAAAGTTACTCTGATTGCCAGATTACTGGAATAAAGTAGAACAGATGCCAATTTTAAGAGACAAACTGCATCACTTTTTCTAGCATTTTAAGACATATTTTTACCTGTCAACTTAAGAATCATTAGGTAAATTTATTCCCAACATTTTTCAACTGCTATATTTTCATACAGTGAATTTTTATAAATGTATATGTAATTTTTCCTGGGTATCTTAATACATTACTCCCAATATTTTAGAAACCTACATTTATGACTGAATTTAGCAATATATATATATATATATGTATGTACTATGAATATAAACATAGAGAAATTCTTCTGAATATATTAAATGAAATATTTTTCTTATTGTTATGTTTAGAATTGAGGTCACAGAAATATGAAGAAGTGACTTCCCTGGGGGCCCAGTGGCTAAGACTCCATGATTCTGCAGGGGGCCTGGGTTCAACCCCTGGTCAGGAAACTAGACACAATGTGCCAAAATTAATACCCAACATGGCCAAATAAATAAATAAAGACTTTTTAAAAAAAAATATTATAAAGACACAGATTTCCTTAATAAACTCTTCCATAACAGCAGGATGCTTGTGAATCCACAGTACCTACCTGAATACTTATAAAAACTGAGGTACTTAATGTACAGAGGTTGTATGAATGAATTCAACATAGTCTTTAATATTTCTTTCAGATAGCTTAGGACTAGACTGACTGTGTCCACTCAGATCCAAATGTTGAAGCTTAATTCCCAATATAATAGTATTTGAAGATGAAACTGTTGGGAGATGGTTAAGACATGAGGGTGGAGAGCTTGGGAATGAAATTAGCAACCTTAGAAGAGATAAGAGAGAACACGCTTCTGTCTCTTCCCTCTAACATGTTGAGATACAGAGAGAAGGTCAATCAGTTCAGTTCAGTCACTCAGTCATCCAACTCTTTGTGACCTCATGGACTGCAGCATGCCAGGCTTCCCTATCACCAACTCCCAGAGCTTACTCAAACTCATGTCCATAGAGTTGGTGATGCCATCCAACCATCTCACCCTCTGTCATCCCCTTCTCCTCCCACCTTCAATCTTTCCTAGCATCAGGGGCTTTTCCAATGAGTCACTTCTTCACAGCAGGTGGCCAAAGTATTGGCGCTTCAGCATCAGTCCAGTGAATATTCAGGACTGATTTCTTTTAGGATGGACTGCTTGGATCTCCTTGCAGTCCAAGGGACTCTCAAGAGTCTTCTTTAACACCATAGTTCAAAAACATCAATTCTTCGGCGCTCAGCTTTCTTTATAGTCCAACTCTCACATCCATATACGACTGCTGGAAAAACCATAGTTTTGACCAGATGGATTTTGTTGGAAAAATAACATCTCTACTTTTTAATATGCTGTCTAGGTTGGTCATAACTTTCCTTCCAAGGAGCAAGTGTCTCTTAATTTCATGGCTGCAGTCCCCATCTGCAGTGATTTTGGAGGCCAAAAAATAAAGTCTGTCACTGTGTCCATCGTTTCCCCATCTATTTGCCATGAAGTGATGGGACCAGATGCCATGATCTTTGTTTTCTGAATGTTGAGTTTTAAGACAACTTTTTCACTCTCCTCTTTCACTTTCAACAAGAGGCTCTTTAGTCCTTCTTTGCTTTCTTCCATAAGGTTAGCATCATCTGCATATCTGAAGTTATTGATATGTCTCCCAGCAATCTTGATTCCAGCTTGTGCTTCATCCAGCCCAGCGTTCTCATGATGTACTCTGAACATAAGTTAATTAAGCAGGGTGACAATATACAGCCTTTAAGTACTCCTTTCCCAATTTGGAACCAATCTGTTGTTCTATGTCCAGTTCTAACTGTTGCTTCTTGACCTGCATACAGATTTCTCAGGAGGCAGGTCAGGTGGTCTGGTATTCCCATCTCTTTAAGAATTTTCCACAGTTTGTTGTGATCCACACAGTCAAAGGTTTTGGCATAGTCAATAAAGCAGAAGTAGATGTTTTATCTGGAACTCTCTTGCTTTTTCGATGATCCAATGGATGGTGGCAATTTGATCTCTGGTTCCTCTCCGTGTTCTAAATGCAGCTTGAACATCTGGAAGTACACAGTTTACATACTGTTGAAGCCTGGCTTGGTGAATTTAATAGTGTTGTAATATTTAATAATACACATTTTATTTTGGAATCCCATTGTCAGATTAGAGAAAAAATAATTTGGGGGGAGGTAGAAATGCTGTTATAGCCATCTGTAACAGTCACTATATGTATATTCTCTATAGATATACTGAAAGTGTTAGTTGCCCAGCCATGTCCAATTCTGGGACCCCATAGACCGCAGCACACCAGGCTCCTCTGTCCATGGAATTCCCCAGCCAAGAATACTGGAATGGGTAGCCATTCCTTTCTTCAGGGGATCTTCCTGACCCAGGGATTGGACCTGGGTCTCCTGCATTGCAGGCAAATTCTTTACTGTCTGAGCCAGTAGGGAGGCCCAGAAATAGTCTCTAGGGTGATAGAAATGATAAATTAGGATTTGATGAGCATTATAATTGACCCATCTGAGCTAATAATGCAGGCTACAAACAATTAGTATAGTTATACATTTGAAAATTCATCAACTTTTGATCCTAGTAGTCTCTGAGGCTTCAGAATTTTGAATCACAATGCAAAATTTTTAACTTTAAAATTATGATCATTTAAAAAATTAAAAATACATGTTGTTTAGCTAAATGGTTGTTTTCCTAATTTTATTTACAATCAATTTTAAGAATAAAATGATACAAATAAGCAACTATCTGCAAATCATTTTAAGATGAGGAATAAGAAATATATATTTATTTTTCTATGCTAAGTAAGCATTCATTATTTTTAGTCTTTTACATTTAAGATAAATTTTCATGCAACTGAGTAGTCAAATATCAAATTAATAATTAAGATTCATTATCAAAAATCTGTCTTTCTGATACTAAAGAGCACATAATTGGTAAGAAAGCAAAGTTTAATTTTAATTATTTTTGAAATGTGTGTTTTCATGATTACTGGTTCAATAGTGTACTTTTGTTTTTTGGGGGGCATAACTTTTGCCTGCTTTTTCCATACAAGTGGTTATATTTCTTTTAATATTTTATTCCTTTTTATTATGTTTAGGCATATTATCTCAATTTAAAATAATTAACTTTTTAACTAGTGATTTTATACAGTTATTTAATGTGAAGATATAAGTATGTCTAATGGTCTAGAATACATAGTCATGTGCTGGTAGGCCATTTAATTCTTTTTTTGGTGAAGTATCTAGTCAAGCTTTTAGCCAATTTTTAATCAGGCATTTGTTTTATTATTGATTTGAAAGAGTTTTTATTAATTTAGGATAAGAGTCTTGAAACAGATATATATTGCAAACGTTTCTCCCTTTCTTTTAATTGCCTTTGCAATTTCAAATAACAACTTAAAAGTTGTGAGTGGCATTGGGACAAGACAATGAGGGTAAAACTGAAATTGCTAAATACTACTAGTTAAAATGTTTCCACTGTTTCCCCATCTATTTCCCATGAAGTGATGGGACCAGATGCCATGATCTTCGTTTTCTGAATGTTGAGCTTCAAGCCAACCTTTTCACTCTCCTCTTTCACTTTCATCAAGAGGCCTTTGAGTTCCTCTTCACTTTCTGCCATAAGGGTGGTGTCATCTGCATATCTGAGGTTATTGATATTTCTCCCAGCAATCTTGATTCCAGCTTGTGCTTCTTCCAGCCCAGCGTTCCTCATGATGTACTCTGCATAGAAGTTAAATAAGCAGGGTGACAATATACAACCTTGACGTACTCCTTTTCCTATTTGGAACCAGTCTGTTGTTCCATGTCCAGTTCTAACTGTTGCTTCCTGACCTGCATACAGGTTTCTCAAGAGGCAGGTCAGGTGATCTGGTATTCCCATCTCTTTCAGAATGTTCCACAGTTTACTGTGATCCACACAGTCAAAGGCTTTGGCATAGTCAATGAAGCAGAAATAGATGTTTTTCTGGAACTCTCTTGCTTTCTCCATGATCCAGCGGATGTTGGCAATTTGATCTCTGGTGCCTCTGCCTTTTCTAAAACCTGCTTGAACATCTGGAAGTTCACGATTCACATATTGCTGAAGCCTGGCTTGGAGAATTTTGAGCATGACTTTACTAGCGTGTGAAATGAGTGCAATTGTGCAGTAGTTTGAGCATTCTTTGGCATTCCCTTTCTTTGGGATTGGAATGAAGACTGACCTTTTCCAGTCCTGTGGCCACTGCTGAGTTTTCCAAATTGCCAAACAAGGTCCGTCTAGTCAAGGCTATGGTTTTTCCTGTGGTCATGTATGGATGTGAGAGTTGAACTGTGAAGAGAGCTGATCACTGAAGAATTGATGCTTTTGAACTGTGGTGCTGGAGAAGAATCTTGAGAGTCCCTTGGACTGCAAGGAGATCCAACCAGTCCATTCTAAAAGAGATCAACCGTTGTTCATGGAAGGACTGATGCTAAAGCTGAAACCCCTATACTTTGGCCACCTCATGCGACGAGTTGACTCACTGGAAAAGAGTCTGATGCTGGGAGGGATTGGGGGTAGGAGGAGACGCAGACGACAGAGAATGAGGTGGCTGAATGGCATCACCGACTCGATGGACATGAGCTTGAGTGAACTCTGAGAGTTGGTGATGGACAGGGAGGCCTGGCGTGCTGTGGTTCATGGGGTCGCAAAGAGTCAGACACGACTAAGCAACTGAACTGAACTAGTTAAAATGGGGATTTTGAAGACCCTGGCAGTGACAGTTGAAAAAGAATGCTACTGTAAAATGGAGGAAGAGATTATATTATGGAGTGACAGAGAGTTTAGCAATACTATTGCTTTTGTTTTTGATAGCAGGGAAAGAAATACATGTGCTTCATGAACTGATTTATCTACCTAAGGAGAACCGTAGGTTAACTGTTGAAGGTGTCATTTGATTTCTTCTTATTGCTTACAGTAAAATTTGGGAAGAGGTAGATAAACTGAGGAAACAACTTTAAAAAGAGAACTTGGACTTTGTGGGTTTGAAATATTTCAGATTTTCCAATAGGCAAAAGATGCTAACATTAACAGATTGCTTCTTAGTAAAATTCAAAGCTAGGGCACTCTCAGGAGAAAGAGGTTTAATAAGCCATGAGTGTTTCCATACAACTTTTTGTTCTTTTCTCAGAAACATCAAAGACTTTACTTCTGTGTAACATGCAGTTTAAAGAGGCATTTAAAAAGATTAAGAGTGTGCCTCAAAGATCCTCTTAATCAAATAACAGAGCCTCTAATATGCTTAATGGTTTGTCCTTCAGCCATTTCAGGAGCAGCCCAAAGTAGAGGAAGGCCGATCTCAGATATTGGTGGGTCTGTTCCTTCCCTTTTATGAAGCCGGCTTTAGTAATATTCACTGGTAGACTATAAGGTTTCTGAAAGACTTGTATCACTATATAGATTGATTACTTAGAGTGAAAGAGATTGAGGAAGTACAAAATTTTAAAAGGACATTGAGTTCTGGAACTTACTGGTAGAAAGAAGCCTGATAAAATAACCTAGCTTCAGACAGACACTATATTTCATAACAAAGAAAATGATTATTAAAAAGGTAGAAGAGCCCAGTACAGGACCATGCAGAAGACAGGAATATGTCATTTTATTGGACTTCTCTGGAGGCTTAGTGGTAAGGAATATGCCTGCAATGGAGACTCATGAAAAACCCTAATCTCGATGAACTTCTGGAGAAAGGTATGGAAACCAACTCCAGTATTCTTGCTGGGAGAATCACATGGACAGAGAAGCCTGGCAAGCTATAGTCTATGGGATCCCAAAGAGTTGAAAACGATGAAGCGACTGAGCATGCACGCACACTTGTTTTATTAAGAATAATTGCACTTCACTGATTCTGTGTTTTCAAGGTTTGTGGCAACTTTGCATCCAGTATATTGGCACAATTTTCCCAATAACATTTGCTCACTTCACGGCTGTATGTCACATTTTAGTAATTCTCACAGTATTTCAAAAGTTTTTCATTGTTTTTATTTATGTTACAGTGATCTCTGATCAGTAGTCTTTGATGTTACTATTATGAATCATTGAAGGCTCAGTGAATTTTCTCAGATTCATGTCCGCTGATTCAGTGATGTTACTGAAACATCAAATCCTCGGTAACCCTCTTCTCTTTTTGCCTTCAATCATTCCCAGCATCAGGGCCTTTTCAATGAGTTGGCTCTTCACAGCAGGTGGCCAAAGTCCTAGAGCATCAGCTTCAGCATCAGTCCTTCTAATGAATATTCAGGGTTGATTTCTTTTAGAATTGATCAGTTTGATCTCCTTGCTGTCCAAGGGACACTCAAGAGTCTTCTTCAAGCATCAATCAATTCTTCCGAGTTCAGCCTTCTTTGTGGTCCAACTCTCACATCCATACATGACCACTGGCAAAAACCATATCTTTGACTATATGGACCCTTGTCAGCAAACTGATGTTTCTGTATTTTAATATGCTGTCTAGGTTTGTCATAAGTTTCCTTCCAAGGAGCAAGCGTCTTTTATTTCCATGGCTGCAGTCACCATCTGCAGTGATTTTGGTGCCTAAGAAAATAAAATCTGTCTCTCTTTCCAATTTTTCCACTTCCATTAGCCATGAAATGATGGGACCAGATGCCATGATCTTAAGTTTATTTTTTTCATGTTGACTTTCAGCCAACTTGTTTACTCTCTTCTTTCACCCTCATCAAGAGGTTCATTAGTCTTTTCCCAAAGTGAAACCAGTCTGTTGCTCGCTGTCTGGTTCTAACTGTTGTGTCTTGACTCACATAGATGCTTCTCAGGAGACAGGCAAGGTGGTCTGGTACTGGCATCTATTTAAGAGTTTCCCAGTTTGTTGTGACACATACAGTCAAAGGCTTTAGCATAGTCAATGAAGCAGATGGAGATGTTTTTCTGGAATTCCCTTGCCTTCTCTGTGATCCAACGAATGTTGGCAATTTGATCTCTGGTTTCTCTGCCTCTTTGAAACCCAGCTTGCACATCTGGAAATCCTCAGTTCATATACTGCTAAAGACTAGTTTGAAGAATTTTGAGTAAAACCTTAGTAGCATGTGAAATGAGCACAACTCAGTAGGGTAGTTTGAACATTCTTTGGCATTGTACTTTGAGATTGGAATGAAAACTGACCTTTTCCAGTCCTGCAGCCAGGCCTGAGCTCTCCAAATTTGCTAGCATATTGAATGCAGCACTTTAACAGCATCATCTTTCAGAATTTGAAATAGTTGAGCTGGAATTCTATCATTTCCACTAGTTTTGTTTTTAGTAATGCTTCCTAAAGGACTTCCCTGGTCGCTCAGACAGTAAAGCTTCTGCCTACAGTGTGGGAGACATGGGTCAATCCCTGGGTTGGGAAGATGTTCTGGATAAGGAAATGGCAACCCACTCCAGTACTCTTGCCTGGAAAATTCCATGGACGGAGGAGCCTGGTAGGCTGTAGTCCATGGGGTCACAAAGAGTCAGACATGACTGAGCAACTCCACTTTTGGTTTACTTTTACTTTTTAATGCTTCCTAATACAAGCAGGGGAGAAGGCAATGGCACCCTACTCCAATACTCTTGCCTGGAAAATCCCATGGACGGAGGAGCCTGGTAGGCTGCAGTCCATGAGGTCGCTAAGAGTCGGAAACAGCTGAATGACTTCACTTTCACTTTTCACTTTCATGCATTGGAGAAGGAAATGGCAACTGACTCCAGTGCTCTTGCTTGGAGAATCCCAGGGACGGGGGAGCCTGGTAGGAGGCTGTGTTTGGGATCACACAGAGTCAGACACGACTGAAGTGACTTAGCAGCAGCAGCAGCAGCACAAGCAGAAATCAAGATTGCTGGGAGAAATATCAATAACCTCAGATATGCTGCTGCTGCTGCTAAGTCACTTCTGTCATGTCCGACTCTGTGTGACCCCATAGACAGAAGCCCACCAGGCTCCCCCGTCCCTGGGATTCTCCAGGCAAGAACACTGGAGTGGGTTGCCATTTCCTTCTCCAATGTGTGAAAGTGAAAAGTGAAAGTGAAGTTGCTCAGTCGTGTCCGACCCTTAGCGACCCCATGGACTGCAGTCTACCAGGCTCCTCCATCCATGGGATTTTCTAGGCAAGAGTACTGGAGTGGCTTGCCATTGCCTTCTCCACCTCAGATATGCAGATGACACCAAATTTATGGCAGAAAGTGAAGAGGAACTAAAGACCTCTTGATAAAAGTGAAAGAGGAGAGTGAAAAAGTTGGCTTAAAGCTCAACATTCAGAAAACTAAGATCATGGCATCTGGTCCCATCACTTCATGGCAAATAAATGGAGAAAGAGTGGAAACTGGCAGACTTTATTTTTGGTCTCCAAAATCACTGCAGTTGGTGACTGCAGCCATGAAATTAAAAGTTGCTTACTCCTTGGAAGGAAAGCTATGACCAACCTAGATAGCATATTAAAAAACAGAGACATTTCTTTGCCAACAAAGTTCCATCTAGTCAAGGCTATGGATTTTCCAGTGGTCATGTATGGATGTGAGAGTTGGACTGTGAAGAAAGCTGAGCACCGAAGTATTGATGCTTTTGAACTGTGGTGCTGGAGAAGACTCTTACAATTTCCTTGGACAGCAAGGAGATCCAACCAGTCCATCCTAAAGGAAACCAGTCCTGGGTGTTCATTGGAAGGACTGATGTTGAAGTTGAAACTCCAATACTTTGGCCACCTGATGTGAAAAGCTGACTCATTTGAAAAGACCGTGATGCTGGGAAAGATTGAAGGCAAGAGGATAAGGGGACGACAGAGGATGAAATGGTTGGATGGCATCACCAACTCAATGGACATGAGTTTGTGTAAACTCAGGGAGTTGGTGATGGACAGGGAGGCCTGGGGTCACAGAGTCAGACATGACTGAGTGACTGAACTGAACGATATATGCCACAGGTTATTTGGGGGTATTTTTTCCTATATTTTAATATGAATACAATTTTATCTCATATTGTCTTCATCAAACTTTTTTGACTATATCCTTCTAACCCTCTTTTAAGCTTTCTGATCTAAAGATGTATATGTCCTATTTTTTTTGGCATATATCTATCACACCTGCGTCTGTGCACAGGAGAAAAAAAAAATCATACTAAACCTTCACCTTTTCCAAGCAGACTAGTTGGTGTTCCTCACTGTAAATTCTTTGTGGAATAGAGTAGAAAATAAACCAAAGTTAGAGCACACTAATTTATGTACATCTTCCATAAAACAGTGAAACTATTAAAATATGAATCATGAGTAATTTCCTTTTGTATTCATGCCACCTAATATATCTCTATGTAATTAGCCCATATTCATACCACATGCACTTATTCATCTGTAGACATTGATCTTTCAAGAACAGAAATAATTTTACTTAAATGCAAAACTTGATCATAGTTTCCTTATTTTGAAAGTTGGTGGTTCAGATGGTAAAGAATCTTCCTGCAAGGCAGAGGACCCAGGATCAATCCCTGGATTGGGAAGATTACCTGAAGACAGGAATGGCAATCCACTCCAGTATTTTTAAGTGGAGAATTCCATGGAAAAGGGGAGCCTGGTGGGCTATAGTCCATAGGGTCACCAAGAGTCATACATGAATGAGCGACTAGTGCTTACTACTTATTTTCATGGAGTTTGTAGTTCCTTTTGAGTTTTGTCATATTAGTTAAGAAAGGCCTATTCCCCTGATCTCACTGGCACTATTGCTTTAACCCTGATGTGTAAATAGTGGGAAAAAAGTAACAAAAATCATAACAAAGTTAGCTATTCATAAAATTCCATGTTCCTCATTTGCTTTGGTTATGATGTAAGTGGTAGTGTCCAAGTTTTACAAAAGGCATTGAGATCTTGCATGATTTAAACTTCTTTTGTCCCTTTACATCATTTGATAAGTTTCCCTTATATTTTCAGTCCTGGAATTAAAATTGTACCAGTTTCTCCTCTAATCAGGGAAATGCTTACCTACTAAATCAAATGGAATTTGTGAATATGTTATGATGGGCATACCAACAAACAAAAGCCAGAACGACACCTTCCATTCTTGGCTCACTGGAATAAAGCTTAACTTCACATTGTATAATATTAGAAAACTTCCTAGTGTGGGAGAGAAAAGCACAGTATAAATCTTGAGTTTTTTCTGTGAAGCAGAAATAGTACAGTCAATAATTGAGTAGATTACAAATAACCTTTAGAAGAGGAAAATGGCTAGGAACTACTGTTCTTATACATTTGGCAACAGAGAGAATGGGGGAAATATATAAAAGATACATTGAAGAAATAAAATATACTCTTATAGAACTCTTGTACTGGATTGTATCACAAGAAAAAAGTATTGACCTAATCGAGATAATGTTACAGTTTAAAATACACACTGCATATAAAACAAATCTTTTATTTCATATAGTAATCCTTGACTTAAACTTTCACTTAAATTGGTATACTTGTTTTGCATATACCTGCTTTATAGGATTCTATACATTTATACAGTCTATACATTTTATTTTATATTTTTATAGAAACTGTAAATATGAGGAAATTACAGCAGAGCTTTTACATTAGCTTATGTGACAATGGATAACAGCCTTATTACAAACCATGCCATGCAGGCCCACCCAAGATGGATAGGTCAAAGTGGAGAGTTCTGACAAAACATAATCCACTGGAGGAGGGAATGACAAACCACCCCCGTATATTTGCCGTGAGGACCCCATGAGCTGTATAAAAAGGCAAAGAGATATGACACTGAAAGATGAGCCCCCAGTTTGGGAGGTGTCCAATATGCTACTGGGGAAGTATGGAGGACAATTACTAATAGCTCCAGAAAGAATGAAACAGCTGGGTCAGAGAGGAAATGACTCTCAGTTGTGGATGTGTCTGGTGTTGAAAGTAAAATCTGATGCTGTAAAGAACAATGATGCATAGGAACCTGGAACATTAGGTCCATGAATCAAGGTAAATTGGATGCGGTCAAGCAGGAGAAGGCAAGATTGACTATCAGCATCTTAGGTATCAGTGAACTAAAATGGACAGGAATGGGTGAATTTAACTCAGATGATATTTACTGTGTCTTAAAGACGAGCTAACTTCATCCATTTTCATAGCCAAAGTCTCTCATCTTATAATTATAATGTCTTAATCTTAAAATAATGTGTATACAATGTTTTTTACAAATTATATTACTGAATGACTCTGAAGAAGTAAGAGAAGATGAAAGAAGATGTAAGAAAGAAAACAGATTTGAGACCATATATTTATGATTTTCAATTTTGGCTGATGCAATTTCATTAAAATGAATGGTTTTCTGTTATTATTAGAGTTGATCTAAAAAAAAAAATTTACTTACATACTTTGCTTAATATATGCTGAATAATTGTCCAGATGAAGTAGTTGAAAGATTTTACAAGGACTTCCCTGGTGGCTCAGACGGTAAAGCATCTGCCTACAATGTGGGAGACTCGGGTTTATCCCTTGGGTCAGAAAGACCTCTTCGAGAAGGAAATGGCAACCCACTCCAGTATTCTTGCCTGGAAAATCCCATGGATGGAGGAGCCTAGTAGGCTACAGTCCATGGGGTTGCAAAGAGTCAGACATGACTGAACAACTTCACTTTCTTTTCACACTAAACTTTATAGAAGAGAAAACATTTTCATTAATGCATTTGTATGCACTCTTGACACTTGCAAACATCTCAAAATGAGACTTCAAATACTGCTTGAAATTTGCACACTGCTATAATTAGTGTCGGAGAAGGCAAGGGCAAGCCACTCCAGTACTCTTGCCTAGAAAATCCCATGGATGGAGGAGCCTGGTAGGCTGCAGTCCGTGGGGTCGCTAAGGGTTGGACACGACTGAGCGACTTCACTTTCACTTTTCACTTTCACACGTTGGAGAAGGAAATGGCAACCCACTCCAGTGTTCTTGCCTGGAGAATCCCAGGGACTGGGAAGCCTGGTGGGCTTCCGTCTATGGGGTCATATAGAATCGGACACGACTGAAGTGACTTAGCAGCAGCAGCATAAATAGTGTAATGTAATGCCTAAAGGACTGGCCTATTAGCTGATGAAACAGGTCAAGCCATTAATCATATTTACTTAAGAAGAAAATTGACTTGAGAAAAAATTCCAGTAATTTTGTTCTAGATAAGGTGGAGTAATATGTCCCCAAATTATTTTATCTGATTCATTATATTTAAAGGTTTTAACTAAATTTTGTAGATACTTATTCTCATAAAAATAAAATTAAACTAGCTTAAATTATTGCAAAAATGTTGACAGAAAATGCTAAAAAGCCATCAATGATTATTAGAATTCAAATTCATCCCTCTTTCAATGATTTTCCAAGATAGTTTTGTAAAAATAACAAAAGTATGCACTTACTATGCTGAATTTTATCACAATGCTTTAGCTACAAATACTTAAAAGTGTTTTATTATATTTTCTGCATGTGATTTTGTATAAGGAGAATACTCACTGCTAAAAAAATGGCTTTCATTTTTATTATTCAAATTATATCAAAGATGTAAGAATGTAATAAAGTAAAATATAATGAGTGTGGACACAGATTTTACAATTGAAGGCAGTGATACAATATTTTCATATGGTCAGTTTTGATTTTGACGCTGGTTCTGGGTGAAAGAACCAATTGAAAAACTATTAGATAAATGGATCCTCAAAGATTGGTTGAAAAAGTATGAGAGAAATGAATTCACAACTATTGATTGAAGCTATCAAGAATACTAAGTATACATTTATATATACATTTATAGTTGGAGCCATTTTTGTAGAAGCAAGACATAAAAATGAATATTTTTACTACAGAGACAAAGGTATTTGCCATATTTGTCTCATAAAATAAACTCTTTACTTTTCTCTTTTTACTTATTATTCATATATTCATTATTTAGATACCATTTTTAATGTCTAGTCTGTTTTGGAACACACCGAGTATCCGTTATACTAAGTCATAATATATTTGTTACATGATTCTACAAACACATTACATTTTTCTCTGCATTGCTAAGAACTGTGTGCTTTGCTGGTGACCTATTTTAGGCAATGTATTAAAAAATACTAATGAAGAAGTTTGTCCCATTGGGAAGCTAGTGGGACCTTGTGAAACCCTCAGAAGTCTGACTCAAGAAATCACTGCTAGATTTTCTTTTGATAGGTATTTCTACAGCAAAATTTAAAATGGACAGAAATAGCATAGCTACATTTGTCATGTAGAATTATTTTATTTATTTATTATTTTCCATTAAGAATTACAAAATAAGAATTATAAAAAGTTACAAAAGATGATCTTAAGGATTCCAATCTTTCAGATGAAAAAAAAAATTATTTTCTTTATTTGTTACTAACAATTCAAATTATAGCTGGGACTTTAAAAGTTGAATTATCAGTGACATATTTTTAGAATCAAAAAGGGGATACATATTTTTAGTATTCCCTTGACACTAAAATGTGAACTGAATTCTTCCAAGAGTGCCATTCTTGATAGTTCTTAAAATCAATTTGAGTTTCCCATTAATGTGGTCCCACACCTACAGTAGTATTGCATGAAGGTTTCAGAGACAAAGTTCTATCATGAGCACTGTTTTTTTTTTTGTTCACAGTACTTTGGCTGAGGAGGGTAGGACAGACATTACACTCTCATCATGTCAAAACAGAATTGCAAGAGGATTGTCCTTGGATGTGAATTTATAGGAATGTTCTAGCAAAAATCTTTCATGACCCTGAGTCAAATAAGTCAGCAAACACAGGTTTTCAATTATTACCATGGAATACTTTCCTTGGAAGAATCAAGTTCTATGCTGGTTTGAGTGTACAAATCAATTCTGACAGTACTGCAATATTATGTTTCTGAACACTTTCTAGTTCTTATTGCAGAGATGTCAAGGAAAATTGCTCCAATATTTTATTATTTTCATAAAGTAGCTTGATGATAAAAGGATTTTTATTTTTAGATTTATATGCCAGGGGAAATTCCACTGGCAATATTTAACTCTAATATATGATTAATTTATCAAGATCTATCTCCTTTTCTTTAAAAAATTTAATTAGTAGATAACAATTGCCCACTAACCTTGATCTCCACAGCTTTTCTCTGTGTGCTAGGAGTTCTGCCCAGAATAATAAGTATAGGAAAACTGGCCCTGTTTCTTGGATGTTGGTCACACAGAGCTGCACAATCATCCCAAGAAGATTTGCTATCTTCCTCGAATCACACTGAATTAAAAAGGGAGTATTGACTCAACAGTTTCCTCTCCATAGTGTACCCTGCTTTTCAAATAATAAGTAAAAAGTGACAAAAACACAAAAATGCCTTTAAATCATTATTTAATGTCTTCTATAAAATACAAGGGCTTCCCCGGTGGCTCAGAGGTTAAAGCATCTGCCTCCAATGCGGGAGACCCAGGTTCGATCCCTGGGTCGGGAAGATCCCCTGGAGAAGGAAACGGTAACCCACTCCAGTATTCCTGCCTGGAGAATCCCATGGACGGAGAAGCCTGGTAGGCTACAGTCCAGGGGGTCGCAAAGAGTCGGACACGACTGAGCGACAGAACGGAACAGAACGAAATGGATAAAATACAAACGAGAAAGCATCTATTTATCTTCTGTATCTAAAATTCCTGTGTGCTTTTTGATGATTTTTGATATAAATCTCAAAGAAAAAGTCTATATATTTGGTGTTTTCATTTTCTATATGCAGTTTCTCTCAGAGCAAACAGAATTCTCTTAAACACAGATCATTTTGCAAATATATATTGTTTGCCTTCACATCTACAAAGAGAAGGTTTAAATTGCTCCATAATATTATAATCATTTTCAACTGAACACAATATTGCTGGATGTTACTGAAATTTCCTCTCTATCCTTTGTTGATATAAGACATGAATGATACGACTATGATATCTCACTTCAGGCAATGGAACTTTTATGGTGCATGTTCTCTATATGAAATGATATTAGCTGTAATTTGTTAACATTTTTTCTCAACACATGAAATGTCTAGCAACAAACCCTCTTCGTAGTGCTATGTATCAAGAAGACATCAAAATATAATCATATAAGTTAAAGACTATAAAATGTTAGTATCTTAAAAGAATAATGAATTTATTTGGGAAATGAAATTAGTTATTAACCTAGGAATGTGGCCAAACTTAGTAAAGCAACTGATTCAATTAATTTAAAAAAATAGTGATATCATCATTCAAGATACTAGCATATTGGTGTCTTATTTATTTATTTATTTTTGGTATGGCTGTCTCTACCTAAGTGCAGATTTTATAATAGGGAATAAACTTATAATTAATTCCAATGGCTTTAAGAGCAGTTAAGAGACCATCATTTTCAGGGCTGTGTCCTTTATGTAAAAAAAAAAAAAGCTTATTAATACTTTGACTCATTGTATCTCCTATTAAATGGATCTAGTCTTTCTACCTCAGTTTAGCTAATAGGTGAAATATCACTGAAGGCGCATACACTTGTCATGCTCTGTGAATATCAGTTGTGGATAAAATTGTAAACTGCAAACCAGTTCAGCATTCTTGGAAAACCCATGAACAGTATGAAAAGGTAAAAGATACGAAACTGAAAGATGAACCCCCCAGAACAGTAACTGTCCAATATTTTACTGCAGAAAGGCAGAGAAATAGCTCCAGAAGGAATGAAAAGGCTGAGCCAAAGCAGAAATGACATCCAGTTGTGAATGTTTCCAGTGGTGAAAGTAAAGTCTGATGCTATAAAGAACAATACTGCATAGGAACCAGGAATGTTAGGACCATGAATCAAGGTAAATTGGAAGTGGTCAAACAGGAGATGGCAAGAGTGAACACTGACATTTTAAGAATCATTGAACAAAAATGTACTGGAAGGGGAAACGTTAATTCAGATGACCGTTATATCTACTACTATGGGCAAGAACCCCATAGAAGAATTGCAGTAGGCCAAATAGTCAACAGAAGAGTCCAAAATGCAGTACTTGGGTGCAGTCTCAAAAATGACAATGAATTTGGTTCACTTCCAAGGCAAGCCATTCAATACTACAGTAATCCAAGTCCATGCTGCAATCACTAATGCTGAAGAAAATGAATCTGAACAGTTCTGTGAAGTATTTTTGCCTGGAAAATCCCGTGTATGGAGGAACCTGGTAGGCTACAGTTCATGGGGTCACAAAGAGTTGGACAGTTGGACACAATTGAGTGACTTCACTTTCTTTCTTTCTTTAATGAAGACCTAAATACCTACTAGAAATAACATCAAAAAAAGATATCCTTTATATCATAGGGGACCGAAATTCAAAAGTAGGAAGTCAGGAGATACCTAGAGAAATAGGCAAGTTTGGCCTTGTAGTACAAAATAAAGTGAGGCAAAGAGAGTACATTGGCCACAAGAGAGTACAATGGTCATAGCAAACACCCTCTTCCAACAACACAAGAGATGACTTTGTAAAAGGAAATCAGTTAGTCAGTCAGTTCAGTTGCTCAGTCGTGTCCGACTCTTAGCGACCCCATGAACCACAGCACGCCAGGCCTCCCTGTCCATCACCAACTCCCGGAGTTCACTCAAACTCATGTCCATCCAGTCGATGATGCCATCCAGCCACCACATTCTCTGTCGTCCCCGTCTCCTCTACCCCCAATTCCTCCCAGCATCAGAGGCTTTTCCAGTGAGTCAACTCGTCGCATGAGGTGGCCAAAGTATTGGTGTTTCAGCTTTAGCATCAGTCCTTCCAATGAACACCCAGGATTGATCTCCTTTAGAATAGACTGGTTGGATCTCCTTGCAGTCCAAGGGATTCTCAAGAGTCTTCTCCAGCACCACAGTTCAAAAGCATCAATTCTTCGGTGATCAGCTTTCTTCACAGTCCAACTCTCACATCCATACATGACCACGGAACCATAGCCTTGACTAGACGGACCTTGGTTGGCAAAGTAATGTCTCTGCTTTTAATATGCTATCTAGGCTGGTCATAACTTTACTTCCAAGGAGTAAGCGTCTTAATTTCATGGCTGCAGTCAGCATCCGCAGTGATTTTGGAGCCCACAAAAAATAAAGTCTGACACGGTTTCCACTGTTTCCCCATCTATTTCCCATGAAGTGATGGGACCAGATGCCATGATCTTCGTTTTCTGAATGTTGAGCTTCAAGCCAACATTTTCACTCTCCTCTTTCATTTTCATCAAAAGGCGTTTGAGTTCCTCTTCACTTTCTGCCATAAGGGTGGTGTCATCTGCATATCTGAGGTTATTGATAATTCTCCCGGCAATCTTGATTCCAGCTTGTGCTTCTTCCAGCCCAGCGTTCCTCATGATGTACTCTGCATAGAAGTTAAATAAGCAGGGTGACAATATACAACCTTGACGTACTCCTTTTCCTATTTGGAACCAGTCTGTTGTTCCATGTCCAGTTCTAACTGTTGCTTCCTGACCTGCATACAGGTTTCTCAACAGGCAGGTCAGGTGGTCTGGTATTCCCACCTCTTTCAGAATTTTCCACAGTTTATTCTGATCCACACAGTCAAAGGCCTTGGCATAGTCAATGAAGCAGAAATAGATGTTTTTCTGGAACTCTCTTGCTTTCTCCATGATCCAGCGGATGTTGGCAATTTGATCTCTGGTGCCTCTGCCTTTTCTAAAACCTGCTTGAACATCTGGAAGTTCACGATTCACATATTGCTGAAGCCTAGCTTGGAGAATTTTGAGCATGACTTTACTAGCGTGTGAGATGAGTGCAACTGTGTGGTAGTTTGAGCATTCTTTGGCATTGCCTTTCTTTGGGATTGGAATGAAGACTGACCTTTTCCAGTTCTGTGGCCATTGCTGAGTTTTCCAAATTTGCTGGCATATTGAGTGCAGCACTTTCACAGCATCATCATTCAGGATTTGAAATAGCTCAATTGGAATTCCATCACCTCCACTAGCTTTGTTCGTTGTGATGCTCTCTGAGGCCCACTTGACTTCACATTCCAAGATGTCTGCTTCCAGGTGAGTGATCACGCCATCGTGATTATCTTTGTCGTGAAGATCTTTTTTGTACAGTTCTTCTGTGTATTCTTGCTACCTCTTCTTAATATCTTCTGCTTCTGTTAGGTCCATACCATTTCTGTCCTTTATTGAGCCCATCTTTACATGAAATGTTCCTTTGATATCTCTAATTTTCTTGAAAAGATCTCTTGTTTTTCCTATTCTGTTGCTTTCTTGTATTTCTTTGCATTAATCGCTGAGGAAGGCTTTCTTATCTCTCCTTGCTATTCTTTGGAACTCTGCATTCAGATGCTTATATCTTTCCTTTCCTCCTTTGCTTTTCGCTTCTCTTCTTTTCACAGCTATTTGTAAGGCCTCCTCAGACAGCCATTTTGCTTTTTTGCATTTCTTTTCCATGGGGATGATCTTGGTCCCTGTCTCCTGTACAATGTCACGAACCTCCATCCAGAGTTCATCAGGCACTCTATCTATCAGATCTAGACCCTTAAATCTATTTCTTACTTCCACTGTATAATCATAAGGGATTTGATTTAGGTCATATCTGAGTGGTCTAGTGGTTTTCCCTACTTTCTTCAGTTTAAGTCTGAATTTGGCAATAAGGAGTTCATGATCTGAGCCACAGTCAGCTCCTGGTCTTGTTTTTGCTAACTGTATAGAGCTTCTCCATCTTTGGCTGCAAAGAATATAATCAACCTGATTTTGGTGTTGACCATCTGGTGATGTCCATGTGTAGAGTCTTCTCTTGTGTTGTTGGAAGAGGGTGTTTGCTATGACCAGTGCTTTCCCTTGGCAAAACTCTATTAGCCTTTGCCCTGCTTCATTTCGTGATCCAAGGCCAAATTTGCCTGTTACTCCAGGTGTTTCTTGACTTCCTACTTTTGCATTCCAGTCCCCTATAACGAAAAGGACATCTTTTTTGGGTGTTAGTTCTGAAAGGTCTTATAGGTCTTCATAGAACCATTCAACTTCGGCTTCTTCAGCATTACTGGTTGGGGCATAGGCCTGGATTACTGTAATACTGAATGGTTTGCCTTGGAAACGAACAGAAATCATTCTGTCATTTTTAAGATTGCATCCAAGTACTGTATTTTGGACTATTTTGTTGACCATTATGGCTACTCCATTTCTTCTAAGGGATTCCTGCCCACAGTAGTAGATATAATGGTCATGTGAGTTAAATTCACCCATTCCAGTCCATTTTAGTTCACTGATTCCTAGAATGTCGACATTCACTCTTGCCATCTCCTGTTTGACCACTTCCAATTTGCCTTGATTCATGGACCTAACATTCCAGGTTCCTATGCATCTTTACAGCATCAGACCTTACTTCTAGCATTAGTCACATCCACAACTGGGTATTTGTTTTGCTTTGGCTCCATCCCTTCATTCTTTCTGGAGTCATTTCTCCACTGATCTCCAGTAGCATACTGGGCACCTACCGACCTAGGGAATTCCTCATTCACTATCCTATCATTTTGCCTTTTGATCCTGTTCATGTCACCAGATGGTCAATCCTGACATCAGATCGATTATATTCTTTGCAGCCAAAGATGGAGAAGCTCTATACAGTTAGTGAAAACAACACCAGGAGCTGACTGTGGCTCTGCTCATAAACTCTTTATTGCAAAATTCAAACTTAAATTGAAGCAGTAGGGAAAATCACTAGGCAATTCAGGTACAATCTAAATCAAATCCTTTTTAATTATACAGTGGAAGTGACAAATAGATTCAAGGGATTAGATCTGATTGAGTATCTGAAGAACAATGGATATAGGCTTGTAATATTGTACAGGAGATGGTGATCAAAGCCATTCCCAAGATAAAGAAATGAAATAAGGCAAAATGGTTTTCTGAGGAAGCCTAACAAATAGCTGAAAAAAGAAGAAAAGCAACAAGCAAAGAAGAAAAAGAAAGTTAAACCCATCTGAATGCGCAGTTCCAAAGAATAGTAAGCAGAGATAAGAAAGCCTTCTTAAGTCAACAATGTAAAGAAATAGAGAGAAAAAATAGAATGGGAAAGACTAGAGATCTCTTCAAGAAAATTAGGGACAACAAGGCAACATTTCATGCCAAGATTGGCACAGTAAAGTACAGAAACAGTAAGGACCTAACAGAAGCAGAAGTTATTAAGAAGAGGCAGTAAGAATATACAGAACTGTACAAAAAAGGTCTTAATGACCTGGACAACCAGGATGGTGTGGTCACTCACCTAAAGCCAAACATCCTGGAGTATGAAGTCAAGTGGGCCTTTGGAAGCATTACTAAGAACAAAGCTAGTGGAGGTGATGGAATTCCAGCTGAGCTATTTCAAATCCTAAAAGATGATGCTGTGAAAGTGCTACAATCAATGTACCAGCAAATTTGGAAAACTCAGGCTAGCACAGGGCTCAAAAAGGTCAATTTTCATCCCAAACTCAAAGATGGGCAATGCCAAAAAATGTTCAAACTACCCCACAATTCAACTCATTTCACATGCTTGCAAGGTAATTCTCAAAATCCTTCAATCTATGCTTCAACAGTACATGAACATAGAACTTCCAGTTGTACAAGCTGGATTTAAAAAAGGCAGCAGAACCAGAGATAAAATTGCCAACATCTGCTGAATCCTTGAAAAAGCAAAGGAATTCCAGAAAAAAAAAAAGCACATTTCTTTCTACTTCAGTTACTATGGTAAAGCCTCTGACTGTGTGGATCACAAAAAACTGTGGAAAATTCTTAAAAAGGTGGGAATACCAGACCACCTTACCTGCCTCCTAAGAAACTTGTATGCATGTCAAGAAGCATGAGTTAGAATCAGACATGGAACAATGGACTGGTTCCGAATTGGGAAAGGAGTACATCAGGGCTGTATATTGTCACCTTGCTTGTTTAGCTTATATGCAAAGTACATCATGTGAAATGTGGGGCTGGATGAAGCTCAAGCTGGAATCAAAATGAGCAGGAGAAATATCAATAACCTCAGATATGCAGATGACATCACCCTAATGGCAGAAAGTGAGGAGGAACAAAAGAACCTCTTGATGAAAGTGAAAGAGAGTGAAAAGGCTGGCTTAAAATTCAACATTCAAAAAACTAAGATTATGGCATCCGGTTCCACACTTCATGGCAAATTCTAGGGAAAAATTGGAAATAGTGACAGATTTTTTTTTTTCTTGAACTCCAAAATCACTGTTGATGGTGACTACAGCCATGAAATTAAAAGATGCTTGCTCTGTGGGAAAAAGTATGACAAACCTAGACAGTGTATTAAAAAGCAGATACATCACTTTGTCAACCAAGGTCCATATAGTTAAAACTATGATTCGTCCAACGGTCATGTACATGTGAGAGTTGGACCATAAAAAAGGCTGAGTACCCAGAATTGAAGCTTTCAAATTATGTTGCTGGAGAAGACCCTTGAGAGTCTCTTACACAGCAAGGAGATCAAACCAGTCAATCCAAAAGGAAATCAACCCTTAGTAATCACTGGAAGTAATGATGCTGAAGCTGAAGCTCCAATACTTTAGCTACATGATTTTAAGAGCTGACTCACTGAAAAAGATCCTGATGCTGGGAAAGATTGAGGGCAGGAGAAGTGGGAAACAGAAGATGAGATGTTTGGATGGCACCATTGACTCAATGGACATGAATCTGAGAAAATCCCAGGAGATAGTGAAGGACAGGGAAGCCTGGCATGCTACAGTCCATGCATTGTAAAGAGTAAGATACAACTGAGTGACTGAACATCAACAACTCTACATTAACTTGTTTTTCCTAACAATTACCATTAAACACTACATAATATTTATTTACCACTCAACCTTAATTGTTTCAGGCTTACTGATTAAGGTATACATGTAAAATTCCTTAACAAAATTATTTATTGGTATTTTCCACAGAGAATTAACTATAAGTGTTGGGGAAGTAAAACTACTGGTCAATTGAGTATCACTTTTATTATTAATACAGAAAGAGACATTGCCTAGTGAATATCTAAATATGTAAGAAGAACATGATTTGCAGGTAGCAGAAATTTTAACAGATTTTATCCAAAAGGTTTTACTTATGTTAGATGGCAAGAAGATAATAGTAGAACTTTGTCAGCACTATTCTAGAAAGTCAGGCAAGTGAGGACTCCATGGACTGTGACTGAGGGTCTCTTGACTTCTCCCTTATGGTCACAACATCTTTAAATGTTATGTATTTGTTTCACTTTTAACACAGAGAGAGGGGTCTCAGCAAGAGTGGATGAACTCTGTGTGACATTCTGTATGCTTCTCAGAAAGTAAAAGATTTCTCAAGCGCTCCTAATAGATATCTACTTTATATATTATTGGCAAAACCTGGATTAAAGTCAGATTCCTTTTGTAAGGTCTGAACTTTCTGAGACCAAAGGACTCTTCAATATACCTCAATAAAATCTCAGTCCTAATTGCATCAAAGAGAGAGAACAATTACTTGGGCTGGACATAGGGTGTACCCATCTCTATTTTATTATATATGTGTGTGTTAACTAACCATATTAGGAATTTTGAAGTTTTATTAGATTTTGAGCTAATTCTTTTAACTTAGATGGTTAATGCATAAAATTATAGCACCTACTGTTTGCTTCTTGATATCATAGGTTATAAATTGTAGTGAGATAGGGTAGGAATCCAGGGAAATGGCAAGAATATCCTAAATTTTAGGAATGAAGTGTCAACATAGATATAGGTGGATTATAGAAGCAATAGCATTTTCAGTCCATAGCACAGTAGAATCTATGTTACTAGATGGTCACATTAGGAAAACGCCTATTTTTCATTATTGTTGTATGCTTTGAAGGAAGTTTTGTTACAATCATTATTTTAATGCACTGAACAATTGGTTTTACAAGAAAATTTTGTTTGTCATCAAAAATGCCATGTGATGCTCTATGCTACTGCATTCCAGATAGAGGTAACTCTAATAAAGCATTCATATTTTCACACTGAAATGAGAAAATGAAAAAAAAAATGAACTCTCTGTAAATAAATTATCATATTGCCCTTTCCCTTCTAATTCTACAAACTTAGATGAAGTCAACAATTAGTAGATGCTGTACAGATGCTTCAGAAATTCCTGTAATTACAAAGATATAATTTCACATGATATTATGATAGTTTTTCATAAAGTCTAATGATAATTTCAGGTCTGTGAAGGAGAAAAAGTAGTGTTCAAAAGATGCAATGCTCATTAATAAAATGTTTTCTTTTAAAGTCAAATTCAAATGTGAATCAGAATACAATTTCCACATAGAACACACTGGTGAACTGGATTTATTGATTTCCTTTATGCTGTTTCCTTTTATACCTGCCATATAGTAACTACATTTTACTTTTAGTGCGATCATTAAGACGATGTAAGCACTTAGCACAGCTGGAATCAAGATTGCCAGGAGAAATATCAATAACCTCAGATATGCAGATGACACCACACTTATGGAGAAAGTGAACAAGAACTAAAAGCCTCTTGATGAAAGTGAAAGAGGAAAGTGAAAAATTTGGCTTAAAGCTCACCATTCAGAAAACTAAGATCATGGCATCTGGTCCCATCACTTCACGTCAAATAGATGGGGGAACAGTGGAAACAGTGACAGGCTTTATTTTGGGGGCTCCAAAATCACTGCAGATGGTGATTGCAGCCATGAAATTAAAAGACGCTTACTCCTTGGAAGGAAAGTTATGATCAACCTAGACAGCATGTTGTTACTTTGTCAACAGAGGACTGTCTAGTCAAGGCTATGGTTTTTCCAGTGGTCATGTATGTATGTGAGAGTTGGACTATAAAGAAAGCTGAGCGCTGAAGAATTGATGCTTTTGAAATGTGGTGTTGAAGACTCTTGAGAGTCCCTTGGACTTCAAGGAGATCCAACAAGTCCATCCTAAAGGAGATCAGTCCTGCGTGTTTATTGGCAGGATTGATGCTGAAGCTGAAACTCCAATACTTTGGCCACCTGATGTGAAGAGCTGACTCATTTGAAAAGACCTTGATGCTGGGAAAGATTGAGGGCAGGAGAAGAAGGGGACAACAGGATGAGATGGTTGGATGGCATCACCGAGTCAATGGACACGGGTTGGGGTGAACTCCAGGAGCTGGTGATGGAGAGGGAGGCCTGGCATGCTATAGTCCATGGGGTCACAAAGAGTCGGACATGATTGAGCGACCGAACTGAACTGAAGCACTTAGCACATGGCAATCACTAAGATGTGTCTATCTCCTTTACCATAATTTTGCAATCTTAAGATAAAGTGGTTTAGTTGTAGCATCTTTCTAGAAGCTAAGGGGTATCACTTCTAACTATGCCCTCTGCTTTACTTTCTGTTTTTACAGTTCCCTCCTTGAAATTGATCTTTTTCAGTGCCATGTATATTATGAGGTGAAATCTTTTCCCCAAATCTATGCATCAACTTCTATCCAAATGACTTGGGATAGATGATTTGGAAAGCTACATGAATATGAATATTGTATTTCAATAATATAGAATTTGAAAAGATTCTAGCCCTCTCTTTCCTATGAGATATATTTTTTATTCTGTACTTTTAATCTTGAATGCAAGCAAGCATTTTCTGGAGCAAATATCAGAGTTTTTGTTACTTACAACAATAATACATTGGTTCTTTTTTATCCTAGTTATTCCCCCATTTGGTGATACAAAGACACCAGATATCATCCTATATGGGGTTTTCTTGGTGGTTCAGATGATAAAAAAAAACTGCCTGCAATGCAGGAGACTTGTGTTCACTCCCTGGGATGGGAAGAACTCCTGGAGAAGAGAATGATTACTCACTCCAGTATTCTTGCCTGGAGAATTCCATGGATAGAGGAATGTCCATGTTGGGCTACAGTCCATAGAGTCACAGAGAGTTATCCTATATGTACTGATGTCTATAATATAGAAAAGGTGTTTACATATGCACTGCCCCCTCCCTCCTGAAAAAGGGAGACCTAATCTCCTTAACATTATCACATTCTCCTGGGGTAGAAAACAGAAGAACCCTGGATTCCTGTTCATTGGAATATAAATAAATGCCTCCATCAGTAGAATTTACTGGCCAGGGTTTTATCCTCTTTAAAATACAAACAAATAGCTACTACCTAAGGTGAGGCGTCACCGACTCAATGGAGGTGGGTTTGAGTGAACTCCGGGAGTTGGTGATGGACAGGGAGGCCTGGAGTGCTGTGATTCACGGGGTCTCAAAGAGTCGGACATGAACGAGCAACTGAACTGAACTGACCAGAAGGTGAGGCAAAACTCTCATGTGTTCTCGCAAAATCTAATTGTCTTGTGATATTTTAGATTTGTCCTTTGATAAGCCACATCTTGTCTCAGAAAGTTCTGACCTTGCAGAAATACAAAATTTTTATGTCCCCAACTCTACTTTTTCCAAACTGGACCAGCCTGTCATTCCTTTGCCACTGCCAAGAAAAGGCACTGACACACTAATAAGAGAGTAAATATGGAACTAACAGAGTTTGAGAAACTAATTAGCTAAAAAGAGGGAATGAGTAGTTGACTTAAGACCAATTACTACAGGTATGCAATTTGAATTAATAAAGAGATAGAAACTAAGGAATTACTATCACATGAGCAATAAAATAAAGAAAAATGTGAGAAAACTAAAAATCCAAGGCAATTTACACTTAGGATTTTATGGGATTTAATGGGATTTGTCATTAATACAGGAGAAACAAAAACATATTTTGAAATAAGGAATGGAAAAAGTTATAAGGAAGTAAATGTCAATAGCTTAAATATTATAGGAAATTCAAATAAATTAATAGCAATGTATTTTCTCAGTTGATCAAGGCAGTTCTTAGAGATCTTTAGCAGAGAAATTGTTTTGGGTTCTTGGACAGATGGAATATTGGTATGATTCCAGGACTGAATGTTGCATTGAAGAGGAGACACGGCAAGAACATTTAGGAGAATGCCTCTGAAGGAAAAGGAAAGGACATCTTTGTAGCTAAAGGATGACATGGTGTGTGTCTTTGTGTGTGTAAAGAGAATGGATTTTTGTTTGTTAAAAACTGATGAAGCTTAATTGATTTATAGGCAGAAGGAAGGGAAATAGCTAATAATTAAAAAGCAGATTTGTATGAAACTTGAGAAAAATGTCTACATATATTGTTTAAGTAAAAATATGGGCAACTTTTTATTTTATAGTTTAGGGAAAATTAAAGAATCTTATGTCCCATAATATATCCTGAGCTTTGAAGTACATAAGGTGATGCTAATCTAACCCTCGATGAATTCAGTAATGGAAATATTTCTTCAGTTATTGAGAAGTGAACAGAGGCAATATCCTACTGCCTGCCTATGTAACTGTGATCAATTTATGAAAGTATTTATCTCTTGGATACAGACAGCTGTTGATTTTTGTTTTGTTGAGCTTTCAGTGAGGTAGACCACCTTAGTGAGCACTTGAATACCATATGGTTTCATAATGTTGACAAGAACGACTGCTTCGCTGTTCTAATTCCTGTACATCTAAGGAATCATAATATTATATAAAGGGGATGAATTAGGTTTTTTATACTGATTGACTTCTTAGAGTGCTATATTTAAAATAAAATAGTTTCTTTTGTTCACAACTCCACTCATACAAGCCAACAAAATATAATACTGTCTCATGGTGCTGCTTTGTGCTGGTTACAGAGTATGAAATTTTAAAGAATTGTACTCTGAGTACAATAAAAGTAAGAATTCTTTTATTTTAATTTTATGGAGAAGTACTATGGTGTTAAAATGAAGTAGAGTGTTATTTCTTGTACAATATATTCTGTAAATATCAATAATTCATTTACTTTTATTCATGAAACTTTGCTTGGTACTTAATCCCATGTTAATTAACATAATCATATCCAACTGAATATGCAGAATACTTTTTAAACAATATCTACAATTATTATTTTAATATACTATGTCAGAATGTGCCATGACTTTTAAAAATGAAGTCAATAATAAAATTTGGGGAAAATAAGAAAGCAAAAATAAAACAGGATATTTAATTTTAAATTTAAGCAAGATAGCACCTAATAACAAAGAAGTAAAAACTTGATATATATGTATCTGATTAATAATATTCTATCAGAGACTAACGATAAAATGCATTGTAGAAAAGTATATTGCACATACAAATGTAAGAGCCATTATTACATTCTATACCTTCCATCTTAAACTAGAAAAATATATAAAGATAAGCAAATTATTTTAATGGAAATGAGTTCTGGAGCCATTTGATTATAGAGGTTGCTTAGCAAGTACAGCCCCATAGAATGATATGGAATGGAGCTAAGCATTGGCACAAACTTTCATACAGAGAAATATGAGTTCACCATGAAATAGAAACACATTTTAGAAATTCTGATCTTTAAGGGAAAATAAATTTTTGTGTGAATAATTATAAAGTGGAGAACCAATGTGTCTCTTCGCACTGTAAAAATCTACCAGGATATGAGATACCCAAACATATTTAACTGAATATATTTACTATCAATGTTATCAGCCTATCCTGAAGAATCACCCCTTCTCCTTTAGGGATAGAAGAAAAAAACTTCAATTATCCTTTCCCTACACATTTCATTTTTTTTTTTTTTCATGTTCTATGAGCTTGTAACACTCACCTTCATGGTCATATTAGAAATTAATCATATTGATTATTTAGGAATTTTTCTGCTTTATGTGTTAATTCTTTCTTCATTTCAGTTTCTCAGGAAAATGGTCATACTTGTATCACTCACTTTAGAAAATACAGTAATGTATACCTATGAGTTTTCTATACAGAAACACACATTATCTCATTTCTCTATTCAAAGAACATATTCTTAAGCTCAAATAGAGAAGAAACTTAAGTATCAACAATTTTATTAAAATTCCTATTCTGTGAATAAAGTCCTTTAGGGAAAATTTTATCAAGATATGTCTACATTCATGCAAACACTTTCTTTTATTTTACTGTTATTTGTCTTACTCATTTTGTTTACTTTAAAGTAGAAGAACATGGTGACTAGTAAAATAGTGCCAAAATGTTACAAAAGTCAGCAATTAAAGCATTACGATTTGAACAAAACCAAAGCTCAGGGAATTATTTGGTTTCATGTTATTTCATATCATCTTATGTAGGAAAGGAAGCATGTAAAGAACAGCTGTTTGCTTCCAGAGTTTCTAGAAGAAATGTTTATGTTCATGGTAGATTAATAGAAATTAAGGGTAATATAATATGGTAGACAGATGTGGGGTTCTTCTCTTTAAGACTCATTACGTTTCAATGCATCTGAAACTTGTAAATTATATTAGTAATTTTCTGCATTGTCTTTAGTTTCTCTTATAATCCAATGATTTTCATTGTGAAAAGTCACTGCAGGCAATAAGCTGTATTAGCATACAGAGTATAGGCATTTTACACTTTGTGTTCTAGAGGAAAAAATATGGGTATTTTAGAGATAGTATCATATTAGTAAGAATTATTTAAAGGTATTATAAAATAGAAAATAATTGATAGGATTTTCAGACTATCACAAAAATCTACAAGTACATCTTAAAATAGATATGTATACTCAGGCATAAAAAAGAACAAAATAATGCCATTTGTAGTGACATGAATGGGCCTAGTGACTGTCATACTGAGTGAAGTAAGTCAGAAAAGGACAAATATCTTACAACACTGCTTACATGTGGAATCTAAAGAAATGGTACAAATGAACCTATTTACAAAACAGAAGTTGAGTCACAGATGTAGAAAAGAAACTCGTGGTTATTTGGAAGAAAGAGGGTAATAAATTGTGTGATGGAGATTGACATATATGCACTGCTTCCCTGGTGGATCAGACAGTAAAAAATCTGCCCACATTGCAGGAGACCTGGGTTCAATCCCTGGGTTGGGAAGATCCCCTGGAGAAGGAAATGGCAACCCACTCTAGTATTCTTGCCTGGAGAATTCCATGGGCAGAGGAACCTGGCAGGTTACAGTCCATGGGGTCATAAAGAATTGGACATGTGGGAGTGACTAACACACACATACACAGCTAATAAGAACCTACTGAATAGCACAGGGAACTCTTTTCAAAAACACTGTAATGACCTATATGGGAACAGAATCTAAAAAAGAGTAGATATATGTGTATGTGTAATTGACCCTGCTGTACAGCAGAAACTAACACACAACATTGTAAATCAACTGTACTCCATAAAAATTAATTTTAAAAAAAGAAATGTATAATGATAAAGTGAAAATCACGCAGTTGTGTCCAATTCTTTGCGACCATGGAATTCTCCAGGTCGGAATACTGGAGTGGGTAGCCATTTCTTTCTCCAGGGGATCTTTCCAACCCAGGGATAAAACCCAGGTCTCCCACATTGCAGGAGGATTCTTTACCAGTTGAGCCACCAGGAAAGCCCAAGAATACTGGAGTGGGTAGACTATCCCTTCTTCCCAACTCAGGCATAAAAGTGGGCTCTCCTGTACTGCAGGCACGTTCTTTGCCAGCTGAGCTACTAAGGAAGTCCATGTATAATGATACCCACTCTCTAAATTATCCTTTTGATTTTTTACAATATGATTATATAAGGAAAGAAAAAATATAGCTATTTAAGCTCCAACACCCATTTGCCATGCACACACACAAGCATACATACATACATATGTGCAAGTATACACAAATGCATACAAACACTAGTACGAAACTGAGTGAAACTCATTTACAGAAAAACCATGATACTCCACACCAAAGGAAAGATTTTTCAGCTCCATAGGAGAATAAAATATAAGCAGAATTCCCTATAGGCTTTATTAGCTGAATTCTTGTCTGGGTTTACTCCTTTGCTTTCTTCTCTCTTCATGGAGCTGCTTAGATGAGGTGTTTCATTTACATAATCAAAGATTCCTATGGCTCAGTTCTACACTCAGAACAGCTCCGTAGGGACGTGATAGGAATACAGTGCATATGAACAGAGATGTAAATAACAGAAAAACAAGTCTAAACCTTCCTAAACTCTGTCTTTAACACTGGTTGGAAGAGCACATCACACATACACACATTCACACAGCCAGCATTCTTTCCCTTTCATGCCATCAGCAGATTTTGCTGTAACTTCCCAGTTAGCATGTATGACCTAATGGAAGAATCTGGTTCTGAAGTCACTGGTTTCATATCCTGACCCCATCATCTGCTAACTGTGTTATCATAAAGAATTTAAATTCTCAAATATTAAACATTTTTCATTTGACCCTCAAAGAAATTCAGGTTTGGTATTACCTGTCTCTATTTTACATTTGAGAAAATTAAATTTCAAATTAGTAATACAAACTGGTTGTGGCTCCACATCAAACAAGTGACACACCTAGTGGTGAGACTTCCTTTATCCATATTCCTTAGTTCATTTAACATCAACAAAAACACTAAGGTTTTTCATAAAATCGATTTTGTAATAACATTTTTTTCCACATACAGTGAAGGAAGGCTTGGAGCTTTACAAAGTTTCATTAAGTTTTTAGTGTGAGAAAATATTGATAAATCAGGATCATTAATCTTTAGCAACTCTGTAGCCTGAATTCTGTTTATTAGCTCACAGAGGAAAGTGTCTGCTTATGAATGACAGCGGTGTCTCCATGTAAAAATACTGTTTTAGTTAATAGTGATCCTGTGCATGAGTGTGTCCTTAAAGTAGGCTAAGTAAGATATAGGAAAGAACCAAATTACTTCTCTTTACTCTTTCCTCTGCCCACAGACAGAACCATGTTGGGTATGGCTACCTGAACTGCATGGAACATAAGAACAATAAAAAGGGAAAGGGAAAAAAAAACACAATGGGTGAGATAGGATTAAGTGGAACCAACAACCAGGTACCAAACCCTGTCCATTCTTCTACCTGTGAGTATCAACATTGTAAGGCCCAATTGGGTCACATGGCTGGTAGATACCTACTTTGGTTAAGAAAGTGCAATGGGATAATGTAAACTTTGGTTTTGCTTTTATTGAAAGATTAGAGAACATCACAGTATTAAAGAAAATATATTCGATTTGGTTGGAGTTTCCATATGAAGGCTCTGAACAAGAGGAACACTAACCTTCAGCATTTCACTTTTCTAGCATGAAAAGACACTTGCATAGAAAGAGTCTGTCATGTTGTTGATGTTGTGCCAGGGAATTTGAGATTGATCTCCACACATTCCACCTATATCTAAACCAGTGGCAACAGTCTGAAAACCCCAGAATGTGTCTATTCTATCGTGAGTCCTAAGCTTTATTCTATTAACATTTAATGAAATCAATGAATTAGAAATTCTTAAAATTATTGTCACAAAGAAAACACTGTAAAACTAAATCTATTATGGATCCATGCATTATTCTTGTCACAAAAACATTATAATTTTGTTTTTGTGACTCTTGAGAGTTCCTTGTACTGCAAGGAGATCCAACCAGTCCATTCTAAAGGAGATCAATCCTGGGTGTTTATTGGAAGGACTGATGCTGAAGCTGAAACTGCAATACTTTGGCCACATCATGCGACGAGTTGACTCAATGGAAAAAACTCTGATGCTGGGAGGGATTGGGGGCGGGAGGAGAAGGGGACGACAGAGAATGAGATGGCTGGATGGCATCACCGACTTGATGGACATGAGTTTGAGTGAACTCCGGGAGTTGGTGATGGACAGGGAGGCCTGGCGTGCTGTGATTCATGGGGTCGCGGAGAGTCAGACACTACTGAGCGACTGAACTGAACTGAACTGAATATCTAAATATTTAATAAATACACAGGAGGCTAGTTTATCTTTAAGCCATCTGGATCTCAAATGTGACCCAAGGTACTTTTTTTTTCTTCAAAAGCATCTTTCAAATTTTCAAAATAATTTTCTAATAAGACATTTTGTCAAGATGTAATCTGAAAAAGTTGATGTTTGAGTAAACCTTATTTCTAAAACAACCAGAGTGAAAACTAATCCACCCTTGATATTAAAAGTAGATTATTAAATGTAAGCCTAAGAATACAATTAGATAGAAACTTGAGAAAATACACCAGAAATAGAGTTCCTCCATTTATTTTGTGGTAAACTGCTTATTTAACACAGAGATTAATTTATACAGCCTCCCAGCTGGGCTTGCCTTGATAGGGCATTTCTTAAGATTAAACAATAATGTTTCAGTTGTAATATCTTATTTTTGTGGTTTCTTCACCTATACATAAGGTAATCATACCATTTTTCTTAATGAGGGGGGGTTATCTGAGTTGAATAAAATACTATATGAGAAACTAAAATGCACTGAATGCACATCAGATCTGTAATTTAGTCTAATATCATTTCCACCCTTGCATTTGTTTGAACATTCAGAAGTAAGAGTCAAAAAAGTTACTCGGTGTTCATATTTCTTCCTCTATTTCTCTAACATTTATAACATCCAACAAACTAATAATAATTTCCTCCTTATTTTATGACATTTGTGGAATGACATTGGCTGTCAGTTCTAGGAATCTTTTTTAAAGATCTGGGTAGTCTTCATTTTTGGAAAAGTTTATGCTCACCGTGTTTGCAAGGTGTTAATATAGAGAGAAATACCTTCTCATTTCAGATAGTTATTTGCATGCAGCACTCAAATTATGAATTATTGCTTGTTACTGTTTAGTCACTAAGTTGTGTCTAACTCTTGGGACCCCAAAGACTGTAGCCCACCAGGTTCTTCTCTCCATGGGATTTCCCAGGCAAAAATACTGGAGTGGGTTGCCTTTCCTTCTCCTGGGAATCTTCCTAATCCAAGGATTGAACCCCTGCTTTGCAGACAGATTCTTTACTGCTGAGCCACCATGGAAGTCACTCAAATTGAGAATACCTAATTGAAACTTTATTTTATCAGTGAATCTAGGGATTTCCTTCTGACAACTGATAAGGTGGTTGACTTTAATCATTCACAATGACTGCAGATAAAAAAGAGGGTGGGAAGAAAGGAGGAAACTTGTCACTAGAGTTGCAATAGGGTTTCTAGTTCAAGTTACAAAGAATAACCCCATGCAGCCTATTCAGTCCTGCACACAAGATTCACTTTTCTTTTTATAATTTATCATCGATGTCACAGTTCACTAAGAGAAGCTGATTCAATGTAAGTGATAAAGGAATTATTATAGAAATTAAACCTTGCATAACATTGGGAGAAGTTGTAGAAATAAAGCTTCACTAGGAAATTTGGACCTGAAGTTTTCTTGAAGCATTGGAACAGAGGACAGGAACCAAGCACATCAAATGTTAACTTTTACCTGGCCCTTTATCTTGTTTTATTTGTTTTCTAATAGCATCTCCTCAGGCAAGTGTTTCTTAATAATACTATATAACATCAATGCTCTCACAGCCATTATCTTTAATCATATTCAGCTGAATTTTTAATTAAAGGCATTATATCCATCTAAAATTATGTTACATATATAATATATGGTGTTATTAAACTCCACACTAATTAAGCTCTTTATAGGAGAAGATCCATTACATTTATTACTCTGCTATATATCTGATGCCTAGGGCTGCACCTCTAACTATTAGTACATAATCACTAAATATCAAGTGAATAGAAAAAAAAATACACACATATATACTTCCCCCTCCCAGGAACTCAGATTCCAAGATTGTACATATACAATATACAATTTTTTCTAATAAAATCAAGCTCATAAATTATATCTGGTTTTCAAGGAACCAAAGGACAGATCTTTTCCAATAATATTTTTTCTTTCATTTTAGTAGCCATATTTCTGAGTTTTGGCAATATGGAAAACTGGTTATCTTAAAAAAAGCAAACTTAACAGGATAATAGAATATCTTTCAAAACTCTGTATACAAGCATGCGTTAGTTAGTTAGTTAGTTCAGTTGCTCAGTCGTGTCTGACTCTGCGACCCCATGAATCACAGCACGCCAGGCCTCCCTGTCCATCACCAACTCCCAGAGTTCACTCAAACTCATGTCCACAGAGTTGGTGATGCCATCCAGCCATCTCATTCTCTGTCGTCCCCTTCTCCTCCCACCCCCAATCCCTCCCAACATCAGAGTCTTTTCCAGTGAGACAACTCTTCTCATGAGGTGGCCAAAGTATTGGAGTTTCAGCTTTAGCATCAGTCCTTCCAATGAACACCCAGGATTGATCTCCTTTAGAATGGACTGATTGGATCTCCTTGCAGTCCAAGGGACTCTCAAGAGTCTTCTCCAGCACCACAGTTCAAAAGCATCAATTCTTCAGTGATCAGCTTTCTTCACAGTCCAACTCTCACATCCATACATGAGCACAACAAAGGACAGGAAAACCTTTCATTCCAAAGTGAAGTGGATGCTGAAAACCATACCTGGGCTAAAACTGAAATTTGTCAAATGAGATGATTCAGAGGACTGATTTGTCTTTGTATTGACCGATCTGTATTTTCAGGAATAGAGAAAAGGTTTTGGTTTTATGAAAGTTTGGGAGAGGAGCTAAGGAAGCCATAGCAGAATGAGGTATTTGAAATATTACACTTTACATGAGAAAATTGATAGTAAAAATTTTCTGACTGAAAAAGTCACTTTTTTTCTTTAAACATCTTTATGTAGGTAAATTTGACCTACAGTAAACTGCACATTTTATTATATAAAAATTATAGCACAATACACTGACAAGAAAATAGCAAGTAAAAATATAGTTCCTTATCACTAAAACCAGTAATTTTTCTCTGCCACTTACAATTAAAAATATTTTTTAAATCATACATTAATATACAATATCCTGCACTCTGACATTGCCCCTTGCCAATGACATCCCTGAATAAGAGGTTATTATGGAAAAAACAATAATTTTGTAGGAAAATTTGATGATAAACATAATCCACTGGGCTCTAAGAGGAAAATATTAAACATATAATAACCAATATAAAACTAAATTATAGAAAATAAACAGTGCTTAAAATATACACAGAGTACATTCAATATTCACCTTACACTGACCCATAAAAGTGCTTCACATTATTAATGTATTGTACGGACTATATTTCTAACCATAATTCAATTAAGTTCAAAGTCAACAATAAATTATAAAGAGAAAACATTTAGCATGTTTAAAAAGGCATTTTTCTGCTATTCTAAGAATTTGAAGTGAAAGTGAAAATGTTAGTTGCTCAGTTGTGTCAAACTCTGTGTGACCCCATAGACTACAGTCTGCCAGACTCCTCTGTCCATGGAATTCTCCACCTCCCTCCCCATCCCCGCCCTCTGGGTCATCCCAGTACACCAGCCCCGAGCATCCTGTATCATGCATCGAACCTGGACTGGTGATTCGTTTCACATATGATAATATACATGTTTCAATGCCATTCTCCCAAATCAACCCACCCTCGCCCTCTCCCACAAAGTCCAAAAGACTGTTCTATTCATCTGTGTCTCTTTTGCTGTCTTGTATACAGGGTTATTGCTACCATCTTTCTAAATTCCATACATATGCGTTAGTATGCTGTATTGGTACTTTTCTTTCTGGCTTACTTTACTCTGTATAATAGGCTCCAGTTTCATCCATCTCATTAGAACTGGTTCAAATGTATTCTTTTTAATGGCTGAGTTGTACCGCAAGGAGATCCAACCAGTCCATTCTAAGGGAGATCGATCCTGGGTGTTCATTGGAAGTACTGATGCTAAAGCGGAAACTGCAATACTTTGGCCACCTCATGCGACGAGTTGACTCACTGGAAAAGACTCTGATGCTGGGAAAGATTGGGGGCGGGAGGAGAAGGGGACGATCGAGAATGAGATGGCTGGATGGCATCACTGACTCTGTGGACATGAGTTTGAGTGAACTCTGGGAGTTGGTGATGGACAGGGAGGCCTGGCGTGCTGTGATTCATGGGGTCGCGGAGAGTCAGACACGACTGAGCGACTGAACTGAACTGAACTGAACTGAACATTGTGTATATGTACCACAGCTTTCTTATCCATTCATCTGCAGATGGACATCTAGGTTGCTTCCATGTCCTGGCTATTATAAACAGTGCTGCAATGAACACTGGAATACATGTGTCTCTTTCAATTCCGGTTTCCTCAGTGTCTATGCCCAGGAATGGGATTGCTGGGTTGTATGGCAGTTCTATTTCCCGTTTTTTAAGGAATCTCCACACTGTCCTCTATAGTGGATATACTAGTTTGCATTCCCACCAACTCCAGCATTTATTGCTTGTAGACGTTTGGATAGCAGCCATTCTGACTGGTGTGAGATTGTACCTCATTGTGGAATTGATTCGCATTTCTCTGATTATGAGTAATGTTGAACATCTTTTCATGTGTATGTCTTCTTTGGAGAAATGTCTGTTTAGTTCTCTGGCCCATTTTTTGATTGGGTCCCTTATTTTTCTGGAATTGAGCTGCAGGAGTTGCTTGTATATTTTTGAGATTAACTCTTTGTCAGTTGCTTAATTTGCTATTATTTTCTCCCATTCTGAAGGCTGTCTTTTCACCTTGCTTATAGTTTCCTTTGCTGTGCAGAAGCTTTAAATTTTAATTAGGTCCCATTTGTTTATTTTTGCTTTTATTTCCAGTATTCTGGGAGGTTGGTCATGGAGGATCCTGGTGCGATTTATGTCGGAGGGTGTTTTGTCTATGTTCTCCTCTAGGAGTTTTATAGTTTCTGGTCTTACATTTAGATCTTTAATTCATTTTGAGTTTATTTTGTGTATGGTGTTAGGGAGTGTTCTAGTTTCATTCTTTTACAAGTGGTTGACCAGTTTTCCCAGCACCAGTTGTTAAAGAGTTAATCTTTTCTCCATTGAATATTCTTGCCTCCTTTGTCAAAGATAAGGTGTCCATAGGTGCATGGATTTACCTCTGGGCTTTCTATTTTGTTCCATTGATCTATATTTCTGTCTTTATGCCATTACCATACTCTCTTGAAGACTGTGGTTTTATAGTAGAGCCTGAAGTCCGGCAGGTTGATTCCCCCAGTTCCATTCTTCTCAAGATTGCTTTGGCTATTCGAGGTTTTTTGTATTTCCATACAAGTTGTGAAATTATTTGTTCTAGCTCTGTGAAAAATACCATTGGTAGCTTGATAGGGATTGCATTGAACCTATAAATTACTTTGGGTAATATATTCATTTTCACAATATTTATTCTTCCAATCCACAAACATGGTATATTTCTCCATCTATTAGTGTCCTCTCTGATTTCTTTCACCAGTGTTTTATAGTTTTCTATATGTAAGTCTTTTGTTTCTTTAGGTAGATATATTCCTAAGTATTTTATTCTTTTTGTTGCAACAGTGAATGGAATTGTTTCCTTAATTTCTCTATTTTCTTATTATTAGTGTATAGGAATGCAAGGGATTTCTGTGTGTTGATTTTATATCCTGCAACTTTACTATATTCATTGATTAGCTCTAGTAATTTTCTGGTAGAGTCTTAAGGGTTTTCTGTGTAGAGGATCATGTCATCTTCAAACAGTTAGAGTTTTACTTCTTCTTTCCCAATTTTGATTCCTTTTTATGTCTTTTTCTGCTCTGATTGCTGTGGCCAAAACTTCCAAAACTATGTTGAATAGTAGTGGTGAGAGTGGGCACCCTTGTCTTGTTCCTGACTTTACGGGAAATGCTTTCAGTTTTTCACCATTGAGGATCAATGGTTTGCTGTGGGTTTGTCATATATAGCTTTTATTATGTTGAGGTATGTTCCTTCTATTCCCACCTTCTGGAGGGTTTTGATCATAAATGGATGTTGAATTTTGTCAAAGGCTTTCTCTGCATCTATTGAGATAATCACATGGTTTTTATTTTTCATTTTGTTAATGTGATGTCTTACATTGATTTGTGGATATTGAAGAATCCTTGCATCCCTAGGATAAAGCCCACTTGGTCATGATGCATGATCTTTTAAATGTGTTGTTGGATTCTGATTGCTAGAATTATTTTAAAGTAAGAAAACCAAGTTTACTCATGATTGTTATTTAAAGAATGTCTGATACAGTGATAAATTCTGGTATTGGAGTGACACAAAAGTATTCAGTAGTGGAGAAGCACTTCTTCACTATCTCATCTTGTATATTTTGATATTCTAGATCTGGTTGATTAACTAAGTCTTAAATAAAACTTGTTTATTTTCTATTTATTTGAGAAAACTATTTAATTCTCCCTGTGTAACAAACACTATGCCATGCACCGATGAACTAAAATGAAAAAAAGCTATGCCTTTCAAGAAGCATACTGCCTCACTACAGCATGGATGAGCTAATATAATAACAATAAATTTTAGTAACAACTCTAATGGATGGAAACCATTGTACTGTGGTATTGTATTGAATGGGTACAAAATAAGTATGCTGTAAATTGTTTGCTGCTGCTGTTGCTGCTGCTAAGTCGCTTCAGTCATGTCCAACTCTGCAACCCCATAGATGGCAGCCTACCAGGCTCTGCAGTCCCTGGGATTTTCCAGGCAAGAACACTGGAGTGGGTTACCATTTCCTTCTCCAATGCATGAAAGTGAAAAGTGAAAGTGAAGTCGATCAGTTGTGTCTGACTCTGTTAGCATCATTTAAACAAATCTTGGTAGGAAATTGAATATGAACAACAACTACATACATAAAATATGTTCTAAATATACTCTCTCTCTGCCTCTCTTTTTTTTTCCCCTACAGATAAGTTACTAAGAAGAAAGAGGAAACTAAAGCCCTAGAACACAGATTTCTTTTATTGTTCCTTCTCTCACCAGTCTTTTTTTGTTTGTTGTGTTTTTGTTTCTTTTTTCTATGATTCCTCTTAAAGTCCTTTTGAAGGGTATGTAGACATCTATTCTACCCAAACCATAATGACATGATTTATGTCACTTCTGTAAGTTGGACTGGAGAATACAGGTTAAATGAATGAGGCTTTCAGTTTTTGGCTTTGTTTTGCTTTTGTTTCTGAGGATGAAGTGACTGTAGGACATCAAGGTAACTGCTTTGGACTCATTGTACCTACTGATGAAAAGTTTCACCAATGTAATATTGTTAACTTTCTCATAGCACATTGAGGTTTATTTTTTTTTAATGTTTTTCTAAAATTTTTTTAACACTGAAATATTTTTAGGTCAGAGAGCATAATGGATATTAACTACAGCCATGAAATTAAAAGACACTTGCTTCTTAGAAGAAAAGCTGTGACCAACTAGACAGCATATTAAAAAGCAGAGACATAACTTTGCCAACAAAGGTCCATACAGTCAAAGCTATGGTTTTTCCAGTAGTCATGTATGGATGTGAGAGTTAGACCACAAAAAAACCTAAGCGCCAAAGAATTGATGCTTTTGAACAGTGGTGTTGGAAAAGGTTCTTGAGAGCCCCTTGAACTGCAAGGAGATCCAACCTGTCTTTCCTAAAGGAAATCAGTCCTGAATATTCATTGGACGGACTGATGCTGAATCTGAAGCTCCAGTACTTTGGCCACCTGATGTGAAGAGCTGACTCATTTTAAAAGACCCTGATGCTGGGAAAGATTGACAGCAGGAGGAGAAGGGTCAACAGAGGATGAGATGGTTGGATAGCATCACTGGCTCGATGGACATGAGTTTGAGCAAGCTCCTGGAGTTGGTGATGGCCAGGGAAGCCTGGTGTGCTGCAGTCCAAGTGGTCGCAAAGAGTTGGACATAACTGAGCAACTGAACTGACTGAAGCTGTACAACAAAATATTAATATGAATATTTGTGATCATTTTTTCCTTAATGTTTTCAGGAAAAACAAATAATTTTAAATATATCGGTGAAAGCTGAAAAGAATACTTCATAAAGAACATTATATACATATATATACATACATACCATATATATATATAATGTCAGACATAATGAGGAACTTTAGCAGAATCTTATTGCAAAGATATCATAAATTAATAGAGAAATTCAGCCTAGCCTAGTTTTAATTTTAAGTTACTATTCAACAAATATATTGTATAACTGAGATGTTTCCATAAAGTCTTATTTAAAGGGCACAAAATTAAGTATGGATCTCTGAAAGAATCCAACTCTTCATTTAGTTTCATTAGCAACTTCCAACTCTATTACATTAATTCATAATTATGGTGATAGGTTTATTGCCTAAATTCAGCTTCATTTTATCCTACAATGACAAGGATTTAGAGATATAACATTGTGATATCAGCAAGGGAGAAAATATAGCATAATGATCTACATCGATTACGAGACCTATGCTTCTGATTTATATTTATCTAAGATAAGTATAAAATACATCTGGGGAGAGGCATTGGGGGATCTATAAATTGGGACACTGGGGAAACAAGTAGAGATTGGCCAATTAAGGGTAGACCAGAAGACTCATGAGATAACAAAGGGTAAAATAAAAAAGAAATAGACAATGAATGAGCCAAGGAAGCAAGGACTTCATGACTAATACTCTAGAGAGAAATATGGTGCATAAGTAAAATATCCATTGCTTTCCTCTTTTATGTGCAATCATTTCTGCATCTATAATCTTTTCAGAAAGGGTGGGTGGGAAACCTACAAGAAAATGTAGTGCAGTTTTTTAAAGTCTTGCATTACTGGAGAGAAAGAACTGGAACAGAGGAGCCTCTAAAAAAGAAGGGCAGTGGTAAATATAATAAACTGTTTATTGGGGCTCTTAGAAGATCACATGGCATCAGTGGAGGTTGATCAGAAAAACACTGGTCTTCAAAAAAATTGAAATACACGGATTTCTGATTAAAGAAGGATATCTAACTTGTATTATACACACTTGTTTGAGTATAAGGTCAGTCTTATTTCCAAGAGGTATCATTTAGAGCTCCTACAGTTTTTAATGGGAAATATCTGGTATTCCAAGAAAAATTTCTATGGATCAGTCTTTACCAATTAGGCAATGTAACCAGAAGCATACAAGACCCAGATCTGGGTTATCATATATGGACTTTAAAATAGCTATGGCAAATATTTTTAAGAAAATGGGAGAGAATTTCACCAGAGATCAGGGAGTCATCAATAATAATAATAAATAAATGGAAAATCTTAAAAAACACAGAAATTTTAAAAATTAATTGAAATAAATTAACAAAATACTTTACAGAGCTAAGGGAATATTAACAGAAAAATAAATAGATCAGTACACTAAAGCAAAAAAGGATAAAAGAAAGAAAAAGCCTTTAAAAATTATAAAACATAGAGCAGAGGTCTAATATCCATTCACTGGAGTCCCAGAAGAAGAGATAAAGAGAAAGGGACAGAAAGTATTTGAAGAAATAGCTGAACATTTTTCAAAACTCATATCTTATCAGAAATGCAAAAAAATCACCCACCACAAGTAAGATAAATATAAAGAATATCTCACCTAGAGGTTGTAATTATAACTACTGAAATCCAAAACTGGGATAAAATGCTGAAAAAACTAGGTAAAAAGATTTATCACCTACAAAAAGTAATAATAAGACTAGCATTTAAGTCTTTAACAGTAACCATGGACTCAAAATATAGTGAATAACACCTATTAAAGTGACTGAAACATATAACTGTCCACTTAGAATATTATATATGTTGAATACATTGAAAATTTACTAAATATAGGAAGAATGAAGAGCATCATTCATAATTAAACAGACAACTGAAATAACTCACCAGATAATATTATGAATTGTGCATGCGTGTTAAGTTACTTCAGTCATGTCTGACTCTTTGTGACCATGTTATGAACTACTTTATATCAGTTATATTTGAAAATCTAAAATAAGTGAGAAAATAATAATAAAATGTAACTTAACAAAAATGTCACCAAAGAAACAAAAATTTTATTTACTTCTACAGTACAGAATTTAAGTTCTGACCACACTGGCTCAGTTTTCTCAGATTTTTATCTAAAAATTTGCATTACAGGGATATGCACAATTTTATTTAGCACATCAAGTTAAGAAGAAAAATCTGTGTAGAGATATAAATTAAATGAAAATTGAAATGCAAAACCATATATAAATTCTAAAAGAGAGCACTTTGAAATAATTTAAGGAAAATGATTCATTTTTTCCTCATTCAATGACAATATATTTTAATGGATTCAACAGTTAAATTAATAGATAACCATGAATCCTCACGCTTACCCATAAACGTGCTCCCCAATGAAATATGAAATAACTGTTATGATATAAAACTAAGCAACTTGTATATTTTGAATTGTTAAAGTGCAAGCAATCCCCAAACTCAAAAAGATCCAGGTCTCTCTCTTTCTCTCTCCTCTCTCACACACGCACAAACACACATTCATCTGCAGTATACATATTATAAGTATATAGCTGGTAAATTACCTCTAAATCTTCCTCATCCACTGTTGTGAAATGAGTAGTCTATTGTTTTAATTTTGATAAAATGCTTATATAGTACATAAAAATAATTATATATGATCAAATGTACAATTTCAATTTTACAGGGCTTCAAAACATTTTTTTTCTAGTCATTATCAAAGGTGGGTATGACTTTTTCAACAGAATAAGAGATTTAACCTAATGAATGTCAGATAAAGGCCTATTTCTCAGTTTGTCTGTTATATCATCCTTAGCAAGTCATTTGCGGGAGTTCCCTGGCTATGAAGTGGTTAGGATGCTGAACTTCCACTGCCTGGGCCCCAGGGTTCCATCTCTGGTCAGGGAACTAAGATCCCAAAAGATGGACTGCTGGGCCAAAAAAATCAAGACAACAACAACAAAATCCCAAATAAGTAATTTTGCTCCTTGAACTTTAATTTTCTCAATTAAAAATAAGAACAATAAAATTTTAATGCCTACTTCAAAGGGTTATTGTCAAATTTAATTACTAATACTCAAGATGCTAAGTTGATTTCCTGGTCTATATCACAGTTGGACAATTAAAAAAGGCTGAGAACTGAAGAAGCAGTTTGATGCTTTCAAAATGGGGCGTTATAGAAGACTCTTGAGAGTCCCCTGGACTGCAAGGAAATCAAACCAGTCAATTCTAAAGGAAATGAACCCTGAATATTCATTGGAAAAACGGATGATGAAGCTGAAGCTCCAATAGTCTGGCCACCTGATGTAAAGAGCCAACTCATTGGAAAAGACACTAATGCTGGGAAAGATTGAAGATAAAAGAAGCGGGTGATAGAGGAGGAGATGGTTAGATAACATCACCAACTCAATGGACATGAACTTGAGCAAACTCTGGGAGATAGTAGAGGACAGGGAAGCTTGGTGAGCTGTAGTCCACTGGGTCACAAAGAGTCGGACATGACTTAGAGGCTGAACAACAACATCACAGTATAATAGCGACTAGAACACTTTAAGCTGTTGGCTTTAATAACATCTTCCTCTTCATGTAGGATCGCTTACATTACTGTCTATGTTAACTCTTTCCTTTGTCATGAAATCCTTTCTAGTTACTCAAAATCATGTCAATTTTTGTTTCTTTTGTTGTTTCTCCCTAGCGCCTACTCAGAAAATGTGTTTGGCACTCAATTGCATGTTCCTCAATACAATGATCAGGCACATTATTTATTTTACCTATTAATAAAATTTGGACTATATCTTATATTCATTGTAAACTCTTGGCAATATGAAAGGCATGCTAGGCACTCACTGACAATAAATGCAGGCAAAATTAACAGAAAGAGTGAATTTTTAATTGTAGATAGTTTACTTACACAAAATAAATTCTGACACTAATCTACACTTAAAGTTATTCCATGTACTTTGTACTGATTAAGTTTTTCTGTGTACTAACATATTAACCATGTTATACCATGAAATACTTTTCTAAAGTTTGTGTGGGGTTAATTTTCTATGAGTCTCTTGCCTATTTTTGCATGTCTTGTGAGCAGAGTCACTGACTGCCTCTTTCTGCACTGTTTTTTTCCAACGTTATTCTTATAATGAAGCTTTTGAAGACCAAAAGTACGGTATCTCCCCAGGGAAGTATGTTTACTACTTGTTATTAAAAAAAAAAAATCAGTTCTTCCAAGTTTAGGTTTCCTCTCTCACACAATCCTTCACATGCATTGTCATCCAGTTGTGTTCTTATCACCCTGTACTAGAGAAACAACTTGCCCTTCATTTCTATCCCCAAAGTATCTTGTGTTCTGCCAGCATTCACAAAATTGTGACAGACTACCTTTTTAATCATATAAATAGGATGAAATATCCCAGTTTTCACAGTCCTTGATACAGTCTATATTCAAAAAGCCACTTTTCGATGAGAAAAACAAGTCAGAGAATTTTAAAATGGGATTAAACTTTTACAGATCAGTTTTTCAACTCCCTCACATCCTAACTGAAATATTTGAATTTTAGAAATTAACTGGCTTTCTCAGGTTCACTGTGTGTTAATTGAAGGTCAGAAACTAAACTTTAGGCTTCATAATTCATATCAATGATACTTTCTCCCCAAATTACAGAATATTTAATACACATTTGATTAAAACAAACCTGAAGTGTAGCTTTTTTCTATCCACTTTTCCAAAATGAATTTATGAATCCTGTATTAACTTTGATTAACTGAACCTGTGCAACAAACACTCTTCAGTGTCTTAAAACAATGTTTTGTTTTGCTTAAGACTTATGAGTGTAGTGGAAAAGTTGTGGATTTGCCAGGCTTTCCTGAGCTTGGGACTGGTTGGGTTGGCACAGCCTCATGAGCTTCAGCGAGGTTCCACTGGACTAGTTTTGACCTCAGTTTGCTTACCCAGGTTAGCCTTTATATAGCTTCTCATTTCCATTTCATAATCCAGGCTGAAAGGCATTTTACCACATGGAACAGGCTGCTATAGAAAAGGGCTGAGCAAGAGTGCCTCAAACTAGCTGTTAAATACACTCACAGCTTCTGTTTGAATAATGGCAAAGGTCATATCTTTTCAAACCCCATTGTCCAACACAGTTAACACAGACAAGATTAAAGTTCAGAAGCCAACAATGAAACGAGAAAGCACAGAAAGGGTGAGGAGGAAATAACTGCAAGAATAAGAAAAAATACCATATATACACCTAAGATTTCAACTATGATTTTCTAATGCTTACTTCCAAAAATACACACACACACACACACACACACACACACACACCCCTCTCTGTTAGTTGCTCAGCTCTGTTTGACTCTTTGCGACCCCATGGACTGTAGCCCACCAGGATCCTCTGTCCATGGGATTTTCCAGGCAAGAATAATGGAGTGGGTTGCCATTTCCTCCTCTGGGGGATCTTCCTGACCCAGGGATCGAACCCGCGTCTCCTGACTCTCGTGAATTGGCAGGCAGATTCTTTACCTGAGCCACCTGCAAAGCCATGTATATATGTATCAAAATTCAGAGTTTTTTTCCTGTCCTTCTTCCTTTTGCCTTCTATATATGTGTATCAGTCCCCTCATATCTGCTAATCACTGTTGTCTTCTGTACACGTCTGGATTCATGTGTTTCTTCACAAGGGTTCCATTTTCTCTTAAATTTTCTATTCTGTGTCCTAATTCTAAAACTCAGAATGATTCTATTATTCTCTGAACCTCATCCCTAAAAGCAACTTTGCCAGGTGCTTTTAATCTTCAGTTTATTGAGGCATTACTGAAGAATACATCCTTTTTAAATGTAAATTGAGGTGCTCTCCAGTCATTGAGAGCAGTGGGTAGCCTGAAAGCATTGGAAATTCATTTGACTGAATTGTAAGCATGTATCTCTCTTATTTCTGCATGTTCTGTGAGTAGAAGCAGGAAATTTGTTCCACGCTATTTTCAAAAAGATAGTTACATAACCTACAGTGTTGGAAGATAAAAGAGAGTGTCGAGTCCAACTTGAAGCTGGTTTGTATATTGTCTAGTATAATAAAGATAAATCCCCTCTGGGCAAAGGTCAGACTGATTAACCACTTATTATAAGAAACCCTTTTCCAAAACACAAGATTCCTCTTCTTTAATCTACTGAAAGTGCCTTTTCATACTGTTCATGGGGTTCTCAAGGCAAGGATACTGAAGTGGTTTGTCATTCCCTGGGAATACCAGACAAAGTTACCTGCCTCTTGAGAAATCTGTATGCAGCTCAAGAAGCAACAGTTAGAACCTTATATGGAACAATGGACTGGTTCAAAATTGGGAAAGGAGTATGTCAAGATTGTATATTGTCACCCTGCTTATCTAACTTATATGCAGAACACATGTGAAATGATGAGCTGGATGAAGCACAAGCTGGAATCAAGACTGCCGGAGAAATACCATTAAACTCTGATACACAGATGACACCACCTTTATGGCACAAAGCCAAGAGGAACTAAGGAGCCTCTTGATGAAAGTGAAAGAGGAGAGTGAAAAGCTGGCTTAAAACTCAACATTCCAAAAATGAAGATCATGCCATCCGGTCCTATCACTTCAGGGAAAATAGCTTAGGAAAAAGTGGAAACATTGTCAGACTTCATTTTTGTGGGCTCTGAAATTGATGAGTATGATTACTGCAGTCAAGAAATTAAAAGATGCTTACTCCTTGGAAGCCAGAGAAGGCAATGGCAAGCCACTCCAGTACTATTGCCTAGAAAATCCCATGGATGGAGGAGCCTGGTAGGCTGCAGTCCGTGGGGTCGCTAAGGGTCGGACACGACTGAGTGACTTCATTTTCACTTTTCACTTTCACACATTGGAGAAGGAAATGGCAACCCACTCCAGTGTTCTTGCCTGGAGAATCCCAGGAACAGGGGAGCCTGATGGGCTTCTGTCTATGGGGTCACACAGAGTCAGACACGACTGAAGTGACTTAGCAGCAGCAGCAGCAACTCCTTGGAAGAATAGCTATGACAAACCTAGATGGGAGCTAATTTTATGAGCCCAGTTCTTGCAGCTCTCCATACTTAGAAAAATACTAAAAGCCTTCATGATGATTGTTCCTTGTAACTAGCAAAGCTTCACAAGACTAGTAGAAACCTTCTGGAAAAAGTATGTGCTTGATTACGTGTACTCCTCCTTCACCAAAATCATATATAGAGTGACCTCCCCCCTGCCTCCTTGGAGCATTTTCTCAGAGCTATCTGAGGTGCTATATCCTGGGCTGCAATCCTCATTTGCCCCAAATAAAACTTCACTCGCAACTCTTACATTGTGCATTTTTTTTCAGTCGGCTATACAATTCAGTTGAACATGAAAAATTCTCAAAGGAAGAAAGTATACTAGATCACAAACAAATTTTCAGTAAATTTTAAAGGATTATACATAAACACATATATACTTAACTGCAATATTAAGTTTAAAATCTACAATAATAAGATAGCTGGAAAAGCCAAAATATTTGGAAATTAAGTAAACCTTCTCTAAGGAATTCATGGGTGAAGGAATAATCATATAGATTATTTCCTAATGAATCATAATAAAAATACAGCATTTCAGAATTTATGTTGCTTATAAAACATTTCAAATAGGGAAATATATAACTGAAGAAGCTTATATAACAGGGAAAACAATTTAAAATCAATTATTAAATCTTCAGCCCTTTAAAAAGTATAATAAGAAGAGTAAATGAGACTAAAAGTAAGCAACAGAAAGAAAATAATAAAATAAGGGCAGAAAAAAGACAATCTTAAAAAATAAAATGAGAAAAAACAATATCAGAAAGGAAAGAAGGGTCATTATTATATATCTTTCAGGAATTAAATTTGACTAAAACATAAATACATTTATGCTAATTAATTTGAAGTAGCTAAACTTCTGGGAAATTACAATGTAGCAAAGTTAAAAATAATAAGAAATAAAAAAATTGAATAGCCCTCATTTATTCAATAAAATTCTTATTTTTAAATTTTACCACAAGCTAAACTATAGGTTTAGGTATCTTCTCTTTAATTAGTGAATGCAATCAAATATTTAATGACGAATATTAAATTAGACTAGATCCAATATTTTCAAAAGTTGATTGCCAAGGAACAAAATGATTAAAAAAAAAAATTAAAGTGTTAACACTTTTTTAAGAACAATGGTCAAAAGTAAAGATAAATGTATTCCCCAGCTCCGAAAAATCTGAATAGGGAACAGAAACCATTATTGCTTCAATTCAGTCACTGTATTGAAAATACATGTCTGACACATTTAAGAACCAAGATAAACCAAAGATTAAGGAAAAAAATAAAACATTTATATAATGTGATACTGAAAAATAAATAACTTAAATTGCTGCATTACAACCAAGGCCTAATTTTAAAAATAACCTTTACTTTATAGTCTTATGCCAAAAATGTTGTGTTCCATTCCTTTTCAAAATACAATTTAGCCTTAATCTCTGGAACATAGCAATTAGGTATAAGAGAAAGTGTTTGGAAAATCAAATGTTCTATTCCATAACAAAAGTTAATTTGAATTTGTAGATTCCGGTCTTTCAGTTCAGTTCAGTTCAGTTCATTTCAGTTGCTCAGTCGTGTATTGCATAGGAAACAGTTACTTAAGCTGTTTATACTTTGATTTCTTCACTCATCTATTTTTCTGGGTATTTGGTGATTAAATTTAAATGAGATAAATGCAAATCACTTAATATAAGTAGTAGCTTATCAAAATGTATTAAGTATCTGCATTTAAGCTTTTTAAATGAAAATGTTTATTCTATACAAATTCTAAATCAGATTCCAATGATATTTGTTTTCTAATTAAATTTAGTTTTTCTACTTGTATGATATTTTTGCATCCACAATAGCATTTTGTTTCTTTGCATTTCATCCTACTAAAGCATTTTCTACATTTATGTATATTAACCATCAGCCTTTTTTTGACTCAAACAAATGCCATTCTCTCCATGTATCTGTTAATAGCATAATCTTACCCACAAATTTCCGTTTATTATACTACATTTAACATTATCTAAAATGAATATATTTTAAATGCACTTGTACAAAGCAGGATGTTTTTCAGTTCCACGTTCATGGAATAAATGTTTTCATTTGTGTTTCTGAAGATTTCTGTGATGTTGTCTTTTTATACTCACATGTCCCTCCAAGTCTTTTAGCATGCTAAGGTAAATTGCGACTTACTAAGGAAAGGGATATAGAATTCAATACTTTGAAAAATCCTTTAAGCTATAAACATATTGTAGTGGAACTCTCATTACCATATGATGGAACATTAGCATTCTTTATATTGGAAATAGAAACTTCAATTTTTCAGCTTTCTGTTCATACTACCATGCCAATTTTATTATTTGTATGTTAATATTTTTGTCACAAAACCATTTCTGCTTCATTAATAGTTCTTCTCCAATAAACTTTCTCTTCCCAAATTTCCAAAGTTCTCATTGTTCATGGCAAACCCTTCAGAGTCTCTTCATCGCTTATATCCTGAAAACACACCCACTAAGATATTTCTACTTTCATCACCCATCATCCATTCTTCTGAACGCTGACTATAAGCTTCTTGGGAGGAGCCCCTTGTGGTCTGTGTAGACCTATCTTCTTTGTAGAGATGGAGTTAGTCTGGAGAATTGCATCTCTTTTGGGTCAACAGGAAGAAATATTAAAATTGATGCAACAGACAGCTCATAGCCAGTGCTAACAGAGATGGTGGCCCTCTAAGCACTTCTCAAAGAATATGAAGCCAGATGGAAGGAAGTCAGTAAAACTCTGTCTCTCCATAATCATAAACAAAACTATACAGCATACCCCTGAAATATAAGGAATAGTAGGGATGGCAGTAGATATGGTCAGAGTGATATTTTGCATGCTTTTTTATTCCTATCTCAAATATTTAATCTCATTGATTTTGAAAAATACATTCTAAGAGTTTCTTTTAAATGAAATATCCATAATAATACAGATATTTTGGTATTATACCAAAACACATGTTGCAAAACACCTGCCTTTTTTTATCTTTTGTCTATAAGCTGTTCATGGTTGACTATATTGTCTCTGGTTTGGCTGTTAATATTTAAAGCCAACAGAGCTTGTGTATCCTGCACAGTGCCGAACAGTGGTGAGTGCTTGATGACTCAGGGGCCTGGATGAGATTTGTACAGCATGGTGCCTTAAGAAAATGAATTCTCTCTCCTTCATCCTGTGATCTACTGCCAGGGCTCCTTGTAGCAAAAAGAAATGAGAAACCAGAAAACACTGAACATCTATTGACTTAGTCCTTCTTAGAACACTTGAGCAGAAAGCAGTGTGGAATAAGTGCAGCATGGATATAGCAGAACCATAGGAAGATATTCAGGAAGGTACAGTTTACCATATAAATTTTCAGGATTCACTCAGATTCTATTCATTTCTCATATTAAAAGATTTTATCTCCAACTCAGAGGAGGTACCACTAACATCTTAACAGCTAAAGGTTCTACCTGAACATTAAACATTAGCTACACCTAATGGTTTCTTTATAAGACTATGGAATAAAACGGGGATAAAAATAATAAGTGAGTAACATATAACATAGTCTTCACATTGTGCCTATTCTTGATGCTGGCCTAATTACTAATAATTTATGATAAATAATTCTCTACTACATGTTCAAATTTCCCCTTAATATTTTCTAACACTTCGACTGTAACACCTATTTTGTGTGATCACTTAATTGATAGCATGATACAAACAACATAAAATTCCTTGTGGGCTTAACCTTATTGGATTTCTTAAGCTTTCCTTTGATAATATCATTGGGCAAGAGAGTAATAAGAAGCAACCCCATTTAACTTCCTTTGGTTACAAATATTGTGCTCCATGTTAAAGTGCAAAAAATTTCACAATCTTCCACTTTTCCTGATATCCACATACTTTTGCATCGTGATATTACAGTTCTGTCCATCAATAAAATTAATTCTTTTCATTATCCCTTGAAAGTGGGCTAGCCTTTGGAATTGCTTTGACAATACATAGAACAGAATAATATTTTATGAGGTTTGAGTTCAGGCGTCAAAATATCTTGCATGGGATCTGTCCTCTTCCCGGGAATTTTGCTGAGTTGCCATTTGAACAAGCCTTCAATAACCTGCTAAAGGATGACAGACTATGTGGAGAAATAACACGCCCCAGCCAAAAGTCAGCCAACCTTATACAAGCAAAGCTTACTTGCTGAGAAGTCAACATCAAAGCTGGTTTCTAAAGGTGCCTGAGTGAGTCCAGCTGAAGCCAGAGGAATCACCCATCTGAGTCCAAATTGCTGATCATCTGAATCATAAGTTTAAAAATTGGATTTTTTAAGCTCTAAATTTCTATATTAGTATCTTTGAAAGTGTTAGTCCCTTAGTTATGTCTGACTCTTTGTGATCTCATGGACTTAGTCTGCCAGGCTCCTCTGTCCATTTAGATTATTATAAATATGCATTTATAATTTTATATTTATAATTAAGAGGGCTTCCCTTGTGGCTCAGTTGGTAAAGAATCTGCCTGCAATGTGGGAGACCTGAGTTTGATCCCTCAGTTGGGAAGATGCCCTGGAGAAGGGAAAGGCTACCCACTCCAGTATTCTGGCCTAGAGAATTCCATGGACTGTATAGTCCATGCAGTAGCAAAGAGTCGGACATGACTGAATGACTTTCACTTATAATTAAAATATTTATAGGTATTATATTAATATATTATAGTCAACCCCTCTATATTATCTCATTTTCTCCTATTATATTAGCATTGATCCAAACTTTCCCAGTGGAGAAGGAAATGGGAACCCACTCCAGTATTCTTGCCCAGAGAATTCCATAGACAGAGAAGTCTGGATGGGCTACAGTTCATGGGGTTGCAAAGAGTCAGACATGACTGAGCGACTAACGCACAAACTTTCTCAGATAGGAAAAATCACTTGGTGAAAAGGATGACCTTAATCTCTGTCTGCTGGCTCACTGTTGTAAGTTAGCCCCAAATGGTGACAACCAATACTGAATTGCCTTGCAGGAGTATTTCAGACTCAAGTACCATATTATTTGGGTACTATACTATTTCAGACTTGGGTACTATAAACTTCCAACACTAAAGTTCATGGAGTAGAAAAGGTTTCTTCCTTGAGTTGTCTGGTGTAATAATTGACTGATTCCCAATCCATGCATCTTTGTTCTGAGGAAACAGCACAATATACTGACCACTGATTTAAGGTATATGCTCAATAATGTACAACACTCCAATTTTTCCAACCACATACCTCAAGATATCACCATTACTAAAATTTCTTCAGTATATCAGTCAATAAATCATTCTATTAAACAAGCAAGCTCTTTATGAGTAAAGGAGCACTGGGTAAGACAAGTGAATCCCATGCCATGAGCCCACTACCACACTTCTTTGGTCAGACATGATGTGTGGGAAATACTACACTGATGAATAAAGAATAGTAAACAGTCAGAACTGTACATGGAACAACAGACTGGTTCCAAATAAGAAAAGGAGTACGTCAAGGCTGTATTATTGTCACCTTCCTTATTTAACTTATAGGCAGAGTACATCATGAGGAACGCTGGGCTGGAAGAAAGATTGCTGGGAGAAATATCAATAACCTCAGATATGCAGATGACACTACCCTTATGGCAGAAAGTGAAGAGGAAATCAAAAGCCTCTTGATGAAAGTGAAAGAGGAGAGTGAAAAGGTTGGTTTGAAGCTCAACATTCAGAAAACAAAGATCATGGCATCTGGTCCCATCATTTCATGGGAAAAAGATGGAAAACAGTGGAAACAGTGTCAGACTTTATTTTTTGGGGCTCCAAAATCACTGCAGATGCTGATTGCAGCCATGAAATTAAAAGATGCTTACTCCTTGGAAGGAAAGTTATGACCAACCTTGGTAGTATATTAAAAAGCAGAGACATTACTTTGCCAACCAAGGTCTGTCTAGTCAAGGCTATGGTTTTTCCCGTGGTCATGTATGGATGTGAGAGTTGGACTGTGAAGAAAGCTGATCGCTGAAGAATTGATGCTTTTGAACTGTGGTGCTGGAGAAGACTCTTGAGAGTTCCTTGGACTGCAAGGAGATCTAACCAGTCCATTCTGAAGGAGATCAATCCTGGGTGTTCATTGGAAGGACTGATGCTAAAGCTGAAACTGCAATACTTTGGCCACCTCATGTGACGAGTTGACTCACTGGAAAAGACTCTGATGCTGGGAAAGGTTGGGGGCGGGAGAAGAAGGGGACGACAGAGAATGAGATGGCTGGATGGCATCACCGACTCTGTGGACATGAGTTTGAGTGAACTCCGGGAGTTGGTGATGGATAGGGAGGCCTGGCGTGCTGTGATTCATGGGGTTGCGGAGAGTCGGACACGACTGAGTGACTGAACTGAACTGAACTGAAGTGTCATGTGTTTTGGGTCTAAGAAGAGCCTCTTTAAGGCAAATTCATACTCAAAACATGCTTCAACACATGTGAGAACAGAGCCCTTCTTTTGCATGGTATTAGGAGTCCAATGTCGGAGAAGGCAATGGCAAGCCACTCCAGTACTCTTGCCTAGAAAATCCCATGGATGGAGGAGCCTGGTAGGCTGCAGTCTGTGGGGTCGCTAAGGGTCGAACATGACTGAGCGACTTCACTTTCACTTTTCACTTTCACACATTGGAGGAGGAAATGGCAACCCACTCCAGTGTTCTTGCCTGGAGAATCCCAGGGACGGGGGAGCCTGGTGGGCTTCCGTCTATGGGGTCACACAGAGTCGGACACGACTGAAGTGACTTAGCAGCAGCAGCAGCAGCAGGAGTCCAATGTAATTGATTGCGACCTGTCTGTTAGCAGGTGCCCCACTGAGATGGTGCCATATCAAGAAAAATCATGGCCAATCTAGTTTGGGCATCAAAGAGGTTTTTTAGCCAGATCAGCTTTGGGAAGGAAAGCCCATGTTTTGAATCATGCATAGCCCTAGCTCTGACCAGTTAGAAAAGCAAGGAAGTAGTAGCAGCAGATACCATAGAATTCTGGTCAAATAACTCATGCTAATTTGGTTCAAATGGGCCTTCCAAAATTGCTCAGGCCTGGTCTCCTGCACACCACTAACAGGGTGCTGGCACACACATCACATTATGTATTTTATTGGATGGGATACTGTTAAGGTTATTATGGACTATGTCGTTTTCTTATTCACTTGGTATACAGGATAACTTGGGTTTGCCAGCCTCTACTAGAGTCAATTAACAAGTCATAGAAGCTCTTGGGATAGAAAAATATGACCTTACTCCAAAACTCTACATGTCTATTTTATATTTTAACTAAGTTTTGCTGGAGGTTCTACACAACATTTTTCCCTTTCCCCAACAGTTACAATAATTATCTGGGCCTATAAATTGCAAGAAAGCTCACAGGTAACTGCTAAAGCAGCATTACCTGATCCACGATTAATTGCATCTGGCAGTCTTAGAAATTATTCAGTAAATGTGTTAGGTCTTGCAACTCCAGTTGAGAAATGACACAAGGAGCGACTAGAATTTTATAATTTTCACCTACCACTAGAATGCCCAAACCATCAACTTTATACTCACAGGTAGTTTCCTAGGCAAAGACATACTGCAGTTATGAGTGTTACTACTGCATGTTATTACTGATAATCTATTGACATTTACCTTAACCAGTTGTCTCTGAGTTAGCCAAATGTGTGCATTAAAAGAAAATGTAGTAGAAATCAGCACCCATGCATCTCTAATGACTTCAGGTGGCATGCTGACCTCTACAACTCCCCCACAAGTCTGACATTGTCTTTGCTTTACTATCTTAGCCAAAGGAAAGAGAAATATAAATACAGTGACATCCATTTGGACATTTTAACATGATGTCTCTCACTCCATGGGCTTCCCAGGTGGGAATAGTGGTAAAGAATCTGCCTGCCATTGCAGGAGATGTAAGAGACCTAGGTTTGATCCCTGGGTGGGGAAGATCCCCTGGAGGAGGGCGTGACAGTCCACTCCAGTTATTCTTGCCTGGAGAACCTCATGGACAGAAGAGCTTGGCAGGCTATAGTCCATAGGGTCACAAACCCTTGGACATGATTGAAGTGACTCAGTATGCACACACATCCTTACACCATAGTTTTGGGAACCAAAATGGAAATTCTTGCATGTAGCTAATGTATGTTTCAACTATTCATTTCAGAATTGAAGAAATAATTCTAGACATAAGTCATAGTCCCAGTGAAATGATTTGGACTCAGACCAAGAAACCATTTATCTGATGACTGCCACAAATCTTTACACTGAATGAAAAAACTATATTAAAAAAATTTTACAGCACCTCTTGGATGACAAAGGTCAGCTTACATTCAGAGCCTGTATCTAACAATTCCTAAATGGTTATCAGAATAACCATTTATTAGAATAACCATTTCTGTGGACAAGTTAGTTTTCTGCTCAGCAGACCCTGGCAGACCTTGAACTGTTCTCACTGCCTATGTCAAGCAGTAGTTTGAGAAGCTGAACTTCCACTGAATTTCTAGGAACCCTGAGATTATTTAGGGTTCCTAGAAATTAAATAGAAATCCCTGAGCTTAAACCACTTAATTAACTTTATGCTGATGTGGTTTAATTGTGCTAATCACACTCATGCTGTCCCTGATGGATAACTATTGTCAATTGGCCTCTGCATCACTAGATCCTATTATTCTCATGACATCAGGATGCCAGTGTCTAGTGTATTATCACACTCAGCCAACTCTGATATATAAAGAGCTTTTCAAGAATGTTGCTCATAATGTTTGGTAATGGAAGGTCCTGCTGGGAGGCATTTTTAGGGGCAGCTGAGCAATGTAAACTTAATATTTCCATGACAGTAATCCCTTGTTACCATATTCCTAACTCTCCAGGCTATATATACTTTAATGTCACAAGGAAATTCCAACATTTCATATTATTAATTAATGTCATTATTGAGCCTGCCTTTGAATGGTCCATTTAGTAGACTACTATTACTTCCTGCTAATCAAATCAATACTTGAGAACTCAAATGCTGAGTCCCTCTTTTTCAATGTATTTGATGAAATCAAGTTTTTATTATGTCTGTTTTGGTCTGCTGCACTAGAAAGACTTCCACACATGCTCCAAGTCTTACGCCAATACAAATTGTAAACATCTCATACATCCTTCAATGTCAAGGCCATTTTCTCCTGGACCAGGGCTTATACCTCCTTATCTGGGATTTATGGGGTTTGATTTTCATTAGGGACTTGAAGACCTGAAATATAGCGTCTAAGGATTACTGGCTTCAGTGCCCTGCATGTAGCCATTAAAATGTCTGTAGAAAGAGATCAGATTCCTGGGTAGGGGGACAAAGGAAATTCAGAAAAATCTGGAGCTTTTGACTCATTCTCCTCTTCACCAAATCCTAATGCATTTTCTTAGGGTCTTATTTCTTCCCCATATGTGTAAAGTAGGGACTTTAGCATAAATTGCTTAAAGGAATAGTATGCTTAATTGGTGCTACAGTCCTGCAAGGTATACATATTTGTTTCTCAGCTTCAGGTTCTTGCCCTATTATTACAGGAGCTGAGGGACCCCTGCAAAGCTTCTGGAAATATCTCTGGTCTATTCATATTCCTTTTTTTTTCTTTTTTTTATTGGAGGCTAATTATTTTACAATATTATATTGGTTGGTTTTGCCATACATTGACAGGAATCCACCCCAGGTATACATGAGTTCCTTTTTTGTTTGACTGTGCTGCCTGTGAGATCCTGTTGTAGTTCCTCAACTAGGGATTGAACCTGTGCCCCGTAAAGTAGAAGTGCAGAGTCTTAACAACTGGACCACTGGAGAAGTCCCATCTATGCATATTCTTAATTATACATACATAAGTCCTAAGTTATCTTTCTCTGTGTTTTTACTCTGCTAAGTCACTTCAGTCGTGTCCAACTCTGTGCGACCCCATAGACGGCAGCCCACCAGGCTCCGCCATCCCTGGGATTCTCAAGGCAAGAACACTGGAGTAGGTTGCCATTTCCTTCTCTAGTTTTTACTCTAGACATGTGCAAAGAATCAAGTAATTTTGTTATAATCATATTGGTTGCCATAGTAACTAAATATCACAACAACTTGTTCTTTATTATGTCTCCTTCTAACTATAATTCATCTCAAGTTACCACCAGTGATAATGTAATAATTTTGAGACTTCTTATAACACGGATTAATAGTTTGCTCCAGTAATGTGGCTTGAATACATGTTTGCCTTCAATATTCAAACAAACCGACATGAGTTCATGTTTTCTGTGTCATTTTTAATATGAATTATTACATCAGTCACAATCAAAACGAGGTAAATGCAGTACAATCAAACAAGGATCATTACAAAGGATTAATTTACAAAGGTGAGGCTGGATTGAGGTTAATCATGAGGATCAAAGCACAAACTCAAAGCATGAACTCCACTGGTAGTAATGGAGTTATTACTGTCTGCAAGTCTGAAAAATCAAAGTGAAGGTGAGGTTACTAGAATTCAGGATGAGAGGGAAATGGAGTAAGCTACCTTGAGATGAGCAGTGACCTCTACCTAAGGGAGCCAACAAATTCTAGACAAACTCACAAGGGGAATTAGGGAAATAAATACTTGGGCTTAACTGGAAGACAGAGGGCACAGGAGTCAACTGATATAACTAATTATGGGGGTCACCTTCTGAGCCAGAGAACAAGAAGAAAAAAGGTAGAGAATGAATCAAGGAAGGAAAATTAAAGGTATTCTGCAAGACTTTATAATATTTTTATTCAAAATAAGTATAGCCAGACCTGTCTACGAAATGACTGAGATCACAGGAAAGATTTTGGAAGGCTAGAGTTAATGGTACTTGAAATAAGAATCCACAGTCAGTGTTTTGTGCAGGCCTTACGTGGGTATCAATATTATACCACACACACACACACACACACTCACACAAAGTTGTAAAAGAGAGATTTTCAGCACTCCTTGACTAGAACCAGAACCCAGAATCCTGTGTTCTTTACAACATTGCTTGTTGTACTGAAGAGGCAGACCTTATTTCAACATTAACGGTACAATCACATTGGTTCTCCAAATCTATTTCCACAGATCATTAATTGGTATCGTTGGTAAATCTTTCTCAGGAGCAGATGATCTAGCAAAGATATATTTTCCTTGAGAGTAATGACAGAATTGTTGAGAATTCAGGAAATGTGTAAGTCACTTGTCTTCCATTTCTATAGCTTCTGCCCTCCTATGAAGTATGATTCTCCTTTTACCCATATACAAGACTCAACCCTATTAGGCTATTTTCCCAATTTTTTGTTAGGACTCAATTCAGTTCAGTTCAGTTCAGTCGCTCAGTCGTGTCCGACTCTCTGTGACCCCATGAATCACAGCACACCAGGCCTCCCTGTCCATCACCAACTCCCGGACTTCACTCAAACTCATGTGCATCGAGTCGGTGATGCCATCCAGCCATCTCATTCTCTGTCGTCCCCTTCTCCTCCTGCCCCCAATCCCTCCCAGCATCAGAGTCTTTTCCAGTGAGTCAACTCGTCGCATGAGGTGGCCGAAGTATTGGAGCTTCAGCTTTAGCATCAGTCCTGCCAATGAACACCCAGGATTGATCTCCTTTAGAATGGACTGGTTGGATCTCCTTGCAGTCCAAGGGCCTCTCAAGAGTCTTCTCCAGCACCACAGTTCAAAAGCATCAATTCTTCGGCGATCAGCTTTCTTCACAGTCCAACTCTCACATCCATACATGACCACGGGAAAAACCATAGCCTTGACTAGACGGACCTTTGTTGGCAAAGTAATGTCTCTGCTTTTTAATATGCTATCTAGGTTGGTCATAACTTTCCTTCCAAGGAGTAAGCATCTTTTAATTTCATGGCTGCAATCAGCATCTGCAGTGATTTTGGAGCCCCCAAAAATAAAGTCTGACACTGTTTCCACTGTTTTTCCATCTATTTCCCATGAAGTGATGGGACCAGATGCCATGATCTTTGTTTTCTGAATGTTGAGCTTCAAGCCAACTTTTTCACTCTCCTCTTTCACTTTCATCAAGAGGCTTTTGCTTTCCTCTTCACTTTCTGCCATAACGGTGGTGTCATCTGCATATCTGAGGTTGCAAGCACTTAAAATGCTAGTAATCATTTAAACACTTGGACTGAGTAAGTCTTTAGGCTTAGAATTCTATGTCCTGAATCACATCTCTAAACAGATGGAACCTTATCCATACAAAATATTTAATGGTTAGACATGAGTTACTCATTTTAGCTTATTTTTAACTCAAGTTAAAAATAACTGGTTCTGCTCTCAAGATAGGAACAAATCATGTAGTTGTCCATTCTTATAATAGTTTATTAATTAACTTCAAGCATTTGCTGAATATGGACATGATGTCAGACACTGTTCTTGTCAGTAATGATACAATAATGACTAAAAAGTCCCTTCCCTCATGGAGTGGCCTTTCATGAATATCTGTATTTGTTGACATGCAAGAAAACATGGTATCAAAAGAGACACACATACTATGTCAGTTGTGGACAAAGACCATACAAAGACCTCACATGAAGAAAGCTTACAAACAAGTAAGTGGGCCCAGGCATTATGAGTAATAGACAAGAGGTGTCAATGGCATAATTGAGCTTCAATGCAAAGAATACAGAAAAAATATAGAACAATATAAAAACATAAATGATTGAAAATTATGGTAAAATATTTTAAAAATACACTATATGTCCATACTCAGAAAGAAGTCAACAGTTCAGTATATTTGTTTTATTTCTTTACTATCTATATACATTTCTATATCTACATATACATATAAAAGTATATATATGTGTGTGTGTGTGTGTGTGTGTGTATAAGTAAACAAAGTGATAGATTCTGTGATAGATAGGTATCCAGCTATCAATATGTGCAATTCAAATAGATATATTATTTTTCCAAAGTTTTTATCTAATATAAACTGTTCTGATTGACATATTTTTGTATCACATTTATTCCCAGACTCAATTAGCTCCTTAGACTAAACACCTAAAATTAAAAATACGTGGTCAATGGTACATGTTGCATAATTGCCAACCATAGGCAGATTTTGAATTACTTGACAATTTATTTGGAAGGAACTGGCACTTTTATGGGGACTTTTGGTAGCTAGCTGGTAAAGAATCCACCTGCAATGCAGGAGACCCCAGTTAGATTCCTGGGTCAGGAAGACCCCCTGGAGAAGGGACAGGCTACCCACCCCAGTATCCCTGGGCTTGCCTGGTAGCTCAGATGGTCAAGAATCCGTCTGCAATGCAGGAGACCTTGGTTTGATCCCTGGGTTGGGAACAGCCCCTGGAAGAGGGCATGGCAACCCACTCCAGGATTACTGTGTGGAGAATCCCCATAGACAGAGAAGCCTGGCAGGGCTACAGTCCATGGGGTTGCAAAAAGCTGGACATGACTGAGCGACTAAGCACAGCAAATCACAGCATGACACCTCATACTTCACAGTTTTTTTACAATCAAGAGTAGTTCATATTGCAATTTGCTGATTTCTCATGTACATGGGCTTCACAGGTGTGTCAGTGGTAAAGAATCTACCTGCCAATGCAGGAGACGCAGGAGACACAGGTTTAATCCCTGGGTCAGAAAGATCTCCAGGAGGAGGAAATGGCAACCCCCTCCAGTATTCTTGCCTGCAAAATCCCATGGACAGAGTAGCTTGGCGAGTTACAGTCCATAGGATCTCAAAGAGTCAGGCACAACTGAAAACACACACACATACACATGTAAGTCTCATAGGATATATCTGAACTTTTTATATGCAATTTTGGTTAAAGCGTCTGCCTCCAATGCGGGAGACCTGGGTTCAATCCCTGGGTCGGGAAGATCCCCTGGAGAAGGAAATGGTAACCCACTCCAGTATTCTTGCCTGGAGAATCCCATGGACGGAGAAGCCTGGTAGGCTACAGTCCACGGGGTCACAAAGAGTCGGACACGACTGAGTGACTTCACCTTCACCTTTTTTCATAAATACTTTAATGATTATACTACTATTCTGAATATTTATTCTAACAAATTGTACTAAACAATATAGTAGGATGAGTGCCTCATTCTGTTTGAGGTATCCACTTATCAATTAATGTGAATTTATTGAATTGATTTATTTGACTTTAATCATTGACTTCATTCATCTAGGTAGAGGTTTATATTGATACACATAAAAATGTTTACCATTACTTAAGTATACAGATTCATTTCAATATTTACAAGACAGATGTTAGAATATGAATTTAGAGTATAGAAACTGCTATATCAGAACTTCCTTTTCTGATCTTTACTTCCAAAACCAAATAGAAAGAGCTACCTTTTATTGCTCAGCAGTAGAACTTTTTCACAGAAACTTGATTGTTACTTGATATGTAAAATATACTTGGTATATACTGAAAAAGATGCTCCAATACCTATTGGAGGGTTTTACAATTATAAATAACACAGAGTTGTATTCAGAAGATGTGAATCTAATCCATGCCTATGTGTGTAGATGTGTGTGCACGTGTAAATGATACACATTTACCCAAAAGCTTTCAGCTGAAGCTATAGCCCTCATCATCTCCTAATTTTATGAGCTTGGGTGAATGATAATGCTTCTCAACCTTAACAATAAAAAAATAAAGCATTCCATACCACAGTGAGAATTAGAAAAGAGGGTAATGAAAAAGAATTTGTTTACAAAATGCAAATTAATCTGCAATCACTTGTTATAATTATAATATCTGTTGTTTTAAAATACCTCAAAAGTTGTAGCCAGAAAATCATTCCATAGTGGCAAGGGATAAATTTTATAGGAACAGGGGACTTTTGAAAAGGTAATGAGATAAGACTCCTCTGTAGGAAGTTTCCAGCAGTGCTGGAAGTTTCCATCTGTCTAATATTCAGGAGAGTCACAACATCCTGGCAGAGAACAGCAAAATGAATGAGTTTCCTAATGAGCACTAATTAACCTGTTTGGGGGAAAAATTTGGCTTAATTTGGCAGATCTACCACATGCTGACTGAATTTTAACACTAACTGACTTTATAATTTAATTGATAATAGTTTGAATCTCTTAAGTTTATTTATTTGGCCATACGTAAATTCAATAACTAGCTTCAACTCTAAAAATATTCAGGGAAAATATGTGCTTTAGTTATTGTTAACATACATTATAACAACACTTTGTATTTTTCAACTTATAAGAAATATCACACATTGAACTAAAATAATTCCAGGAGAATGACAGTTGCCTGTAAATCCATCCTTACAAAGATAAACTGTATTAGTGATTCAATACATGTTTCAGATGTCTTACACAGAAGACAAGCACCTTTGGTACAAAATGGATCATTCATTCAGCTTTGTTTTTTTAATTATTACAACTATACTTAATGAATACGATTCATTCGATCTGTAGTATTCTTCATACTGAGTTTTGCTGAATGTGCATATGTGTCAGTTCAATATGCTTCTTTGTCCTCTACATTTCCTGAAAATTGGCACCTGCATCTAGAGACTAGATTTGTGTTAGGTATTATTTATTTGGCAAGGCACAAATTTTGACCATAGATAGCATATGGTAGGAGTGCAAGACACAAATACTAACTTTGTGATGTTATAAGCCATTGATGCTTAATATATATATATACTGAAACTTGACATGCTGCAGTCCATAGGGTCACAATGAGTCGGACATGACTAAGTGACTGAATAACAATATTAATTTATGATAAAGAATCTGCCTGCAATGAGGGAGACCCAGGTTCGATCCATGGGATGGGAAGATCCCCTGGAGAAGGATAAGGCAACCCACTCCAGTATAATTTATATTGGCTTAATCTACCTTCTCTGGTGGTTTTCTAATTCTATAATTGCATTTTTGTTTATTAGTTGTTATGCTCCTATAAAGAGATACTTTCTTTCATTTTCTAAATCATTACTCAATCTACTGTGACTATTGTCATTATTAAAGTTCAAACTGTCACCTTCTGTGAAGTCTCAGAATCCTCACCTTAAACTGTGAGGCTAGAGGCTAATGGAAGCCTCTTATTGCTAGCCACATTACTCTGTGCCTTCAATATGTCCCTAGATGTCTGTGAAACATTCCTTCAGATATAATCTAAGAAGATTCTGCAGCATCCTCTTGTGCATTACTTCCCTATACTTGCAACCAACAATTTTTTAAGACTTGTGATATGATTTAGTGAAAAATGGTATTTAAAAACTATAATCTGAGTGTTTAGATACTCACTGCAACTGGATAGGTAATTGTTCCTGGCCTTTTCCAGACAACTCTCATGGCTTATTAATATTTCCAATTCAAAATAAAGACAACAGGACTGTCACTGAAACTTATTCTTAGTGCATCTGTGTCTCCTCTGTTTCCCACCATCATTCCTGATTATGAATCATACAGGGAATGATAAAATTCAGTTTAGTTCAGTCACTCAGCCATGTCCAACTCTTTGTGACCCGATTAATCGCAGCATGCCAGGCCTCCCTATCCATCACAAACTCCCAGAGTTCACTCAAAATCATGTCCATCGAGTCGGTGATGCCATCCAGCCATCTCATCCTCTATTGTCCCCTTCTCCTCCTGCCCCCAATCCCTCCCAGCATCAGGGTCTTTCCCAATGAGTCAACTCTTCGCATGAGGTGGCCAAAGTACTGGAGCTTGAGCTTTAGCATCAGTCCTTCCAATGAACACCCAGGACTGATCTCCTATAGGATGGACTGGTTGGACCTCGTGGCAGTCCAAGGGACTCTCAAGAGTCTTCTCCAACACCACAGTTCAAAAGCATCAATTCTTCGGTGCTCAGCTTTCTTCACAGTTCAACTCTCACATCCATACATGACCACTGGAAAAACCATAGCCTTGACTAGACGGACCTTTGTTGGCAAAGTAATATCTCTGCTTTTTAACATGCTATCTAGGTTGGCCATAACTTTCCTTCCAAGGAGCAAGCGTCTTTTAATTTTACGGCTGCAATCATCATCTGCAGTGATTTTGGAGCCCAAAAAAATAAAGTCTGTCATTGTTTCCACTGTTCCCCCATCTATTTCCCATGAAGTGATGGGACCAGATGCCATGATCTTAGTTTTCTGAATGTTGAGCATTAAGCCAATTTTTTCACTCTCCTCTTTCACTTTCATCAAGAGGCTTTTGCTTTCCTCTTCACTTTCTGCCATAAGGGTGGTGTCATCTGCATATCTGAGGTTATTGATATTTCTCCTGGCAATCTTGATTCCAGCTTGTGCTTCTTCCAGCCGAGCATTTCTCATGATGTACTCTGCGTATAAGTTAAATAAGCAGGGTGACAATTATACAGCCTTGACATACACCTTTTCCTATTTGGAACCAGTCTGTTTATCCACGTCCAGTTCTAACTGTTGCTTCCTGACCAGCATATACATTTCTCAAGAGGCAGCTCAGGTAGTTTGGTATTCCCATCTCTTTAAGAATTTTCCACAGTTTATTGTGATCCACACAGTCAAAGGCTTTGGCATAGCCAATAAAGCAGAAAATGATAAAATTAGATCATTTAATATTTGCTTACTACTTTCATCCCTATGATCATTCAGTCACAGATTCTGTGTCAGTCTAATATCTTTTGATTGTTTAAATCTTATTCTCTAGTTAATTCCTCAGGAAAGGTTCATGTGAACAATTAACGTTTTTGATCTAAAAGATATCCAGTTTTGCTGGTTATCTAATCTTTGCCTTACCCCTCTGCACCAACATTTAAAGAAATATTATGGATAGATTTAATTAGAATATAATATTTATTTTATAAGCAATGCATTCACTTTCTAGATGGCCAAAGGATTTTTCATAAACTGGTGAAACTAGTGGTAAAGAATCTGCTTGCCAATGCAGGAGATGTAAGAGATGTGGGCTCAAACCCTGGGTCAGGAGGATCCCCTGGAGAAGGGTATGGCAACCCAATCCAGTATTCTTGCCTAAAGAATCCCATGGACAGAGATGCTTGAAGGGCTACAGTTCACAGAGTCACAAAGAGTCGGACACAACTGAGGTGACTTAGTATGCTTGCACTGAAATATTAGCTTTAGTGAACCAATACTCTTGAGCATGTGGTAAGCTATTTCAGTTAGCATTATTTAGTAGAATTATTTCAACAATTTTAGTAAGTTTCAATTTATACTTTTATCTTATTTTAATTGGAGGCTAATTGCTTTACAATAGTGTATTGGTTTTGCCATACATTGACATGAATCTGCCCCGGGTGTACATGTGTTCCCCATCTTGAACCCCCCTCCCACCTCTCTCCCCATCCTATTCCTCTGTTTCATCCTAGTGCACCAGCCCCGAGCATCCTGTGTCATGCATCGAACCTGGACTGGTGATTCGTTTCACATATGATAATATACATGTTTCAATGCCATTCTCCCAAATAATCCCACCCTTGCCCTCTCCCACAGAGTCCCAAAGACTGTTATATACATCTGTGTCTCTTTTGTTGTCTCATATATAGGTTATCATTATCATCTTTCTAAATTCCATATATATGCATTAGTATACTGTATTGATGTTTTTCTTTCTGGCTTACTTCACTCTGTATAATAGGCTCCAGTTTCATCCACCTCATTAGAACTGATTCAAATGTATTCTTTTTAATGGCTGAGTAATACTGCATTGTGTATATGTACCACAGCTTTCTTATCCATTCGTCTGCAGATGGACATCTAGGTTGCTTCCATGTCCTGGCTATTATAAACAGTGCTGCGATGAACATTGGAGTACATGTGTCTCTTTCAATTCTGGTTTCCTCTGTGTGTATGCCCAGGAGTGCAATTGCTGGGTCATATGGCAGTTCTATTTCCAGTTTTTTAAGGAATCTCCACACTGTTTTCCTTAGTGGCTGTACTAGTTTGCATTCCCACCAACAGTGTAAAAGGGTTCCCTTTTATCCACATCCTCTCCAGCATTTATTGCTTGTAGATGTTTGGATAGCAGCCATTCTGACTGGCGTGAAATGGTAGCATCTTGTTTTCTTACCCTTTATTTTCTCCTTCAGGTAATCTTACCATCTATATATGCTTATTAACTGGAAGGTAGCTTTAATATTTAGGTATCTTTAATATTTTAACTATGTTTAATGTTTTCTGCTTTATCTCAAATGATTTTTAAACCAATGATTTCTTTTTAAAGGAAATACTTGTTTTATCTTTCAAATTATGGAAACATTACTAATTGAGAATTATTTTGTTTACATTTTATGTGCAGTGGGATGTAAAGATCAAAACTATCTTTGTAGGTCAAATGAAATACTCTACAGTAGTGAAGCAAAAAGGAATGCTTCACAACATGGATAATCTTCAAAGTGAATTTGAATAAACAATGCCAGAGACAAAATGCTATAATATTGTACTTATATAAAGTACAGAAACAAACAAAACATATTAATGCTATTTAAAACTGAAATAATGGCTGTTCTTGAAAGTTAGTTACCAAAGGTGCAATAACGGGGCCCTCTTTTGTGCATAAACATCACACTGTGGCTATTCCGTTTAACACAATAACACTGTATATTATGGAATATACCACTGCATATCTAATAACTTTTATGGTAAATCCTGATACTAGTATATGTACAATGGCTTTCATTTGATTAGCATTAGTTAATTTTATGTAGTTTATTTAACCTTAATTTTTTTTTGTCTAGGTTGGCCAAAAGTACCCAGTTCAATAAATATTGTTGTTTTAATAAATATGTAAAGAATACAGACTGCCTGTATGTATGCATGTATGTGTGTATATATATGTGTGTGTGGATATTTATATATATATATATCTCACATCTTCTTTATCCATTAATCTGTTGATGGGCACTTGGGCTGCTTCTATGTGTTGGCTACTGTAAATAGTTTTTCCATGAACACTGGTGTGCATTTATCTTTTCAAATTAGTTTTTTCAGTTCCTTCAGATAAATACTCAGGAGTGGAACTGCTGGATAATATGGGAGCTTTATTTTTAGTACTCTAAAGAAATTCCACAGTTTTCCACAGAGGCTAAACCAATTTATAATACCCCCAATAGTAACAGGGCTCTTTTCTCCATATCCTTGCCAATATTTTCTATTTGTAGACTTTTTGATGATAGTCATTTTGACAGGTGTGCAGTTACATCTCAGTGAGGTTTTGATCTGTATCTCTCTGATGATTAGCAATATTGAGCATGTTTTCATATGCGTGTTGGTCATCTGTATATCTTCTTTGGAAAAACAACTATTCATGTCATCTGTTCATTTTCTAAGTGGGTTTTATTTTTTGATACTGAGTTGTATGAGCTGTTTATATATTAATATCTTGTATATTAGCCCCTTATTGGACACATTCTTTGCAAATATTTTCTCCCATTCAGTAGGTTGTCTTTTCATTTGATTGACAATTTGCTATTCAAAAACTTTTATGCTTAATAAGATCCTCCTTTTCAAATTTTGCTTTTATGTCTTTTGCCTTAAGAGATAATTCCAAAAATATTTGGTTACCATTTATGTCATTAAAAGAGTATTTTGCCTCTGTTCTCTTCTAGGAGTTCTATGGTTTCAGGCTATATTTACTTATTTAATATATTTTGAGCTTATTTTTGTATATGGTATTAGAGAATACTCTAATTTCATTCTAAGTAGCTTTCCAATTTTCCTAGCACCACTTATTGAAGGGACTGTCTTTTCTCCATCATATAATCGTGCCTACTTTGTCATAGATTACTTGACCATAAGTGTGTGGGTTGATTTCTGGGATTTCTATTCTATTCCATTGATCTATGTGTCTGTTTTTGTGCCATTACCATACTCTTATTAATATAGCTTTGTAGTATAGTCTGAAGGAAGGACCTACTACCTAATTTGTGGTTCCCAGTGCAAAAAATAAGAATGTGGATCTCTGTATTAAAAGACAATTAAGAATTTGAAGATAGTGAGAAGAGGACATTAGATCAACTCTAGGGTCTTTCCAAGCAACAAATAACATACATGAAGAAACATGGTGGACACTATGTAGGTCTTCCAGTTGTTCAAGGTTTTTCCTCATTCACTGGTATTTTGTGATAACTATGTTTCTGAAAGTATTTCTGTCTTCTAAAACAATATTTATTCAAAAAATGTTAAAATTATACTGGTAAGACCTAGTAAGTATTAAAGTCCTATCTGGTTTAAATATAAAATTTATTTTTTTATGTGATTAAAATAAATGTGATTATTTTTTATGTGAATAAAATAATATTTGAATCTTATTCTTTTTATATGACAGCTTTTGATATTTTACTTTATTTTGTAGGTAAAGAATTATTCTGCTATTTAAGAACTATTAGGGCATCTAATAGCATAAATATTATAGAGTAATATAGTCCATATCTGGTAACCACACTTTAATAATCCAAAACCCTAGTGGATTATTTAGCACAAAGCACCAAAGTTTCAGTAGCATAACAGAACAGAATGCTATTTCTTGAAAAGATAATAGTTGCTAAATTGAATGTAGGTGGTTTTCTCAACAGGTTAAGGGACTGTGGTCAATGGAAATTCTGGGGGACCTAAACTGACAGAGGAGCTATGATCTCAAATAAGTGTCTTACACGATTTTCTTGGAAGTCTATCAAGCAAAACAGAAAGTTCAGTTCAGTCGCTCAGTGGTGCCTGACTCTTTGTGACTCCTTGGACTGCAGCACACCAGGCTTCCCTGTCCACCACCTACTCCTGGAACTTTCTCAAACTCATGTCCATCAAGTCGGTGATGCCATCCAATCATCTCATCTTCTGTTTTCCCCTTCTCTTCCTGCCTTCAATCTATCCCAGAATCAGAGTCTTTTCCAATGAGTCAGTTCTTCGCATCAGGTGGCCAAAATATTGCAGCTTCAGCTTTAATATCAGTCCTTCCAATGAATATTCAGGACTGATTTCCTTTAGGATTGACTGGTTTGATCTCCTTGCTGTCCAAAGGACTCTCAAGAGTCTTCTCCAACACCATAGTTCAAAAGCATCAATTGTTCAGCGCTCAGCTTTCTTCATGGTCCAACTCTCACATCCATACATGACTACTGGGAAAATGATAGCTTTGACTATATGAATCTTTGTTGGTAAAGCAATGTCTCTGCATTTTAATATGCTGTCTGAGTTTGTCATAGCTTCTCTTCCAAGGGCAAGCATCTTTTAATTTCATGGCTGCAGTCACCATCTGCAGTGATTTTGGAAAGAACATGGAAAACTGACTATGAAAATATTTCTTTGATTAGCTTGTGATATTTATTATTCCTATTATATTCCTTTAGCTCTAATTCTGTCATGTAGCACCTAAGACAGTCTGAGAAATTTAATCAAAATATACATACAGGAATAAAAGGATATAAATTGAATGTACAGTCAATCTATAATTTTCAAGAACTGCTGGTACAAGTTACCACAAATGGAGTGACTTACAAAACAGATAATTATTCTTTCCCAGTTCTGCAAGCTGGAAGTCTGAAACAAAAGTGTTGATGGGACTATGCTCATTGCAAATGCTCTAGAGAAATTCCTTTCTTGTCTCTTCTAATTTCTGACACATGTTGGTAATTCTTGGCATTCCTTGGTTTGAGGCAGTATAAAAGTAATCTCTGCTTCTGTTTTCACATGGCCTTCTTCTCAGTGAGACTGCGCACTTTGTCTCCAGATTTCTCTTTCTTAGAAGGATACTAGTTATTGGAAACAGGGCCCACTGTCATCCAGTATGATATCATCTTAACACGATTCAATCTGCCAAGTCCCTATTTCCAAATAAGGTCATAACCACAGATGCCAGTGTTTAGGAATACAACTTATCTTTGGGATTGGGGGGACACAAATCAACCCACAACAGTCAAATAATCTTGCCACACATTCACTTGTGATTTTAACCTTGAGATCCTTTTCATGAATAATCATAAACACTCTTTTATTCAAAAAAGATACTGAATATATTATTTGAATAATAGCATAAAAATGTTCTCAGTTGTGGGTTTCTCTATATACTGGAATTCCAATTTTATCTTTCTATAAAGACCATATTGTCACATTTCACAATCTAATGATTGCTAGAGAGAATGTGATAAGTTCTTTTCCTTGCCCATTAAGGTCCTGCCAAAAGAATATGAATATTTCCAAAAGTTTAAAATTAAAATAGAAATAAAAAAGCAGTATATTTTTTTACTTATAAAATAATTATATTGCCAAATCACATTCTGAAGTCTGGCATCACACTTCTGAGTTGAATTTTTTGAGTTTGAATAAGGAAATTAGTATTAAAATTTCTGATGGCGACAAGAGTTAGGCTAAATAGTTGAAGAAACTGCATTACTGAAAATAATTCCCTTTGGCAGCTGCTCACTGGAAAATGATTTTTCCTTCTCTGGGAGTGAAACCTGAATACAATGATACCATACTTCTAGTGTGTAGCTTTTATTGTCTTAGGTTAATGGCATGATCCTTTTGCCATTGCTTCCAAACAAAATGCATCCAGTATTTGTCCTGCTAGTCATAGAGCAATTAGTGGATGATGAACAGAGCAGTAGTCATCCATGGGGATATACAGGAAGACTTTTCAAGTGACCCACCGACATAGTAAGATTTAAATAAATCAATTTCAAAATTTTATTTATTTTTTATTTTTTTGGTAATTAATTTATTTTTTATTGGAGGCAAATTATTTTACAATATTATATTGGTTGGTTTTACCATACATTGACATGAATTCGCCCCGGGTTTACATAAGTTCCCCCTCCTGAACCTCCCTCCCACCTCCCTCCCCCCTTTATCCTCCCTCTGGGTCATCCCCGCATGCCAGCCCCGAGCATCCTATAACATGCATTGACCCTGAACTAGTGATTCGTTTCACATATGACAACATACGTGTTTCAATGCCATTCTCCCAAATCATCCCACCCTCACCCTCTCCCATAGAGTCCCAAAGACTGTTCTATACATCTGTGTCTCTTTTGCTGTCTCGTATACAGGGTTATCATTTGCATCTTTCTAAATTCCATGCATATGCGTTAGTATACTGTATTGGTGTTGGTGTTTTTCTTTCTGGCTTACTTCACTCTGTATAATAGGCTCCAGTTTCATCCACCTCATTAGTACTGATTCAAATGTATTCTTTTTAATGGCTGAATAATACTCCAAATTTTAAAGGCCAGATGTCTACCCAGGATTGTACGTATGCTCAAGACAGACCTAGTATCTCTAAACTTTCACCTTTGGCTAAACCTGAATCTGTGTAAAAGCAGGCCTTGAAGGATAAGGAAGAGGTGTAAACTCTGCCCCACACACACACACTGAGCTCCTCTGCAGGTGTCAGTGATGTATATATAGATAGATTTTTTTGTTTTTTTGGTGTCCAAGCATTTAAGGAAACTTCTCACTATTCTTCAAATGGCCACTAGACATATGGAAGTAAGGTTTCTCTAGTCACATGCAACAAAGGATATAAATTTCATAAAATTAGTTCAGATCATTAAACAAATACATTCAAAAGGAAGTTCAGTTCAGTTCAGTTCAGTTCAGTTCAATCGCTCAGTCGTGTCCGACTCTCTAAGATCCCATGAACCACAGCACACCAGGCCTCCCTGTCCATCACCAACTCCCGGACTTCACTCAAACTCATGTCCACAGAGTTGGTGATGCCATCCAGCCATCTCATTCTCGGTCGTCCCCTTCTCCTCCCACCCCCAACCTTTCCCAGCATCAGAGTCTTTTCCAGTGAGTCAACTCGTCACATGAGGTGGCCAAAGTATTGCAGTTTCGAGGGATAATTTTATTTTGAAAGTTACCCCACTTTAACATTCAAAATGATCAGTGTTCAAAGGAAAGAAAAAAAGACATGGAATAAAAATCAGAAAGTATGGCTCAGCACCAGAAAAAAAAAAAATCAAAAGAAACCAACTGTCCCCCTGAGGAATCACAGATGTTGGACTTACTTTGTAAAAACTTTAAGTCAGCTATTTTAAATATGTTCAAAGAGCTGATGTAAACTATGTCTAGAGTAGATAGTGCTTGTCTTACCAAATGAATTATGAATTATGAATAATAAATTATGTCTCACCAAATAGAAAATATCAATAGAGAGAAATTATAAAAAGGAACCAAACAGAAAATCTTCAGTTGAAAAATACAAGAACTGAAATTTGAGGGAAATAATGTAAGTAGAGGAACTTAACAACAGATCCAAGCAGATTAGGGCAGAAGAATTGGTAAGCTTGGATAGGTCAATAGGGATTATTCAGTCTGAAGAAAATAAAAATCATTGAGAAATATGAAAAAACCAATGGAATTAGGGAATATCATCAAGCATTCCAAAGTATGAAGAAAGAATATTTGAAGCAATAATAGCTGAAAACTCCTCAAATTTGTTGAAAAATATAAATATACAGATCCAAGAAACTCAAAGAATTCTAGGGAAGAAAAACTCAGGGATCCTCACAGAAACACATCATAGTCAAATTATAGAAAGACAAAGATAAACAGAGGATCTGGAAAACAGCAAGTTAAGTGACTCATCATACATATACAAGGATAGCACAGTAAGATTAAAGTAAATAAGTCACAGAAATGTACTTCTGAAACATAAAGACTATCACCAAAATACTGTAATAACAGTACAGTTATTACAATAACAGTTCCCTGTATATGGGAGCAGGTGGTTATAAGACTTATCCTGGTAATTATTCCATAATATATTTAAATGTTGAATCACTTATCAGTTCAGTTCAGTTCAGTCCCTCAGTCGTGTCCGACTCTTTGCGACCCCATGAATCACAGCACGCCAGGCCTCCCTGTCCATCACCAACTCACGGAGTTCACTCAAACTCATGTCCATCGAGTTGGTGATGCCATCCAGCCATATCATTCTCTGTCATCCCCTCCTCCTCCTGCCCCCAATCCCTCCCAGAATCAGAGACTTTTCCAGGGAGTCAACTCTTCACATGAGGTGGCCAAAGTATTGGAGTTTCAACTTTAGCATCAGTCCTTCCAATGAACACCCAGGACTGATCTCCTTTAGAATGGACTGGTTGGATCTCCTGGCAATCCAAGGGACTCTCAATAATGTAACATTGTACCTCACACACACACACACACACATATACGCACACATACATATATAAAAGATTAACAGCTAATTTCTCATCAGAAACCATGTAGACCAATAGGTAGTAAAGTAGAATACCATATTGATGTGAAGGAAAACACCAAAACTACCAACCAGTAACTATATATCTGGCACATTATTTTTTACCGTCTGAGCCACCAGGGTCATTATATCTGGCGAATTATTTTTAAAAATTGAGATAATCTCCTCCCCTTGAGTGTGAGTAGAATCTGAGAATATAAAATATTACTCCTTTGATCAGGTTGCACTATATTTCACAGCTGATCAGAGTGCAACTACCCTAATCATGTGAACTCTTTAAAAGCTCAGACTCTTCTCCAGGTGGTTGCAGAAGGGACATCAGAGAGATTCGAAATATGAGTGAGATCTGATACAAACCAAAATGTATAACAAGATATATAGTGAAAACTTATCAGCTATTGTTACCCTCAACTGCACTATTGTAACGTACTCCTCTCCAGAGCTAACCACTGGCATTAATTTGATATTTTTCTAGAGTTATTTAAAAATGTATATCTGTCTCTTTCAATTCTGTTTTCCTCGGTTTGTATGCCCAGGAGTGCGATTGCTGGATCATATGGCAGTTCTATTTCCAGTTTTTTGAGGAATCTCCACACTGTTCTCCATAGTGGCTGTACTACTTTGCATTCCCACCAACAGTGTAAGAGGGTTCCCTTCACTCCACACCCTCTCCATCATTTACTGCATGTAGACTTTTGGATAGCAGCCATTCTGACTGGTGTGAAATGGTATCTCATTGTGGTTTTGATTTGAATTTCTCTGATTATGAGGGATGTTGAGCATTTTTTCATGTGTTTGTTAGCCATCTGTATGTTTTCTTTGGAGAAATGTCTGTTTAGTTCTTTGGCACATTTTTTGATTGGGTCATTTATTTTTCTGGAGTTGAGCTGAAGGAGCTGCTTGTTTATTTTGGAGATTAATTCTTTGTCAATTGTTTCATTTGCTATTATTTTCTCCCATTCTGAAGGCTGTCTTTTCATCTTGCTTATAGTTTCCTTTATTGTTTATAATAGCGAGGACATGGAAGCAACCTAGATGTCCATCTGCAGACGAATGGATAAGAAAGCTTTGGTACATATACACAATGGAGTATTACTCAGCCATTAAAAAGAATGCATCTGAATCAGTTCTAATGAGATGTATGAAACTGGAGCCTATTATACAGAGTGAAGTAAGCCAGAAAGAAAAACACCAATACAGTATATTAACGCATATATATGGAATTTAAAAAGATGGAAATGATAACCCTGTATATGAGACAGCGAAAGAGATACAGGTGTATAGAACAGTCTTTGGGACTGTATGGGAGAGGGCGAGGGTAGGATGACCTGGGAGAATTGCATTGAAACATATATATTATCATATGTGAAACGAATCACCAGTCTAGGTTTGATGCATGATACAGGATGCTCAGGACTGGTGCACAGGGATGACCCAGAGGGAGGATAAGGGGAGGAGGGAGGTGGGAGGGGGGTTCAGGAAGGGTAACTCATGTACACCCGGGGCGGATTCATGTCAATGTATGGCAAAACCAACCAATATAATATTGTAAAATAATTAGTCTCCAATTAAAAAAAAAAGTAAAAATAAATAAATAAAAATGAATATCTGTGCAAAAGACTGTTTATCACTATCAATATTCATTTTCTCCCTTTTAAAAATAATAGAATTTTTAGTTGAACACAAGCTTACAAGGATGAAAACTGCACTTCCTCAGGCTCCCTTACAACTATGTATGGCTAGTTGGGATATAAACAGAAAGGCTATGTTGGTATTTGGGGAACTTGTTCTGATATATGTTTTTGGCTTTTGTTTCTCCATCCTGCTGCCTGCACAGTGGATGGTAGCTTGGACCAAGGTCAAAGCCATCAACTTAGCATTATGGATAGAGATCTAGAAGTAAACACCCGAGTATGGCATAGAGCAGAGTCTTCATACCAGTCCTGATGTGCCTGCCTCTTGGCAGGGAAAGATAAACCTTTTTTAAAAAAATGAAGAAGAAATAAAGATTTCCTCAATTCTATGAAGGCTGATAGAGGTAAGGAAGTTTCAGGAGAAGAGTTTGAGGCTAGCAGAGGTTGGTTCATGAAGTTAAAGGAAAAAAAAAAAAACTATTTTCACTATATAAAAATGCAAAGTGAAGCAGTACATACTAACGTAGAAGCCACATCATATTATCCAGAAAATCTAGCTAAGAAAATTAATGAAAGTGGCTATACTAAACAACAGATTTTCAATGAAGACAAAACACTTATACTGGAAGAAGCAACCATCTAAGACTTTCATAGCTAGAGAGTAGAAGTCAATGTCTGACTTCAAAGCTTCAAAGGACAAGTGGACTCTCTTGTTAGGGGCTAATGCAACTGGTGACTAAGTTGAAGCCAATATTTGTTTACCATTATAAAACTTCTAGAACCCTTAAGAATTATGCTAAACCTACTCTGGCTGTGTTCTGCAAATGGAACAACAAACCCTGGAGGACAGCACATCTGTTTACAATATAGATTCCTAATATTTTAAGCCCATTGTTGAGACCTACTGCTCAGAAGATTCCTTTCAAAATAATACTGCTTTTGGGCAAAACACCTAGCCACTCAAGAGTTCTGATGGAGACGTACAATGAGATTGATGTTGTTTTCATACCTGCTAACACAACATCCATTCTGCAGTTAATGGATCAAAGAGTAATTTTGGCTGTCAAGTCTTATGATTTAAGAAATACATTTTGTAAGGCTATAGCTGCCACAGACAGTGGTTTCTCTGATGGATCTGGGCAAAGTAAATTGAAAACCTTATATTTCCTTCCCCGTGTGCCTGCTCATGGTCACTGACACCAATATCGAAGTCCTGGGGAACCAAGTTGGAAATCTTGATGCCAGTATAGATTCTTCACTATTCACAATCATTCACATATTTACTATTCACTTTTAGATTTTGTGTGTAAAGACCTCTTCCCTAGTTGACATTACTACTTTTCTCAGTTACTGAAGTTTTCCAGAAGGATCCTAATATGTCTTCTTGCCTTCACTCTTACTCATTCTTCAAACTATTCTGTAGTCAGAGTTAATAAAAACACAAGTTTAATATGAATGGCTGTCTCCATTTAGATTAAAAGCACTTTGTGGCCCTAAATCACTCAGATCAAGTTTTAAATCAAACTCCCAGGTCAATAAATAAAACAAAGGTAGTATCACAGTAGTTTGTAGTCTTTAGTTTCCTTAACACAAAGTGTCAACTCTCTCCCACATGTTAAAAATATCCTGATGCTTTATTAAATAGTTTTAACACATGTACACATCCTGAAACAATACAATTGATTGTTACTTGTTGAATATTATATAAATAAAATCTCAATGCATGTGTCACTTTGCAAATGCCTTTCTCACAGAATTACATGCTTATAAGATTCATGTGTTTTTGCATGTAGCTATTGCTCATTTATTTTATTATATAATTTTTATTGGGGCTTCCCAGGTGATGCTACTGGTAAAGAACCCGCCTGCCAAAGCCGGAGACATTTGAGACATGGGTTCAACACCTGGATCAGGAAGATCTCCTAGAGAAAGGCATGGCAACTCACTCCAGTATTCTTGCCTAGAGACTCACATGGACAGAAGAGCCTGGCGGGCTACAGTCCATGAGGTCACAAAGAGTCGAACACAACTGAAGTGATGTAGCATGCACAAAGACTTAAAAGAAACCAAAAACAAAATCATTTTCCCCTTCATGGATCACAGTCTTGCGGCGAAGGGGCTTGCATAACTCAGTGAAGTTATGAGCCATGTCATGCAGGGTCACCTAAGACAGACAGGTCATAATGGAGAGTCCTGACAAAACGTGGTCCACTAGAGGAGGAAATGGCAACCCATTCTAGTATTTTTGCCTGAAGAACCCCATAAACAGTATGAAAAGGCGAAAAAAAAAATGACACAAGAAGATGAGCCCCCCAGGTTGGAAAGTGTCCAATATGCTACTGGGGAAGAGCAGAGGGCAATTACTAATAGCTCCAGAAAGAAGAAAGCAGCTGGGCCAATGTGGACATGATGCTTAGTTGTGGATGTGTCTGGTGGTAAAAGTAAAGTCTGTTGCTGTAAAGAACAATATTGCATAGGAACCTGGAATGTTAGGTCCATGAATCAGTCAAGGTAAACTGGAGGTGATCAAACAGGAGACAGCAAGAGTGAATATCAACATCTTAGGAATCAGTGAACTAAAATGGATGAGAATGGGCAAATTTAATTAAGATTACTACTATATATACTGTTGTGGCAAGAATACCTTGGAAGAAATGGAGCCACCCATGGACAACAAAAGAGTCTGAAATGCAGTACTTGGGTGCAATCCCAAGAAAGAAAGAGTTCATTCATTTCCAAGGCAAACCATTCAATATCATGATAATTCAATATCATGGATTTTATTGTCTTGGGCTCCAAAGTCACTGTGAATGGTGACTGCAGCCATAAAATTAAAAGACACTTGCTTCTTGGAAGGAAAGCTATGACAAACCTAGACAGCATATTAAAAAGCAGAGACATTACTTTGATGACAAAAGTGCATCTAGTCAAAACTATGATTTTTCTAGTAGTCATGTATGGATGTGAGAGTTGGAATATAAAGAAAGCTGAGCACTGAAGAATTGATGCTTTTGAACTGTGGTGCTGGAGAGACTCTTGAGATTTCCTTTGGAGAGTAAGGTGATCAAACCAATCAATCCTAAAGGAAATCAATCCTGAACAGTTGATGCTGAAGCTGAGGCTCCAATATTTTTGCCACCTGATGCGAAAAACTGACTCATTGGAAAAGACTCTGATGTTTGGAAAGATTGAAGGAAGGAGGGAAAAGGAAAAACAGAGGATGAGAGATAGTTGGATGGCATTACCGATTCAATGGACATGAGTTTGAGCAAACTCCTGGAGATAGTGAAAGACAGGGAAGCCTGGAAAGCTGAAGTTCATGGAGTCACAAAGAGTTGGACATGACTTAGTTACTGAACAGCTGAACACAACTGAAACCACTGGGTCAACAAAAATAATTTTACATTGGATTATGCATGCATGTGTGCATGCTAAACTGCTTCATTTGTGTCCGACTCTTTGTGACCCTATGTACTGCCTGTCCATGGTATTCTCCAGGCAGGAATACTGGAGTAGGTTGCCATGTGCTCCTCCAGGGGGATCTTCCTGACCCATGGATCAAATTCACATCTCCTGTGGCTCCTGCATTGCAGACAGAATCTTTAATGCTGAGCCACCAGGGAAGCCCACATTGGATTATAACCCACAGAAAAAAATAAACACCCGTGAATACAAACAGATATAAAGAAATGAGTTAATAACAGTGGGAGACTGCTGTGCAGCACAGAGAGCTCAGCCTGATCTTCTGTGGTGAATTAAATAAGAGGGGTCAGGTTGGGGCTGCAACCATGATAACTTACTTCCAACGAGTACCGTATGGAAAGGGAAAAGAAAGAATGACTTTACAGTGGAGATTCCTGACAAACTCCACCTCAATCAAGTGATCAAGTTTAATAAGCACAGTTATGTCAAGTCAATGTTTTATGATAATGTCATGCTGACATGTTGTAATATATAATGAGAATGACACTTTTTCTCTGTAAACTTCCTGTCTTCCATAAAGATAACCACAGCATACAATTAGGAGGAAAATATCAGTGAGATCACAGTCAATTGACATTCACATCAAAACTGTTAACAGTCATCAGAAACAAGAAAGTCTAAGAAACTATTATAGCAAGAGGAGCCTAAGAAGATATTACAACTAAATTCTGTATTAATTATGAGTATGATTGTATGTGTGTGTGAATGTATAGATGTATAATCATGGTAATAATGGTGTTCCAACAGTAACCTTTTCTTTTATTTTGCAATTGGTAACTGTGTATGAATACTCATTGGAAGGACAGATGCTGAAGCTGAAGCTCCAATACTTTGACCTTGTGATGCAAACAGCCAACACATCAGAAAAGACCCTGATGCTGGGAAAGATTGAAGACGAGAAGAGAGTGACAGAGGACAAGATGGTTGGATGGTATCACCGATTCAATGGACATGAACTTGCACAAACTCTGGGAGATGGCGAGGGACAGGGAAGCCTCGCATGCTGCAGTTCAGTTCAGTCGCTCAGTCGTGACCGACTCTTTGCGACCCCATGAATCACAGCATGCCTGGCTTCCCTATGGGGTCACAAACAGTAGGACGTGACTTGGTGACCGAACAACAACAGCAGTAGATGTGTACTTAGGTAATAAAATAGCATTACAGAAATTTTAAAGAATAAATTCCTCAAAATATATAAATTTGCATTTATCTGAATTCACATATCACTTCCATTTCTCTAGTCAGTAAGGAATTATCTGGTAATTTTAAACAACTTTGCCTTCATAGCATGAAAGGTTGAATTATACGTGTGCTTTCTATTTAAATTCTCCCTTAGAAAATGTTCAAAAGATGCTTGAAATATTCCATTTATGTCTATCATATCATTATTAAAGGGAAAATTTAATAACAGGTTTAATAAAATTTGCCTGCCTTGTTTTTTAAAACTTTTTTTTTTTTGTAGGAAAGCATAGAGATGGGAAGGAAGGAGGAAAAGGGGAAGGGAAGTGGTGAAGAAGGAGGAAAAAATCAAATTTCCCTACTCAAAGTCTTCTAAATATTGGCATTCCCTCTTTGTATTCTGTATTATTATGAAGATATTTCAATGAATTATTTATGTTTATTATAAAGAAAATGAGATATTGTAATTTAGGTGACTTATACGGAACCATTTGAAAGATGCTTTTTCCATAGAGTTAAATGGTGGCATCTTATATATAATAATAAAGCTTACTTTCAAAGATAACATTAAAATGTTAAACATTCAAACTAAACAAAGCAAATAAATCACAGACTCTTAACACCGCCATAGTATAGTGTTCTCAAGATAATTTATAGAGGATTGAAGGGTATTTTCTCAATCTCTTGCTTTCTTCATGCTTGAATTCTTCACTTTTCTATCACTAATTTTAAGAGTTATAAAGTCTCTTGACTTTAAATGTACCTACACACCCACGATTAGACAAAAGTAAAATGCTAAGAACTTTTTTCCCTTGTCTGATCAAGACCAGTAATAACTGTCAAAAATTAGTTCACATCACTCTAATCTTTGTATGATTAATTGCATCTAAGTCATTGAATATTTTTATGTTCCTTAGTCATAATTAAAATAGAAATGTGATAATAGAAAGAACTGACCTCCATTTTGTATCTTAATTACAATTTCAGGATAAACTTTTTTAAATGTATGCTAGAGGTGGAAGGAGTGAGGGTTTATATGGATTTCAAAAACAAAAATAATTAAGTCATTTTGTTCAATGGAAATATGTGTCCATGTCACAAATATTCTACAAGGTCACATAATTACTGTCCTTGCTCACATCAGAGCACAGATTTCCAGATTGCCAGTCTAATGTTCTTTGGGTATACTAAACTGCCATTGTATTATCTGCATTAGTATACCTACATCAGATTTTGTAGTATCATATCTTCTGATCATATATTTGTTGTAGAAAAAAAAAAATGTGGGTAATGTGTCTTTGCAGCCAAATACCTAGTTACTTATGTGTTTCTGTGGAAATGACAAATTGAGGTTTAGCATTTGAATGGAGAATAAATATCTAAAATTAAATCTTATATCTTATATTACATTGCTGGTATTGTAACATATATTAAAACATAATTCAACATGATTTTATAATTGGCATATGTAAATTCCCATTATACCAAAATTGCAAGATGATATCCATGCTTTTAATGGGATCTATTTATAAATCTTTCATCCTGCAAGTGTTCAAAATCTAACTACTTTGTTTGGATGTGCCCTTCCCTGTTATTTTTCTGTGATCTGTTTCATTCATCTCTCTTAATAGCCTCTATGCTGTCTTTCACACAAGCTGCCTTTCTTATCTGCTGACGTGCATTTTATTGTACATGTCTACAAACACTAAAAGCCATTTTTTACATACATGAAAAAGAGATCAACTCCAATAATTATCTCTATCCAAAAAACTCTTAAGCTTATTTCCATATAATGATACTAAATCAGTTTCACAAAACAACATTTATACAGAATGACTTTTATTTCACCAAAGTGAATCTTCAAGCTAGAATATTTCACCAAAGTGAACCTGCATGCTAGAATAAATACCTTACTATTTGTTTAATATTTTAAGAGAGAGAAAGTGGATAAGAGTTAAATTTCTGGGTAATATCAATAAATAGGAGTAAAATGAGTATTTTTAATGATTCTTTATGTGTATTCTTTAAGTGTATTTTAAACACAAAATCTTTATAAAGAAAGGATAACTTCTCCAATTTTTTTTCAGTCATAGAATGTGTGGTACTTCAATGAAAAATAAAAGTGAAACTAATACTTTTTCTCTTTCAGTACTATGGTTATTTCTTTCTTTGATTTTCTTTATAAGAATATTACACAGAACCATTGAATTAGAAATATTGCTTGACAACCATTGAGGAAAAAAAATAAGATGCAAATGAAACTCAATATATACTCAAAAGTAATTCTAAAATAATGCATTTTTATAATAATTTTTTCAAATGCTTTTTAACTACTGAGTAATCACATGTTATCCAGAGAAACAGACACAATTAAAGGCATAGAGGCTGAAAAATGTCCCAGTTCAAAAACAAAAAAAAGCTGTACAGAGCTCTAAGACCTCATATTATGTCATACAATAATTTTCTGTTATACTAAAATTGATTATCATATCTTTCAAATAAAGAATAGATATTCATTGAGTTTCCTCACTGAAGCTAGCACCATAAGTTTACATGACTTCTGAAGTTATATTCTAATATCATTTTATATCCTAGACTCTTACTAGTAAATTAAATAGTTCAGTTCAGTTCAGTTCAGTCGCTCAGTCGTGTCCGACTCTCCGCGACCCCATGAATCACAGCACGCCAGGCCTCCCTGTCCATCACCAACTCCCGGAGTTCACTCAAACTCATGTCCACAGAGTCGGTGATGCCATCCAGCCATCTCATTCTCTGTCGTCCCCTTCTCCTCCCGCCCCCAACCTTTCCCAGCATCAGAGTCTTTTCCAGTGAGTCAACTCGTCGCATGAGGTGGCCAAAGTATTGCAGCCTCAGCTTTAGCATCAGTCCTTCCAATGAACACCCAGGATTGGTCTTTAGAATGGACTGGTTGGATCTCCTTGCAGTACAAGGGACTCTCAAGAGTCTTCTCCAACACCACAGTTCAAAAGCATCAATTCTTCGGCGATCAGCTTTCTTCACAGTCCAACTCTCACATCCATACATTACCACGGGAAAAACCATAGCCTTGACTAGACGGACCTTTGTTGGCAAAGTGATGTCTCTGCTTTTTAATGTACTATCAAGGTTGGTCATAACTTTCCTTCCAAGGAGTAAGCATCTTTTAATTTCATGGCTGCAATTAAATAGTATCTTACTATTAAATTCAACATGGAACGATGGATGTGCTTAGTCACTTTAGTTGTCTGACTCTTAGCGACCCTATGGACCATAGCCTACCAAGCTCTTCTGTCCACTGGATTCTCCAGGCGAGAATACTGGAGCAGGTTGTCATGCCCCCTTCCAGGGGATCTTCCTGACCCAGGGATCGAACCCATCTCTACTGCAGCTCCTGCATTGCAGGTGGCTTCTTTACTGCTGAGCAACTGGGGAAGCAGTCTAATTACTTTGAAGATTATTAGTAAGATTCCTATTGGCAATAATAAAATTTGCAATACTAGTAAGAAATAAGATTTCTAAAAGCAAGGTCATATAACCAAGCACAGTTGGAAATGTGATTTTTGTCAGTTTTGTGGTTCAAAGATTGGTGCTGGTCTGTCACATTGGAGATTTAGCAATTCAAGATCATACACACTTGATGGACACGAAGCCTAAAGCCATGTCACTTACATGTTGATTTCTTGGCCTGTAACTTTTTGATTTAACCTATGAATTAATAAAGTCTGACCATAGTTGAAACAGATTTGAGATCAGTAATTAAAGTCTGAAAAAGCTTGTGGTTAAAAATAAATTATAGTAGAAAAATATTCCATTCTTTTTCACAGGCTGCTATGTTACAGGTAAAAATTCATTTTCTTAGATAGTAACAGTTTAAAATATATTTTTAATAAAATGAATGTCTGCCTCTTTTGCAGTTGTATGTTCATGATGTTTTATACTCATCATTTTAAAAAATGAGAAAATAAATCGTCATTTCAAGTAAAATAATATATTTTCTACAATATATATATAACATCTATTTAGGTTTATCTTTTGCCAGGAATGGTCATAGTTATGTTTCTATTCACAATAAAAATAAATATCTCACATTGTATCAAGTAAAGTATTATATATTTTAGAATATATTCTTATAAGAAATTAGAAGAATTATAAATTTATAATTACAGCAATACGTATATCAAATACATAAGTGGAGTTCAAAACTACTACTTCCACTATATTTCTGATTTAGAGACATAAGTGATCAATTATTTGGGAATATATAATCATAGGAAGATTAATATATGATGTTATCCATTAAATTGTTACAATCAGTGATTGTTTTTAATACATCCCATATTGAAACAGTTCCAACAGTTTTAAAAGCACTGTTAACACCAGGCATAGGAAATCCCATTCTATCTACACACTTCATTGTAGCTTTGGTGCCATTTAATACTGTCTTTTTCCCTCTATACTTTCAGTCTAAACCAGTTATATTATTTCCCTCAGTTGAACATATATTGAGCAGTTGCTAAAGTCAATTGACTAGTCGGCTTAATAATCGGTCTAACAACTAGTTAGTGACTATTTTCTGGTCATAAAAAGTAATACAATTTGGTTTTTGTTGATATAGTGTTTTTCCAGAGACTAAGTTAGTACACATAAATGATTTAAACTGAAATACTTAAATGGGTAGACTGAAAAATCTAAATAAAAAGCTTCAAGGTTAATTTCATTTCTCATGACATAAATATTCAGATTTAAGTCGGGTTTGGTGACCACAGTAATTCCCCTATTAGCCACTCCAGGAATATGTTAAAGGTCAAGTCAAAAGCAGCCAATGTTATTTCTGAAAACTAGTATAACTTATAGGAGGATGTATCATATATTTTCTTAAAGCAGAGTGTGCAACACAAACTAGAATAGATCCAAACCAACTTTGTCTTTTGTGCTTTGCCTTTCATATATCAAGAATGGAAAAATATTGCAAGCTTAGTTGTGTTCTCAATACCATCCAGTGTGTTCATACACCAAGTACTGCTGTATTCAGAGGTGAAAGTAAAGGCCCATTTCTTAGACATTCCTTCAAGTTTTCCAAAACCAGGATGTAGACACACTTTTCTAAAGCCTGATTTTCTCATCTAACAATACATCATTAAAATACTCCCAAGTGTCCTTTTAATAATAATGACTAGTAATAGATCAGTCTGCTTAATGACTACATAGTAGTCCGAGGAAAAGAAATGGCGTACTTTAACATAGCTTTCCCCATATTGATTATGTTTTTTGACTTTATGAAAAAAAAATTCAATAAATTCTCCTATATATGTATCCTGATTTTAAAAAAAATGCTATGTATTACATCCTCTAGAAAAAGATTGATGAGTTATATTTTTAATTTTAATATATTTTTAATTTTTCACATTGCTTTCTAAAACAGCTACCAACTCTACACAGTTCACCCAGCAATGTATAATAACATTTCCCCCTCACTCCTTCCAAAAATATATATTATATAGAGTATATTATGATATGTGATTTTTGTTAATATCAAGTAAAATGTCATGGTTGCTCTAATTCTTATTCCTATAGTCAATAAGTTAGGCTATGGTTCCAAGTTTGTGTTGACTATTTGATTTTGATTTACATTAAAAGTTCTCTTAACATATCTTGTCAAATTCTCTATTAGATTTAGCTCTTTCCTTCTTGTCACTATTTAAGTACTCTTTATAGTATAAATACCCAAACTTTGTCATCTCTATTGCAATAAAGTTTCAGCATTTGTTTCTTGACTTCTTATGTATACACAAAATTTAAAAATACACCTTTTATTTATTTATCATCCTAATCAGGGCTTCCCAGGTGGCTAATTGGTAAATAATTCCCTGCCAATGCAGGAGATGCAAGAGACTTAGGTTTGATCCCTGTGTCAGGAAGATCCCCTGGAAGAGGAAATGGCAACCCACTCCAGTATTTTTGCCTGAAAAGTCCCATGAACAGAGGACGGACCACAGTGCAGGGGGTCACAAAGAGTTGGATATGGCTGAGGATTCATGCACCCATACGTGGCAATATTCTAATTCACCAATGTGATGACTCACTCATTCTCCCATCCTTCTTATATATTTTGAAAATAATAGAGAATGCATCTCCTTTTCCAAGGTCATTTCATACAATTTGTCACATACTCTGAAACGTTGACTATTTGCTCACTCTACGAATGTATCTAAAGGTCAAACAGATGTTGGCTCTAATTAAACATGTCATTAGATATGATTAGGCCATTATCTGCATCAGAGATAAGAAAAATAAGTTTTTAAATGTGCCTCTGATTACTGTTTTATCCATCAATCACAAAAATGTCTTATCCATCTGATGTTACTCTGTCTTCAATCTAGGAAAAGGCTCTAAGTGTCTCACATTGCACTTGAAATTATGGTTTCTTTAAACCACCTTCTTCTTCATTTTCAAAAGGTCAGTTGAATGATCTCAGAGATGATACAATTGTATTCAAAGAGATAAAGTAATACAAAAATGTTGAAAGTATGTTTAATTTTTCACAGTCTCTGTAAACATAAATTTGCTAAAATCTATATAATCATCATTTCTTACAGAAATGACCATGTTAATAGCATTTAGCTAGTTGTTTTCTGCATTTACATAATGAAATTCAATTTTTGGCATAAATCACTACAATTATTATCTGGCTAAATATACCTAGAAGTAAAGAGTTGTATTTCAATAAAGAAATACAGGCACACTGTTAAAATATATGTTATCAACCCATACCACCAAGACTGTGATGCCATATGTAAGACAGAATTATGTGGGAAAAATTTACATACAGTGACCCAATATAAACAAAGTGTTAATAAATATATTAATCATAATAAATCTGCAAATTGTAAAATCCAGGAAAATAACATATTGATAATATAAAATAAATATCTAATATAATATGGTATATGATTTACCATATTCAAGATAAAAGTGATATTGTGGATAGGAAGTAAGAATGACTGAATTCTTTAATGTATATGCACAAAATACATACAAATATGTTATATGCATCCATCTAATGTATATATCTATGATATATATGAAATGTGCTATAGCTTATGTATTAAATATAATTATATCTATATGTACACATATAATATACATCATATATATTAGTTATTATATATAATATATATCATTTAAATATATTGCTTAAATGTTGTACTTTAAGAAATAAAGTAAGAATTAAATATAAATAGTGTTTTAAGATTTACACTAATCATGCACTGAGCATCATTAATCTGCTAATATTAATAAAACACAGAAAGTCATCCAAGAATTACTTTCATGCATGAACATATATGACATTTTTCTGATAAAGAATAAAAATTTTCTTTCTACACTAACAAATTAGTTGTAACAATTCATATGAATAAATGGAAATTATTGAATTATAATGGCTTATTAAAAATAGTTATAATTGAAAATATAAAATAACTGAAATACATTCGGATACTTCAACATCTAAAATTTAAAATAAGTTCTTATTTGAGGACATTTGAAATAATGACTGATAACTGTCTTATAAAGCTTCAGGACATATTAATTTTTAAAGAGAATGTACACTGTAAATACTGTATTCAATAATCTTCTAACTACTTAAGAGCTATAAAACAGAAATTTAACTTCCTTTTTAATTAGTTATTTTAGTAGGGATTTACTGTATCAAAAATAGGTATAATTTAACATTTCATTCTCTGTTTTCACAAAACCAGAGCTTCTATTTTAAAAATACCATACAGCTATATTTCAAAACCAGTGGAATATTTCTCTCAAATCTCTGGACCAGAAACAAAGTAGAGGGCATCAGTGTCACTTTGGGAACAGTTCTGTCAAAAGGACAGTGGAAAGAAAGGTGAAAACAGCTAATGCCAGTTCCAGTCAAGTTTAATCTTATGCAAGCAGAATTTAATCGGATCAACACTGTGTTTCCAAAGTTGTCACTCAGGTAAATTCTCTAATTTAAAACTGAATTGAGATACTCAAAAAGACTCCCGGTGATGACAATTAAATGTTTATATTCATGTTTAGCTTTTAATACACAGACTGGTTTTTCCATTAAATACGAAGGTTTTATAGATCATGTTTGCTGAAGTCATTTTTTAATGTCTAAAAGAATCTGAAAGGTGGTACATATACACATACTAGTGTTGGGCTTAGAAACTATACATACTTAAATTGAATAAGTACCCATTATTGACATGGTACTGTGTGTGTGTTTCCATTTATCACAGTTAATCCATTTTAATATATTCTATGCATCATTATATGAGCAGATGAGGAGGCCATGGTTCAGAGAGATTCGAGTAACCTTCCCAATGTCACAGTTTGTAAGAGCCAGGATGAGAATTTAAATACTCTGCCCACCTGCAACATTCTAGCTTTTTTCTTTTCTGAAAATCCACAAATTCTGAAAATAGAAAGCTACTACTCATTGGTGACAATATGTCTATGACAAGATTAAAAGCTTCCATTTATTTATTTTTTCTACATTTTGATATAAAATATATTAAGCCTTCATTCTGATTGTCTTTCTCCCAGATCTCAGACACAGATTAATTAGCACACTAACTTATATGCATTTCTCACGTTGAGTCATTTCAATCTATATCAGTTTTCCTATTTAGAAGTCTCCTTCATGTGAAATAATTTTTAAAAATATATCTATATTTAAATGTGTAAATGGTTAATTCACTTGTACAAGCAAAACACAAAAATGGTATTACACTTATAGGCTTTATTACATACATTTAGCTTTTTGATACTATTCTTTCGCTAGTATTTGTCCAGGATATATATAGGTAAGGTATCCAAAGTATAAATCCTCTTGTGCACCTACCAACTTTAAGATAAATTCTATTAGTAGAAAATATGTTTCATTTATGAAACCCTCAAGCCCTCTACAAGTGGCATTCACATATACCCACATCTTGAAATGACTGCAGGAATAAAAAACACAGGACTTAAATACAGAGCACTAGAAATTTGTGTAAAAGCAAAATTAGGTGCTTCTACAGCATTAGGGTGATGATGTGAGTAAGAATACAAAATGATTTACTGGAGAAGCTGATAAATTGACTCTGATTGCTCATCACACTTTATCTGGAAGATTACAGAGTAACTAGGTTATTTCTGAGGTCCTCTTGGGAACACCCTTCATGGATTCTTTTTTCATATGCTATGACACAGTTTATTCCATTCCTTTGTTACATGACTCAATTTTCAAAGTATTTCTAAATAGTAATGATTACTAGTTAATAAAGCTGAGATAAGAAATTCTTGTCACTTGTTAACACTATGTTTTGTCTTCTTAAGCCATAACTTAGGACAACTGAATGATTCCGTTTTATAAAAGTTAATCTTTCAATGTCATAATTGGGGACACACTGTTAAGTAACATACTTTTAGAGAAGCAATACTTAGAAGATGATAAAAACCAAAATTCTCGAGATATAAAACTGAAGGAAATCTTGGCAACACCTCTTCTATTACTCTTATAAAATATGAAGAAATCAATATGCTGGACCTCCTTACAGTCTTACAGCCAGATTGGAGACTTTGGCATAGTACAGTCCATATTATTTATTCTTGTACAGCCTATATTCTAAAATTTAAATATTACATTACAAATTACAAATTTTATATTATAAATAATGAAGTTTTTACTATGACTGTATTTGGGGGAAAAAATATTTTCGCCAATATACTAAGATCATCACTTAAAAGAGGAACTGCTTTAAATTTTTGTCAGGAAGGTGGGTATGACTCTTTTCACTGTTTCTGATGATAAAATAATGTAGTTTCTCAAGAAGGTAAATTTACAAAGCACTTTAACAATATTTATGAACGATGCACCAATTTAAGAAAGATAAGTTTTGTGATTGTGAAACATTATTTGAGATAAAGTTCTTTTATGATTAGATTTATAAGAGTCAAAGGTAGTCCACAGTCGTGCTAATTGTTTCCTTTACATCTGTAGAGTCTTGAAGATCAGTGTCTCCAGAAATTGTATGAGAATTACATTAGACGATACATGTCTAATGTGGTAGAAATTAAGTGCCTTTTGGGCTCCTCTAGAGAAATTACTAAAAAGACTAAGAAATCATAATATAGAATATTTCATTTTACTTTTGAGGATTTATTCCCAGGCTTAGAATCATCTTGCATTTATCTGGATTCTTCCGATATGAGAGGAAGACATCAAGAATGAGATCTTATGGTATTGTTCACATATATTACCACATAAAACTCAGAGAATAAGTGAAAATGAAAGTGGAAGTTGATCAGTCGCGTCCTATTCTTTGAGATCCTGTGGACTCTAGGCCATCAGGCTACTCTGTCCATGGAAAAAAATAAGTGATTCAAATACAAGCAGAAAATATATTTGCAGAAATCATAAATGGGATACAAATACTGATATTTTTGAGAAAGCTGAATAGGATCAAATCAATAAATTTTCCCATGGATCCATGGACTTCTTTTGAATAAGTAAAATCACTAATAGTTGACATAGCCATAATGAATGATGCTCTCAACAGAAAGTGATCAATGCATGAGACATTTACTAAATGCCTCAATATTTGTTATATTGATTCAGGATATTAATAATCAATATCCATTACTCGGGGGGAGGCGGGAAGAGGGTGAAGAGAGTAACATGGAAACTTACATTACCATATATAAACTATATAGCCAATGGGAATTTGCTGTATGGCTCAGGGAACTAAAACAGGGGCTCTGTATCAACCTAGAGAGGTGGAATGGGGAGAGAGATGGGAGGGAAGTTCAAGGGAGGGGACATGTATATACCTATGGCTGATTCATGCTGATGTTTGACAGAAGACAAGAAAATTCTGTAAAGCAATTATCCTTCAATTAAAAAAAATAAAGAAAGAAATTTTTAAAAATCAATATACATTTGTATCCTGTGTGTATCCTAGACTTAATATGTAACCCCGCAAATATATCAATATAATATTTTATTGAACTGTGGTGCTGGAGAAGACTCTTGAGAGTCCCTTGGACTGCAAGGAGATCCAACCAGTCCATTCTAAAGGAGATCAATCCTGGGTGTTCACTGGAAGGACTGATGCTAAAGCTGAAACTCCAATACTTTGGCCACCTCACGTGAAGAGTTGACTCACTGGAAAAGACTCTGATGCTGGGAGGGATTGGGGGCAGGAGGAGAAGGGGACGACAGAGAATGAGATGGCTGGATGGCATCACCAACTTGATGGACATGAGTCTGAGTGAACTCCGGGAGTTGGTGATGGACAAGGAGGCCTGGCATGCTGTGATTCATGGGGTCACAAAGAGTTGGACACGACTGAGCAACTGAACTGAACTGATGCAAGAAAAAATCAAAATTTTAAGACTAAAATCACTCATGGGCTTATTTCTAAGGTAATATGATTTATTCAGAGACAACTCAACAACTTTCAGTGAAGTAGGGTTTTCCACTTCAGATTTAAATTCAAATTTAATGCTCAGTTTTAGAGTAAATGCAACTGTTATACCTAAACAAGAACCTGATGATTTTGAGAATATCCAAAACATCATTATAGTCTCCTGGGTAAAATTTCTGCAAAGTAGAATGGAAATGCAATAGCTACTTAGTTAACTGAACCTAATTATTGTGTCATTGCTTCTCTGAAGAAAGGCTGTGAAGTGAATGAGGTGGCAGCGAGGGAAAAACAGCAAATGAAGCCACAAAGTCCCAAGTTATAATCAGGTCCCCAGCACCATTAAAGGAAGGAATTTCCTGGCTCTTGCACTTAATAATTATGGTTTCTAGAGTGATAACATCCCTTTTGTAGAGACAGAAATGTCAGGATATTATAACTTGATAGAAGCAATTGCCTGGAATTTAATATGGGTGAGGAATTGGTCTAAGCAATTTTAATGTCTATAACAGCACAGTAGGTAGGTACTGTAGTAGTCACCATTGTACAGGTGAATAAAGTGAATCACTAAGCAATTAAATGATCTGCCCAAGGTAACACAGATGTCAAAGTCAGGATTTGAATTCACTGTGACTAGCTCTAAGTCCTTGGAGAAGGAAATGGCAACCCACTTCACTGTTCTCGCCTGGAGAATCCCAGGGACGGGGGAGCCTGGTGGGCTTCCATCTGTGGGGTCGCACAGAGTCGGACACGACTGAAGCGACTTAGCAGCAGCAGCAGCTCTAAGTCCAAGACCTTAGAACACTATGAATATCATCTCTATTTAGTTAGAAAGTAATGTCATTATTTAATCACTATAACAGCAAATTAAAGTGGAGATCTCAAATTTTCTGGATATCTCAAAGATAAACAAAACAATAATTCTTTTCATGGAATAAACATAAAAAGAATGGCTAATACGAATACTGTAACTGGCCATACCTCTCTCCTCCCACCCCCTACCCTCTCCTCCTCTTCTAGTTGAACCGAGTCCTAACTAGAATAGTCAGAGACTTCATTCCTTCAATAGAGGATTCATGTATTTTAACCTTAAAATCTCCCATTTATTTTATAAAGCAACTGTTACCTATTAAGGACAAAGAATATATTTTATTTATTTTTTTAAATAAAAAGAACATCTGCTTGAGTCACCTAGTTACCTAGAAAGACTTGATATTTTCTTGCTTCTGAGTTACATTTCTATTTTTACTCTGGTAGTGTGTTTCCATAAATATTAAAATAGCACTGATCTATGGAAACATTTTTTTTGGTCACTTCCCCAAGGTGGACAATTGTCTAATGGTAATTTTGATATTCATGCCTTTATTCCACTAGGTTCATAACAAAGTTACGGTTGTACAGAGTTTTGCACAAGTACAGTGGTTTTCTCATCCTGCTATACTTCCTGAGGTTTAATATACCAAAACTAGGATACAGAAAAGGGATATTTTATCACCTGAGCAAGGGTGGAGGCAATCTCTGAAAGTGAAAGTGTTGGTCACTCAGTCATGTCTGACTCTTTGTGACCCCATGACTGTAGCCTGCCAGGCTCCTCTATCCATGGAATTCTCCAAACAAGAAAACTGGAGTGGGAAATGATGCTCTTCTCCAGGGGATTTACCTGACCCGGGATCAAACCCAGGTCTCCAACACTGCAGGCAGATTTTATACCATCTGAGCTATTAGGGAAGCCCCCCAGTTAGCCTGAGAACTAGGAAAAAAAGTAACGTGTCCAATCCTGATACCTTAAAACTATAATGGAATTGAAAGACTTGAAGATGGAATCCAATGAATAATAAATCAGTTGATGATTTAGAAGAGACTCACTCAACAGAGAGGGAAAACAAAGTATTAAATCAGAACTGGAAGGGACCAAGAAAGAGACATTTGCTTTTCTGAAGAGCCCTTGGGAAAGGAGCACCCATGGTAATGGCATCCCACTGACGATTAAAGATTTTATGGCTTTTGAGGAGCTGGGGTGATGCACTGAACAGGATAAACAGGGTGGCATAACTATTACTTCTTTAAACCTCATTTTCTTGTGGAACCTGCATAATTTTCAAGCTGCAGTAAAATCCTTCTTTGAAATCCTGAATTCAAAGACAACATTTGTCTAAATGTGTTTGTGTGTCTGTGCATCTTAGATACAGTAGGATCACTGGTGAAAAGCGTGCTACCCTTCCATTCCACTTGGTATTAGGCTGTGTTGGTTTGTAGTACTGCTAGTAGAAAGAAACTGGGATTTTAGCCAATGGAGTATTAATGGCACAAATAATCATCTAATTCTTAGTATCTGAATATATTTCTAATAATGACTCATGATCATTCAAGATAAAAGAGAATTGGCAATGTAGTAAAAATATTCTGTTCTAAAAATTAGTGGCTTTTATGAAGAAAAGCCTGAAACATATTGTAGCGTTCAGGAGTGGGATGTCAACTAAGGGTAGTAGGAATCATTTTGAGGGCATCGGTACGTCTTTGAAGAAAACTGTAAACTTCTGTCTCACCCAACCTCTGCCACAATCCCATACAGTGACTGGGACATGGTTTTTCCCCATAATTATCATAATCTGTTAAGGCTATAGGTGACCATATATCCCTCAGTGGGGACATTATAGTTTGAAGGACATGACCCAGATATTCTCACTGTGTTTGTCAATTCTTACTACTGACCAGGTTGTCTTTTCCAAACACTCAAGTCTTTGTATCATGGGGAGCTTTTACTTCCACTCTGAACTAATTTTGATTCTATGTGATTTTGGAAAAAAAGGAACAAATTTATTTTAAAATATAGATCAGCATTTTCAAACGTATAATTTTTTAAAAAAGACAAAACAGTAGTGAGCCTGGAAGACATATGCTGCTGCTGCTAAGTCACTTCAGTCGTGTCCGACTCTCTGCAACCCCATAGACGGCCACCCACCTGGCTCCCCAGTCCCTGGGATTCTCCAGGCAAGAACACTGGAGTGGGTTGCCATTTCCTTCTCCAATGCGTGAAAGTGAAGTCACTCAGTTGTACCCGACCCTCAGCAACCCCATGGACTGCAGCCTTCCAGGCTCCTCCATCCATGGGTTTTTCCAGGCAAGAGTACTGGAGTGGGGTGCCATTGGCTTCTCTGAGGAAGACATATAATGTCCTCTTACTAGTTCTCCATCCTTCCATCAGTATCATCTGCCTTTTCTAATTTATAAACATATTAAAAACAGGTAATTTACTCAGCCTGGCTCCATATTTAGTGATATATCTGAGATAGAGAGAGAATACAGCTGAAGTAACTAAAATAAGCAGACCTCTACAAAATTTGATCTGTTAGAATAGCTTATGTATTCCCTCTAATTTATTTTTCTATCCACGGTGCTGGTAAGTTAGAAAAGAGGGTTTAAAAAATTCTTTTTATTTTATTTGGAAGAGAGGTCAGCCACCACTTTTGTACTCTTTTTCTAAATAATGGCATGATTCCTGTTACAGTCATGGATGAGGGCTATGCAGCCACAGCTAACTAGAGGGTAAGGAGCAGGAACACATCCGCTCATTCTTGGTAATTGACTAGTTCCTTTTTCTCTGACATTAGTGAGTTTGTCTTTGATAAACATTTATCCTCAGTGAAGTGGGAAGCCCTGAAAATTCTTGTGTTTAGAGAGAAATAATTAAGGCCTGCAAGATATCTCTATCACACTGGACTTTAAGTGCAAGTGACTAAGTAAACAAGAACTGCTTTAGGGGACAGAAAAAAAAAAAAACTACAAAAGTTTCAGCTGACAGTGGTGGCTATTTTAGCTTCATTGAAACAAAAGCATTTATAGTAAGAAAAGGATCACATTTCAGTGTTACAATATGTTTCAAAGAGAATACTAAATGTGTAGGAACAGAAATTCCTTCCCTTCAGTTACGAGGTCCTTATGGACTAAAGAAAGAGTTCTCCTTCTTTGGACTTCTTTGGGGCAATAGAAGACTCAGCTCAAAAAGAGTTCCTCTGAAATGCACCTACAGAATCATGAAGATTTAATGGCACTATTAATATTGAACACTATTTAACAAAAGCTCTCCTCTTTCTTCTTTTGTGCCCCTCTTTGACTTTAGCAGAAAATTAAATGAGCTGTCGAATACAAAGTCATGTGCTGCCACCTACATAGTACAGTAACAGAGTCCAATTAATTAAAATCTGAGAAAATATTCTCTTTGAAAAATGTTGTGTACGTACGTCATTGTTTCTCATTATGCTGCAGAAGGAACAGGCTTGGGAAAGGTGAATACCTTCACTTGGGTTTTCCAGAGTTTAGAAAAAAAACCTTATAACAGCACAACTAACTTTTTCAGAGATAATTCCTTTAAATTGAGTTTACATGTGTAGGTTATTGAATACATTCACCTGACACATGCTAGTAGTTATACACTGATACTCAAGTTAATACTGAAAAAATATTGGCCATAAAATATTTGGGAACTGATTAATCAATCATCCAAAATCAGTATTTACCACAGACAGTAATAAAATAAGGATTCCCATTGTAATTCCTAGAGCAGTGACTAGAATTGAAATCATAAAAATATGATATCAATAAAAGAGATATAGTTAAAAAATCAATAGAAGACATAGAAAGTGATCCTAAAATTACTCAGTTAATCCAAATGAAGGTAGGAAAGAATGAACAAAAGAGATGAGCCATACAGAAGTAAATAGGAAGATAATACCCTAAAAATGAGCCATATTAAAATCATATTAGATGTAATTGAGGTAAAGTATTAAAGACTAATATTACCATGATTAATTTTAATAAGACAAAGTCCTAAACATATGTTCCCAAAAAATGAATGCAAATATAAAAGCAAAGATGACTTAAAAGTGAAATGATGAGAAAAGATGTAACATGCAAACAGTATCATAAGAAAGCTGTTAAAGGCTTTTGCACAGCAAAGAAAGAAAGAAAGTGAAGTCACTCAGTTGTGTCCAACTCGTTGTGACCTGATGGACTGTAGCCTACCAGGCTCCTCTGTCCATGGGATTTTCCAGGCAAGAGTACTGGAGTTGATTGTCATTTCCTTCTCCAGGGGATCTTCCTGACCCAGGGATTGAACCCAGGTCTCCACACTGTAGGCAGACGCTTTACCATCTGAGCCACCAGGGAAGTCCTTTGCATAGCAAAGGAAACAATAAACAATATACCCCTTCAGAATGGGAGAAAATAATTGCAAACAAAACAACTGACAAAAGATAAATTTCCAAAATGTACAATCAGCACACGCAGCTCAATACTAGAAAACCAAACAACCTAATCAAAAAGTGTGTGGAAGACCTAAAGAGACATTTCTCCAGAGAAGACACACAGACTGCCAATAAATACATGAAAAGATGCTCAGTATCACTCATTATTCAGTTCAGTTCAGTTCAGTCGCTCAGTTGTGTCTGACTCTTTGCAACCCCATGAATCACAGCATGCCAGGCCTCCCTGTCCATCAACAACTCCCGGAGTTCACTCAAACTCATGTCCATCGAGTCAGTGATGCCATCCAGCCATCTCATTCTCTGTCGTCCCCGTCTCCTCCCACCCCCAATCCCTCCCAGCATCAGAGTCTTTTCCAGTGAGTCACTCGTTGCATGAGGTGGCCAAAGCATTGGAGTTTCAGCTTTAGCATCAGTCCTTCCAATGAACACCCAGGATTGATCTCCTTTAGAATGGAATGGTTGGATCTCCTTGCAGTCCAAGGGAGTCTCAAGAGTCTTCTCCAGCATCACAGTATTAGAGAAATGCAAATCAAAACCACAACAAGGTATCACCTCTCACCAATCAGAATGGCCATCATTAAAAAATCTACAAACAACAATAAATGCTGGAGAGGGTGTGGAAGAAAGGGAACCTTCTTGCACTGCTGGTAGGAATGCAAATTGATACACCACTATGGAGGATAGTCTGGAGATTCCCTAAAAAACAAGGACTAGAACTAACATATGACGCAAGAACCCCACTACTGGGCATATACAATGAGAAAACATAATCAAAAGAGATTTATATACCCTAAGGTTTGCTGCAGCACTTTTTACAATAGCTAGGGCATGGAAGCAACCTAGATGTCCATTGACAGGTGAAAGGATACAGAAATAGTGGTAAATATGCACAATAGAATATTACTCAGCTATGAAAAAGAACACATTTGAGTCAGTCCTAATGAGGTGAATGAACCTAGAGCCTAGAAAGATGGTACTGATGAATCTACTTACAGGGCAACAATGGGGATGCAGACATAGAGAACAGACTTGTGGACACAGGGGATGGAGAAGGTGGAGCAAACTAAGAGAACAGTATGGAAACATACACATTATCATATGCAAAATAGACAGCAAGTGGGAATTTGCTGTGTGGCACAGGGAGCTCAACCCAGTACTCTGTGACAACATAGAGGGGTTGGACAGGGAGGAGGCTAGGAGGGGGGTTCAGAAAGGAAGGGACACATGTATACCTGTGGCTGTTTCATGTTGTCGTATGCAGAAATCAACACAATATTGCAAAGCATTATCCTCCAATTAAAAAATACAAAAAAAAAGAAAGCTGGGAAGTTATATTAATATCAAAAAAGCATAATTAAATGTAACACATGATATAAAGTGGAAAGTACATCAAAACAAAAAGATTAACTCATCAATAAGACAAAACAATCCTTAGAATATATGCATCTAACAACAGAACTTCAAATATACTTAAAGCTAACTTTGAGACCTAAAAGTGTAAAAACACAAATCTAGAATTATAGTTGGTAACTTGAACAGTCTTAGTAAATTGACAGAGCACACAGCTTCACACACATGCACAAATGTGCTTTTTTTTTTGAGTGCGTGTGTATAAGATACATACATATGTGTATGTATAAAATTAAGAATATAACAGATTTGAACATCATCCTTAAATAATGTGACCTAATTGACACTATAATACTATTCCTACTGAACATACACATTTTTTTCAAGTGTACTTTGAACATGAAATAACACATTGGCCACACCATAAAACAGATATCAATACATTATAGACTACTGAAATCAGTCATAGTTTATTCTGTGACCAGAATTGAATTAGAAAACTGTATCTAGAGACTATCTAAAAACAACTAGGCTTGAAGGTGGCTTGTATCCAATATACCCAATATTTTTACCCTCATTCTTCCTGTTTATATATATGCCTATAACCAGGGGAGCAATAGATAGATAGGCTCACTTTCGCTCTCAGGTCTAATACACATGTTCAAAGGAAATCACAAAGCACCTGCTGTCAAATGGGACACAGTTGATTTCCTAAGTGCAAATAAATTTCATTTTTCATCTAGTGATTAACCTGTATGTGTACACATCCTCTAAAAGAGAAAATTTGTAATTGTGGCACAGGTGGAGTGGGATTTAGCTATGAAAATCACTCAGAATTAACTGCAAGATCTTTGCTATCAAATCAAGGATATTAAAAAGATTTGTAGAATAAACCTACATTGTGTTGGTTATAAAAAAGAAAATTAAAGGATGATGCTGTTAATTCTTGTGATATAAATATCATCCCTACAATTTAATTTTACTGTTTTCCAGGTCCATAAACAAATTCTAAATAGTTCTGTTAGCAATTTTAGAAATTACATAATTGGATCATTATAATTTCTTCATCAGGCTATGATTTCATTATTCAATTACATTCCCTAAGTGTTATGATAATGAAAATCTCTAAGTACTTATAAATTATGGAAAATATTTTGCTATGAATATCAGAAAAATATCCATTGGGCTTTTTATACTGACTAGCAGTAAAAATATACCACATTATATTGGAAATCTACAAAATTTCTGGACATACTAATTTAGTTGTTAACAGATTTCAAAACTTAGACTACATTTTAAAGAACATAAAGAGAACATCAATGATTTAAGGAACGTTAAAAATTCAACAAGCAAAAAGAAAGAAAAAACTGGTGGCTCAGATAGTAAGGAGACACTAGTTCGATTTCAATTCCTGGGTTGGGAAGATCCCCTGGAGGAGGTCATGGCAACCCATTCCAGTATTCTCGCCTGGAGAACCCCCATGGACAGAGGAGCCTGGGGCACAGTCCATGGGGCTGGAAATAGTCAGAAATGGCTAGTGACTAAGCACACAGCACATCATATTTACCTTGATTGTAAGGTTCTTTATTTTGCCTCAGTATTTAACGTGAAAGTTATATTACAGTCTATTCTAACATAAAAATAAAATACTTAAAACTTAAGAAATGTAACGTTTATTTTCACTATTCTTCATTATATGGGTTGTTATAGAAAGATGTGTGTTTTGGGGTTAGCTTACAAGCTGGATGAAGATACACGGTATGATAAAAGCGCGTAGTAACTGAAATCTTTCATGAAATCATTATTTTTGGAAGATTTCATAATAATATTCTTATGAAATCCAAACGAAAGGAGAAAAACTGTGGGTTGTTCACACATTTTTGAATCTTCTTTTTTGTGTTGAAATTAGTTATGATCATCCTTATGTGGTTATAGTGAAATAGTCACTTCAGTACTTTCAGCCATAGGGTTTTCCACAAAACACATTTGCCACTTCACCATTTTAGTTTAGGAAAGCCCCAGTTAATCCTGCAGTTTCTATAATGGTGGTCTCCAATTCAACCTTAGATTGAATTAAATGTATGTTTCCTCTAAATTCACAAGGAATGTTGTGCTTACGATTGCAGAGATAAGGAAAATTACTTCCACGGACCAGAATAGCACTGCCCAAGAATGCCAGTATAATTGGGCATTCCCAACTGGATGACATTCAATCACATGCAATAAATCAAAAAATAGACAGATATAAACCCAAAACTAATGGGAACCAGAACTCTGCATCTAGTTTGACTGAATTTGTTTTTATTAATTTTAAATTTGTTTTATTCTATTTGGATATGTTCTCATATACCACTCAATGATTGTATAAAATTAAGCATTTAAAAAACATATTTGGTTACCAAAAAAGAGAGGGAAGAGGAAGGGACACATTAGGGATATGGTATTATAAGCAACAATGATATATAACACAGGGACTAGCTAATAGTCATTGGCGTATAATAGCTTTTAATGAAGTATAATCTATAAAAATGCCAAATTACCATGCTGCAAACCAGAAACTAATATTTTAAATTAACTGCATTTAAATTAAAAAAAAACACATATATCATTGTTAAAGCACATATTTGCTTTTCACATATTTTGTTTCAAGAGATAACTTTCAGATTAAAGACAGGTACAATTTAGGAATAGAATATGATATAAAATCCCTGTTGCAAAAAGTAACTACTTGTAAAAGAATAATACAAGCAGCAGGGAGCGTAAAGGAGTACCATGTTTACCTAGTAGAAATAGAAAGATTTAAAGGAACACTTTTTGGAAAATCTGTTGCAGATTAATAAGACAGAAACTGACAGGTAGAAGGGAAGGGAGAGGGATGAGTGAGAGAGAGGGAGGGAGAGAGAGAATATGAGACAACGAGCGAGACTGTGAAGGGAGAAAATAGGCAGAGGCATGGAGTAGTTCAAACTATTTTAACTACACACTGTGGATTTTGTCAAGATTCTAGTTTATTTGATAGAATTAAACTACCTGATAGAATAGACACTGGTCTAAGACTCCTATGGGCTTCCCAGGTCACTCAGTGGAAACAAATCCACCTGCTTGCAGGAGACGCAGGAGACACAGGTTTGATCCCTGGGTTGGGAAGATCCCCTGGAGGAGGGCATGACAACCCATTCGAGTATTCTTCCCTGGGAAATCTCATGGACATGAGTCTGGCAGGCTACAGTCCATAGGTTCACAAAGTTAAATGTGAATGAACAACTGAGAAGGCATGCCCTAAGGCTCCTATATTTCACTCATTGTCTTGGTAATAGAAAACCCATTTGGTGATAATGAAACTATAATGAGAAAAAAAATCATGAAAATAAAAATGCAATGTGAACAATTTCTAGGTATGACCTAGTTAGTTGCACTTTTAGAGACGGAATAAAGAAAAGTTTGGGGGGGGAGGTTTTCCACATAAAAACATGCCATTGTATAGAGGAAGAATATAACTTATGAGTTAACTGGAACCTATAAGCCAAGGGAGATCTTTTGAGTCTTGTTCTCTTGTTTCTCCTGCATGAGAGGGCTTTAGTCAGTGTAATGTTTACTTACCCATCATATATTTGTGTGACCAGATTTTCTCATTTAGGCTTCTCACACATCACTCTTCATAAGTGAAAGCTCAGGTATTAGAAATGCAAAATTAGGAAAGCACAGATACTCCAGGGGGTTCAGAGTAAACTAGGTAGCCTCGGAGTAAAAGTTCTAATAGCTACTTTGAAGGACTGGGCCTTCTCATAGAGGAAGATTAGACAGGAGTTAACAATGCATCTGCCTGCAAAGTGGGAGACCTGGGTTCAATTTCTGAGTCAGAAAGATCGCCTGGAGAGGAAATGGCAACCCAGTCCAGTATTCTCACCTGGAGAATCCCATGGACAGAGGAGCCTGGAGGGCTACAGTTCATGGGATCGCAAGAGTCAGACATGACAGTGCTATCTTATCTTCTTGACAGTGCATAAACAGCAATGATCCAAGGTCTGTGGACTTAGAAAACCATCTTATGCTGATGGGGATAAAGAGGTCCTCTGTCACAGCCCAACATGCATACTTGGGTGTGTTTTCATTAGAGATTTTAGACCTAGATCCATGTAATCTTAGTTCACTGAAAGGATGGTTTAGAAATAGGAGAGACATTTTTTTCCCTCAAGGAAATCAGAGAAGAGGTACCCAGTTAGTGGAGGACAAAAGCGTTTCATCAGTGGAGAAAAACAACTCTTAAAGTATGGGTATTATTGAAAAAACAAAAACACAAGTTTCTTTATCTGAGACAACTATAATGAAGTCCAGGAAGATTAAAACAGAAATATATCAGTAGGACAGGGGTGACATCTGTAAGATATGGCTATGGCATATCCATGGTTGAGAGAGAGGATAAAGCCACTTTTTAAAACTGTCGTATCTGTAATGTCTAGAATACGTGCACAAAACTAGGAGGCTCTTAACAAGTACTTGCATTTGAAATGATGGGAAAACCCCCCAAAAGCTTACATACCTTCCTATTTCTCTATAAAGGTATGCTGCTGCTGCTAAGTCGCTTCAGTCATGTCCGACTCTGTGTGACCCCATAGATGGCAGCCCACCAGGCTCCCATCCCTGGAATTCTCCAGGCAAGAACACTGGAGTGGGTTGCCATTTCTTCCCCAATGCATGAAAGTGAAAAGTGAAAGTGCAGTCGCTCAGTTGTGTCCAACTCTTAGCGACCTCATGGACTGCAGCCTACTAGGCTCCTCCCTCCATGGGATTTTCCAGGCAAGCGTACTGGAGTGGGGTGCCATTGCTTTCTCCCTATAAAGGTATAGTCTACTAAATTATGTATTGGATCTTTTTATTGACTGTGCATTTAATTTGAATAGTTTCTTCATTACAATTACAAATCACCTGAACTGACCACTTTCTGAAAACCTCCACTGTCATAACCAATCATAGTAAAGATGAAACAACTTTCTCATTTTAATTTTATAAGCTATGCTGCTGTAAGCCCAAGCCTTTGAGCTTCATATCAGATTTGGGTATGAAAGCTCCTAGTTCACAAACTGTTCTTAAATGCACAATAAATTCTCACTAAATAAAATTTTATTGATCCAGTGGTTTTAATTTCACTATTTAGGGATTTGAATGTTTCCACTTTGAAACTTTACAAATATTGTTTTGAACATTCTTGTACTTGTCTTTAAATGCACATATTTATGTACTTCTTTTAGTGAATTTTTTTTTTTGAGCCATAGGTTAGACAGATGTTGGTTTGCAATAATTATTGTCAAAAGGGTTTCTAAAGAGCTCATAAAATTTAAACTCCTAGTACCATTACTACTGATCTATCTAATTAACATTTTCCAACACACGTTACTCTGAGTTTTATTTTGTCTAAACTTTAGCCATTCTAGTGTTATTCTTTTAATAATAAAATTTGAAGCTTGGGGGGAAAAATGATTTCCTGAGGAAAAAAGGAGTCCCTGCATTCTAGAATGGATATTGAGGTTTGTCTTCAAGGCAAATTTTTCTTGTTGTTGGGGGCATGCAATATGTGGGTGTGCTAGTCATTATATGCAGTTCCTGTAGAAGTCCTAAATGTGGAAAAATTTTAAATAATTCAGTGCTTCAGAATGAGTTGTTTAATAAATGTTCCTTTCTGAAATGTAGTTTTAAAAACAAAATGACAGTACCTTGCAAAACAGAACCTGTTAATTTGCAAAAAATCTGTGTTTACTAGGGACATTTTTACTTATTTCCTTAGTAGTTATTCTAGGACTTACACATACTTTTTACGTATCAAAATCTACTTCAGGTTTATGTTGACATATTTCCATTCCATAGAAATACTATGGTAATTTTTAGTTCAAGAAGGTAATACTAAAAAATTCAAAGTAAAATAGTTCTTTGTATTTATGTTCATATTTTACACCATGAAGGATCTCTAAAAGCATCGAACTGATGACCGTAAAAGACCGTGAATTTTACCTACAGATGATAAATAATTATTCAAAATCTAAGTAAGAATTCTAAAGGATAGTTTATTTCTAACGATGATATTGACTAAGAGGCAAGAGGAAGAGCAGATTATGGGAAAATCAGTGCATGTTAAAGTTAAGTGTTTACATTTGCAGTACAGAAAAGATAACTGTCACATAAAAGAAAAAAATTGAAAATAAATTTAAATACAAGATTTTCTTCAAATTAGAGGGGATGCTTGGGGTTGCACTCTGTCTGTCAACAGTTTTATCTTAACACTTGTTTCATGGTACCATATGAAAGTTTCTGATTCCTGCAATTTTATACAAAACTCTTTTACTGTCGACATAGTTATTTTTTAAAGAACACACATTATTTACTTATTATATTTTGACTAACAAAAATTTAAAAAAGAATCACCCCAATTGTTTGTATGATTACCAAGTTTTCAGCAATTGATTAATTTTGGGGAAAACACATTGGCCATTTGACACAAATGCTGATTAGTTTTAAAGGAGATTTTTGCTTATCTTTTGCTTAAGTGCCTCCCACATAAATCTCTATAAACACTCTTTGTTCAGGAAATAAAACAGAAAAAGTAAATTAGTTATTGTATTAAATTTTTTCATTCTTATGAATAAAATAAATATATCCATTACAAATACTGTAATTCATTGAAGGGAGGAAAAATAACAGAAAAATAAAATGTGTGGGGGGAAGTCCATCGAGGTTATCTGACAACAGTGATACCTAACTGGACTAAATATAGTCTCTTAATATTTAGTTCAATTGTTGAAGTGAGCCTGTCAGTGTATCATTTGTTCTCTGTTTATCCACTTTAATTTTTATTCTTCTCTTTCTCCTTTCCTATCTTTTAAAAAATTCTTTGAATTTCTAACAACTAAATTTTAATATATCTATTACACTTAGAACTGGACATGGAACAACAGACTGGTTCCAAATAGGAAAAGGAGTACATCAAGGCTGTATATTGTCACCCTGCTTATTTAACTTATATGCAGACTACATCATGAGAAACGGTGGACTGGAAGAAACACAAGCTGGAATCAAAATGGCTGGGAGAAATATCAATAACCTCAGATATGCAGATGACACCACCCTTATGGCACAAAGTGAAGAAGAACTAAAGAGCCTCTTGAAGAAAGTGAAAGAGGAGAGTGAAAAAGTTGGCTTAAAGCTCAACATTCAGAAAACTAAGATCATGGCATCTGGTCCCATCACTTCAAGGCAGATAGATAGGGAAACAGTGGAAACAGTCACTGATTTTATTTTGAGGGGCTCCAAAATCACTGCAGATGCTGATTGCAGCCATGAAATTAAAAGACGCTTTCTCCTTGGAAGGAAAGTTATGACCAACCTAGATAGCATATTAAAAAGCAGAGACATTACTTTGTCAACGAAGGTCCATCTAGTCAAGGCTATGGTTTTTCCAGTGATCATATATGGATGTGACAGCTGGACTATAAAGAAAGCTGAATGCCGAAGAATTTATGCTTTTGAACTGTGGTGTTGGAGAAGACTTTTGAGAGTCCTTTGGACTGCAAGGAGATCCAACCAGTCCATCTTAAAGGAGATCAGTCCTGGGTGTTCATTGGAAGGACTGATGTTGAAGTTGAAACTCCAATACTTTGGCCACCTGATGCAAAGAGCTGACTAATTTGAAAAGATCCTGATGCTGAGAAAGATTGAGGGCAGAAGGAGAAGGGGATGACAGAGGATATATGGTTGTATGGCATCACCGACTCCATGGACATGGGTTTGGGTGGACTCTGGGAGCTGGTGATAGACAAGGATGCCTGGTATGCTGTGGTTCATGGGGTTGCAAAGAGTCAGACACGACTGAGCAACTGAACTGGATTGTATTTAGCTATATATCCTTACATATTTTTGTGGTGCTCTAGATATCATGATATGTATCTCTAAATTTTCATGATCTACTGAGAGGTAATCTTGTAGCATTTCATACAAAATACAGAAAAATTTCAAACATATACATCTATTTCCACCCTCCCTCATGTTCCTTCCATATTATAGATATCATACTTATTAAATCTACAAATGTTATAAACCCACAAGACAGTGTTATAATTTTAGGTTTTAGTGGCTATGTAGATTTTAATAAAATAAGAGAAAACCTTGTCTTTCATGTGTACCTGGCTATTTCCCTTTGCAATAACGTAAATACTATTTATATTTCTTTATTGATTTAAAAAGTAGAATTCTGAGATGAATTTATTTTTCTTTCTTCACTTTTCTGCATTGTCTTCTAGACTGAATGATTTTCAATTAATACTTGCAGTCATTGGACAATTATTCCTCTGAGATAATATATTTTTTTCTCCTTGCTTTTTAAGATTTTCTCTTTATCACATTTTCAAGAGACTGTCTACAACATGCCTAACTTTATTTCTCATTAAATTTGTCCTCTCTGGGGGTTAATTAGCTTCTGAAATCTATACAATTATAAATTTCACCAAGTTTGGGACAATTAGACATTATTACAAATCTCTTTTCCTAATTCATAAAAGAAATACAAGTCATAATTCATTGAACTTTTTGACACTATATCTGAAACTAGGATCAACTTTTATTTCCTTTAAATCCTTGTTTCCATGTTATCTATATTTCTTGAAATGTTTATATTATGCTTGTTTTCCCCCACCACTCATACTTTTTCTAACTTCCTTATATATCTTTAGATGTTTGAAAATTACCTGGTATATTGGAAGCATCACATATTCACTGAATAATTTAATATCTCTTACTTTTACTCCCTTAATTTTCATTTTAAAATATTTTAACCTGATTGAGCTTTTATCAAATATTTTGTCTTTAAAAATAATTTCAGCTAGTATCTGATCTCTTTTTAATTTGGAAGATGGTAATTTCAGGCTTCCTATGTGATGCAGTGGTTATTAATCTTCCTGCCAAGGCAGGAGGCAAAAGAGATGCAGGTTAAATCCCTGCATCAGGGAGATACTCTGGTGTTCAGTTCAGTTCATTTCAGTTCATTTCAGTCACTCAGTCGTGTCTGACTCTTTGCGACCCCATGAATTATAGCACACCAGGCCTCTCTGTCCATCACCAACTCCAGGAGTTCACTCAAACTCATGTCCATTGAGTCGGTGATGCCATCCAGCCATCTCACTCTCTGTCGTCCCCGTCTCCTCCCACCCCCAATCTTTCCCAGCATCAGCCTTTTCCAGTGAGTCAACTCGTCGCATGAGGTGGCCAAAGTATTGCACTTTCAGCTTTAGCATCAGTCCTTTCAATGAACACCCAGGACTGATCTCCTTTAGAATGGACTGGTTGGATCTCCTTGCAGTCCAAGGGACTCTCAAGAGTCTTCTCCAGCAACACAGTTCAAAAGCATCAATTCTTCGGGGATCAACTTTCTTCACAGTCCAACTCTCACATCCATACATGACCACGGGAAAAACCATAGACTCGACTAGACGGACCTTTGTTGGCAAAGTAATGTCTCTGCTTTTTAATATACTATCAAGGTTGGTCATAACTTTCCTTCCAAGGAGTAAGCGTCTTTTAATTTCATGGCTGCAATCAGCATCCACAGCGATTTTGGAGCCCAAAAAAATAAAGTCTGACACTGTTTCCCCATCTATTTCCCATGAAATGATGGGACCAGATGCCATGATCTTTGTTTTCTGAATTGAGCTTCAAGCCAACCTTTTCACTCTCCTCTTTCACTTTCATCAAGAGGCTTTTTAGTTCCTCTTCACTCTTTGCCATAAAGGTGGTGTCATCTGCATATCTGAGATTATTGATATTTCTCCCAGCAATCTTGATTCCAGCTTGTGCTTCTTCCAGCCCAGCGTTCCTCATGATGTACTCTGGAGTAGGAAATAGCAATCCACTCCAGTATTTTTGCCTGGACAATTCTATGAATGGAGGAGCCTAGCTGGCTACAGACCATGCAGTCACAGAGTCAAACACGATTGAGCAACTGACATGCATGGAGACTTCAGGCTGAGCACAAGAATATTGGAATATTGTTCTATTATCAACTAATTACTACCAACCAAAGAGAAGAAAGTCATCATCCCAAATTTTGCCTATAAAACTTCTCTCAGAAAACCACTGGTGAATTTGGGTTTTTGAGCATAAGCCATCCATTCTCTTTGCTTGGCCTTGCAATAATCTTTTCTTTGCTCCAGATTCAATATTTTGAGAAACTCTGTATGGTCACAATTTGTCAAACATTCTCAAGTGTCTCATGTTTAGTAGTTAGTTTCATTCCTATTTAAGTATCTTTCTTGTCATAACTATAATTACTGTATCTTCATATATTATTGGCCACACATTCTATTTTCTTTTTGTTTCACATATAAAGCTAAAGGCAAGTTTAGTGGTCTTGTGTTTGTGGTGAAGCAAAAGGTCAATTTGTTCATATTTTCATATGGATATCCAACCCTTTATTAAAAGAATGACTGACTCTTTTCTGCAAGGCTAGGTTTTTTTAAAAAATGCAGTTGTATGCACTTGGTTCTGCTTCAGGACTCTATTCCATTTCATTGACCTATCTGTTTATCCTTGTGTCAATACTAATTCTCTGAACTACTTTAATATATACCTAAAAACCCAGAAGAGTACATTCAACGACTGCATACCTTTTCCAGATTGCTTTGATTATACTGTCTCTCATGTGATCATGCATTTTTTGGAACCAACTTGTATACTTTCAAAAAATACCTGCAGGGGTTTTGACAGGGGTTGCATCATATTTATATATAAATGTGGTGGTTCAGTTGCTCAGTCGTGTTTGATTCTTGCAACACCACAGACTGTACACTGCTAGGCTCCTCTGTCCATGGGGTTTCCCAAGGAAGAACACTGGAGTGAGTTGCCATTTCCTTCTCCAGGGGATCTTCCTGACCAAGAGATCAAACCCATGTCTCTTGTGTTGCAGATGGTCTCCTGCATTGTAGGAGGATTTTTTACCAACTGAGTCACCCGGGAAGCCCATTTATATATAAATATGGGGGAGAAGATCAACTTTATAATATTAATGCTACAAGTCAACAAAGAGGGTTGCTCACATTTAGTTTGCTATTCTCTGTTTACTCTCAAAACTTTTTTATCTTATTGTGGGGAAATATCACTCTGCTTCTGTTTGATTTGGTTTTAATCATGTGGTGATTATCATTTTACTCAAATGCTGTATTTTTAGCTTCACTTTTGAATTATTTATCACTGCTTTGTGAAATAAAAACTGAATTTGCACAGTGGCCTTGCCTCCAGTAGACTTACTAAGTTCGTTTAAATTCTAACAGCTTAATTATGATCTTTTTGCCTTTTCATACTGTTCATGGGGTTCTCAAGGCAAAAATACTGAAGTGGTTTTCTATTCCCTTCTCCTGTAGACCACGTTTTGTCAGAACTCTCCACAATGACCCGTTCGTCTTGGGTGGCCCTAACATGGCCTGGCTCATAGTTTCATTGAGTTAGACAGGGCTGTGATCCATGTGATCAGATTGGTTAGCTTTCTGTGATTGTGGCTTTCAGTCCGTCTGGCCTCTGATGGAGAAGGATAAGAGACATGTGGAAGCTTCCTGATGGGAGAGACTGACTGAGGAGGAAACTGGGTCTTGCTCAGTAAATCTTTAAACCAACTTTCTGTTGAAGGGCATGGCTGGGTTCCCTCCCTGTGGTCTGACCTAAGGCCTAACTATGGTGGAGGCAATGAAGACGATGGCCACCTCCTTCAAAAGGTCCTATGCACTCACTGCTATACTCATTGTCTCCAACCCTGCATCAGGCCACCGCCAACCAAAACTTCTGCCAGAGACTCTTGGACACTCATAGGCAAGTCTTAAAATGCAACATTCAGCAAACTAAGATCGTGACATCTGGTCCCATCACTTCATCGTAAATAGATGGGGAAACAGTGGAAACAGTGACTTTATTTTTTAGGGCTCCAAAATCACTGCAGATGGTAACTGCAGCCATGAAATTAAAAGATGCTTACTCCTTGGAAGAACAGCTACGACAAACCTAGAAAGTATATTAAAAAGCAGAGACATTACTTTGCCAACAAAGGTCCATCTAGTCAAAGCTATGGTTTTTCTAGTAGTCATGTACGGATGTGAGTGTTGGACTATATAGAAAACTGAGCGCTGAAGAATTGATGCTTTTGAACAGTGGTGTTGAAGAAGATTCTTGAGAGTCCTTTGGATTACAAGGAGATCGAACCAGTCCATCCTAAAGGAAATCAGTCCTGAATATTCATTGGAAGGACTGATGCTGAAGCTGAAACTCTAATATTTTGGCCACCTGATGCAAAGAACTGACACATTTGAAAAGATCCTGATGCTGGGAAAGATTGAAGGCAGGAGGAGAAGGGGATGACAGAGGATGAGATGGTTGGATGGCATCACAGACTCAATGGACATGAGTCTGAGCAAGCTCAGGGGAGTTGGTGATGGACAGAGAGGCCTGGCGTGCTGCGGTTCATGGGGTCTCAAAGATTCAGACAGGACTGAGCAACTGAACTGAACTTAACTAAAGTACAATCATACTAAATTTACTCCTTATAATTAACAAGTAACAATCACTAATCACTATTTCTTCTACTGCCCCAGTGGTCTAATGTACCTTTTTAAAAAAATGTACCATCATTCTAGTTAAAACCACCTACATTCATCTCATCTGCTGCAATAGCCAACCCACACATACCCTACAGATCCTCTCCTATTGCCTCTAGTTTTTCTGCAACATAGTAACCATGCTAATTGTTTCAAATTAAAAATCTGGATATCTCATTCTCATTTAAGCATTTTAAAGGCATCTCTTATTTTTTTTCATCTTAGCATATTTTCTTTCTGTATTTTTACCCACACAGCCTCACAGCCTATTACATGGAGTATGATGTCTTTGCCTTTCATGTCATGTGAGTAAGACTGCAGTAATATATATATATGATGCCCAGTTACATCTGAATTTGAGTTAAACACAAAAATTTGATGCCAGAAGCTCAGCTTCTCTGTACACTTGTGCCAAATTGAATCTTGGAGACAGTGGTTTTGGTGAAGTAGAAAACAATAGCTTTATTGTTTTGCCAGGCAAACAGGGCCACAGCAGGCTAATGCCCTGAAAGTCATGTGTCCAAACTTGGAGAAGATAGTGAGAAGTTTTATAGTAATGGTTCAAAGACGGTGTGATCAGCTTCTGGATAGTGTTCCGATGGGTTAATGGTCAGTAGGAGTTGCCATCATCAACCTTAAGGTTCCAACTGGTCTGGGGTCTATGTACTTGAGGACAGCATACCACTAATTGTTAACTTCTCCCACCTGGAGGCGTTTTCGGTATTAGAAAAACAGCTCAAAGAAAGGCAATGCCAAAGAATGTTCAAACTACCACACGATTGCCCTCATCTCACATGCTAAGAAAATAATGCTTAAAATTCTCCAAGTGAGGCTTCAACAATATGTGAACCAAGAAATTCCAGTTGTTCAAGCTGGATTTAGAAAATCAGAGGAACCAGATATCAAATTGCCAACATCTGTTAGATCACTGAAAAAGCAAGAGAGTTCCAGAAAAATTTCTACTTCTGCTCTATGACTATGCCAAAGTCTTTGACTATGTAGATCAAAACAAATTGTGGAAAATTCTTCAAGAGATGGGAATACCAGACCACCTTACCTGCATCCTGAAAAATCTGTATGTAGGTCAAGAAGCAACAGTTAGAAATGGACATGGAACATGGTTCCAAATTGGGAAAGGAGTACATCAAAGCTGTATATTGTCACCCTACTTATTTAACTTCTATGCAGAGTACCTCACGCGAAATGCTGGGCTGGATGAAGCACAAGTTAGAATCAAGATTGCCAGGAGTAATATGAATAACCTCAGATATGTAGATGACACCAGCCTTATGGCAGAAAGCAATGAGGAACTGAAGAGCCTCTGGATGAACATGAAAGACAAGAGTGAAAAAGCTGGCTTAAAACATTCGGAAAACAAAGATCATGGCATCTGGTCCCATCACTTCATGGAAAATAAATGGAGAAACAATGGAAACAGTGAGAGACTTTATTTTGGGGGGCTCAAAAATCACTGCAGATGGTGACTGCAGCCATGAAATTAAAAGATGGTTTCTCCTTGGAAGAAAAGCTATGACCAACCTAGATAGCATATTAGAAATCAGAGACATTACTTTGCCAACAAAGGTCCATCTAGTTAAGGCTATGGTTTCTCCAGTAGTCATGTACGGATGTGAGAGTTGGACTATATGGAAAGTTGAGCACCAAAGAATTGATGCTTTTGAACTGTGGTGTTGGAGAAGACTCTTGAGAGTCTCCTGGACTGTAAGGAGATCAAACCAGTCAATTCTTAAAGGAAATCAGTCCTGAATGTTCATTGAAACGACTGATGCTAAAGCTGAAACTCCAATACTTTGGCCACCTGATGTGAAGAACTGACTCATTGGAAAAGACCCTGATGCTGGAAAAGATTGAAGGCAGGAGGAAAAGGGGACAAGAGAGGATGAGATGGTTGGATGCATTCACTGACTCGATGGAAATGAGTTTGAGCAAGCTCCAGGAGTTGGTGATGGACAGGGAAGCCTGGTGTGCTGATGTCCACGTGGTCACAAATAATCAGACAAAACTGAGGGACCGAACTGAACTTTTCTCTTGGTGGGGAAGCAGGACCTTGCTCTAAGTTTACACTATTGTCTTTCTTGACTGTTTTCCTCTTGTTTGCATCCCCTTCCTTCCCCAAGTAGAAACTGCTTAAATCAGCCTATCTTCCCACTGGAACTCAGGAAAGGTCATGGGGGCTAAATGAAGTCTAATTTTGTAATCAAAGGAATGGAGGACACAGAAAGGCTTTGAACCTGGGAGCCCTACATTGCCCTGCTTAGTATCAATATTTTTAGTTTATCATTTTCATGAGCCATGCTTGTATTTTTAAAGAAAGTATTTGCTGTTTATCTAAAATTCAAATGAAACCAGACTTCTTTTCCCCTACTAAATATGGCAATCCTACATATAAGAACTGTAATCTTATGAACCCCAGTAACAAATCATCCAGTTGGTAAACAATTATTAGTTCAGGAATAATATCTGTGCCATAAAATCACTTTGATCACCCTGCAGATTTTCCTGGGTAGAAGTACTTAGGTTTTATCTGTGATTTCTATCTGGTAGATGATATTAGCTTTGCTTACTTGAGGTCATTATTGTTTTGTGGAAGAAAATAATTTTACTTCCATCTCTCTGGTCAATCTCACAAAAAGGTTGACCAGAGAGATGGAAACAGGGAGAGAAGAAGACAAAGAGAGAGAGATTACCAATGGCTTCTCTCAGTCCCTGAACCCAGTAGCAGAAATAAAGACCAACCAAATGAGAACAAGCAAAGTCGGTTTTTTTTTAGACTGGGGAGAGCAAGGAAGTCAACCACTAACACATGCATTTTGGGAGAGAATCAATGGTTGGCAGAGGAGTGTTGAGAACTTTCAGGAGAAAAAGGGGAAGCTTCGGGTTTGTCCTGATTGTAGGATGTAGGGAGGGGAAGATGGGACGGAGTTAACTAGATGTAATGTATCCTCTGTGATTGGTTAGAGGTACACAGTTGGCTTTTCTCTTGTTGGTCCTAAATTGGAAACAGGGCCAAAATATAGGCAAGCTGCCAGTGAGTCAATAAGTCCTAGCTGTTTGGGGCTGATTTTTATAGGAGTTACCGTTTTGGCTTCCTGGACTGTCGGTGGAGATTGCAATCTGGCTTCTCCTGAAAGTCTGATATGTAGCAGCTGGCTTTCTGGACTGGTTACTATAGATAATGGGCTGGTCTCCTGGGTAGGTTGCTGCAGGTTATGGTCAGAGTTTTATTTTTACACATGGTCTGACTATTGTCCATCTGTATATTCAGTCTTTCACAGTCACATATGAATCATAGATTTTCAGCAATGTGAATCAGTGAATCCCTCTTTATGCCTAATCTAGTTTGAGGTATGGATAAATCAGCTGCCTCAAAAAAATTCTGACAAACATGAAAACTTTAGACGTTTTCTGCCCATTTCTTAAAATAAAAAGATACATTACTAACCTGGCTTACAGTACTCTAAACAATTGCCTCTGTCTCCCTAGTCTATTGCAGCATCAATCTATCAGTAATTTACAGGCATTAAACCACCATATTGGCTTTCTTTCAGTTCCTGCAATGGAAGGAGCATTTTCTTCCTCAGGGATTTTGTCCTCACATTTTTTTCTTCCTTGTTCTACATACATCGTCATTCCTGCCCCAATCTGCCACTCTTATTTTAAAGTTAATACTTGTGCATTGAGCTCTCAAAACAATTCTTCTTCAGGGACCATTTCACTTACATTCAGATCCCTATTATACACTGTTTCATAAGTCCAAATTTGTTTATTAAATACCATATCACAACACCCATGTAATCAACATATAAACTAGTAATCATATTGTTAAATATCTATCCATCCTGTCACGGGTAAGGAGCCTCAACTTTTGGTTAACTGCTCACCCTTCCAGGTAATGCCCCCTCAGATGTTGATAAATATATGGTCACTGAGTGAATAAGTGAATAGAATTATTTTCCATACATTTTAAAAAAGCAAATGGATAAAATTATGCCACAACATGTTTATTTAATGGACCATAGAAGGTATAATTATAATTAAATATAAATTAAGTCAGACTAATTGTGTAAAACACATTTTTTTTCTAACAACATTAAAATTATGAAAGGTTTTATTGGAAATGTGAAAGAATATTTAACACAGAATTGGAGCATTTTCTGATTTTGGTCTCTCTATAATGAATACTGATCATCACTATATAAATCATCCACAGCTATGTTATTTGTACACCCATGTAACAAAGGTACATATTCCATTTTTCATATGTATATATTCAAACATTTCTTTAGATAATCAACTATGCTGAAATAACTTTCTGAACCCAAGATGGAGTTGATGCTGTCCAGGATGCCACGTTTTAGCAAACTGAAAATTATGACTTTTAAGTCCCTGGAAATGCTCAATTTGGTCAGAAACATACTATATCCATTCAGTCAAGCTCCAAACGTCAAGCCAGTTCTGGGCTTCTCACTTCAAATGATGCTGACTATGTGGCCCCAGCTATTTTTATTTTTTACTTTCTTGTTTTCTATTCTTTACCCTACAAAAGCATCCTGCTCTCTGCCCATTTTGAAATTCTCTGAAAGGAAACTACTTCATAAAGTGTTAACTATGTTTTTTCTCTCTCATCATTTTTAAGCTGTTGAGAATGAGGCGAGGAATGGGATCAAAAGCTGTGTGCTCACAGTCTATGAGACGAGGAGACAGAGCCAGGTGCCCTCTGAGTTCACTCTCCCTCTCCTTGTCACTGAGGGATCCAGGCAAGTCACTCTCAGGTTTGAGCTCCACTCTCTTGCATCCAGCTCTCCAATTCCAAAACACTTTGTTTAAATATACATTACATATATCATCCCCAGAAAGGAAAGCTTCTGGTATAGTTTTACTGGTGGTCCACAACAGGTGGTAGTTACAAGGACACTCATAAAGCCTCAAGGTCAATCCACAACATAAGCTACTTGGGACTTAGGAAATAAATTAAGATGAGAAATTCTGACTGTTTTGGTTATCAAAATCTAAGTAGGCACATATCACACTATTTAAAAGCCATTAGAGCATATGTCACTTAAATTATTTCTTGAAAGGAAGCATAGATCTATTGCTCTGATGCAAATCTTGGAAGGCATGCACAATCTTGGTGGGTGTGCAAAAAACGTTGTTAGAGTAATTGCCACCTTACTCTAAGATGCCCATGCTAGATAAGCTGGTCACAGAAGGGGTTATATTGACACTAGGTCATCTGCCAACCTCAAGAAAATTTCCATGAAATGAGATACATGGTAAAATACCACAAAATCCCCTATCCAGCAGCACATTGATCTTTGTAATAAATTAGCTCCAAAAAACCCAAGCTTTAGCCCAAAAGAAGGGGTCTTTAAATATCAAAAACTAAGCACTTATACCTAAGAACTGGGGTCCCAGAAGCTGAAGTAACTACAAAAATGGCAAATCTTAGTGAGACAACTTAGAATTACAATAGCCATTATGGAGAACATTCCAATTAGACACAATCATTCATTGAAAAGGCCACCTGAAAGCAAGCACTCCCAAATCAATCAAACGGAATGGAAGATATATCTTAACTGGCATGCAGGAGCTTCCCAAAGGTTTCAAGATTCCAAAACAGTTTCATTAAATGATTCAGTACCACAGGCTAATAAAAAATTAAAGACACAAGAGGTACCTAAAACAAAACAGTGAAAGACTGATGTGACTCTTGGTACTCTACTCCATCATTTTCTACCTGAATACTCACTCACTAATCCTGTATAACAGGGGCCGCTGGCCTCTGGGATCTAATGCCTGGTGTAATAATAACAACATAAAGTGCATAATAAATGTAATACACTTGAATCATCCCAAAACTATCCCCCCTCCACCTCCCCGGTCCGTGGAAAAACTGTCTTCCAGAAAACCAATCCCCGGTGACAAAAAGGTTGGGGACCACAGTTCTATAAGAACAGTGAAGAAACCACATTGAAGAAACCACAAAACCATAAACCAAAGTCCACCAAGTCAGTGGTCTTACAAGTACAATAGCTCCAAAGCCAGTAACCTAGAGCAACACTGGGAGCCTCCCCACTTAACGCTCCTAGGAGTCTATCATCAAAACACTGACCCAGAAATTCACGTTTCATTTGCAACCAACCAGAACATGGGAAAAAAAATATTATCATCCTAGACAGTTTTGTCAAATCCTTCCACACCAGTTTGATCACCCCATGTCTACCCTCAAAGGATGAACCCCCATTTGGGTCCCTCTCAGGGTTGAGAGACTCAAAAGGGATTCTCCGATAAACTGTTTCCAGTTGTCCTCTTACATAGCCAGGGGAAAACTAAAATTTAATGGAAGATCATACCAAATTCTAGTTGATACCAGAGCTACATACTTTACTTTAAATCCTCTTGCCCAGGAGCCTGCAGATGGGATTCTGGGGAAAACAAGCAGAAACCAGCACATACTGAGAACTCTTACCTGGGTCAGCTCTCCGGACCTCTGTATTGTCTGGTTGAGAAGGGAAGGTATAATTTTATACTGTCCTTATCCTTCCAATTCCAGACTCTGGTGAACATGGTTTTGAGGTGCCCATGGGTTGTTGACCCCCTTCTTCCAGGGGCAGCGACTTCCTTCTTGTTTGTCTCATTTTGTGTCATACAAACTTGGCTTGACTCTCCGCCTCTCTGAGTATGCAGCTGCTCTGTTACTGAATGTACCGCAGACAGCGCCACCGTCAGGTTGGAGGCCGCAAACCACAGCTGAGCAGAAATGTGGATTTCATTCTATTTACAGTTAGGGTTCTCCTGACTGCCAGCTCTCGGGGGAACTGTCTGTGTGTCCTGCTTTTGGATATTTTTGGAAGTAACTCTGGAGCTTGAGAGGGTGGTATCTTTCGCAGTCTCTTGAGTCCAAGTGGTTGTTCAGTACCGTCAGGAATAATATTTGTTTTTAAGTATCCTGGCTGAAACTTCATGAGACATTTGAAATGAATTTTTTAAGTAACTCTATGGTCAGAAGTTGGTCCTATTGAAAGCTGATATTTAGAGCCTAAAAGGAACTATTTTTAGCCTTTCTCCTCTAAGCTAAAATGAAGCTATACATCCAGAGGGAAAGGAACCATTCCAAAAGGCAAACAACTCTCAGTCTAGAACCTGGAGATTGTCTGATGTCTAACTTAGTTGAACATGTTCTCCCTGATATAAAGAAGTAAGCTAAAGATAATGAAACTGAGGGTGGTCATCAGTTAGTCATTACTAAATAATAGAACATAACATGCCTTCATGGATCAAGCTCACTTTAATTGCTTTTACAAAAACTTGCACATCATCCTAGTACCACATAGCCACACAATAAGATATGTGGTTGTTTTTATTCCACCCACCCCCCCCCCCACGACCCCCAGGAATTTGGAGCCAGCTGTATCCAGTTCTAAGTCAAGCTGGTTAAGACTAATTGGAACCATGATCCTCCAACTGGGCATGTGCGAATGTCTGATCCATGATCTTTTGAAGTCAGAGGGCAGAAACTCCACGTTCAGAGCGTGGTAACACAATTTCTGAACATGTGCCCCATGAAGAAGCAAACAGGTTAGCTGCACCTGGATGTAATGATGATTACTTTACCTTTTCCTCATCTTCAGTCACTTTTCTCCATGATCCCCACACCTTAATTGTACCTTATATATACCTTTCACTCCTGCCTTCAGGGAGATTTGTTCTCTTTCTTCCCCCTTGAATAAAATTTCCCTCTGCTACAAAGCTAGGTGTCTCAGTGTTTGGCTTGCTCCATGTTGTCAGGCAAATGAATCTGGTTCCACAATAACAGTGTAGTTGAATACTTGGTCACCCCTTGGTATCATTCAAGATGCAACCTTATTTTTTGAGGAATTAAAAATGCTTCCCTACAAACTGAGGATCAACTTGTACAACTGCCAACTAAAAACTGGCATTTGCCATCTGCCTCTTTGAGGATTTAAATCATAAGCTGCTGTGATCGCTGACCACCAACATGCCCTGAAGGGAGTTAGGAGTAGAAATCAGGAATTCGGCACTGTGCTCTGAGAAACTGGCTGACTAGGCCTTCAGATAAATAGATATTTTCAGGAGAAGATTATATGAGCCTGATTCTTGCATCTCCTCATATCTAAAAAAGTACTAAATCATAAATGGTGACATCTGCTCCTCATGACTAGTAGTAACATTCATGAGACTAGCAGCTATGGGAACACCTTCCAGGGCTTCTGTATAACACTTGGAAAGTAACTGTCCAAGGAGACACATATGCTGATAAAGCAGGACTTTATTGGGAACGGGCCTGGGTGGAGAGCAGCAAGGGAAGGGAACAGAGGACTGCTTTACCATGTGGCTCTGTGTCGGGTTTTACAGTAATGGGGTTAGTTTCCAGGTTGTCTTTGGCTAATCACTCTAACTCAGAGACTTGGCTTTCCTGCTTGCTCCTGCATTGCTCAGCCAAGATGGATTCCGGGCTGTGCTTGATTGCATGTCCCCAACCCCCACTTCTTTTTGAGATCAAATGAGGAATGAAGCTCAGGAGACATTGTTTCAGATAGCTCTGAGAAAGTACTCCAAAGAAGTAGAAGGGAAAGTCAGTACATGTGATTTTTGGTGAAGTGGGGGTTCAGTTCAGTTCAGTTCAGTTCAAACGACTGAGCGACAATACATATAGTATTGCTTATAAAAACTATTTTTAATTGGCTTAAATAAAATTCTATACGTGCATGCTCAGTTGTGTCTGACTCTTTGCGACCCTGTAGACTGTAGCCTGCTAGGCTCCTCTTGTCCATGGAATTTTCTATACTGGATTGCCATTTCCCATTCTAAGGGATCTTCCCAACCCAGTATTTGAATCCACAAGTCTTGTGTCTCCTGCATTGGCAGGCAAATTCCTTACCACTGGGGAAGCACCAAAAGAAAATTAAGTGAGATAAATTAAGTATGTTCTCAGAAATACAGAGACTAACCCACATGTTTTTCAAGTTCATGTGATCTAGGATAATTCTTAGTACATCTAGTTGTTTGTTGGCTTATTAAATGGTTTATTTAAAGCAGGGATATATTTAGCATTATTAGCACTAAAAATAATGCAGACATACAATTTTAACTCTATCTAGATTTACTAAAAGTTGAATGAGCTCAAGTTATTTATATAGAATGTTAGCAAGAAAAACAATTTAAGATGATGGCTAGCTATTTAATGTCACAAATCGTCATGAATGATCTAAACAAAACTGTTAACAAGTAAGCTGAATTCATATAACTAGAAGTTTATAAATGAATTTTCAACAGTAATTATGCTTTCTGTTATGCCTACTTAAAAATAGTTTCCAAAATCATTTTGGTAACTTAAAACTTTAGGGTTACTTTGAGATAAACTAAATGACGGATATTCATTGAATATCTATATAATTTCCAAAATATGACATACTAGAACTTTAATTACTGAACAAAATTTTATCCGCTTTTGGATTCTATTTAAAGAGATACTAAACCTATTTGGGTTTATGGGTTTACATATTTCTCCAGTTTGTCACTAAAATTCAGTAATTCAAAGGTTTTTTCTATAACATTGTGGAAGAAAAATAGACAGGGAAAGAAAGAAAAGAAAAGGACAAAAAGAGCTATAGTTTTTTTAAAAAAGATTACTTTTATGAATAATTTACATGGAGCTAGAGAGATTCCGGAGAAGGCAATGGCAAGCCACTCCAGTACTCTTGCCTAGAAAATCCCATGGATGGAGGAGCCTGGTAGGCTGCAGTCCATGGGGTCGCTAAGGGTCGGACACGACTGAGCGACTTCACTTTCACTTTTCACTTTCACACATTGGAGAAGGAAATGGCAACCCACTCCAGTGTTCTTGCCTGGAGAATCCCAGGGACGGGGGAGCCTGGTGGGCTCCTGTCTATGGGGTCACACAGAGTCGGACACGACTGAAGTGACTTAGCAGCAGCAGCAGAGAGTATATTCAAATATGCATGTGAAAGAAGATAATGTGGATTGTGCTTTTGCAATTTCTTGTCTGTTATTTAGTTCTTTGGTATTAGACTTGTGCTATTTTATGAAATAAGGAATAAACATAATGGTTTTCATAATGTAAACTTGGGAAAACTGGTGCTAAAATAAGAAAGATATATACAAGTTTTGTATTTTGTATTTTTCTATTTTTATACAACAGGGAAAATCTATTTATTTGAACTGGAACTTACAGTACCCTGACTATTAAGAAGTGATATCTTGTCAGGAGACAAAACAAAGTATCACTTATTATATTTCTTAGTTGCTATCCTTCCCATAGATAAAGCAGTTCAAAAGCTAATTGAAACAGAGACCAAATTAATAGCAACAATTGTAATTTATATGAAGCCATAGACTCCTCTTGACAAATTCCTTCTGATGAGTAAAAAAAAAAAAAAATGTGCTTGACATTTTGCCACACAAAAGTTAATTGCTCTCCAGTTCCAATTAGAATGACACATAATTTGAATTGGGTTGCTTAATGTGTTGTTCTAAAGAAGGAAAAGAATAAAAAGACATATAACCTGAGGTGACCATGATTTAGTAGTTCATTGCCACAATTCACATAAGAGCAATAAAACTAGAAATTTCCTGCTCAGTGATGACTGGATATGCCATTCAGGGTAAATTATTAATTTCTTTTGATGCCAAAGTTCAAGAAGCACCATGTGTTCTAATGTTGACTAATATTAGCTTTGGGGGAACTTTCCTAATTAAAGGCTCATGACAGTGAGCCACAGCATTTAGCAGCAGTAACAGTGAAACATCTGAGAAGAGAAAAAACATTCATAGTAAAAGAAAATATAAAAACGATTTCATTATATTTCAGACTGACATTAGTAAAGTGATTCTTACCTTCAGTAATTACAGCATGTACTGAAAGACAGTAACACAAAATTAATGACCAAGGACAGTAGGAGACTAGAAAATGGGGGATCAAAGAGGCTGAAATGAGCAGCACAGAAACAGTGGGGCTCAAACTAGACATTAAAAGATTTATTAAAAGGCAAACATACATAAAGACTTTGAAAATAAAAATGGCAAATAAATGAGAGAAAATCATAGCAGATTATTTTCAACAATAACACAAATTTGACTTCATTGACTGTGGTGACCCAAGGACAAAAGAGCAGATAAAACCAAGGAGGGTCTTGGAAAGCAAGAATGGATACACCAGACCCTAAGGTCCTTGCCTCCCCCATGTTGTAATTATTAACGAGTTTCAGGTCCTCCTGAGCAGTATAATCTGTCTTCCCTCCTACCCCACAGGGAGAAGGGATGAGCCTTACCCTTCCCCCCATCCAGTATATGTGCCTCGTTCAGTCAGCAAATGACCTGCAAGACCCCTGGCCCACCCCTTGTACCCTGGGTATAAAAGAGGACTAAGGACCCCTGTTCGGTGTTGGTTTTCCCTTGAACTGGCCCATTGTTCTAACAATGTTTTCCATTCTAATAAACTTTATTTCCCTCTCATTCTGTCTCATGTCTGGAAATTCTTTTCCAACCCGAGCACGGACCACAACATTGACTATGCTAAAGCCTTTGACTGTGTGGATCACAGCCAATGGGAAAATTCTTAGAGACAGGAATACCAGACCACCTTAACTGACTCCTGAGACACCTGTATGTAGGTCAAGATGCAACAGTTAGAACCAGACATGGAACCAGTCTGTGGATAGTGGATAGTGGATCCACTGGTTCCAAAATGAGAAGAGTCCATCAAGGCTGTATATTGTCTCCTTGCTTATTTAACTTATATGCAGAGTACATCACGCAAAATGCCGGGCTGGATGAAGGACCAACTGGAATCAAGACTGCCAGGAGAAATATCAATAACCTCAGATATGCAGATGACACCATCCTTATGGCAGAAAGTAAAGAGAAAATAAAGAGCCTTTTCTTGAAGGTGAAAGAGGAGAGTTAAAAAGTTGACTTAAAACTCAACATTCAGAAAACTAAGATCATGGCATCCAGTCCCATCACTTCAAGGCAAATAGATGGGGAAATAATGGAAACAGTGAGAGACTTTATTTTCTTAGGCTCCAAAATGACTGCAGATGGTGACAGCAGCCATGAAATTAAAAGACACTTGCTCCTTGGAAGAAAAGCTATGACCAACCTAGACAGTATACTCAAAAGCAGAGACAAAGATCTGTCTAGTCAAAGCTATGATTTTTCCAGTAATCATGTATGGATGTGACAATTGGACCATAAAGAAGGCTGAGCACTGAATAATTGATGCTTTTGAACTGTGGTGTTGGAGAAGACTCGAGAGTCCCTCAGACTTCAAGGAGATCAAACCAGTCAATCCTAAAGAAAATCAACCCTGAATATTGATGGGTGCTGAAGCTGAAGCTCCAATACTTTGGCCACCTCATGCAAAGAGCAGATTCATTGGAAAAAAACCTGATGCTGGGAAAGACAGAAGGCAGGAGGAGAAGGGGACAACAGAGGATGAGATGGTTGGATGGCATCACCGACTCAATGGACATGCGTTTGAGCAAACTCCAGGAGACACTGAAGGACAGGGAAGCCTGGCATGTTGCGATCCATGGGGTCACAAAAAGTCAGACACAACTGAACAGCTGAACAACAGCAAACAAAAAATTGAGCAATAATTATAAAAACTTACATAAAGAAAATGGTAATATTTCATAACTGAGTTTTTATCTTCACAAAATAAGAAGACGATAACATTTATTAAAATTTGGTCTGTTAAAATTGTATTCCTAGATTTATTTTCACTTCCTCTCTGCACATAGTTATAAGTGGCATAAAATAAAGCATCTGGTAGAACAAAAAGATGAAGAGATATTCAGAGACAAGGGACCACAGACACAGCCCCTAGTCTGACAAGTGCACAAAGACCCGGCAGTCCTAGGAACCTGAAAGGACACAGGTCTAGCCATGTGGGGCAGAGGGTGACACTGGAAGAAAGAAGCCCCCATCTCTCCTCAATGGGCAGTGGTAGGACTCTTATTACCCAGCGTTGGGCAAAGAGTATTGACTTTGGATCCACAAAGAAGCTAGCAAGAGTGCCCCAAAGAGCTTCCTCTGGGAATGACACTTTCACCTTTCTATCTGAGAGCAAGTGTGTGAGAGGCTGGGAAGAGTCCCGTTGGGTAAAGCTACTGCCCAGGGCAAGCACGGAGCCCAGATAGTTTAGCTGAGATGGGGGCAGTTCCACCATCAACAGAAACCAGAGGCAAAACTGGGTAAAGGGCAGAGTGAGCGAGAAGCTGAGTGGAAGGCAAGTGGACATATTTCTTCAGTGCGAGGATTTAGACTATTGGCTGCCCAGACTTTCTCATGCCCTCCCTCCTGCAGCCCATCAACATGTATGTCATGCAAACCTAAAGGGCAACACTAAATAAAAAGTGGTCTCATCCGTAGCTCCACCAGTCCAGGCAATGCAGCGAATCTGTCACTGCTGTCTGTGCTGTGCAACTGTTTGTAAAAGTAAATTTTAATTCTATTGTTAATTAGTTCAATTTGGTTTTCAAACTATAGTTCAATTAATTTTATCTGACAGATAATGAAATTAATCTGAGAAAAAGATATCTATTCAATATATATATGTGTGTGTATACATATGCATATCCATTTCAGTTCAGTCACTCAGTCATGTTCGACCCTTTGCTACCCCATGGACAGCAGCACACCAGGCTTCCCTGTCCATCACCAACTCCCAGAGCTTGCTCAAACTCATGTCCATTGAGTTGGTGATGCCATCCAACCATGTCATCCTCTGTTGTTCCCTTCTCCTCCTGCCTTCCATCTTTCCCAGCATCAGGGTAATTTGCAATGAATCAGTTCTTCACAAAGTATTGGAGTTTCAGCTTCAAAGTCAATCCTCCCAATGAATATTCAGAACTGATTTCCTTTAGAAAAAGGAAATGGTTTGATCTCCTTGTAGTCCAAGGGACTCTTAAAAGAGTCTCCTCCAACACTACCGTTCAAAAGCATCATGGATGGAAAGTAGAATATTGCATCTGAAGAAACATGTGTTTAAATATCAAAACATCACATGCTTACAAGCATTAAAAATTCAAATTATTTCCTGTTCTTTTCAGAGTAACGGTCCAGGAGAAATTGACTAAATCAATCACCTTAATAGGAAAACTCAAATTTAATTCTTTAATTAATTTTTATTTTGCAAGAATTTGGAAATATTTTTGTACATTTGCACTATTTTAGGAAATGAACTTATACAAAAGAAAGTGAACACTCTAAATATAATTTTGATAAACTTGCAAGTTAAATAATTTCTGATAAATGGCATAAATACTCCATCTTCTCAATCACTGTTGGTAATTTTTGCTTTTAGTAAATTACACTATGGACTTGCAAATCACATTTCAGAGAACACAGCACAGAAATAACCAAACTCAGACTTTTTTCTGTCACATATTTTTCCTTCTGTAAGATGTTTTCAAAGGGAAAACATACGCTGCAGTTAAATTTAATCATATTCAAGTCAATCCAAATGCATTATATTTTTCAAATAAGGTTGTTATTCTTCTAGGACTTACAGGACAGGGATTTCCAGTTGGTTAATGTACTCTCTACTCTCAAAAATAAGGTAATATTTTAATCTTGGAGAAAATACAAATCATTCTTAAATACTGAACATAAGGTAAAGCGAAGAAACATAAGAAATAAAAAATTTACTGCCTGTTGTATAAATATTCTTCAAGTGCTTGAATCATTCCACTGTGGTATCATTTCCAAAAGAACATAACACTTTTAAGGACATAATTTATTTTAATTGTGTGCTATCACATAATAAATGTTCAATCAAAACATCCTGCATTTGTTTTGTTTATATTTCTCTTTTAACTCTGACAATTTTAACAAAATGTGTAGGTTAAAGCAAATGTGTACAGACACACCACTTAAAATATGTCAACCTTTAATTATTTTCTTGATTTTAAAGTAATATTTGTTATTCTAACAAATAGCCTTTAAAACATTTTACCAATTCTTGTATTAATGTAGTCATGTCACATTGTGCCTTTGATTTGTATTTTCCTATGACTGATGATGTTGACCATCTTCTAATGTGTTTTTTTGCCATCTGTATGTCAATTTCAATAAAATATCTGTCAAGCCTTTTGCACATTAAAAAATAATAATAATAAAGTAATAGTCAAATTCTGAATTAACCAAGAATGGTGACACAGATTTATAAAAGAGAAAACAATATACCCATATATAGTATATGCATTTTGAGGTTAAAGACACACTCAACATCAACCTTATTCAACACTTTTCTTCAAAGCCATCCTTAAACAACATGTAATGCTGCTAAGTCACTTCAATCATGTCCAACTCTGTGCGACCACATAGACTGCAGCCCACCAGGTTCCCCCGTCCCTGGGATTCTTTACAAGAACACTGGAGTATGTTGCCATTTCCTTCTCCAATACATGAAAGTGAAAAGTAAAAGTGAAGTCACACAGTCGTGTCTGACCCTCAGTGAACCCATGGACTGCAAACTTCCAGGCTCCTCCGTGCATGGGATTTTCCAGGCAAGAGTACTGGAGTGGGGTGCCATTACCTTCTCCATAAACATGTACTGAAGGAATACATAAAAAGAAGTCCTTTTAATTTCTGGATGTCAGGCACATTATGCATGAGCATTTTGCATTAAACATAATCATGTTAGCTATAAAGACTAACACTGGCATAGAAAAATTCACTATTTGAGATGTAAATATAGATAGATAGACAGATTATCTGTCTCAAGAAGTTACCAAATTACTATTCTTGGATTAAAGAATATACTGTTACTATATCTAATTAATGAGAGAAGAAAAAAACAAAATGGAGGTCAAAGAAAAGAAAGGGAAAATATCAGAATACATCTTAGAAAGAAGTTAGTTTGTGAGTGAGTGTGTGTGTGTGTGTGTGTGAAAGAGAGAGAGAGAGAGAAACAGAGAAGGAGAGAGAAAATGAAACTATATTTTTTGTATATTTTTGCTTTTTGTTTTCTAATGGGAGTCCTGGTTAAAACATTTTGAGATCTAAAGGTTTAAAGTGGTTTAAAAAGAATGATTACAGAATATTCTCAGGGATTGGTCTTCAGGCTTTTTGTGTGATTATGTAACATTCTTCTCTAGTTGTCTTACTTAAAAGAATGTGGATAAATATGCACCCAGATTGGTGAAGAAGCTGATAAATTTGATGACCTCTCAAATACCATTCACTGGTATTTCTGTGATTCTACTTCTATCTTTACATTAGAAGAGCAACTTACATTCAGAGAATTCCGTTACATTCCGTTCAGTCGCTCAGTCGTGTCCGACTCTTTGCGACCCCGTGGACTGTAGCCTACCAGGCTTCTCCGTCCACGGGATTCTCCAGGCAAGAATACTGGAGTGGGTTACCATTTCCTTCTCCAGGGGATCTTCCCGACCCAAGGGATTGAACCCGGGTCTCCCGCATTGGAGGCAGATGTTTTTAACCTCTGAGCCACCAGGGAAGCCCAATTACATCCTTAAAATTAAGTCCACCTGGCAGAGAATTAGGAAAATTTGGCCTTTTATTTTCAGTATGAAAAGGCTGGAAAACATGCTAACATTAAAAGGAAAAATTTTACTCAGATTTGAGAGTGTGTTTGGATCCCAATAGTCCCATTTCAGCCAAATGTCACCACAGTAAAACTACCCTGGAAAGACATTTGCAGTGAAGAGCAGAGAGCTTTGCTAGTCAAAATGATTTAACCCTTCAACAGATGCATAGGCTTGGGTTTTGTCTTTTCTTTAGAACATGTAATAATCTAGTGAACATTGTTCAGTCACCTGAAATGTAGGCTTTGACAGTAGGGGATATATGGCTCTATTATGACTTCCTCTACCCAAGAAAATCTATAAATATATTCTTTTATTGTCTAGTTCAAAATGATTTATATTCTAAGAATCTTTATCAATATTTTAGACTATTTCTTAGGAAACCACTAAGATTTTATAGCTCTTAAATATCATTATATTTTATAATGTTTAGAACATTTTGTTATTTAAAAACAAAAACAAAATAATCCTGCACAAACCTGCTCAAATATTTAAGCAGATGACAGGAGTGATGCAAATTCTTAGGCGTAATTAAATAATTAAATGCTAACAAACGAGAAATACAGAGGGAAGTAGAATATACAAAGCTAAATAAATATTTGCTAAAAATTAAATCCTAGTTAGACTGGTATGGTTGAATCAATAGCATCTATAAAAACAATCAGATCTCTTTCAAACCAAGTGAACAGAGCTTAATAAGTATGGAAGAAACCAGGAAGAATGATTGTTCTGCTAATTGTGTTTTTGTGAGAGATCTTTCTCCACTAAAGGCTAGCTCTAAATATTAGTGGAAACTTTAAGAACACTGCTTTACAGTCTAATAGACTTTTCACATTCTGGACTATATATAATCAAGGTATAAATATAATATTTGTTACTTATATGAGAGTTAATTGATATGTCTTAGCATGTCTATAGCACAGTTACTGACAGAAAGTAACTTGAATGAAAATCAAATACACTCCTGAAATTGTTTCTATTGTTGATATCCCTATTCCTTGCCATTTAATCCTTCATAGATTCAAGACATTACAGAATATTTCATGGGTTATTACTGGTACTCCCTTTAAAGCATTCCCAAGGCATGATATTATTACTAGAATGGATTTGACACAATTAGAAAATTGTCCATTTCCTGTTTACTTTCATGTGCCACATACATTTAAAATATTTAGGAACATCTACATGGAAATTGAATTAAAAGCATTCATCAAAGAAACTGAAGAGTGAAATTTGTTATCATAAGGCTTTTCCCAAGATTACAATTTTTGATAAAAGTTACCACTGTAGATGCAATTCTGGGAGTTCAGAAATATGTGATTGATCTTTATGTGGAGTATGGGAAATAATAAAAAATATGATAGAAAACCTGGAGAGATAAATTAAAAGATTTTTTTTCCCTTGAAATTTACAGAAAGTTTCTCTTTTTCAGTCTGTGAAGAAACTTAAACTCTATTTTATTTTCTAAATATTTTTGCCTCCCAACATGTGGCTTCACATTATGCTTGTTAGAGTAGCAAGATGTCTTTGATAAACATTTTCAGGGGTGTGAGAGGAAAGTCTTTAATTAAGAAGCAAATACAAACAGCCCACCTGTCAATATTTGATGTGCACTGTACAAAAGAGTTCATAATTAGGTCCCCAGAGAACAGGAAGCACTATGTCATTCTTTTCCAGGAACACTATCCTCACCAAATTTTCTGTCCATTTTCAATATTTTTATTACTCTGCATTGTGGAGGATTGAACTTTTAACATTTTCACATCTCTTTAAACCTTTGCATTTTGCCGTTTCCTTCTTCATTCCAAGTGTTCCCCTGTGAACAAATTTTTAATCCTTTCCAATTAGTAAATTAATAACTCTTATATAGTTTCCTAGATTAAAGAGAAAGCTGATGAACATCAGCATAAAGTACTCACACAGTGCCTTGACAATTCTTGGCCACATTTAATATGCTTTAACAATACAGATCTTTGTTAAGGTAAGGTAAACATGTGCCAAAAACTAAGCAATTCTCTTTTAAATCAGTTTATATTAGGAATTTAAAAAGCTGAGACATACAGGATGAAATTATTAGCTAATGGGTATATTCTGAATAGAGTGAGATTTTAAAATTGTAAGGTAAGGGTGTCCCTGGCAATATAATGGTTGAAAATGTTATTGCTTCAGGGAATAGTACTATAAATCTGGGTCCCCAACCTCTGGGATGTGAACCGGTGGTACCTCCTGTGAGATCAGAGGTAGCATAAGATTAGAAATACAGTGCACAATAAATGTAATGCACTTGAGTCAGCCCAAAACCATCTCCTCCCCCCGCTCAATGGAAAAATTGTCTCCCCCAAAACCTGTCCCTGGTAACAAAAGGTTGAGGACCGCTGCAACAAATACTGATGACAAAGGCCTGTAACTTCTTGAACCATTATTCTACTAAGACAGCAGTTACTAGTTCAGCAGAGCATTCAAAGTATGTGTCTTGCCCAGTTTCACCTTTGCTTACATCACATGTTTGTGGATATTGAGTGGGATAACTCTTCTTAACAGATTTCTGTGCAGAGAATAAAAAATGAAAAGCCATCAAGGGTCTGTCATACATAGATGAAGAATGAGCCACTTACTTTGTGCTCATCTCCCATATCCATAACACTTTTCATTATCCTCCAAATGTCTAGTGTGTTTATCATGAAAACCATTTTTGTAAGACAAAAAAAAAAAAATATTGATCCAGAAATTTTTTACTTAAGTACATGGTAGAAATTTGCTTCCCATTGTGGACTGGTTCCAAATTGGGAAAGGAATATGTCAAAGCTGTATATTGTGACCCTGCTTATTTAACTTCTATGTAGAGTATGCCATGCAAAATGCTGTGGCTGGGCAGGATGAAGCACAAGCTGGAATCAAGATTGCTGGGAGAAATATCAATAACCTTAGATATGCAGTTGACACCACCCTTATGGCAAGAAGTGAAGAAGAACTAAAGAGCCTCTTGAAGAAAATGAGATAGGAGAGTAAAAATGTTGGCTTAAAATGTAACATTCAAAAAACTAATATCATGGCATTTGGTCCCATCACTTCATGACAAATTGATGGGGAAACAATGGAAACAGTGACAGACTTTATTTCCTTGGGCTCCAAAATCACCGCAGATGGTGACTGCAGCCATGAAATTAAAAGACGCTTGTTCCTTGGAAGAAAAGCTGTGACCACCCAGACAGCATGTTCAAAAGCAGAGACGTTATTTTGCCAACAAAGGTCCATCTAGTCAAAGCTTTGGTTTTTCCAGTAGTCATGTATGGATGTGAGAGCTGGACTATAAGGAAAGCTGAGTGCTGAAGAATTGATGCTTTAGAACTGTGGTGTTGGAGAAGACTCTTGAGAGAACCTTGTACTACAAGGAGATCCAACTAGTCCATCCTAAAGGAAATCAGTCCTGAATATTCATTGAAGGACTGATGCTGAAGCTGAAGCTCCAATACTTTGGCCACCTCATTTGAAGAACTGACTCATCAGAAAAGACTCTAAGGCTGGGAAATATTGAAGGCAGGAGAAGAAGGGTATGCAGAAGATAAGATGGTTGGATAGCATCACTGACTCCATGGCATGCATTTGAGCAAGCTCTGGGAGTTGGTGATGGACATGGAAGACTGGCGTACTGCAGTCCATGGGGTCACAAGAGTCGGACATGACTGAGTGACTGAACTTGGTAGTTAAGAAATCAAACAAGTCTTCTACTGTTCTAACCTTTTGAACTCTGTACAATATTCCTTCCAGAAATAAACTTATTCTTGTTAATAAATTTTCCTCTTTCCTTTTCTCACAGTAATTTGGCTAATGAGCCTCTCAGTCCCTTCTTGCCTGTTTTATTTTTCCAAACTAATTATTTGAGTTCTGTATGGTTGGGTTGCATGACCATTTTATTACTAAATCTATGTCAACAGCTAACTTTTCTACGTGACTGACATTCACCTCACTGCATATCACTTCTTAACATTCTAATCAGTCTTAGAATATATCATAAATTTTCCCTTCATAAGGAAGATTTCAGTTCAGTTCAGTTCAGTCGCTCAGTCGTGTCTGACTCTTTGCTACCCCATGAATCACAGCACGCCAGGCCTCCCTGTCCATCACCAACTCCTGGAGTTCACTCAAACTCATGTCCATCGAGTCGGTTATGCCATCCAGCCATCTCATTCTCTGTCGTCCCCGTCTCCTCCCACCCCCAATCCCTCCCAGCATCAGAGTCTTTTCCAGTGAGTCAACTCGTCACATGAGGTGGCCAAAGTATTGGAGTTTCAGCCTTAGCATCAGTCCTTCCAATGACCACCCAGGATTGATCTCCTTTAGAATGGGCTGGTTGGATCTCCTTGCAGTCCAAGGGACTCTCAAGAGTCTTCTCTAGCACCACAGTTCAAAGGCATCAGTTCTTCGGTGATCAGCTTTCTTCACAGTCCAACTCTCACATCCATACATGACCACTGGAAAAACCACAGCCTTGACTAGATGGAAGGAAGATTTACCTTTTTTTGTTTGAGACCACTGACTGGAAGTAATGCAGCTGAGAAGATGTGAATAACCCATTCTTCCAATATATCCTCCATACATATGAACTTGATGTAAGTTCAACTTTTCCTCCCATATCTCTTTCCAAAGGAATTGCTCAGTACTCTCATCTTGATAGACTTTGATTACTGCTGGTCATTTAATATAAGAACAGGATTCAAAAGAGTACTTCATTGCAGTCAAGTACACTTAGTTGTCATAAAATTAAATAATGGCTTCACATAAGCCACATTGATAAAATATGTCAGTACTTTCTCCCTTTGATAATTTTACTTCTATTTCTTCCACAACCATATTGTTACTTGGTCACCAAAAGCATTTTTTTCTCCACACTACTCTGTAATAAGTAGTGTTTTCAACAAACTGAGCATTTATTGCAATTTGCCAACTGGTAATTTGTTTGCTTTCTCATACAGTGGCTATTGGAACTTTTAGTAGGACATGCACCCATATGTCAGACAATATACGAAAGCTAATGGCCTTTAATTACATCTTTTCCTCCTTGGATTTCTATCTGTGTGAGTGGAAATTTTAAGCCTAGACTCCTGTATAAATAAGATACTGTTTTTGTCTTGGGATACATAAAGGATATTCAACTTTTATTCATTTTGTATGTATTTACTAAGAGTTAATTGCAAATACAAAAAAAATCCTCATGACCCAGATTACCACGATGGTGTGATCACTAGCCTAGAGCCAAACATCCTGGAATGTGAAGTCAAGTGGACCTTAGGAAGCAGCACTATGAACAAAGCTAGTGGAGGTGACGGGATTCCAGTTGAGCTATTTCAAATTCTAAAAGATGATACTGTGAAAGTGCTGCACTCAATATGCCAGCAAATTTGGAAAATTAGCAGTGGCCACAGGGCTGGAAAATGTTAGTTTTCATTCTAATCCCAAAGAAAGGCAATGCCAAGGAAAGTTCAAACTGCTGCAAAACTGCACTCATCTCACACACTAGCAAAATAATGCTCAAAATCCTCCATGCCAAGCTCCAATAGTATGTGAATCATGAACTTCCAGATGTGCAAGCTGGATTTAGAAAAGGCAGAGGGACCAGATATCAAATTGCCAACATCCGTTGGATCATCGAAAAAGCAAGTGAGTTCCAGAAGAACATCTACTTCTGCTTTATTGACTAAACCAAAGCTTTTGACTCTGTGAATCACAACAAACTGGAAAATTCTTCAAGAGATTGGAATACCAGACCACCTTACCTGTATCCTAAGAAATCAGTATGCAGTTCAAGAAGCAACAGTTAGAACTGGGCATGGAACAACAGACTGGTTCCTAATTGTGAAAGGAGTAAGTCAAGGCTGTATGTTGTCACCCTGCATATTTAACTTATATGCAGAGTACATCATGTAAAATGCCAGGCTAGATGAAGTACACGCTGGAATCAAGATTGCCAAGAGGAATATCAATAACCTCAGATATGCAGATGGCACCACCTTTATGGCAGAAAGTGAAGAAGAACTAAAGAACCTCTTGAAGAAAGTGAAAGAGGAGAGTGAAAAAGTTGGCTTCAAACTCAACATTCAAAAACCTAACATCATGGCATTTGATCCCATCACTTCATGGCAAATAAATGGGGAAACAATGAAAACAGTAAAGACTTTATTTTCTTGGGCTCCACAGTCACTGCAGATGGTGACTGCAGCCATGAAATTAAAAAATGCTTGCTCCTTGGAAGAAAAGCTGTGACCAACCAGACAGCACATTCAAAAGTAGAGACATTATTTTGCCAACAAAGTTCCACCTAGTCAAAGCTTTGTTTTTTCCAGGAGTCAAGTATAGCTGTGAGAACTGGACTATAAAGAAAGCTGAGTGCTGGAAAATTGATGCTTTTGAACTGTGAACTTGGAGAAGACTCCTGAGAGTCCCTTGGAGTGCAAGGAGATCCAACCAGTCCATCCTAAAGGAAATCAGTCCTGAATATTCATTGGAAGGACTGATGCTGAAGCTGAAGCTCCAATACTTTGGCCACCTGATTTGAAGAATTGACTCATTTGAAAAGACCCTGATGCTGGGAAAGATTGAAGGCAGGAGGAGAAGGGGACAAGAGAGGATGAAATGACTGGATGGCATTAAGTACTCGATGGACATGAGTTTGAGCAAGCTCCGGAAGTTGGTGATAGACAGGGAAGCCTGGTGTGCTGCAGTTCATGGGTTTAGAAAGAGTGGGAAATGACTGAGTGACTGAACTGACTGAATGATATATGTATATATATATATAAAATATATGAAAAATGTGAAAATGTTAGTCTCTCAGTGTATCTGACTCTCTGTGACCCCATGGACTATACAGTCCATGGAATTCTCCAGGCAAGCATAGTGGAGTGGGTAGCCATTCCCTTCTGCAGGATATCTTCCCTATGCAGGGTTGGAACTCAGGTCTCCTGCATTGCAGGTAGATTCTTTACTGTTTGAGCCACTACCATATATACCATATATGTTACTATTTTTACTTTAAATAAAAGTTTCTTTTGAAAACATTAATGGTTGAATAACTATATCAGAGATATTATAAATTGTGAAGAGTCATAGTTTCCTTGCAGATATAACTAAAATTCTATTTCACTGCTTATATATATATATATATATACAGGCACTAAAGAAGATCTGGATTATATATTGCAATTAAATTTTGTTTTAATCTCAACTTTTAAAGTATAATTATTTTATACAGAACTATTTTGGAATTGATTGTTTATTAATTAATGCATTACAATATATGTTACATTTTTAATATTAGTTAAAATTGCATAAATTTTCATGTGAAACCCTGCTATTATTTAAATGCAAAAATAAAATAATTTTTGTAAAGTATGCAGCGTGGTAGAAAGAAATGCCCATGGCTTTGTTTGAAAAATCTCTATTATTAAAGAAATGTTCCAAATTGACAGTAAAATGTGTTGATAGAGTCATAACCAGTCAGCTAACAACAGTGAGCAAACAGGAAAATGATGATAGTTATGCTGACTGAGAAGAGGTATTTATTAAATTTTTTGGCATAGAGTGTCAATATGTAAGAGTACTGTATGTTTGTGAATGTGCATGTATACAATAAAAGCATGTATATTTTACCACAGTTGAAAAAAGAAACATTTATGACTCATCTAATCATGAATACTTTAATTTGTTCTTGCTTCTTGTATATGGGCATTTTCTCTAATTGTAAAAAATGAGATTTCTATCCCATAAATTTCAACTTAAATGTTCAAAATATAACAATAACTCCAGGTGCATTGAGGATTAAATGTTTTATGAGCATTATATTTCCGGAAACATGGAAGCCCCAAACACATGATAACTTTCAAAATCAATTGTATTGTAGTATCACTTATTCTCCTACTATATTTGATATTCATCATTATTTTGAGTGAAGGATATTTGGAAAGAAAACTTAGAGTTCTTTTTCTACATACAAACATGATGAGAATTTATATTTGGGCAAAGATAAAACGCATCCTTGGGCAACAAAATTTGAGCATGAGAAATTCTTTTGCTTCTACCCATTATAGAATTATCAAGATCACACTCTGTCTCACTATCATAGACAGCAATAACAATAGCAAAATTTGGACTAAATAGATGAAATAACTCTTTTCACATTGGTAAAAGGTCATTTAGTTACTGATATCAATGAGGGGTTAATCAAAATATTTTCTACAATCACTCTTGTTGCAAGACCTCTCTAAATTACAGCTTGCAGATGGAGAATTGAGCAGAGCTGAGGTTTCCTTAATAGATACAGAAGTCAAAATTCAAGGAAGTTAAGGTGTTAACCATATTGTTAAAACTATTACTTTATATAACTTTTTGTTACTAAACCCGCTCAAATTAGAAAGGAAAATTTGTTTTACCTACTTTCTTATTTACTGTCATTGTTTTTCTTAATTGCTTCCCATATGGCTGAGTCACCATCTGTTGTCATTCCCTTACTCCAACAGCTTTGTTCAAATCCACCTTCTTTCTGCTTTTTTATTGTTTGACAACAATGGTAGACAACCATCTATATGTTAGAAACCCAACAATATAATTATTTACATATTGTTTTATACAGCTGCTTTTTAAATAATTAAGGAAAGAAATACAACATTTACACTGTCTTAAAATTTTATGATTGCCTATATTAGGGTTTTTTTTTCTTTTCCTTCTTATGGAATTGATTTCAAACATTAGATCATTTTATTTATCTTGAAGAACATTGCTTAGTATTTTTTCTGAGTCAGATCAGCTGGCAACAAATTCTAAACATGTCTTTATTTTTCATTCATTTTTGAAATATTTAAATGTTTCTGGAGTTAAGACGTTTAGTTGACTATTTTTGACACTTTGCATATATCAACTCGCAACCTTCTTTCCTCCATTCTTTACAATGAAATATCAGTTATTTGGTTCCTTTGTATGTGATCAGTCATATTTTTACTTGATGTATTCAAGATTTTCTCTTCATTCTCTTTCAACACTTTATTTCTGTGATACATTTCAGCATGAATCTCTTTGCCTTCCTTGAGGATCATTGACCTGGGTGTTAATCTTTTACATCATATTTACAAAATTTTCAACCATTATACCTTTGAAATGTTTAAGTTCATTTTACTTTCTTCTTCTCCCCTGGAACTGTGATTATACTTATGTTACTGTTCTCAATGAAGTCTCACATTTTTTAAGACTCTGTTCATTTTACATTTTTTTTTTCCTCTCTGTTCTTAGGTTCATAATTTCTACAGATCTGTTTTCAAGTTTGCTGATTCTTCTGCTAGCTCAGTTCTACTGTTTGGAATCTTTAATATACATTTTCTTTTTTTGTTTTTTTTTTTTGGTATTTTACATTCCAGAGGTTTAGTTTGATTTATTTTTGTAATTTTTATATCATAATTAATATGGTTTATTTGATTACATATCATCTTACTTTTTTACTTCTTTAAATATGGGTCATTTTAGTTTGTTAAGCTTATTTATTTGAGGTATTTCTTTTTCTGCTAAGTTTGACATGTAGACTCTGTCAGAGAATGGCCTTTACTATTGCCTGCTTTTTTTCTTGTGTATGGCTCACACTTTCCACTTCTGCTGCATTTGTCATAAAATTGTATTGACAATTGGCCTTTCGAGATACTACTTTGTAACAACTTTGGCCTATTACTGTTGTTGCTTGAGTGTGTGGTATTTTTGCTTTAGTTTCTTGGCTGGATTAATCCAGTGAATCCTCCAGAATGTCCAGCCTTGTCCTTCCTTAGAAGGTACAACCTTGGGCATGTACCCTGTTATCCTGGGATGACTGTGGTTTTAGCACAGTTCACCCCTCTTTGCATGGGTAAAGTTTATATCATTTTTTTTTCCTGACCCCAGGGAAGTTCTCCTCTTAGGTACCTCCTTCTGTGCTTGTTTCTCTTTAGTTTCTTGAAGGTCTGTGGTTGAGTTTGTTGCCCTCATGGCTACAAAGCCTCCTTTTATTTGTTTATCAAAAAAATATCCATTGTTTTCAACAGCCTGAATTTCTCAATGTGCTGTCCTTAGTTGCTTAGTTGTGCCCAGCTCTTGCGACCTAATGGACTGTAGCCCGCCAGGCTCCTCTATCCATGGGGATTCTCCAGGCAAGAATACTGGAATGGGTTGCCATGCCCTCCTCCAGAGCATCTTCCCAATCCAGGGACTGAACCCAATTCTCCCACATTGCAGTGGGACGCTGTATCATCTGAGACACTAGGAAATCCCACGAATACTGGAAGCCTATCCCTTCTCCAGGGAATCTTCTTAACCAGGAATCTAACTGGGGTCTCCAGCATTGCAGGTGATTCTTTACCAGCTGAGCTATCAGGGAAACCAGAATTTCTCAATAATCTATTCTAAATAAACTCAATTTTCTTGTATGTTAGGAACACATATTTCTTGTGCATGCTTCTCTTCCTGGACAGAACTTCTCATTCCAAAGGAGAATTAGAGCAGTTGGCTCATTTCTGTTATTAATGTTCCTGCTTTATAAGAGGAAGACTGGATGGTAACAGTAGCCTTTGATTTTCTTGACTTTTCCATACTGGCATGAGGCCTCCAGCTTACAACTGAGATGGTGATAAGGCAATTGTCACTGCTTTTTATTGGCCTATAATGTCTGGAGTAGAGCTTTCACTTGAAAAGTGGGGACTGGGTATAGGAAGTGAGATGTGGAACTTTTGGCTATTCTTGCCAGGAACAGAGGTTCTGAAATTCAAAGCGAGATGGAGATGAGAAATATGAGTGCCTATCTCTCTCAGGGAAATCATGTAGCCCAAGAATAAACACCTGGATAGAGAGTGAGGCCTTCGTTCTTGCCTGAATCGATACAAAGAAGAGACTTGTCATGCTGAGCTTAAAGGAAAGGAACAAATCTTGGCTCAAAGGATATAGACACTGTCTGAGCTCATCCAGATTTAGCGAATTTTTCCTGAATAAACATTTCTTCATTTGCTGTATGACCATAGGACAATTTTCAGAGACTCTAATTTGTTTGTGGACTTCCCAGATAGCTCAGCTAGTAAAGAATCTGCCCACAAAGTAGGAAACACTAGTTCGATTCCTGGGTTGGGGAGATCCCCTCCCCTGCAGGAGGAATAGATTAATCACTCCAGTATTCTGGACTGGAGAATGCCATGGACAAAGAAGTATTTTTCTTCTGGAGAGAGGTTCCGTGCAGCTTCTTGTGTCACCATTCTAGAAGTCTTCTGCAAGATAAAATATTTTTAAGATGTCAATACTATCCACTCTCAAAGCAATTGTGGAGACTGACAAACAGATTCTAAAATTATGTATTGAATTTTAATAGAAACAACTAGAGGAGTAAAAGTTTTAGAAAACAAAGGAATAATTGCATTACTGAATTTAAAGATTTATGATGAAGTTCCACTACTCAAGACCCTGATCTAAATCAATGGATCCAGAAAGAGACTCAATATATGGTTAAAAGATAATTCACAGATAAATCAGTATAAGAGTTTTTAATAAAATGACTAAATCAAATTAATATTCATATAGGAAATATCATATAATACACAAATATTAACTTAAAATTATTCATAGCTATAAATGTAAAAGCTAAAATTATGTACCATCTAGAATACTACATAGGAGAGAAATTTAGTCACCTTAATACAAGCAAACATCCATGACATGTCACACACACAAATGCATGTGTTTGCACACAAACACATATAGAACATAATATAAGCATACATTAGGTATTTGGTTTATGGGCTCCTTATAATTGATTTGTAAGGATTCTTTATATGAAACAGGCATCTTTTCCAGATATGTATTATCAGTATTTTTTCACACTCCGTGTGATAAATCATTCAAAACATGGACTTCTTCAAAATTAGAATCTTCTTCAAAAAGTGTTCTTAAAAGTACTTGTATCCAGAACATATTGAGAACCCTGAAACTGACGACAAAAGAAAATACCAAAATAGGTACTCTGCATCTTAAATGTATTTGTTTATAATTGATAACTCCAGATTGGGAAATATAAAATCAAATATCAATCAATTAATAAACACATTTTCATATATTTATAATATGATGTACTACTAAGCAATTAAAAAAAAAAACGAAGGATAGATTCATTAAGTGATATGGTTGAATCTCAACATAATGCTAACTTAAAGAATCCTGGTATAAAATAGCACATGCTGATCTATTCCATTTATATGAAGTTTTAGAATAATTGAAATTATTCTACAGTGACAAAGAACAGATTCATGGTTGCCTGGGGCTGAAGATGTGAGAAATTGCAAAAACAATGTTTTGTGGTGATGAAGATGTCTTCATTCTTCTGATGGTTAAATGGTGTTTATCAAATGCATTTGTCAAAACACATGGAACTCTACAATTAAAATGAGTGTGTTTTATGTTATGTAAATTATATTTCAATGATGATAACTTACAAAGTAAAATAAACACAAAAGGGAAAATAAAAAGTGTTGCTTATAGAATCAGTCAGTGAGAAATTAGCAGTTATTGAATAACTAACCATGTCAACATCTGATCACTATGATTAGAAGTCATAGTGGGAGAGATTTAAGGGACTGGATATGCAAATAGAAATGGAAATATTAAGAACACTTAGAAATACACTAAAAAAATTAAATACTTGTATCAAGTAAAGAATTATTTCTCTGATTTGTAAACAGACTCTAGATTTTGGTTCTCCCTTCCTTCAAATATATAACCTCAAAAAGAATATCACAATTAACTCTGTAATAACATCTTTAAAAATGCTAAAAACTGAAATAAGTCAATCTAGACAACTTTCAAAAGATAAAGTTATTCACATTTTGTATAATTCGAAACCTTAAATATACATCAATTCTAGTAAGCAAACTGACTTAAATTATCATTTTGATGTATATCAATATACCAAACTATCATGATGAAACATGTCCCTATAAACTATGATTGGTTTATAGTTCAAACAATATTGTTCCAGTAATTTCACTTATAAATTCTAATAATTCATATTTTTGTTTTTAGTTTGGATGATTCCTGGAATTTGAAGGCCAAAGGAGGAGTATTTCACTGTGCTTTGAAAAGTGAAATGTTTTAAGAATGAGAAGCTGTTTTGCACAGAAGGGACTAAGAAAAAAATATACCAATCAAGTGAGATAAATTTTGAAATTGAATCACAATTATACTTGTTTATAATAATTGTGTTTGTTTTATTTTGAAACTCATTATTTTAAAGCTTCTGAATAAAGCTTTATCCAACCAAATGTTCCATTTTTTAAAACATGATAAAATGTATAATTAGTTCTTTAAAAATTTTTAAATATTAAAAAAAATAAGGTACATTGTCTCTTGCATTCAAAATAACAAATGTTTCCTTAAAAACTGTATTTTAAAGATGCTTATTCTTTGGGCATAATTAGTTTGTCTTAAAGGAAACACTAACCGATAGGATTCTTTCAGCAATCTTCACAGTTGTCTTCCCAACACTGAGTGCATAAATATCTTTCTGGCCCTGTGGCATGCATACAGCAGCATTAATAAACTGCTTTCTGAGTAGCAGTATTATTCATGATCTTTGGCAATTAGTTGTGTTTAAAATGAAGACAGCTGTTAAAGTGGAATCTTTTACTATATACCTACATTATTAAATTTGCTTCAAATGGCAATAAAACTGTGAGTGGTTTCAAAAGTTAGAGCATCTTAAAGAAAACAAATACAAAAGACAAGCATTTGTTGAGAACTTTTTCTTTAGCCAGGCATTTTGCTGAGGATATTATTATGAATTACTTCTAATTCTCCTAACAATACTTGAAGTCATTAATATTTTGCATTTTAGAGAGGACAATACTGAAGTGTTAAAAACAACTTCTATAATTTTCTTGGAAAAGAAAGAAAAATAGATTTAAAATTTTGACCTGTGTTTTTGATAAATAAGAAATTAATGTGCCTACTGAGTAAGTGAAAGAAAATTAATCATTTTTGTCAAGTGTCTGAGAAGTCAGGATTTGAGGAAAATAATAAAATGAACAGTGAAGACAGCAAACATGACCGAGAAAATTAAGTGTGACACACTGCAAGAGAGAGCCAGATAATAAATGATGGTAAAAGCAAATAGCCTTGCAGAATACAATACTGCATTTCATGTTGAAAGTATATGCTAGAAATAAAAAATAGTGAAATTATTTATGTTTAAATTATTAAGAATAATTTAATATTAAAAGAAAGTAGAATTTCAAATATAGAGATTGATATCAAGATTCTGTATTGATTTAATATTAGTGTATTTTGGAGATCAGCTTGAAAAAATCTTTTAGTTTTACTGCCATGTCCATACTTACAGTGTTCCTAATACATTGACAGATAGTTGGAAAACAGTTCATATTACAATCAGTAAAATGAAATATGCTCTTTCAGGTTCCAGTAACATTACATATAAACTAATATTAAAATGTGAGATTTGATAAAGACTATTCATTTGGGGGCAGGAGGAGAAGGGGACGACAGAGAATGAGATGGCTGGATGGCATCACCGACTCTGTGGACATGAGTTTGAGTGAACTCCAGGAGTTGGTGATGGACAGGGAGGCCTGGTGTGCTGTGATTCATGGGGTTGCGGAGAGTTGGACACGACTGAGCGACTGAACTGACTGACTGAACTGATTCAAATGTAAGAGACAAATTTATGGTTCAATTGCATAAATTTTCATCTATAAAATATTATATAATTTATTTGTATAAATTTCTTATGGCATGGCACAACACTGATAGCACTAATTTTTCCCCTTTTTAAATGATTTCTTGTTTCTCCATGAGAGGTAATTAGTATTGAAGCCAATACCACATCACTGAATTGAATCTTAGAGACAGAGCTTTGGTTAAAGTAGGAAAGAATAGCTTTCCAGGCACAGGGAGCCACAGCAGGCTCATGGTCTCAAAACTGTGTGTCCAGACCTGGAACATGTAGTGAGGAGTTTATAGCAGTTGTTCGAAGAGGGTATGATTAGCTCATGGCCATTCTTCTGGTTGGTTAGAACTGAGGTAGGTGGGAGTCAGCATCATCAACCTTCTGGTTCCAACTGGATATTGGGGTCTAGTGCTTAAGAGCAGTATACCTTTAACTTCTCCCACTTGATGATGGTTTCAGTATTTGTAAAACAGCTCAAAGATAATGTTATGTATATCTCATGAGCGGAAACCAGGACTGCCCCAAGATTGCACTGTGTTATTGTTTTTTAAACTGTTCCCAGCAAAAGAGAAAAAAATAAATAAATAAATAAATAAACTGTTCCTCCTTTGTCTCTCCATTCCCCTCCCTTCTCTCTTTAACCGTGTCCAGGTGGAACTCAGGGAAGTTCATGGAGCTTGTAATCAATAACTGGGGGACACAAGAGGGCTTTTGTGACCAGGAGCCCCACAAGTTTCTACTCACTATCAGTATCAGATGCTGAATAATGTTTTAAGTTGTCAAGCTCTTTCTTATCAAAATACTAATCTTAGGTTGCCCCTCATCTGTATTTGCACTGCAGTCCATAGAACTCTAGGTGCAAAGATAATTATTTTCATGATTCTTTCCAACTTTTTCCTTTTGGCCAATAGTTATGTTTAATAGCTTTTAGATGAAAGCGATATGCAGATGACACTACCCTTATGGCAGAAAGTGAAGAGGAACTCAAAAGCCTCTTGATGAAAGTGAAAGAGAAGAGTGAAAAGTTTGGCTTGAAGCTCAACATTCAGAAAACAAAGATCATGGCATGTGGTCCCATCACTTCATGGGAAATAGATGGAAAAACAGTGGAAACAGTGTCAGACTATTTTTTGGGCTCCAAAATCACTGCAGATGCTGATTGCAGCCATGAAATTAAAAGACGCTTACTCCTTGGAAGGAAAGTTATGACCAACCTTGATAATATATTAAAAAGCAGAGACATTACTTTGCCAACAAAGGTCCGTCTAGTCAAGGCTATGGTCTTTCCCGTGGTCGTGTATGGATGTGAGAGTTGGACTGTGAAGAAAGCTGATCGCCGAAGAATTGATGCTTTTGAACTGTGGTGTTGGAGAAGACTCTTGAGAGTCCCTTGTACCGCAAGGAGATCCAACCAGTCCATTCTAAGGGAGATCGATCCTGGGTGTTCATTGGAAGGACTGATGCTGAGGCTGAAACTGCAATACTTTGGCCACCTCATGCGACGAGTTGACTCACTGGAAAAGACTCTGATGCTGGGAAATGTTGGGGGCGGGAGGAGAAGGGGACGACGGAGAATGAGATGGCTGGATGGCATCACCGACTCTGTGGACATGAGTTTGAGTGAACTCCGGGAGTTGGTGATGGATAGGGAGGCCTGGCGTGCTGTGATTCATGGGGTCGCGGAGAGTCGGACACGACTGAGCGACTGAACTGAACTGAACTGAAAAGAACAATAAGGAGATGGCAAGAGTGAACATTGACATTTTAGGAATTAGTGAACTGAACTGGACTGGAATAGGTGAATGTAACTCAGATGACCAGTAACCAGTATATGTACTACTGTGGGCAAGAATCCCTTAGAAGAAATGGAGTAGCCATCATAGTCTATGAAAGAGGCTGAAATGCAGTACTTGGATGCAATCTCAAAAACAACAGAATGATCTCTGTTCATTTCCAAGGCAAACCATTCAATATCACAGTAATCCAAGTCTATGCCTGAACCAGTAATGCTTAGCAAGCTGAAGTTGAATGGTTCTATGAAGACCTAAAAGACCTTCTAGAACTAATACCCCAAAAAAGATGTCCTTTTCATTATAGGGGGCTGGAATGCAAAAGTAGGAAGTCAAGAAACACCTGGAGTAACAGGCAAATTTGGCCTTGGAGTACAAAACAAACCAGGTCAACCGTTAACAGAATTGTTCCAAGAGAACGCATTGGTCATAGCAAACACCCTCTTCCAACAACACAAGAGAAGGCTCTACACATGGAGATCACCAGATGGTCAATACTGAAATCAGATTGATTATATGCTTTGCAGCCAAAGGTGGAAAACCTCTATACAGTCAGCAAAATAAGACTGAGAGTTGACTGTGGCTCAGATCATGAACTCCTGATTGCCAAATTCAGACTTCAACTGAAGAAAGAAGGGAAAACCACTAACCATTCAGGTGTGACCTAAATCAAATCCCTTACAATTACACAGTGGAAGTGACAAATACACTCAAGGGATTAAACTTGACAGACAGAGTGCCTGAAGAAATATGGATGGAGGTTCGTAACATTGTACAGGAGGCAGTGATCAAGACCATCCCCAAGAAAAAGAAACGCAAAAAGGCAAATGGTTGTCTGAGGGGGTCTTACAAATAGCTGAGAAAAGAAGAGAAGTGAAAAGCAAAGAAGAAATGGAAAGATATATCCATTTGAATGCAGAGTTCCAAAGAATAGTAAGGAGAGATAAGAAAGCCTTTTCAGTGATCAGTGCAAAGAAATAGAGGAAAACTACAGAATGGGTAAGACTAGAGATCACTTCAAGGAAATTAGAGACACCACAGGAACATGTCATGCAAAGATGGTCACAATAAAGGACAGAAATGGTATGGACCTGACAGAAGCAGAAGATATTAAGAAGAGGTGGCGAGAATACACAGAAGAACTACACAAAAAAGATCTTCACGACCCAGACAATTACGATGGTGTGATCACTCAGCTAGAGCCAGGCATCCTGGAATGTGAAGTCAAGTGAGCCTTAGGAAGCATCGCTATGAATAAAGCTAGTGGAGGTGATGGAATTCCAGTTGAGCTATTTCAAATCCTAAAAGATGATGCTGTGAAAGTGCTGCACTCAATATGCCAGCAAATTTGGAAAACTCAGCAGTGGCCACAGAACTGGAAAAGTTTTCATTCCAATCCCAAAGAAAGGCAATGCCAAAGAATGTTCAAATTACCACCACAATTGCACTCATCTCACATGCTAGTAAAGTCATGCTCAAAATTCGCCAAGCCAGTCTTTAACAGTACATGAACCCTGAACTTCCAGATGCTCAAGTTGATTTTAGAAAAGGCAGAGGAACCAGAGATCAAACTGCCAACATCCATTGGATCATCAAAACAGCAAGAGAGTTCCAGAAAAACATCTACTTTTACTTTATTGACTATACCAAATTATTTTTTCAATCACAACATACTGTGGAAAATTCTTATAAAGAGATGGGAATACCAGACCACCTTACCTGCCTCTTGAGAACTCTGTATGCAGCTCAGTAAGCAACAGTTAGAAATGGATATGGAACAACAACTGTTTGTAAATTGGGAAAGGAGTACCTCAAGCTGTATATTGTCACCCTGCTAATTTAATTTATATGCAGAGTACATCATGTTAAACCCTGGGCTGGATGAAGAACAAGCTGGAATCAAGATTGCTAGGAGAAATATCAATAACCTCAGATATGCAGATAATACTACCGTTATGGCAGAATGCAAAGAAAAACTAAAAAGCCTCTTGATGAAGGTGAAAGAGGAGAGTTAAAAGTTGGCTTAACTCAACATTCAGAAAACTAAGATCATGGCATCCAGTCCCATCACTTCATGACAAATAGATGGGGAAACAATGGGAACAGTGAGAGACTTTATTTTGGGGGGCTCCAAAGTCACTGTAGATGTTGACTGCAGCCATTACATTAAAAGACACTTGCTTCTTGGAAGGAAAGCTATGTTCAGTCTAGACAGCATATTAAAAAGCAGACACATTACTTTGCCAACAAAGATCGGTCTAGTCAAAACAATGGTTTTTCAGTAGTCATGTGTGGATGTGAGAGTTGGACTACGAAAAAAGCTTAGCACCAAAGAATTGATGCTTTTGAAATGTGGTGTTGGAGGAGACTCTTGAGAGTCCCTTGGACTGCAAGGAGATCCATCCAGTCTATGCTAAAGGAAATCAGTCCTGAATAATCATTGAAAGGACTGATTCTGAAGCTGAAGCTCCAATACTTTGGCCACCTGATGGGAAGAACTGACTCATTTGAAAAGTCACTGATGCTGGGAAAGATTGAAGGTGGGAGAAGAAGGGGAGGATAGAGGATGAGGTGATTGGATGGCATCAAGGACTTGATGGACATGAGTTTGAGTAAGTTCCAGGAGTTGGTGATGGACAGGGAAGCCTGGCGTTCTGCAGTCCATGGGGTTGCAAAGAGTTGGACATGACTGAGTGACTAAACTGAACTGAAAGTAGCTTTAAATTCATTCCAGAAAACACTGAGTAATTACAAAGAATAAGAAACTCTAGGCTTAAAGAAAAATTAAAAGATGAAGAAGTAAATATGTTACAGTAAAACACAAATATTTTAATGAGTTGATTAATACAGAGATGAGTTAAAGGGAATGCTTAGAGAAAACACACTGATATATTAGCTCCTGAAGAATTGTTAGGATATGTATCGACTCAGTCACTCTGTCATGTGCAACTCTTTTGACTGTAACCCTCCAGGCTGCCATGCCCATGGGACTTTTGGAGCAAGAATAGTGAAGGAGGTTGCCATTTCCTCCTCCAGGGGATCTTCCGGACCTAGGAATTGAAACTGTGTCTCCTGCATTGCAGACAAATTCTTTAAAGCTGAGCCATAGGGTAATTCCCTAGTGAGAAGGATATTCCTCCCAGATACATGATCCATCCACCTGAGCTCCTAACCTAACCATTCCTGCTGCTGCTGCTAAGTCACTTCAGTCGTGTCCGACTCTGTGCGACCCCATACACTGAAGCCCACCAGGCTCCCCTGTCCCTAGGATTCTCCAGGCAAGAACATTGGAGTGGGTTGCCATTTCCTTCTCCAATGAATGAAAGTGAAAAGTGAAAGTGAAGTCGCTCAGTCGTGTCCGACTCTTAGCGACCCCATGCATGCAGCCCACCATGCTCCTCCGTCCATGGGATTTTCCAACCATTCCCCGACATCATTAAAACCACACTCCCCTAGTAGCAAACTTTGTCAGTTCTTACCTAAATATGTCAAATAACACATTATATTATGAACTTTTGCCACTAGTCTTCTCCTCTGGAAAACATTCTCTAGATTGCCAAGAGAATTATCTTACTCTCCATTTATATCAGAACACATATATCCACACTATCTGATATGCAGCCCAAGCTTTTCAGTGAAGTCTTTCCTGGGTCAGTTTCTCCTAAAATAGATTCCATTGCATTATGAATTTCTCTATACAAACTTGTTTGCATCTATACTAGACTATAATCTCAGTAACAACAAAAGGTATTTTTTGTTTAACTAATTTGCAACAAGTTGGCCTTAACATGGCTTCAATTCTTTTTGAGTTTATTGGCAAGAGACAGAATAATTAGACCAGGGTTTTATACCCAGTTCAGTTCACTTCAGTAGCTCAGGCGTGTCCAACTCTTTCTGACCCCATGGACTGCAGCACGCCAGGCTTCCCTGTCCATCACCAACTCCTGGAGTTTACTCAAATCATTTCCATCGAGTCAGTGATGCCATCCAACTGTCTCATCCTCTGTCCTCCCTTTCTCCTCCTGACTTCAATCTTTCCCAGCATCAGGGTCTTTTCCAATGATTCAGTTCTTCACATCAGGTGGGCAAAGTATTGGAGCTTCAGCTTCAGTATAGGTCCTTCCAATTAATATTCAGGACTGATTTCCTTTAAGATGGACTGGTTGGATTTCCTTGCAGTCCAAGGGACTCTCTAGAGTCTTCTCCAGCACCACAGTTTAAACTCATCAATTCTTTGGCACTCAGCTTTCTTTATAGTCCAACTCTCACATCCATACGTAACTACTGGAAAAACCATAGCTTTGAATAGACAGACATTTATTGGCACAGTAATGTCTCTGCTTTTTAATATGTTGTCTATTTTGGTCATAGCTTTTCTCCCAAGGGGCAGGGGTCTTTTAATTTCATTGCTGCAGTCACCATCTGCAGTGATCTTGGAGCCCCCCCAAAATAAAGTCTTTCACTATTTTCATTGGTTCCCTATCTATTTCCCATATAGCACTAGAATAAACACTAGCAGGGGTATGGATTTACTCTTCCCCATTACATCTTAAGGAGCACAAAAAATCTAGCAGAAGTCTCTATCAGATTCCTGGAGAGGTACTCTGACTTTTGGACTAAGTAACTTTCAAGATGCATGACGAGGGGACCATTACAGCCTCCTCTATCTTTTTCAAAAGTAAGAGTTTAAAGGAATCAAGAAGAAGAGTAGATGGTGATTGGTCCCATCACTTCTTTCATGGATGGGCAGAGTCAGCTCTTCCCATGACATGTCTCGAGGGTAATAGTACAAATCTTGTCATTTCTGGCGTGATGTGTTATGTCAGTGTCAGGACAGAAGATCAGCATTCATGGTTGGGGAAGGCCTAGCCTCTCTTATAATGTAATCCAAGGAAAAAAGTGTAAATTTGTGATTATATCTTCTATGACATGGTGGGTGGGTGAGTTGATTCTTTACCTCAAACCTCTACCATGTTTCATTACTTAAGTAGTCAGGTCTAGCTTGTTTCCATGGATTTTACATAAAGGCTGACATCCAAATTGTCAATCTTGAAAAATAAGTCCCTTCCCTCACAATACTGGTTTAAATTTTTTCATTAATACCAACTATTGACAGCTTTTCACATGGGCAAATTTATTTTACTATCTGTATAGTCTGTGGGATAAAGCTAATAGTATTTTTACTTTTACTTTTACTATGGCATAAATGGTTTCAATATTTCTATGCTGTGTATGTGTATAATTTTAACTGTAATGTTTTAAAATGTATCGATTTATTTGCATAATATTCGATGTTTATTTTTTCTAATTTTTCATATCATAGAAAACATTATAATGAAATATACCCATAGATTTATTTAATCATTCCTTTAAGTAAAATATAGTCACAAAGTTAGGAAAAGAATAAGCAATGATTTAGATAAATCTAAGCTTAAATTTTGGTTCAGTTCTTAATTATCTGCATGACCCTGGGAAATTCTCCATACTTGAAAAATAATCATACTAATACAAATTCAAAACTTGAAAAACTCTCCCGGTGGCAGGTAGTGAATTTAAAATATCTAATAGCATTTTATCACAAACTGAAAGTAATAGTTATATATATTATAATATCATAATATCATAGAGTAAATTCCTAGTGTGAGAAATTGTATTTGAATTTGGAAATAGGCATTTATTGATATATTTATAAATTGCCTTACAAAGAAGTTATAAAATTTTCTAAGATTTTTATTATTACAGTAGTTCAAATTCTTTTCTTCCTTTCTTTGCATTTAATACAAACAGAAAAGGGATTTTTAAAGTAAAGGAGGCAGCAAGCAGAGATAAACAGAATCTCTGGAGGGGAAATTGAACAGGCATGAGGGAATGACCAGTAACATCTGACAGAAGAAGTGTCTCACTGTGGACACATGAATCTCTGGAGAACCTGATAAAGGGGCCACATTCCACTCTTTTGTGTGTTTGGGATAAAAGAGGAATTCAGTCCAAGAGTATCTAAACTGTCATGTGGAGAAAGTAGGTTTGCAATAAAGGAAAATACAGACAAGACGAAGAAAATTTTAGAGGCAATATATGAAAATTGATTCTATTTATGGTTCTTATTTTGGAGAAGGAAATGGCAACCCACTCTAGTACTCTTGCCTGGAAAATCCCATGGACTGAGGTGCCTGGTAGGCTACAGCCCATGGGGTCGCAAAGCGTCAGACACGACTGAGCTACTTCACTTCACTTCACTCACTTTATCCTTTATCAGTGGAGAAGGAAATGGCAACCCAGTCCAGTATTCTTGCCTGTAGAATCCCTTGGACAGAGGAGCCTGGCGGGCCATGGTCCATGGGGTCACAGACAGTCAGACACGACTGAAGTGACTAAGCATGTATGCATGGTTCTTATTTATATTAGCCAATTTGAAATTAGTTTATTCATTTTGAATTTTTATTTTTACTTTTTGATTTGAAAGAATAAGTAATATTAAATAAACATTTTGTGACACATTGTTTTATCTATTCATGGAACTCTACTTGAACTATAATCAATATCTTGGTATGCTCACTGACCTTGCTTAAAACAAAAGGATAAATGGATTAAGAATAATTTCATTATTTTAAGGTCCAGATTATAGTTGATCTTCTCTATCTATGGCTGCTTATAATCAGTCTGATTTCGGTGTTGATCATCTGGTGATGTCCATGTGTAGAGTCTTCTCTTGTGTTGTTGGAAGAGGAGGTTTGCTATGACCAGTGTGTTCTCTTGGCAAGACTCTATTAGCCTTTGCCCTGCTTCATTCCATATTCCAAGGTCAAATTTGACTGTTACTCCAGGTGTTTCTTGACTTCCTACTTTTGCATTCCAGTCCCCTATAATGAAAAGGATATATTTTTTGAGCGTTAGTTCTAAAAGGTCTTATGGGTCTTCATAGAACCATTCAGTTTTGGCTTCTTCAGCATTACTGGTTGGGGCATAGGCTTGGATTACTGTAATATTGAATAGTTTGCCTTGGAAACGAGCAGAGATAATTCTGTCATTTTTGAGATTGCATCCAAGTACTGCATTTTGGACTCTTTTGTTGACCATGATGGCTACTCCATTTCTTCTAAGGGATTCCTGCCCACAGTAGTAGATATAATGGTCATGAGTTAAATTCACCTATTCCAGTCCATTTTATTTCACTGATTCCTAGAATGTCTACATTCACTCTTACCATCTCCCGTTTGACCACTTCCAATTTGCCTTGATTCATGGACCTAACATTCCAGGTTCCTATGCAATATTGCTCTTTACAGCATTGGACCTTGCTTCTATCACCAGTCACATCCACAACGGGGTATTGTTTTTGCTTTGGCTCCATCCCTTCATCCTTCTAGAGTTATTTCTCCACTGATCTCCAGTAGCATATTGGGCAGCTACAAACCTGGGGAGTTCCTCATTCAGTATCCTATCATTTTGCCTTTTCATACTGTTCATGGGGTTCTCAAGGCAGCTAAAGATGGAGAAGCTCTATACAGGTAGCAAAAGCAAGACTGGGAGCTGACTGTGGCTCAGAGCATGAACTCCTTATTGCCAAATTCATAATTAAATTGAAGAAAGTAGGGAAAACCACTAGACCATTCAGATATGACCAAAATCAAATCCCTTATGATTATACAGTGGAAGTGAGAAATAGATTTAAGGGACTAGATCTGATATATAGAGTGCCTGATGAACTATGAACAGAGGTTCATGACATTGTACAGGAGACAGGGACCAAGACCATCCCCATGGAAAAGAAATGCAAAACAGCAAAATGGCTGTCTGAGGAGGCCTTACAAATAGCTGTGAAAAGCAGAGAAGCAAAAAGTAAAGGAGAAAAGGAAAGATATAAGCATCTGAATGCAGAGTTCCAAAGAATAGCAAGGAGAGATAAAAAAGCCTTCCTCAGCGATCAATGCAAAGAAATAGAGGAAAACAACAGAACAGGAAAGACTAGAGATCTCCTCAAGAATGTTAGAGATACCAAGGGAATATTTCATGCAAAGATGGGCTCCATAAAGGACAGAAATAATATGGACCTAACAGAAGCAGAAGATATTAAGAAGAGGTGGCAAGAATACACAGAAGAACTGTACAAAAAAGATCTTCACGCCCAAGATAATCATGATGGTGTGATCACTCACCTAGAGCCAGACATCCTGGAATGTGAAGTCAAGTGGGCCTTAGAAAGCATCACTATGAACAAAGCCAGTGGAGGTGATGGAATTCCAGTTGAGCTATTTCAAATCGTGAAAGATGATGCTGTGAAAGTGCTGCACTCAATATGCCAGCAAATTTGGAAAACTCAGCAGTGGCCACAGGACTGGAAAAGGTCAGTCTTCATTCCAATCCCAAAGAAAGGCAATGCCAAAGAATGCTCAAACTACCGCACAATCACACTCATCTCACCCGATAGTAAAGTCATGCTCAAAATTTTCCAAGCCAGGCTTTAGCAATATGTGAACTGTGAACCTCCAGATGTTCAAGCTGGTTTTGGAAAAGGCAGAGGAACCAGAGATCAAATTGCCAACATCCACTGGATCATGGAGAAAGCAAGAGAGTTGCAGAAAAACATCTATTTCTGCTTCACTGACTATGCCAAAGCCTTTGACTGTGTGGATCACAATAAACTCTGGAAAATTCTGAAAAAGGTGGGAATACCAGACCACCTGACCTGCCTCTTGAGAAACCTGTATGCAGGTCAGGAAGCAATAGTTTGAAATGGACATGGAACAACAGACTGGTTCCAAATAGGAAAAGGAGTGCGTCAAGGCTGTATATTGTCACCCTGCTTATTTAACTTATATGCAGAGTACATCATGAGGAACCCTGGGCTGGAAGAAGCACAAGCTGGAATCAAGATTGCCGGGAGAAATATCAATAACCTCAGATATGCAGATGACACCACCCTTATGGCAGAAAGTGAAGAGGAACAAAAAAGCCTCTTGATGAAAATGAAAGAGGAGAGTGAAAAAGTTGGCTTAACGCTCAAAATTCAGAAAACAAAGATCATGGCATCTGGTCCCATCACTTCATGGGAAATAGATGGAAAAACAGTGGAGACAGTGTCAGACTTTATTTTTTTGGGCTCCAAAATCACTGCAGATGGTGATTGCAGCCATGAAATTAAAAGATGCTTACTCCTTGGAAGGAAAGTTATGACAACCTAAATAGCATATTTAAAAGCAGAGACATTACTTTGCCAACAAAGGTCCGTCTAGTCAAGGCTTTGGTTTTTCCCATGGTCATGTATGGATGTGAGTTTTGGACTGTGAAGAAAGCTGATCGCCAAAGAATTGATGGTTTTGAACTGTGGTGTTGGAAAAGACTCTTGAGAGTCCCTTGGACTGCAAGGAGATCCAACCAGTTCATTCTCAAGGAGATCAATCCTGGGTGTTCATTGGAAGGACTGATGCTAAAGCTGAAACTCCAATAATTTGGCTGCCTCATGTGAAGAGTCGACACACTGGAAAAGACTCTGATGCTGGGAGGGATTGGGAGCAGGAGGAAAATGAGATGACAGAGAAATAGATGCCTGGATGGCATCACCAACTCGATGCACATGAGTTTGGGTGAACTCCGGGAGTTGGTGATGGACAGGGAGGCCTGGCGTGCTGTGATTCATGGGGTCGCAAAGAGTCGGACAGGACTGAATAACTGAGCTGAACTGAAAGTCCCTGTGTGTTTGTCGCTCAGTTGTGTCCAACTCTTTGGGGCCTTGTAGACTATAGCCCACCAGGCTCTTCTGTCCATAGAATTTTCCAGGCAAGAATACTGGGTTGGGTTGCCACTTCCTTTTCCAGGGGATCTTCCCGAGCCAGGGATTGAACCCAGGTCTCCTGCATTGCAGGTGGATGCTTCACTGTCTGAACTACCAGGGAAGCCCTAACTAAAGTCCATAGAAGTTTCTATAAGAGATTATTTAAACTTTCTCAGACAGCAAAGTTACTGAATTATCCCTTGTGCAGTTTGAAAATTTAATGAGATGTGCAAAGTAAATATTTAATTGGATTTCTTTTCTGATTACTCAGGTATTTGTACTTGAAATCTCCTATTTCTCTCTCCCTTATTAAAAAACTAATACCAATGAGAAAATGATAATCTGTCTTAACAACACTTTTACTGAGGTAAGTTTTGCATTTAGGTTAACAATTTGACAAAGAAGATCAATCTTGGAAATTGCTAATTTATTCAAAACACCCTGTCTGTGACAACAGTACTGCCTATATTCCTGAAGAAAGGAGCCACAGCCCTCTTGGAACTTCTAAGCACATAAAAAAAGCGTAGCAATGAAAAACTCCAGTCCAGGTCATTTCAATTTTCATAGCAGTAACCTGCTCAGAGGTTAAAGCGTCTGCTTCCAATGCGGGAGACCCGGGTTCTATCCCTGGGTCGGGAAGATCCCCTGGAGAAGGAAACGGTAACCCACTCCAGTATTCTTGCCTGGAGAATCCCATGGACGGAGAAGCCTGGTAGGCTACAGTCCACGGGGTCGCAAAGAGTCGGACACGACTGAGCGACGGAACGGAACGGACGGGAACACACTATCAATGATCAGATATTTCCCTTTACTGTTGCTACATGGCTTGAAATGGTAAATACTTTATGATTCTGTCACATCCATGTATTCTAATACATTGATAATATTCCAAAAAATAAGGGCTTCCCTGGTATCTCTGTTGGTAAACAATCCACCTGCAATGCAGGAGACCCCTGTTAGATTCCTGAATCAAAATGATCCCCTGGAGAAAGCATAGGCTACCCACTCCAGTATTCTTGGGCTTCTCTGGTGGCCCAGCCAGTGAAGAATCTACCTGCAAAGTGGGAAACCTGTGTTGTATACCTGGGTTTTGAAGATCTCCTGGAGGAAGGCATGAATATCTATTCCAGTGTTCTCCTATGGAGAATCCTATGGACAGAGGAGCCTGGGAGGCTACAGTCCTTGGGGGTCGCAAACAGTCAGACACTACTAAGCACAGCACATAGTTTTATTCTAGATGACTTAGCTTATTTTCAGAATAATGTACTCATTATTCCTGTGATTCTTCTCTTCTAGGAAGGTTTGGGAAGACATCATTACACTAAATCCGTGTAGTTTTTTTTTTTTTTTTTTACCTTTTTGGCTGTGTGCAACAGGTGGCATCTTAGATCTCTGACTAGAAATTGAACCCATGCTCCCTGCATTGGGAGCATGGGTATTAACCATTGGACCACCAGGGAAGTCCCCAATTAGTCACTTAAAGATCAATGTAACCTCAAGATTGACTTCTTTATTCAGAGAAAAATATATTTATTATATACATCTGCATAGTCTCTTCATATATGATCTAATAAAATGTTTAAGTATTCAGAGTTAATATAAAAGAAGTGCAAGTATTTGAACTTTTACAATACAGAATTCAATAGCTAACTACATGTGTTTAATTTTAAAGTACTAAACATGGAGAAAGGTTCCTAAGCACGATCTGTAAGATTAAGATTGTAAGAATGAAATGCTTCACATTTTCAGTTGTTGAGGAACAAAGACAGGTGAATTGAAGATCCTGATAACCGAACTCATGGCCTCTTTTTCCTAGAAGTCTCTAAAATGACATTCTTTTAACATAATTAATACTATCTAATGGCTGCTTTAGTCTTTGTCTATACTATATGTATACATGCATGCTCAGTCACTCAGTTGTGTCCGACTCTTTGTGACCCTATGGACTATATGTAGCCCACCAGGCTCCTCTGTCTATGGAATTTTCCAGACAGAAATATAGGAGTGGGTTGTTACTTCCTACTCAAGGGGATCTTCCTGACCCAGGGATCAAACCTGCATCTCTTGCATTAGCAGGCAGATTCTTTACTATTGCACCACCTGGGAAGTCACTGTTCAGTTCAGTTGCTCAGTCCTCTCCGACTTTTTGTGACCCCATGGACTGCAGCATGCCAGGCCTCCCCGTCCATCACCAACTCCCAAAGTTTACACAAACTCAAGTCCATCGAGTCAGTGATGCCATCCAACCATCTCATCCTCTGTCATCCCCTTCTTGTCCTGCCTTCAATCTTTCCCAGTATCAAGGACTTTTTCATTTAGTCAGTTCTTCACATCAGGTGTCTAAATTATTGGAGCTTCAGCTTCAACATCAGTCCTTCCAATGAATACTCAGGACTGATTTCCTTTAGGATGCACTGGTTGAATCTCCTTGCAGTCCAACGGACTCTCAAGAGTCTTCTCCAACACCACAGTTCAAAAGCATCAGTTTTTTGGCACTCAGCTTTCTTTATAGTCCAACTCTCACATTCATACATGACTACTAGAAAAACCATAGCTTTGACTAGATGGACCTTTGTTGGCAAAGTAACGTCTCTGCTTTTTAATATGCTATGCTGTTCATAACTTTTCTTCCAAGGAGCAAGTGTCTTTTAATTTCATGGCTGCAGTCACCATCTGCAGTGATTTTGGAGTCCCCCAAAATAGAGTCTGTCACTGTTTCCACTCTTTCCCCATCTATTTGCCATGAAGTGATAGGACTGGATGCCATGATCTTAGTTTTGTGAATGTTGAGTTTTAAGCCAACTTTTTCACTCTTATCTTTTACTTTCATCAAGAGGCTCTTTAGTTCTTCTTCCACTGTATATGGACTATATTCAATAAATTGTAATTACATTCTTTTCCAAATTTGTTGATAAGAAGACTTAATCCCATTTTCCAAATATTTTATTAAAGGTTAATCTGTCAACATATGAGGATGAAAGTTTAAGATATTTCTGTTTATCTTTTAGTACATATTGGAAGAGTTCAATCTCCTTAAGTTATAAGGTCTTTCTAAGGTTATCCATTTTTTTTCTTTTTTTTAAGGTTATCCACTTCTAACTATATGAGTCTATTTTAATCAGATTAGAGTTACCATTTTTCTATTTTTACAAAGCAAAAGTAAGCTTTCGACATTTTTTAGACTGTTCTTGATGTAAATTACAATTTCATCATTCAGTTTAGCCCATTATCGCCACAGGAAATAACAATAATAAAACATTATTAGAAATTAAAGCTGTATCACAATAACTCTTAGCCTTATCAAAATACATAGTAATTCTTAGTCATACTACAAATACCTAGACATAGAGATACTGAAATCTAAAATGATAGATCTTATTACTTCATGAAATTGAGTGAGAAAAAAAGTTGAGTAAAACAAGAATTTTCTCATAAAACAGTTTCAACTGAGCTTAAACCAATGCTAATTGTATATATTATACACACGTTAACTGCAACACACTAAACTGGACACCATACTATGTCATTTCTGTGAGAATAACTGCAGTGTATACTTTATTCTACTTTTACTATGCTAATTGTTCAAGGCGCACAGTTAGACTTTTGGCACGATAGTGTTAAAGGTGAATCTTCTTATTTCTGAAGTCAGGTACCATTACTTGCTTTTAGCTTGCTTTCATATTGCAAACTTAAGTTTAAATTTCCTTTCCATGTAAAACAGATATTTACTGCTTTGAAATCTTGCATAAAAATATCTAAATATCTTCAGGAGGGGGAACTTATGTAAACCCGGGGCAAATTCATATCAATGTATGGCAAAACCAACCAATATAATATTGTAAAAAAAAAAAAAAAATCTAAATATGACTAATCAAATAATGAGGACAGTTTTTTTGTGAAGCCTAGGACTTCAATACTGACTACTATATTCCCATAACATTTAGTAGCTTAATTAGCTATATATTAACTTAATCTGCAATTTTTAAAAATACAGTACTGATTTAGGTTTCTTTACATTAACTTAGAAAACTGATGTATCAACTTTCAAGGAGCATAGGAGTAGTACTAAAACAACTCCAACTCAACACTTTAATAACACACCTTTTGAAAAAGTGTCAATTTTCTTTCATGATTTTTCACTCTATCTTTTAAAATGTATTGTCAAACTTTACATTCTGTGGTTTGTTGAACTAAAACAATAAATAAAACAGAAGTACTTCTTTTTAAACTGAGCGTGGTCCTTGATGTTGATATCCTACTCTGGGAACAAGACCTGATGACCACTCAGTTTCCTCTTACTACCTATCTCTTAACAATATTGGTCTAATTGTGTCTATTGTTACACAGATGCATTAACCACCCTTAAAAATATCACTTTTATATGAAAATCAGGATAGTTTCATAGGAGGATGTGGTGGTCTTCAAGGTGAATATCTTTTTCTCTAGAAACTATAAAGGGAATACATGAATATGTAACTATCAACATCAACATTTAGATTTTTAACAATTATTGAGAACTTAATTACATGCAGAACAAAGCCAAAATCACTTTCAGATATTAACTCAAGCATGAGATCCTCTGAGGTAGGCACTGTTATTTTTGTGATGGTATAATTAAGATAATTGAGCCACAAGGACAATAAATTATGCCTATGTTCACATAACTAAGAGGTGAGAAGCCAAAATGCTAATTCAAGTATGTGTCAGAGATCAGATTAGTAAGGATAAAACATTTTAAGCTTTTGTCTTTATTAAAACCTTAGCTCATTTTTATTTTTATATAATACATATTTGTACATATCCCTTAGTTCTAAAAGACTTAGAGAAAAGACACCTCTCAGCTCTATGTGTCCTCATCTGGTCCCATCACTTCATGGGAAATAGATGGAAAAACAGTAGAAACAGTGTCAGACTTTGTTTTTTTGGGCTCCAAAATCACTGCAGATGCTGATTGCAGCCATGAAATTAAAAGACGCTTGCTCCTTGGAAGGAAAGTTATGACCAACCTTGATAGTATATTAAAAAGCAGAGACATTACTTTGCCAACCAAGGTCCGTCTAGTCAAGGCAATGGTTTTTCCCGTGGTCATGTATGGATGTGAGAGTTGGACTGTGAAGAAGGCTGATCGCCGAAGAATTGATGCTTTTGAACTGTGGTGTTGGAGAAGACTCTTGAGAGTCCCTTATACTGCAAGGAGATCCAACCAGTCCATTCTAAAGGAGATCAATCCTGGATGTTCATTGGAGGGACTGATGCTAAAGCTGAAACTGCAATACTTTGGCCACCTCATGTGACGAGCTGACTCACTGGAAAAGACTCTGATGCTGGGAAAGGCTGGGGGCGGGAGGAGAAGGGGACGACGGAGAATGAGATGGCTGGATGGCATCACCGACTCTGTGGACATGAGTTTGAGTGAACTCAGGGAGTTGGTGATGGACAGGGAGGCCTGGCGTGCTGTGATTCATGGGGTCGCGGAGAGTCGGACATGACTGAGCGACTGAACTGAACTGAACTCAGAGACAAGAACTTTCAATTCCTTATGGCAATTTCTCTGAAACTTGTCAATGTCTGTCTTTGGAATTTTGTAGTGTGAAAATAATCAAGGTGTTGGTAGCATTAAATCTATTTCACTGTCTAGATTTTTGGTTTGTTGTTCAGTTGCTTAGATATGTCCGACTCTTTGTGACCCCATGAGCTGCAGCACACCAGGCTTCCCTGTCTTTCACCATCTCCCTGAGTTGGCTCAAGCTCAAATCCATTGAGTCACTGATGGCATCCAACCATCTCTTCATCTGTCATTACCTTCTCCTCCTGCCTTCAATCATCCCCAGCATCAAGGTCTCTTCCAATGAATCAGCTCTTCACAGCAGGTGGCCAAAGTATTGTAAATTCAGCTTCAGCACTATTCCTTCCAATGAATATTCAGGGTCATTTCCTTTAGGATTAACTGGTTTGATCTCCTTGGTGTCCAACAGACTCTCAAGAGTCTTCTCCAACACCGTAATTCAAAAGCATCAATTCTGGGGCACTCAGCCTTCTTTATGGTCCAACGCTCACATTCATACATGACTACTGGGAAAACTATTGCTTTGACTATATAACCCTTTGTAGGCAAAGTAATGTCTCTGCTTTTTAACATGCTGTGTAAGATGGTCATAGCTTTTCTTTCAAGGAGCAAGTGTCTTTTAATTTCATGGCTGCAGTCACCATCTGCAGTGATTTTGGAGCCCAAGAAAATAAAGTCTGTCATTGTATCCATTGTTCCCCCATCTATTTGCTATGAAGTGATGGTACTGTATGCCATGATCTTCATTTTTTGAATATTGAGTTTTAAGGCAGCTTTTTCACTCTCCTTTTTCACCTTCATGAAGAGGCTCTTTAGTTCCTCTTCGCTTTCTGCCATAAGGTGTTGGCATCCGTATATCTGAGGTTATTGATATTTCTCTTGGCAATCTTGATTCCAGCTTGTGTATGACCATAGAATACTAAGTATATTAATTTTTAGACATGGAAATTCTGCTCTCACTATATGATTCAGTCATTGATCAAGTAAAAAAGTGCATTATGTACATAGAATATTTTATCTCATTTCAAGAAATTAAAATGTCTGTGTTTTTATGTTTGTAAAGGTCAATGCATCCATATCTCTTTACTGAAGCAGCTGAAATATATTTCATGAACCTCTAAGTAAACTGTTTTCATGAGGGTGTGTTAGAATATAGTTTTTTTATTTTTTTAATTTTGGATATCATATATAGTTTCCATGATGTAGTAAACAAAGCTATTCACAAATAGGAATAATTGGACAATTTTCATGACTGTTTCAGCACCACTTATAAAGAGAATGTGCTGTGTGCTTAGTCACTCAGTCATGTCAGACCCTTTGTGACCCCATGGACTGTAGCCTGCCAGGCTCTTCTGTCCATGGTGATTTTCCAGGCAAGAATACTGGAGTGGGTTGCCATGCCTTCTTCCAGGGGATCTTCCCAACCCAGAGATCGAATCCAGGTCTCCCTCATTGCAGGAGAAGTCTTTACCGTCTGAGCCACCAGGGAAGCCCTATAAAGAGGATATATTGCCTTTACTCATTTATAGTCTGAAGAACAGGGCTTCTGAGGTTACTCTGTGAGGTGTCAGCCACACCTGCTAGGTCTATCGGAAAGGTAACATTGCTTGTAGAAGACCTAGCTGAGTCTGCCGTGTGATTTAAATGGCTCCTTTATTGAGATGGGTTTCCCTTGTGACTCAGCTGGCAAAGAATGAGATGAACTCATTTGTATTTATTAATATCATATATGATTGCATGTGCATGCTAAGATGCTTCATTCATGTCTGACTTTGTGCGACCCTATGGATTCTAGCCCACCAGGCTCCTTTGTCCATGTGGATTCTCCAGACAAGAATACTGGGGTGGGTTGCGATTCTCTCCTCCAGGGAATCTTCCCAACACAGGGATCAAACCCCTGCCTCTTATCTCCTGCATAGGCAGGCACGTTCTTTACCGCTAGCACCACCTGGGATGATGTTTGTACTGGGGTGCATTATATCACAGATGGTCACTGGCTTAAAGATGTTTTGACTTTAAGTTTTCTGAGTTTATGATACTGTAAAAGCAATATGCATTCAGTAGAAATTGTGCTTCAAATTTTGAGTTTTGATCTTTCCCAGGTTTCTGATATGCAGTACAATTCTCTTGTGATGCTGGGCAGTGGCAGCTACCACAGTTCCTAGGCAGCCTTGCAATCCTGAGGCTAAACAACTGACACACTTACAACCATTCTGAACCCTTTCATCACTTTTTTTTTTAAACTTTCAGTACAATATTCAATAAATTACATGAAATACACAACACTTTATTAAAAAAATAATATTTTGCCTAATTCTAGGTTGATGTAAATGTTCTCATCTCTTTCAGGGTAGGCTAGCCTAAACTATGATGCTCTGAGATTAGGTATACTAAATGGATTTTCCATTTATGATATTGTCAACTTTTGGTGGGTTCATCTAGATGATCCCCATCATAAGTCAAGGAAAATCTGCATGTTATGTCGTTTTGTATTGCTTTTGTCTTTCAGTTCTTCTCTCTGTGAAACTTTCTTTTTCTTTTGTTTTGCAGAATGGTTTTTATTTTCCCCACTATTTAGTAATGTTATAAAGTTATATGGTACTTTTAATATTACATTTATTTAAGAAAAATGTATAATTATTGCTGAGGACCCTTACATTTTCCTCTGTCACCTGTTTTATCAATACTATTTTTCTTGCTTTTGTTTTTACTGCTGTACATGGTAATATATACTGCTGCTTTATTTGTCAACTTTAATAATAATTTTTCACACTCAATTATTGCAAAGTGGACCACTACAAAATTTTAGTTCCTCAGTTATTTTGTCTTCACCTATTTTTGTCATTTTTAGGGTTGAAATATTCACATCTGCTTATTCACTTTAATTCCCACATTATGTCAAAAATATATCCAGTTATATATATGTATATATATATAAATAGAGAGAGAAAATTCAAAATCAGTATTCTGAGAGAATATAGTATCCTAGTTTTTACTTAGTTGCCTGATCTATATCTGCAGTAATATCTTCAAAAAAAGTTCAAGGGAAAATATTCTTAAGGGTTTTTAGAGCCACACAAATGTAAACTGAAAAGTATGTTCTTTTAGTATATTTAAGATATAATTTCATTCTTTAACAGTTTCCATTATAAGTGGCTTAGAAAATTATTCTCTGTTATTTGATCCATGTAGAGAAATATACCCCATGACCTTTGACATGTGACTATACTTCTGCCCAACTAGTCAGGATATACTTTTCAATCTACTTAGTACTGGATATGTTTTGGCCAGTCGATGTTAGTTTGTAAGACTAAAAGTGAACCTTTAACTGTGCTTGTATGATTTGGGTTGATCTCTTGTGACCTACATTAGGAAGAGCATGCTCCAGGTAGCTGCTGCCATTTCTGACACTGATCTAGAATGAAGACACAGAGTCAGTCTTACCTGACTGGAAGTGTGATGCTCAGACTTGTCCAGCTGTTAAGCCCTCCTAAGATCATCTGAACCATAGCAGACTTACCAGGCCCATGAAATAGAAAAATATAGAATCATTGCAATAAGCCATTGAAATTTTGAAATGCTTACCTACCAGAATTGCAGGAATGACTAACATTGTTTCTGTTAAACTGTTAACTATCTTTTTACATATTCCTTCATTGAGCTTTTCTTTTCTATCTTCTGACTCCTATAAGACTTTTTCATTGTCTTAGTATTGCACCACCTTCCTGTTGGGTTTCCCTGATAGCTCAGTTGGTAAAGAATTTTCCTGCAATACAGGCGACTCCGGTTTGATTCCTGGGTCAGGATCCCCTGGAGAAGGGATAGGTTACTCACTCCAATATTCTTGGGCTTCCCTTGTGGCTCAACTGGTAAAGAATTTGCCTGCAGTGTGGGAGACCTGGGTTCGATCCCTGGATCGGGAAGATCCCCTGGAGAAGGGAAAGTCCACCCACTTCAGTATTCTGGCCTGGAGAATTCCGTGGACTGTGTGGGGTCGCAAAGAGTTGGACAGGACTGAGCGACCGACTTTCACTTTCCTGTTGTGTTTCTAAGAGTTATTTTCTTTATATTTATTCTTACTGACAGAATTTTTTGGGTCTTCAACTTCTGTTAATCCATTCATATAATTTTTAAATTTCTATTTTAAAATATCCATTTTAATCTTTAAATAATCTCCCATTCTCTAACATTGTTTTCAAATCTTTGCATCATGGTTGTCTACTGTTCACATCTGATCACCCTCTGTGCTTTTCACTTTCATGCTACTTCTGATCAATGATATCTCTTTTGTATTTACTTGTTTTTCTCTGGGTGCAATATATTCAGTATGAACGTCAGTAGAGATAATTTTAATACTTTGCTAGTGTGCTGCCTGTTGTTGCTGTTGTCTGCCTCCTTCTTTTGGCTCTTCTAGTTCTCCTGATATTCCTCTACCTCCTCTTACTTCTTGGCCTCGTTTTTCTTATTTTTCTTCTCCTTCTTCAGCATCGTTTCCATCTGTGTCTTCTGAAACTTCCTATCTGACTCCCTGCCCCCCCCTCATTTCTTTACAACTAGATTGAAGTGAAGTGAAGTGAAGTCGCTCAGTCGTGTCCGACTCTTTGTGACCCCGTGGACTGTAGCCTACCAGGCTTCTCTGTCCATGGGATTCTCCAGGCAAGAATACTGGAGTGACAACTAGATTACTCCTTAGCAAACTAGTTCCACGATGACTGAAGTGAAACTTCTCTCTAATCATATTTAACAATTTCCTCTTCTCCACTTAGTTTTTTAAAAGATCGCTCTTCTTTTCTACATCTTCACACCCCTCCAGGACTTTCCATAGTTGTATTATTCCTTATTCTTTTTGATGCAGTCTTGGAGAATGTTTGTTTTCCCTTGAGCTTCCACTTAAATCGGTTTTCTCACATTGATTCTTCTTTCTCACTAATTCTCCTCTGTATCTATGTAGTTTTATTCTGTGACCTTCCTTCATAGAGAACATTACATCATTAACTTATTTGAATAAGTAGTAATCTATTTCAACAAAATTCAAATATTCTTTGAAATATTTAAAAAATGTTCTTTCTGCTGTCTTAGTGTGACTCTTTTCTATATTTCCTTACAGTATTATTGTATCTATACATAATAATTTATTTTATTTTGTTATTAATTAGTGAATGAAATAGATTTTTCCAGAGATTCTATTTGAAGGCAGTTTGAGATAATTATAAAGAGAAGGAGCCAGATCAAACTTTCAGTGTCGGTAACCAAAAGGTATATTTTTTCCCCCAAATTACAGCCTTAACCAGATTGGTTTTTCTGAGTGCCTTGTCTGTGACATTTTTGTAGAAACTTGTACCCTCAGTTCTCACCAAAGCATGTCCTAGGGAAGTTCTGACAGAGTTCAAGCTCATGTCACTTTTCAACTTATTTCAAAAACAGCACGGTCTTCTTTAATCATTTCATAACAAGCCTTTACCTTCATAAAGTATATTTTCTAGTCCTTTTTAAAACCCCTTACCCTTGGACCCTTTCAATACCCTATCACATTTTCTCTGCTTCTTTCTCTTTAGATTCTACATATCTTGGCTCTTTCTAACAACCTCTACTAAAAACTGGAGCTTTTGATTCTGTCTTCTAGTTCTACTGCAAATGAAATGTGAACATGTTTTCTTTTCTTTTGTCATTCTCCTTGTTGCTTTTCTGAAGGTAAAAGATGGTGACTGAGAGGTTGTATTCAAATAAGAAATTCTGTTAATAAATCATTTTATAGTTTTTAGTATTCATTTTTAAAGTTAAATCAGTAATTCAAATTATATAACAAGACTTTTAAATTTAAATTAAAACTAGGTTTTGAATCAGAGGCAACATAACTTAACAAATTGTTTATAATTTATATATTTTGTGCTCTGAAGATACTGAATTTTTGGAATTTGATTCATCAGTTATATGTAAGAGACACACTTAGATTTTTTTATTTCAATGATCTTTATTTTGTGATTTTCAGGGGAATAATGAAATAAAGAAACTTGACTCTCCAGTGAAAATTTAAGGTATCCTAGATAGATTTCTCTTTAAAACACCTTATCAATAATCTGCCATAATTGTGAATTTGTTTCCTGATGGTTCTGTCTTTCTTCTCCATGATTCATCTATTAATGTCTTCTTTAAACTTCATTTTACCTTGCAACGTTTGATTGCTAAAGACCCTCTCTACAACCTCTCACTATCATCCATCCCTCTTCATGTTTCCCAGCTTCATCCACATTTAGATGCCTGGATTCTTGCTCTATACCCTCACTAAAATTCTCCCAAAACTGCTTATTAGTTATTTCATTCAAATGACACCATTAACCATTGAGTGACAATGTAGGCATTTTAACCTCGATTTACATAGAAGAAAAAATAAAAACATAATCAAAACTCTAAAATGTAGTAGTCTGAAACTGAACTCCAGAATTATGAACTTTAGCTCATGGTTTTTAAACTTTTGTGCTTTATGCTCTAGCACCATCTATATTATAATGTAAGTTTCATGCAGTTTTCAGTTAAAGAGTATTTTTTAGAAATGTACATTATTTTCATGCTTAATCTATGAGGATGTAAGATCAAGTAGAATAAGTCAGAATTTGAAAAAATGTAATATTTTTCATTTTCTTTAATTTTTAAGGAGTTTCCAATTCATTCAGCTGCAAAGAGTACTTCAACCTGACAAATAAAAGAACAGTTCAGCGAAAACTTAAAAAAAATCACCTGCTATCAAAGATTAGAGAGAATGATGATGCATACCTAGAGTAAGTTGGTTTTGCTCTGACATCACAAATTGGGTGACAAGCCATCCAAAGATGTAAGAAAAAACTATATAAGCAATAGAATGTACAAAATTTGTGGTTGTCTCCTCTAATTATGCAAAAGGAGTTATTGGAATTTAGAAAATCTATTTCCCCTGGTTTCAGTTATCTGAGTTATCTGCTATGTTGCTGTAGAACAATCCACCCCAAAATTTAGAGGACTAAAACAGAGCTATTTATTATTTATGAATAACTTTGTAGGTTAGTTGGGCCCAGTTGGGCAATTCTTCTGCTACATGTGATGTTTAATGAGGCTGCAGGCATCCAGAGACTCAGCTGTGTTGGAAATGTTCAAGATGACTTCTGCACACAGCTGGCAGGTGATGCTAGTCGTTGGCTTGGAAATGAGCTAGGGCAGTTGACCAGAGGCCCTTGTTCTTCCAATGTAGTCTGAGCTTCTCTGAGGTCGGAAGGAGGATTTGAAACTTTCCAAAAGTGGAAGCTGAAGATTTTTTAAAGCCTAACTTCAGGGTTGAAGCAGTCTCTCTTTTGCTAAAATCTGTTCTCGAGACAAATCTCAGGTCCACCCAGATTAAAGGGGAGTTAAAATATACTCTACCTTTTGATGGGACAAATGGTAAATAATTTGTTTCTATCTTTTATTCCCAAATGCCTCTTAATAAAACCTAACTCCAAAGACTAGTATTTCACTATGGACCATCCCCAAATCTAGTCTGATAGTCAACACCGAACAATAAATTTTTTATTCTAGTATTTTTGAGGTGTTTTTATTGTTTATTTAATTCAGTGTGTTTCCATCAAGATTTAGGAGTTATAACACATGTCTTATTAATTTTCAAACATATTATCCAATCACAAATAATTTAAATAAAATTACTATTATACTTCTGATACCAGGAAGCTGACACTGTTAAAGTTAAATTAGAGGATATATTGTTATTCTGGAACTCCCTAAAACAGGTAATTTCCCATCAGCATTATAGCTTATTTTTGATGAAGTTCCACTGATAATCTGGCATAATTGTTTAGGATGTTCCATCTAATTTCACACTTAATAGGAAACTGTGTAAGCAAGAAGAGCCAACATGTTTCCCATCTGTCCTTTGGAAACATTCAGGGAAGGTATCTCATAAAATCCTAATCATTAGAAGGACAGAAATGGAAGAGGAATGTAATTATTGTATTTAAAATTGTAACTGAGAATATTTGCTAATACTAATGTTGAATTATAAGATTTATATTTAATGAATGAAAATTAATTTTATGAAATACAGGTGATTATTTAATATAGGTATACTTGGAGAAGGAAATAGCAACTCACTCTAGTATTCCTTCCTGGGAAAGCTCATGGACAGAGGATCCTGGTAGGCTACAGTCATGGGGTTGCGAGGGAGTTGACATGATTTTGTGACTAAAACAAAAACAATAGTAGGTATACTAGGACATAAGTCTCTTGAATCTAAGTGTGATTATCATGACTGTGCTATTAATATGGAGGTCTTTTTGGCTGGAATTATTCTCAGAACTATTTACTATATCACTGCTATGCCTATACTACTTCAGATTTACATGAGCAATAACAGCTTTAAAAAATTCTTAAAAAAAAATCACCCTTCTCTAAAATTGTCAAATTAATTTCCTAGGCAACTATTTATACTATAATTTCAAATACTTTATGGGAATGGAGTTATATAGAGTGTAACCTTTTAAAACGAACATTTTTCACTTAGTATAATTCTCCTAGAGTTATCCATATTGGTGTACACTACAATAATTTGTTACCTCCTCATTGCTGAGTAGTGTTCCATGGTAAGGATGTACTACAATTTGTTTAGTCATTCACTTGTTGAAAGACAATAGGACAGATAAAATTTTTAGCTTTAATGAATAAAAGTGCTATGAATATTCATGTGTAGGTATTTGTGTGAAATTAAGTTTTTATTTTTCTGAGATATACAGCCAAGAATGAAAAGGTTGTGTCATGTGGTAGTTACATGTTTATGTTCTTAACAAACTGCTAAATTGTTTTCTGCAACAGTATTTAAATTATTTTTGAAAAAATTGGACATGTCAGCTGATATTTTTATATGACAACAATATATAAATGTAATGAGGATTCTTGGATATTTCTGAAATTACTAAACTGTTTTGCCATTACATCATTTTATTGTATAAAATATCTTTCTAAAATATCTTAAATAACTATGCCATATAATATAGTTTCAGTATACTTTGGCAAAATGATTTCTTAAAGCTCAATAACCTTTATCATGATTTTCATTATTTTTAATGACTTCAATTAAAACAAAGCCAAAAAGTCCGTGCAGTAATCAGGTTGACATTGAGCAGTCAAGAGAAGAGATATAATTGAGAAAACTGCAAAAAGTAATTGTATGTCAAGTAACATATTAAAGCCTTAATTACAATGATTGGTACAAGAGAATAAATAATGGTGGACTCAATTTTTACAGAAATTTTAATGGTTCTGTATGGCACGTCAAGAAGAATCTAAACTACAAATTTAAGTATGAAAATACTATAGTTATTAAATAAAATGGATTCAAGGAATTAGACTTAATCTGAAATAATCAATTTGTGTTCTTTAGGTAGATTTCTTATTACTATCATATTTCCGATTTTTACTGTATGTTTTTCTGGTCTGTGATAATAATCAATGTAGACAAATTTATTTGAATTTTAAATGGAGAATAATGACTAAATGAATGTCAGATGAATATTATAGTGATATACAGTGACACTATTCTTGTGAAAGTTTTTTTGGATAAACAGTATTCGTAAGGAATATAAACATATTTCTCTGGGCATGCTTTAATGCTGATTTTTAGAATATAATTTCAAGAAGTCCAAATATAATGGGTACATTCTGAGATTGGCCTGAATTCTGTTAACACACAATTATATGTACAAACACAGGATTATACACGCACACACATAAACACATATACAGATAGTTGCTTTTTGACTTCTCTCATAAAGAGGTCTGATGTTCCTGCCGAAAAAGCAGACATTTGCTCCTTATGGCCCAACAGGAGACAGCACAGGATTTTGCATTATTTCCCCACACTCCAATTTCCACAGAGTAGCATAAAGAGTACCAGAGGTTTTCCTGGACATGCAGTGGGTCTGGGCACGGAAGTGAGATGAGAGGGAGAGAAGAGAGCCCAGAAGTAAGAGATTCCAATCTTACATAGGGTCTGCTGGCATATCTGTCCCTCTCCCTTCTGGAAACATATAGAGAGGAACCTTATCTTTGCTTCTATAATATAAACAAGCTCTCTTTGGGAAGGGTTAGGAGACATTTCCAGTTTTTCATAATCTTGAAGGGCAAGTAAATAGTTCTAGAGGTAAGCAGAAAGAGTCCTCTTTTTACTACAGCTTATCATTTCCCTTTGCCCGGAATGTGCGGGACATCTAGGAACACAGAGAAGCCCAAGGAGCACTTTCTTCCCAATTATTCACATCCTTGTCTGACGTGGACTGGCCCCTGTTAACTCATCCTGAGTATATGCCACTCTGTCGACTACTCTGATTAATATAATCCACACTGTCTGGTACCACATCTGTTCAGGCTGCCTTATAAACACTTATTTAATGACTCATGTGGCCTTCAATTTTCCTTTTAAAAATGTCTCTAACAGTATTCCATTTCTATTGCCTTAAGTTTTGTGTGAAACTGTGAAGAGTCTTAAATTTGACCTTATTTACAAGCTAACAAGTTAGCCTGCCAGTTTTATAACATACACTGAGAAAAACATTGCACCTCTGGATCGAAGGACAAAACATTTATTACTCGAAGAAAAACAAAAGAAAACAAATATGAACTAAACCAGCCAGAGCAGTGTCTTGAGTTGGTTCACCACACCCCAGTTTTCCCACAGGGCACCTGATAGCCATACTGTCATACAAACATACACTCAGTTTGGACCTCAAAAGAGGAAATTTAAAAGTGTGAGACAAATATTGGTTGCTAATACATCTGCCTATCCTATCCTCTGGAGAAGAAAACACAAAGACTTTCCCAGTGGAGACGCAGATTTGACCCCTGGGTCAGGAAGATCCCCTGGGGAAGGAAATGGCAACCCACTCCTGTATTCCTGCTTAGAAAATCCGTGGGGCAGAGGAACCAGTCAGACTACAGTCCAGTAGGTCGCGAAGAGCCAGACACGATCGAGCACATGGTACAATAAAACAATACATATGTAAACAAGTCTTTGAAGTGTTTATAGTCCTGCAGATGTAAAGAGAGAGAGAGAGTTTCTTTTTTTATGAAAACTTATCAGTTTTCTTTATTCAGAATATATGGCCCATGCAGGGATACTGAAGAATCCAAGGAAAAGTTTCTCCATGGGTAATGAAACAGCACTGTAGAAAATCAGAGGAATATACATATATGATAAAATCCATGTCTAATTATATGAAGGATTAAAGTCTACACAGAGCTCTTATAGAATAGAAAAGTCAATATGTTAGATGACACGTTTAAACTATTATAAAGCAAGAAATGGAGTAGCCATCACAGTCAACAGAAGGTTCTGAAATGCAGTACTTGAATGCAGTCTCAAAATGATAGAATGAAATCTGTTCATTTCCAAGGCAAACAATTCAATATCACGGTAATCCAAGTCTATGCCCCAAACTGTAATGCTGAAGAAGCTGAAGTTGAACAGTTCTATGAAGACCTACAAGACCTTCTAGAACTAACACCCAAAAAACATCTCCTTTTCATTATAGGGGACTGGAATTCAAAAGTAGGAATAAAGAAACACGTGGAGTAACAGGCAAATTTGGCCTTGGAGTACAGAATGAAGCAGGGCAAAGTCTAATAGAGTTCTGTCAAGAGAATGCACTGGTCGTAGCAAACACCCTCTTCCAACAACACAAGAGAAGACTCTACACATGGACATCACAAGATGGTCAACACCAAAATCAGATTGATTATATTCTTTGCACCCAAAGATGGAGAAGCTTTATACAGTCAGCAAAAAAAAGACAGGGAGATGACTGTGGCTCAGATCATTGAACTCCTTATTGCCAAATTCAGACTGAAATTGAAGAAAGTAAGGAAAACCACTAGACCATTCAGGTATGACCTAAATCAAATCCCTAATGATTATACAGTGGAAGTGAAAAATAGATTTAAGGGACTAAATCTGATAGACAGAGAGCCTGATGAACTAGGGATGGAGGTTCATGACATTGGACAGGAGGCAGTTATCAAGACCATCCCCAAGAAAAAAGAAATGCAAAAAACCAAAATGGCTGTCTCAGGAGGCCTTACAAATACTTATGAAAAGAAGAGAAGCAAAAAGCAAAGGAGAAAAGGAAAGATATACCCATTTGAATGCAGAGTCCCAAAGGATAGCAAGGAGAGATAAGTGCAAAGAAATAGAGGAAAACAATAGAATGGGAAAGACTAGAGATCTCTTCAAGAAAATTAGAGATACCAAGGGAACATTTCATGCAAAGATGGATACAATGAAGGACAGAAATGGTATGGATCTAACAGAAGCAGAAGATATTAAGAAGAGGTAGCAAGAATACACAGAACTGTATAAAAAAGATCTTCACGACCTAGACAATCATGATGGTATGATCACTCACCTAGAGCCAGACATCCTGGAATGTGAAGTCACATGGGCCTTAGGGAGCATCACTATAAACAAAGCTAGTGGAGGTGATGGAATTCCAGTTGAACTATTTCAAATCCTAAAAGATGATGCTGTGAAAGTGCTGCATTTAATATGCCAGCAAATTTGGAAAACTCAGCAGTGGCCACAGGACTGGAAAATGTCAGTTTTCATTCCAATCCCTAGGAAAGGATATGTCAAAGAATGCTCAAACTATTGCACAATTGCACTCATCTCACACGCTAGTAAAGTAATGCTCAAAATTCTCCAAGACAGGCTTCAACAATACGTGAACTGTGAACTTCCAGATGTTCAAGTTGGTTTTAGAAAAGGCAAAGGAACCAGAGATCAAATTGCCAACAACCTCTGGATCTTGAAAAAGCAAGAGAGTTCCAGAAGAACATCTACTTTTGCTTTATTGACTATGCCAACGCCGTTGACTCTGTGGATCACAATAAACTGTGGAAAGTTCTGAAGGAGATGGGAATACCAGACCACCTGACCTGCCTCTTGAGAAACCTGTATGCAGATCAGGAAGCAACAATTAGACCTGGACATGGAACAACAGACTGGTTCCAATTAGGAAAAGGAGTATGTCAAGGCTGTATATTGTCACCCTGCTTATTCAACTTATATACAGAGTACATCATGAGGAACCCTGGGCTGGATGAAGCACACAAGGTGGAATCAAGATTTCTGGGGAAAATAACAATAACCTCAGATATGCAGATGACACCACCCTTATGGCAGAAAGTGAAGAAGAACTAAAAAGCCTCTTGATGAAAGTGAAAGAGGAGAGTGAAAAAGCTGGCCTAAAGCTCAACATTTGTAATACAAAGATCATGTCTCCTGGGCCCATTGCTTCATGGCAAATAGATCGGGAAACAGTGGAAACAGTGGTAGACTTTATTTTGGGGGGCTCCAAAATCACTGCAGATGGTGACTGCAGCCGTGAAATAAAAAGACACTTACTCCTTAGAAGAAAAGTTATGACCAACCTAGACAGCATATTAAAAAGAAGACATTACTTTGCCAACAAAAGTCCTACTAGTCAAGCCTATGGTTTTTCCCGTAATAATGTATGGATGTAAGAGTTGGACTATAAAGAAAGCTGAGCACTGAAGAACTGATGCTTTTTAACTGTGGTGTTGAAGAAGACTTTTGAGAGTCCCTTGGATTGCAAGGAGATCCAACCAGTCCATCCTAAATGAAATCAGCCCTGAATGTTCATTGGAAGGACTGATACTGAAGCTGAAATTCCAATACTTTGGCCACGTGATGCAAATAGCTGACTTATTTGAAAAGACCTTGATGCTGAGAAAGATTGAAGGTGGGATGAGAAGGGATGATAGAGGATGAGATTGTTGGATGGTATCACCGACTCAATGGACATGAGTCTGGGTGGACTCCGGGAGTTGGTGATGGACAGGGAGGCTTGGCATGCTGCAGTCCATGGGGTCACAGAGAGTCAGACATGACTGTGTGACTGAACTGAACTGTTCAGAAGATATATCAAATATGAAAAGTAAACAAAATTGTTAACATTACTACATTACTAGTCATCAAGTTAATGGAAAAAAAAAAACTGAGTTACTATAAGACACTCACTAAACTGACAAAGTTTTTGCTGAGTCTGTGAAGAAAATTTTATACATTTCATGTGGGAGTGTAAAATGGTAGAATCACTGTGGAAAACATTTTGGGAACTCCTTCCAAAATTAAAGATAGTTTACCCAATAAATATAAAAACAACTACATGTAAAAACTTGTGTATGACTATTCACACAACTTTATTCATATTAGACAACACTGCTAAACAATTATTGTGACCACTAATGAAGAAAGTAAACTTTGGTATGATAAGCCCAGGATAGGCTGGAATGTCAGATTAAAGACCCTTAGGTAAAAATATCTTGAAAGCACAAACTGAAAAATAAGTCTATACCTATTGAACATTTATCATGAAGAGCAGCATATTATCAGTCATAAAGCAAACCTCAACATGTTTAATGATATCATTCACAATGTGTTATTTGTTTACATCTGAGACTATCAGCTCTAGGAAGCTACTCTGGAAGAGGCAACCAAACCTAAACTTCTTCATTGATATTTAATGAGGCAAAAATAGAAATAATATGACAGTAAAGTAAATGAAAGCAAATTTTTTTTCGGTACCATAACTTTTAGAGGGAAGGTTTGGTTACAGGAGAGCCTGGAAATACAGACACGCCACACTCTTTCCTAGAAATTGTGGGAGATTATTCACAACATTCTCCATAAAATTTAAGGTATCTCTAAAAAGGGATAGATCACAGTATGATAGTTTTCTTAAATTTTGAAGTAGTCACTAAAGAGAATAAAAAGGAAAAGTGAAGAGACATACATAAAAGTAAAACGGACAGTGGTGATGGATCAAAAGAAGTAAGAGAACACTGGATTTTGCTGTTATGAAATATTTTAAATATACAGAAAGGTTAAAAGAGTGACAATAGGAACACCAACACAGCCACAATATAAATTTACTTGCTGATGTCACATTTGTTTAAAGTATTTACATATTATGAATACAGAGATATATTTTCATGCATAAATAAATATATACATGTATATGAGAGTGTATATATATATATATTCCTGAACTGTTGAAAAGTGTCAAGCATCAACACTAAGCAAATGAACATGCTACATTTATAAAAATATATTCTTGACAGGACTCACTATAATTATCACACATAAGAAAATGACTTTACTAGATATATTTTATTAATTTAATTTAAATATTTATAAAGTAATTTACAAATTTTAGGACTTTTTAAAAAAGTATGATACATAGTGAACATGAAAATAAAAGAAAAACTAGGATTTCATAGAGAAATAATTATCTTGGCTGGCGAACAACAGCTAAATGCTAATGCAAAGATAATATATTTATGTTCTGACAAAAATAAAAATTGCAACACATTTTAAGTTTGTTTCCAAATGCTGAGAACCATGAAAGTTAAATTTGGGATTTTCAAGGTATGTATTAAAAGCAAGTTTATAAAAATATTTTAATTTTCACACAGTATTTAATTACAGATTATTTAGTCCTACTACATGCCCAGCTCTGACAACAAAACAGACATGTATGTGATTTATTTAATTACCAAATAAAGGTAATTAAATCCTTCTTCATGACTTGTATGATAATTCATAACAAAGGAAAAGAGAAAGAAGTGAATATTTAAAAGAAAACTTATTGGCCATTTTTAGTTTGTGAATAGTAACTGATTTATCAAAAAGTAGTATTAGAGGTGTAATAAAATTGTTCATGACTATTACACAAGGACAGTTGCCATTTACAATATGGTTGAAGGATAAAAACATTCAGCAATCATATTCTATTTAGATAACACCAATTTGCGTGGATTGTATGCTAAAGTTCAGCACAGAGAACCCACCTCACTGAGACAGATAAATGGAACAGAAAAAGAGAGGCGAGGGCTCTGCCAACATCATCATCAATATCAATCCCTGAAAAATGTAAGTACTCTGAAAGTGTGGGCTGCTCAAATTATAAACCATACAAAACATAGCATCCCTAGACTCATTTTATGCAAGTAACTTAAATCTACACTCAGGAGGGAAAAAAAGGCAAACACAAACAAGCTAATATTGTGGCTTTAGAAGAATGGATTTCTTCCTTATTGCTCTGTAGGATCAACTGGATGATATATAAAATAACAGATAACTTAAAAACAGAGGATACAAAAGTGAAAGAGCTGTAGTAGGCTAGGAAATAATGGGACTGACATGTTGAATCAATTGAAATATTTAACAAAATACAGACACTCTATCTCTCAATTTTAATAATTTAAAGAAAAGTTTCTTGCAAACTCATCCAATAAATTATTTTTTCCAAGTACACTTGAATGTGTAGACTGGAAAGTAAAAGCAGAAGGAGAGTAGCTTAAAGGTGTTAAAGTAAGAGTAACTTTAAGTTAAGTAACTTGCAGAATAACTTAAAGAGTAACTCTGTGACAAAATGGATCCATAAACATGACTATAAATATTTTTCTTCCATAAAATTGAATGATGTTTTTGTTTATAAAATCATTAAAAACCATATAAAATCATTAAATATAGAAATGTGTTATTGAAAGATGAAGTATTGGTTTTAAATGATAAAGTATTGGTTTTGCATAATAAAGTAGGTGAAAATTATTTTCATAATTGAGAATATTGAAAGATACATTAATAATACTAAAGCTATTTTTCATTCAGAATGTACAACATTTACTTCTAAGGTTGAAAATGTCATACAATTTTTTAATAATATTTAGTTGATGCTGAATTCCACACAAAAAGGTATAAAATATTCTCTAGAACCTAGGAGTGCTTTTTTGTTGACATATGTGTTACTTCTACAAGTAAGGCTGGTTGATGTGTATTTAAATACAATCCCCTGTGGCTCAAATGGTAAAGAATTTTCCTGCAGTACAGGAGGCCCAGGTTCAGTCCCTGGGTCAGGAAGCTCCCCTGGAGAAGGGAATCTCCACTCACTCCGTTATTCCTGCCTGGGGAATTCCTTGAACAGAGAAGCCTGAAAGGGTCCATGGGGTCACAAAGAGTTGGACACAACTAATACTTTTACTTTCCTTTAATGTCATGAACTCAATAGCCTAGATTTGCTTTTTTGTTATCATTTCAGGAAGCCACCAGTCCATCTTGTAGCAATACATGAATATATTATTTTGAACGATTAACATTTTAAAAATTATTTCTTTTTGAGATGTATTAAATCTTTAAAAGATAGTATAGTATTACCATTACCTCAGTGTCGACAGATGTGAGTGATAGCTTTGCTAATAGGGTCTGTCTGTGCCCTAGAGTATCACAAGGTATTGAATAAAAAGCTTTGTCAAAACATTGTCATAAATAAGAAAAATGGGATTATGGTGAAAACATAATTTTTCATGGTATTGTACAGCTTTACTTTCCTGAGACACTCTTCACATTTGTCATCTGGAAATTATTTTTTACTAATCTTTAAGACTCAACTCGTATGTTACACACATTGTAAAATTTTTCCTGATTTCACCAAGTAGCTCTTTCCATTCTTCCTTTGTCATCCAATTCAAGACCTGTCCGTTCACCTTCATATCCTCATATCCCTTCATATATCATTTCCCTTCATATCTCAAGGGAAACATTTAGTGAATGAAAGCAGCCATGCGTTAGTGAGAGAGGTGAATTAGATTATATCTGTTTTCTTTAAAAATATGTGATCATATATGAAATCTTTAATAAAGAATAAAATTTAAAAAAATAAATAAATAAAATTTACAAGGCAATTTTGTTAACATATGAGCAGGAGACTGAAGGACAGGGAATCCTGTCATGCTGCAGTCCATTGGGTTGTAAAGAGTCAGATATGACTAAACAGCAACAACAACACAGTGAAGTGTGTTCTTTTGTGTGGCTATCCTCTATATTGGCATACCTGGAAATATTTCCTGTTTGGTCCTTCATCTATTTTTATGATCCAATCTTTTTCTTTTGTCACAAATTTGGCACGTCTCCAGGGTTGCAGTCCAGTGTTTAATAAGTCAGGAAACCACCTGCCTTGCCAGTTAATCACTTAGCTGAGTAGGAGAACCCTGGATGATTTTGGCAATGATAAATCTACTGAGTCATCCAGTACAGACATCTGTATTCTGGTACCTGAATTAAGACTGATTTTTGGCTGCTCTGAAAGTTTTGCCAACATGATGAATGATTTGTTGTTTCATCGTTCTGTGACTATTTTCCCTGGCAAAGGCAGCTTTATATCCTATAGTATTGGAAGAGTGGTTAGAAAAGGGTCTCAAAGTACAAGTGAAGAAATTAAATGAATGATAGTGTATATGGGGTTTATTTGTTGGTGCTTCATTGATCCCATTATCACATATACTTTTCTTTTTTTTTTTCTTCCTCTCACCCAAGACACAACTTACAGGTTAACCAATGAATGACACATTTTCTGTCCTATTGTCCTAGTAGGAGAGCCTGTTAACAAGGTAAAATGGCCTAGGGCCAGATGTATCAGACATGGCTGAGTGATTTTCTTAAGCATAATAGAGAAAAAAAAGTGAAGTGAATAGTTTTTTGCTGAAACTTTCTGTAACTTGGGTAACAAGCTGTGTTCCTTTGAATAGCTGTGCATCTTGGATGGATTCAGATAGTAAGTACCTGAACCTAGCTAGTCAATAGGTGTAGCCTGTGTACTGCATTGGTTAATTTACTTAAATTTGTTGCTGCCAAGATTTTAGCAGCACAAATTTCAGACTCTTCCATCTTTGCTAAGGTCTAATATAAATACAGTAGATGGCATTTCCATTTCTTTCCCACTTGGTGGCAACTGAAGAGTAGCTACAAAACCTGATTTCTAACTGGTGAAGGAGGAGCTTATGGTCATCTTGAGAGGTGGTGAAAACTTCCTTGAGAACTACAACTTGAGATGCATAAAACTTTATTGGATTCACCTGATTAGGAGGCTGAGCTGAGTGAGGAGGAGGTGACAGAAATGAGATGGTTCAATGGCATCATTGACTCAGTGGACATGAGTTTGAGCAAACTCCAGGAGATAGTGAAGAACAGGGAAGCCTGGCATGCTCGGGTTGCACAGAGTCTGACACGACTTAGCAACTTAATAACAACAATGAGGAGTGTACATTCCTTTCCTATTGAACAGAGAAATGACCATGTAACTTGCTTTATTCAACTAAATGTGTCAGTCTGTGGTATTGCCAAGTTATTTTGTCTTCATCACAAGAAAAGTACTCTAAAAATAATCTCATCAGTTTTACTGCTGTGTTGGAAGACTGTGTAGAATATGATGCTTTCGTAATGATAGTGATATAATAACAGTAAAAAAATGTATTACTAAAACTGCAAGATCTTATTATATCACATGTAGTTTTGCTACGTGTCCCTAATGGATTTTCTCATCTAAAGATGTGTTAAGGTAGATGATCAATAACTGAAATTATCATCCTTTTACAAAAAAAAAAAACAAAACTGGGTCAAGACGTCATATAGAGTCTAAAAGACAGTGTACCAATTAGGACCAAAGTAGTCTGATTTCAGGTCAATATTTCCTGATTTAACTACCATTTCACCTTGGTAACCCACGCCAGTATTTCTGCCTGAAGAACTCTATGGACAGAGGAGACTGGTGGCTACAGTCTGTAGGGTTGCAAGAGTCAGACACGACTGAGCAATCAATACTTTCACTTTTTATATAAGTATGTATACCCACACAAACACACGACATACACACACACATGCATACAATCAAACTTTACCCTTTTAAAGATAAAAATATTCCCTTAGTCTGGATTCTCTTGGAACTATATATTGAACCCAAATTGTATATGCTAACAATTTCTTGGGGTGCTACAAAAACAGAAAATAAGAGTGAGAAACAGGTAAGTAAAGCAAGGTATGTGTGTGCGTACGTGTGTGTGTGTGTGTGCTCAGTCGGGTCTGACACTGCAACCAATTCTGTTCATGGAATTTTCCAGGCAAGAATACTAGAGTGGGTTGTCATTTCCTACTCCAGGGGAGCTTCCCAACCCAGAATCAAACTGCGTCTCTTGCAGGCAGATTCTTTTCTTCTTAATTAATTAATTTTTTAATTGAAGGATAATTACTTTATAAAATTTTGTTGTTTTTTGTCAAGTCTCAATATGAATCAGCCATAGGTATACATGTATCCCCTCCCTTTTGAAACTCCCTCCCAACTCCCTCCCCATCCCATCCCTCTAGGTTAATACAGGGCCCCTGTTTGGGTTTCCTGAGACAAACAGCAAATTCAAGTTGGCTATACATATGGTAATGTAAGTTTCCATGGTATTCTTTCCATACATCTCACCCTCTCCTCCTCTCTCCCCATGTCCATAAGACTATTCTGTATGTCTATTTCTCCACTGCTGCCCTGCAAATAAATTCTTCAGTACCATTTTTCTAAATTCTATATATATGCATTCATATCTGATATTTATCTTTCTCTTTCTGAGTTACTTCACTCTACATAATAGGATTTAGGTTCATCCACCTCATTAGAGATGACTCAAATGCGTTCCGTTTTATGGCTGAGTAATATTTCACTGTGTATATGTACCACAACTTCTTTATCCATTCATCTGTTGATGGACATCTAGGTTGCTTCCATATTCTAGCCACTGTAAATAGTGCTACTATGAACTAATAGGATGTCTGTGTCTCTTTCAATTTTGGTTTCCTCAGGGTATATGCATAGAAGTGGGATTGCTGGGTCATATGGTGGGCGGCACAGACGCGAGAGACCCCGGCTTCGCGCAACCGACCACATGCAGAAGCGTGGACGAGAGGAGCTACCCCACGTCCAAGGTAAGGTACAGCGGCTTCTCTTTGCTGGAGCAGCTGTGAAGAGATATTCCATGACCAAGGTAAGAAAAACCCAAATAAGATGGTAGGTATTGTGAGGGGGCATTTGTGGGCAGACACACTGAAATCATAATCCCATAAAACTAGTTGATCTGATCATATGAACCACAGCCCTGTCTAACTCAATGAAACTAAGCCATACCATGTGGGGCCACCCAAGACAGACGGGTCCTGGTGGAGAGGTCTGACAGAATGTGGTCCACTGGAGAAGGGAATGGCAAACCACTTCAGTATACTTGCCTTGAGAACCCCATGAAGAGTATCAAAAGGCAAAATGATAGGATACTGAATGAGCAATTTCCCAGGTCGGTAGGTGCCCAGTATACTACCAGAGATCAGTGGAGAAATAACTCCAGAAAGAATGAAGGGATGGAGTCAAAGCGAAACAAATACCCAGTTGTGGATGTGACTGGTGATAGAAGCAAGGTCCAATGCTGTAAAGAGCAATATTACATAGGAACCTGGAATGTTAGGTCCATGAATCAAGGCAAATTGGAAGTGGTCAAACAGGAGATGACAAGAGTGAACGTCGACATTCTAGGAATCAGTGAACTAAAATGGACTGGAATGGGTGAATTTAACTCACATGACCATTATATCTACTATTGTGGGTAGGAATCCCTTAGAAGAAATGGAGTAGCCATCATGGTCAACAAAAGAGTCCAAAATGCAGTACTTGGATGCAATCTTAAAAATGACAGAATGATTTCTGTTTGTTTCCAAGGAAAACCATTCAATATTACAGTAATTCAAGTCTATGCCCCAACCAGCAATGCTGTAGAAGCTGAAGTTGAACTGTTCTATGAAGACCTACAAGACCTTTTAGAACTAACACCCAAAAAAGATGTCCTTTTCATTATAGGGGACTGGAATGCAAAAGTAGGAAGTCAAGAAACACCTGGAGTAACAGGCAAATTTGGCCTTGGAGCACGGAATGAAGCAGGGCAAAGGCTAATAGAGTTTTGTCAAGAGAATGCACTGGTCATAGCAAACACCCTCTTCCGACAACACAAGAGAAGGCTCTACACATGGACATCACGAGATGGTCAACACTGAAATCAGATTGATTATATTCTTTGCAGCCAAAGATGGAGAAGCTCTATACAGTTAGCAAAAACAAGACCAGGAGCTGACTGTAGCTCAGATCATGAACTCCTTATTGCCAAATGCAGACTTAAATTGAAGAAAGTAGGGAAAACCACTAGACCATTCAGATATGACCTAAATCAAATCCTTGATGATTATGCAGTGGAAGTAAGAAATAGATTTAAGGGTCGAGATGTGATAGAGTGCCTGATGAACTCTGGACGGAGGCTCGTGACATTGTACAGGAGACAGGGACCAAGACCATCCCCATGGAAAAGAAATGCAAAAAAGCAAAATGGCTGTCTGAGGAGGCCTTACAAATAGTGTGAAAAGAAGAGAAGTGAAAAGCAAAGGAGAAAAGGAAAGATATAAGCATCTGAATGCAGAGTTCCAAAGAATAGCAAGGAGAGATAAGAAAGCCTTCTTCAGCGATCAATGCAAAGAAATAGAGGAAAACAGCAGAATAGGAAAAACAAGGGATCTTTTCAAGAAAATTAGAGATATCAAGGGAACATTTCAGGCAAAGATGGGCTCGATAAAGGACAAAATGGTATGGACCTAACAGAAGCAGAAGATATTAAGAAGAGGTGGCAAGAATACACAGAAGAACTGTACAAAAAAGATCTTCACGACCAAGATAATCATGATCGTGTGATCACTCACCTGGAGCCAGACATCTTGGAATGTGAAGTCAAGTGGGCCTTAGAGAGCATCACTACGAAAAAAGCTAGTGGAGGTGATGGAATTCCAGTTGAGCTATTTCAAATCCTGAAAAATGATGCTGTGAAAGTGCTGCACTCAATATGCCAGCAAATTTGGAAAACTCAGCAGTGGCCACAGGACTGGAAAAGGTCAGTCTTCATTCCAATCCCAAAATAGGGAATGCCAAAGAATGCTCAAACTACCCAACAATTGCACTCATTTCACACGCTAGTAAAGTCATGCTCAAAATTCTCCAAGCCAGGCTTCAGCAATATGTGAACCGTGAACTTCCAGATGTTCAAGCAGGTTTTAGAAAGGCAGAGGCACCAGAGATCAAATTTCCAACCTCCGCTGGATCATGGAGAAAGCAAGAGAGTTTCAGAAAAACATCTATTTCTGCTTCATTGACTATGCCAAAGCCTTTGACCGTGTGTATCACAATAAACTGTGGAACATCCTGAAAGACATGGAAATACCAGACACCTGACCTGCCTCTTGAGAAACCTGTATGCAGGCCAGGAAGCAACAGTTAGAACTGGACATGGAACAACAGACTGGTTCCAAATAGGAAAAGGAGTACGTCAAGGCTGTATATTGTCACGCTGCCTATTTAACTTCTATGCAGAGTACATCATTAGGAACGCTGGGATGGAAGAAGCACAAGCTGGAATCAAGATTGCCGGGAGAAATATCAATAACCTCAGATATGCAGATGACACCACCCTTATGGCAGAAAGTGAAGAGGAACTCAAAAGCCTCTTGATGAAATTGAAAGAGGAGAGTGAAAAGTTTGGCTTGAAGCTCAACATTCAGAAAACAAAGATCATGGCATCTGGTCCCCTCACTTCATGGGAAATAGATGGGGAAACAGTGGAAACAGTTCAGACTTTATTTTTTGGGGCTCTAAAATCACTGCAGATGCTGATTGCAGCCAGGAAATTAAAAGACGCTTACTCCTTGGAAGGAAAGTTATGACCAACCTATATAGTATATTAAAAGCAGAGACATTACTTTGCCAACCAAGGTCCGTCTAGTCAAGGCTATGGTTTTTCCTGTGGTCATGTATGGATGTGAGAGTTTACTGTGAAGAAAGCTGATCACCAGAGAATTGATGCTTTTGAACTGTGGTGCTGGAGAAGACTCTTGAGAGTCCCTTGGACTGCAAGGAGATCCAACCAGTCCATTCTAAAGGAGATCAATGCTGGGTGTTCATTGGAAGGACTGATTCTGAAGCTGAAACGCCAATACTTTGGCCACCTCATGCATCGAGTTGACTCCCTGGAAAAGTGTCTGATGCTAGGAAGAATTGGGGGTGGGAGGAGAAGGGGACGACAGAGAATGCGATGGCTGGATGGCATCACCGACTCGATGGACATGAGTTTGAATGAACTCCTGGAGTTGGTGATGGATAGGGAGGCCTGGAGTGCTCTGATTCATGGTGGTCAAAGAATCCGATAGGACTGAGTGACTGAACTGAACTGAACTGAACTGATGGTGGTTTTATTCTTAGTTTTTGTAAGGAATCTCCATACCAACTTCCATAGTGGCTGTATCAATTTACATTCCCACCAACAGTGCAAGAGCATTCCCTTTTCTCCACATCCTCTGCAACATTTATTGTTTGTAGACTGTTTGATAATGGCCCTTCTGACTGGCAGTGTGAGGTGATATCTCACTGTAGTTTTGATTTGAATTTTTCTAATAATGAGCGATGTTGAGCATCTTTTCATGTGTTTGTTAGCCATCTGTATGTCTTCTTCAGGGAAATGTCTGTTTATGTCTTTTTCCCACTTTTGATTGAGTTGGTTGTTTTTCTGGTATTGAGTTGTGTGAGCTGCTTATATATTTTGGAAATTAATCCTTTGTCAGTTGTTTCATTTGCTATTATTTTCTCCCATTCTGAGGGTTGTCCTTTCACCTTGTTTACAGTTTCCTTTGCTGTGCAAAAGCTTTTAAGTTTAATCAGGTACTACTTGCTTACTTTTGTTTCTATTTCTGTTACTCTAGGAAGTGGGTCATAGAGGATCTCGCTTTGATTTCCATCATTGAGTGTTCGGCCTAAGTTTTCCTCTAAGAGTTTTATAGCTTCTGGTCTTACATTTAGGTATTTAATCCATTTTGAGTTTATCTTTGTGTATGGTGTTAGAAGGTGTTCTAGTTTCATGCTGTTACACCTAGCTGTCCAGTTTTCCCAGCGCTATTTCTTTAAGAGCCTGTCTTTGCCCCATTGTATTGCAACTCTTACAGGTAGATTCTTTATCACTGCACCATGGTGGAAGCCCAAACAAGAAATAAGGTAGCACAAATAGAAAATAAGTAATGTTACTGAAGTGGACATAGTTTTACAGGAACTCAAAAGCTCTGAGTCCACTTGAAATGTCTCCAGAGAAGAGGCATGAGAATACACACACACACACACAGAGCCAGAATAAGCCATCATGAGAGAGAAGAGGAATATCAAATAATCTTCCAGTTCTTTCCAGCTTCCCATTTGGTTGAAGTTCACTTCTAGGGCTTCCATGTGGCCTTACGTAGACCATCTAGACAGACCCTAGAGAAGCCAGAGGCTCCATGAATTCAATTTGGTGAGTGTGAGAAGAGTTGTTTCTGGAAAAAAAAAAAACAGTGACAGCTGGTTCTTCACACCCATGAAAATAGTGTGAACACTAATTAGGACTCTCCAAGCCCATTACCAGGGCAAGTGGTGGTGGTCTGTATCACTTGTGAGACTTTGCATAGAAAATCACATGACACGACTTCTACAACATTCTTTACATTGAAAAAGTTACAAACGACAAACCAAACCAAAAAGCAGAATAGATTCCACCTTTTCACAGGAAAGTGTCAGAGCCTACATACTATACAAAAGAGCAGACACTCTTACATCGATTTTCAAAAACTGAACTTGCCATAGCTCCCTCTCTGGTAATAAAAAGTTCACATTCTGCTTACATGCATAATACACTTCCCGAATCCATTAAAGGTTTATCTTGTGACATTACAAGGCCTAGCTTAGAGGTTTAAGGACCTTGCAGTTTAAGTCAGATCCACACCAGAACGTTTTCTCAGCACAGAACTGTGGTTTCCAGCACAGCTCTTTGAGTACGCCTTCTTCTGTCTCTGATCTGTGATTTAAAAACTGTGATTTTTACACATGAGTGCTCATACACACAAACACACACAACCATACACTGATGGAATAGATAAAAGATAACTGCTCTACTTACTCCCCCCAAAAAAGGCAAGGACACAGCAGTGACTCATTTGTTGTTCAGTTGGTAAGCTCTGTCCAACTCTTCGCGACTCCATAGGCTGCAGCACGCCAGGCTACACTGTCCTTCACTGTCTCCTGGAGTTTGCTCAAATTCACGTCCATTGAGTTAGTGATGCCGCCCACCATCTCATCCTCTGCTACACTCTTTTTCTTTTGCCTTCAATCTTTCCCAGCTTCCTTTCTAATGAGCCGGCTCTTTGCGTCACGTGGCCAAAATGCTTGAGCTTCAGCATCAGTCCTTCCAGTGAATATTCAGGGTTGATTTCCTTTTAGATTAACTTGTTTGATCTCCTTGGACTGAAAGAGTCTTCTTCAGCACCATAATTTGAAAGCATCCATTCTGCAGTGCTCAGCCTTTATAGCCCAACTCTCACATCTGTATATGAATACTGGAAAAAGCATAGCTTTGACTAGGGACCTTTGTTGGCAAAGTGATGTCTCTGTTTTTGAATATATTGTCCAGGTTTGTCTTAGCTTTCCTTCCAAGGAGCAAGTGTCTTTTAATTTCATGGCTGCAGTCAACGTCTGCAGTGATTTGGGAGCCCTGAAATCCAATCAGACACATTTTGCCCTTTATTTAATTATACACAGCCACACTGGGAATATACTGGGGAAAGATGTTCCATGGTTCAATCATCTGGGCTTTTCATTCATCCTCTGAATAACCTTTTCCTTTATATAAAGCATATTTGTAGTTTGTACATGATAAGTTGCTTCAGTCGTGTTCAACTCCTTGCAACCCTATGGACTGTAGCCTGCCAAACTCCTCTGTCCATGGGATTCTCCAGACAAGAGTCCTGGAGTGGGTTGCCATGATCTCCTCCAGGGGACCTTCCTGACCCCAGGATCAAACTTGTGTCTCCTGAGTCTCCTGCATTGTGAGCAGATTCTTTACCCACTGAACCAATTGGGAAGCCCATATTTGTTGTTTATAGTTAGGTAAATTTCTTCAGTTTTTCGTGACTACACTGCATCCTATCTTAGCAATTCCTGGGTCCTTTATATTTACTTACATTTATGCATTGGGATGGTTGCCCTTGAAACCTGGTCAACATATTTTGAGGAAATCCAGGAGACATTTAAGCAGTCATCCCTGCAGAATTTTCCCCAACTTGCATATTCATAAGTAAAACAAATGTCAGTTCTTTAAGCCATTGAATTCAGGTGTGTTTGTTTATGCAACAATAGATAAGTGGGATAATCTCTAACTTAAGATATTTTTAAGATATTTTCAGTCCCATCAAATAAATGAATACTGACAAAATCATAAGACAAATTTGATATTTCAATAAATATAAATTTTTTTAGGCAATTAATCATGGAAACCTAAAAACCTACATTTCTTACCAAATGTTTTCTGTGTGAGAATTGGAATAATCTTTTATCAGTTTTTTAGGGAATTATCCATAATTTATTTAATCAGCAATGTGGGAGCAACTAATGAGATTTTAATAGTTTCTTGATTGTAACACATTGAGCACAATGATGGGACTTTAGTATTTTAAACATAACATTGTGCTTTATAGATTATATTTTTCTAAATTTTGAACAAGTTTTCTCAAATGGGTAATTTAGCTAGCCTATTATTTTTTATTGTTTAGACTTGCAATTCTGTATATTGTAACTCTATAGAGTTGTTATTTCTTACCATTCATATCAGAGAAATTTAGTTCCCCATAGAAAGATATTTTACTTTATATTAAAATAAAATAATTCCCTAACTATTATTAAATAATATTTTTTTAAAAATCAAATTTTTAGCATACTGTATTAATTGAACTTAACTGAACTGAAAAATATTATACAAAATAAAATTTTATTTCTAGTACTCAATTTAATCCAAAAATAAAAAAGAACAGGATTATGATCAAATTATGTTAAAGATATTTTTAAAAAGTTTAGTATTTGTGAGGCATTTCTGTAAGTGTTTGACTTCTTTTTAGAATATTAAATCTTTACCAATTGCCTTTGAGATAGGCTCACTCATGACCTAATTTAACAGAGGAGACACAGGTATAGATGTATCAAGCAACAAGGACGAATTCTTACGTTTAGGAAGAGACAGAGCCAAATTTCAAACCCAGTTACCTTGATTGGAGGTATATGATCTTAACCACATTATTTGCTCTGAGTTTCTTATTATTCATTTTGATTGATGTTTCAAGATAATCCTTTGAGAATAGTTATAGAAGGTATGAAAATACCAGTATCTTCTGGAGTGGAAATTAAGACTTACTATAGCATGACTTTCCCAACCTGCAATGGTTGATCTTTCCTTTCAAATATTCCTGGCTTAGACATTGTTTTTAAAAACTTCTCTGATCTGAAATCATTTCCATTCTTTTTTTTCTTGTTTAAATCTGTTTTTTTTTTCTTTGCATTGTTTTTCTTCATCCTACAAATTGAACTTAAGTAAACTAAACTCAAGTGCATTCCCATCAACAGTGCACATGGGTTCCATTCAGTTGGCTGTTTTTAATTTTTCTTTTTTGTTGTTGTTGTTCCCTTTCGGTGCAGAAAGATTTTGTTTGACATAGCCTCAGGTGTCTATTTTAGCTTTTGTTGTCTGTGATTTGGTATTGTATCCAGGAAATCACTGCCAAGTCTAGTATCTAATAACTATTTCCCTAGGTTTTCTTCTAAGCGTTTTATTGTTTCAGGCTTTACCTTTTTGTCATAAAGTTTTGAGTTGATTTTTATGAATGTTATATGATAATTGCCCGATTTCTTTCTTTTGTTTAAGAACCCAGTTTCCTCAACACAATCTATCAAAGAGGCTGTCTTTTTCACATTTTGAATTCCTGGCACACTTGTCAAGGATCAGTTGAGTCTATCAGTATATTTTTAAGTTTATTTCTGTGCTTTCTGCTTTGTCCCATTGGTCCATAAGTTTATTCTTATGCCAGAACCATGCTGATTTGATCACTGGAGCTTTATAATATATTTTAAATCAGAATCATGGCTCCCCAAGGATGTCTTTATCCTAATGACTGAGGTCAGTGATTGCGTTATCTGTCAAAGTACTTTGCAGATGTAACTGATTTAAGAATCTTATGACCAACCTAGACAGCATATTAGAAAGCAGAGACATTACTTTGCCAACCAAGGTCCGTCTAGTCAAGGCTATGGTTTTCCCAGTGGTCATGTATGGATGTGAGAGTTGGACTGTGAAGAAAGCTGAGTGCCAAAGAATTGATGCTTTTGAATTGTGGTGTTAGAGAAGACTCTTGAGAGTCCCTTGGACTGCAAGGAGATCCAACCAGTCCATTCTAAAGGAGATCAGTCCTGGGTGTTCATTGGAAGGACTGATGCTAAAGCTGAAACTCCAATACTTTGGCCACCTCATGGGAAGAGTTGACTCACTGGAAAAGACTCTGATGCTGGGAGGGATTGGGGGCAGGAGGAGAAGGGGACGACAGAGAATGAGATGGCTGGATGGCATCACCAACTCGATGGACATGAGTTTGAGTGAATTCCGGGAGTTGGTGATGGACAGGGAGGTCTGGCGTGCTGTGATTCATGGGGTCACAAAGAGTCGGACACGTCTGAGTGACTGAACTGAACTGAATTGAAGATTGGAAAATTGTTCTACATATTCCTGATGGACTCTATGTAGTCATAACAGTCCTTAAAAAAAAATGACCAGGATGAGCAGAGTCAGAAAAGAATGACATGATGATTAAAGGAAAAAGAAATATGTGAGTGAAGGGTAAGGCTTGGCATTTGTACACAACTGGCTTTGAAGATGAAAAAAGAGGCGACAAAGAATGTAGATGACCTCTAGAAGATGAAAAAGGCAAAGGCATAAATTCTCTAGAATGTCCAGAAGGAATGTAGCCCCACCAACATCTTAATTTTAAAATCTTATTTCCAGAATTATAAGATAATAGATTTGTGTGGTATTAATCCAAAGGAGAAAATGAAAGATATACCCATTTGAATGCAGAGTTCCAAAGAGTAACAAGGAGAGATAAGAAAGGCTTCTTTAGTGATCAGTGCAAAGATATAGAGGAAAACAATAGAATCGGAAAGACTAGAGATCTCTTCAAGAAAATTAGAGATACCAGGGGAACATTTCAGGCAAAGATGGGCTCACCAAAGAACAAAATAGGTATGGACCTAACAGAAGCAGAAGATATTAAGAAGACGTGGTAGGAATACAGAGAAGAACTGTATAAAAAGATCTTCACAACCCAGATAATCACAACCCAGGTGTGATCACTCATCTAGAGCCAGACATTCTGGAATGTGAAGTCAAGTGGGCTTTAGGAAGTATCACTATGAACAAAGCTAGTGGAGGCAAAGCAATTCCAGTTGAGTTATTTCAAATCCTGAAAGATGATGCTGTGAAAGTACTGCACTCAATATTCAAGCAAATTTGGAAAACTCAGCAGTGGCCACAAGACTGCAAAAGGTCAGTTTTCATTCCAATCCCAAAGAAAGGCAATGCCAAAGAATGCTCAAACTACCTCACAATCACACTCATCTCACACGCTAGTAAAGTCATGCTCAAAATTTTCCAAGCCAGGCTTTAGCAATACATGAACCATGAACCTCCAGATGTTCAAGCTGTTTTGGAAAAGGCAGAGGAACCAGAGATCAAATTGCCAACATCTGCTGGATCATGGCGAAAGCAAGAGAGTTCCAGAAAAACATCTATTTCTGCTTCATTGACTATGCCAAAGCCTTTGACTATGTGGATCATGATAAACTGTGGAAAATTCTGAAAGAGATGGGAATACCAGACTACCTGAGCTGCCTCCTGAGAAATTTGTCTGCAGGTCAGGAAGCAACAGTTAGAACTGGACATGCAACAACAGACTAGTTCCAAATAGGAAAAGGAGTACGTCAAGGCTGTATATTGTCACACTGTTTATTAAATTATATGCAGAGTACATCATGAGATATGCTGCGTTAGTTAAAGCACAAGCTGGAATCAAGGTTGCTGGGAGAAATATCAATAATCTCAGAAATGCAGATTACTCCAACATTATGGCAGAAAGTGAAGAAGAACTAAAAAGCCTCTTGATGAAAGTGAAAGAGGAGAGTGAAAAAGCTGGCTTAAAACTCAATATTCAGAAAACTAGGATCATGGCATGCAATCCCATCACTTCATGGCAAATAGATGGGGAAACAGTGGAAACAGCGGCAGACTTCATTTTTGAGGGCTCCAAAATCACTGCAGATGGTGACTGCAGCCGTGAAATGAAAAGACGCTTACTCCTTGGAAGGAAAGTTATGACCAACCTAGACAGCGTATTAAAAAGCAGAGACATTACTTTGTCAACAAAGGTCCGTCTAGTCAAGGCAATTTTTTTTCCAGTAGTCATGTATGGATGTGAGAGTTGGACTATAAAGAAAGCTGAGCGCCGAAGAATCGATGCTTTTGAACTGTGGTGTTGGAGAAGACTTTTGAGAGTCCCCTGGACTGCAAGGAGATCCAACCAGTCCATTCTAAAGGAGATCAGTCCTGAGTGTTCATGTGAAGGACTGATGATGAAGCTGAAGTTCCAATACTTTGGCCACCTCATGCAAACAATGACTCAATGGAAAAGACCCTGATGCTGGGAAAGATTGAATGTGGGAGGAGAAGGGGACGACAGAAGATGAAATGGTCGGATGGCATAACCGACTCAGTGGACATGGGTTTGGGTAAACTCTGGAAGTTGGTGATGGTAGGGAGGCCTAGCATGCTGCAGTCCATGGGGTGCAAAGAGTAGGACACGACTGAGCGACTCAACTGAACTGAACTGAATCCCTTAAGTTTATGCAATTTATACAGCAGTTCAGTTCAGTTCAGTCGCTCAGTTGTGTCCGACTCTTTGGGACCCCATGAATCACAACACGCCAGGCCTCCCTGTCCATCACCAACTCCCGGAGTTCACTCAAACTCATGTCCATAAAGTTGGTGATGCCATCCAGCCATCTCATTCTCTGTCGTCCCCTTCTCCTCCTGCCCCCAATCCTTCCCAGCATCAGAGTCTTTTTCAGAGAGTCAACTTGTCGCATGAGGTGGCCAAAGTATTGCAGTTTCAGCTTTAGCATCAGTCCTTCCAATGAACACCAGGATTGATCTCTTTTAGAATGGACTGGTTGGATCTCCTTGCAGTCCAAGGGACTCTCAAGAGTCTTCTCCAGCTCCACAGTTCAAAAGCATCAATTCTTCGGCGCTCAGCTTTCTTCACAGTCCAACTCTCGCATCCATACATGCAGTAATTATTTTTAACAAACCTACCCCACCGAGATCCTGATGTTTATGGTCCACAGACCATACTAAAAATCACCAGAAAGGGAAAAAAAACACAAAACAACTCACAGGAAAGAAAATCAATTCTACAAAACTGGTCTTATTAGAAGAAACTGTGAACATGCAAAACAGTTTCCAAAGTAGCATAAACACATGTAGAACAATTTGGACTTAACACTTGAGCTAATTATGTAGTCTAGTGTTTACAAACAAAGTTTGGTATTATTAAAACAAGAATTAAGTCTTTTTAGTAAGATTAATCTAATAATCAAAAAGATGAGACCAGAGCTTAAAATGACAGAGGATAGTTTGCTTTTACCAAGATTCAAGAAGGGTTGAGCCTTTCAGAAAAGGAAATTTGACTGAATATTTTAAAATTTTCTTTAATCTCCTTGACAACTGATTGGCTGAATGAGATGTAATAAAGGAAAAATAAAAATAACTTTTAGATTTGTGTCTGCATTTATTCTTTAATGAGCGCTCTGACAGAGAAAGGATATACAGATAAGAAATCTAGATTTTTAAATACATTTTGTATTTTGGGGATAAAAGAGTATGTTAATCAGACTTTGTAAATGACAAACTTGAAGTGCCTCCTGGTATAAACATCTTGGTTTCTAAATGAAAACTGGAATTATTGAAAAAGAAAATTCTGGTGTTAAAGATGTTTAAACTTTGGCAAAAGACTAACTGCCCTTTACTAATTTTAAAATACATCTTATTTCTTATACCTTTATAGTTTTGGATAAACAGATGGTGAACAGCCATCTGGCAATCCAAAAAATAATGTTTGGAAAAGATTATTTGGGGCATAATTAGTTGGAAATGTGTATACTGTGTAGGCCTATTTCCAAGATATCAAATTACTTAAATAATTTAATAAATTAAATAGTAGAAGCCAAAACTGTAATGATGGATTGAAACAGAAATATCACCATCTTTATCGCACACTAATTAATTCAACAACTTAATTAGGAGAACTTAGAAGGTGGTTAAACATTTACTAATGACCCAGCCAAGGATAAACAATATAGCTTTGCCCAAAGCATTTGACATTATTATCACTTTACCTTAGCTGACAAATATTATTGTTGAATTTTGTAGAATATATTTCAGAATCATTCCTACACATCCACCCATACATTAATCTAACCTTTATTAGCATGACACATATAGACATTGAGGATTTAAGGAAACTCCTCATAACCTACATATTTTAATAGGTCTGAGTGAAGGAACTGAATATAGATAATTGTGGATAACAGCAAGCAGCTGCATTAATTCAAGATAATGTTTATGATTCGCTCTACATTATCAATTTCTATGCTTGTCAGCAGAGCAAATTACAGGCCCGAGGCCAATTCATGGTTATGCATTACTCTCCAAACTGTTTTAATGCAAAATTCCTGAGTGCACACACTAAAGATCTTGTCATTAATGGAAGAGAATAAAACAAAAGATTTTTATTGTTGTTTATGTGATTGTGACTTAACTGGGTAAACTTACAAATTTATGTTGATGGGATCCATTACAAACTCATAGTGGTCCTGGTTGTGCTATCTTACCCAAGCATGAACTACATGAGTCAGGGATCACATTAATTTACTCTTCATATTCCTAGTGCCTTGTTCTTATTTGAATAGATGTATGTTCTTGCTCAGTCACTCTGTTGTGTCCAACTCTGCAACCTCATGGACTGTAGCCTGTCATGTGCCTCTGTCCGTGGGATTTTCCAGGCAAGAATGTCAGAGTGACTTGTCATTTCTTGCTCCAAAGGGTCTTCCTGACCCAGAGATGAAATCCATGTCTTTTGCAACTTCTGTCCTGACAGGCTGATTCTTTACCACTGCAGTACCTGGAAAGCCTTTCTCATAGGGAGAAAGTGGTTAATAAATGCATGTTTAATGCAGATTTAATTCTAATTAATGACTGGAAAATATGCAACTCTTTTTTATTTTCTAGTGCATTTTATTATCTTAAAAACTGATCCAAATTTGCTTTACTCTCCCTTTCTCTATAATTGATCTCTTTATTTCCCTCTTCTTCAGAAGACTACTTCCTATATTACTGGGAATAAGAGCTTACTATATTAAGTACTGATCTTTAAATCCCTGATATCTACCACAGAAACACTTCAGCATAAGACAACTAAATGTCTCTTATAGTTTTAAGGTAACAGCTTAGTCAGATCCAGTCTCCACTTGAAAACCCTAGCATTTTTCTCATAATTCACACCTTTAAAGACATCCCCTTATCTCCCTCTTTAGTAGTTCAATACGTGCTACACCAATTTTCTACCAAATTCTCTTTTACTTGTGATGATCCAGCGTACTAACTTTTATTCTATTTCTCAAAACACCAAGTTTAGGGTCACTGCATGTGCAGATTCTCTTCCTATGTTTGCACTGCTAGTTCCTTTCTCAGCTCAAATCTCCAGGCACTGTCACCATTCCAGAGGAAGAATTTTTAAATACCTATATAAAAGTTCAGTTCAGTTCAGTCGCTCAGTCATGCCGAATCTTTGTGACCCCATGAACCGCAGCATGCCAGGCCTCCCTGTCCATCACCAATTCCCGGAGTCCACCCAAATCCATATCCATTTTGTCAGTGATGTCATCCAACCATCTCATCCTCTGTTGTCCCCTTCTCCTCCAGCCCTCAATCTTTCCTAGCATCAGGGTCTTTTCAAATGAGTCAGCTCTCTGCATCAGGTGGCCAAAGTATTGGAGTTTCAGCTTCAACATCAGTCCCTCAAATGAACACCTAGGACTGATCTTCTTTAGGATGGACTGGTTGGATCTCCTTGCAGTCCAAGGGATTCTCAAGAGTCTTCTCCAACACCACAGTTTAAAAGCGTCAATTCTTCGGCACTCAGCTTTCTTTATAGTCCAACTCTCACATTCATACATGACTACTGGAAAAACCATAGCCTTGACTAGATGGACCTTTATTGGCAAAGTAATTTCTCTGCTTTTTAATATGCTCTCTAGGTTTCTCATAACTTTCCTTCCAAGGAGTAAGTGTCATTTAATTTCATGGCTGCAATTACCATCCATAGTGATTTTGGAGCCCAGAAAAATAAAGCCAGCCAATGTTTCCACTGTTTCCCCATCTATTTGCCATGAAGTGATGGGACCAGATGCCATGATCTTAGTTTTCTGAATGTTGTGCTTTAAGCCAACTTTTTCACTCTCCTCTTTCACTTTCATCAAGAGGCTCTTTAGTTCTTCTTCACTTTCTGCCATATGAAAGTAGAATTCTACTAATCCAAATCTCTTTGTCATATTGCTCTTTTCATATGTTTCATATTACATGCTAATAGCCAAACTATGTTCTGAATTTATAATTTTACCGCTTTATTTTTTGGCACACCCTCCTAACTGTGATGGAATTTCCATTAAGTGCTGTGTACTTCTCATATTGTTTGACTATCCACAGTTTCTTGAATAAGTTCTGGCTCAATGTATTTCTATAATAAGTATTTCTGGAATTAACACATCTCAAGATAATGTAATTGCCTTTGAACTTGCTTCATAGTTACACTTCTACCTTATTTCCTTATTGCATAGAATTATACAGTATTAAAGGAAATCACTGACTCGATGGATATGAGTTTGGGTGAACTCTGGGAGTTGGTGATGGACAGGGAGGCCTGGCGTGCTGTGATTCACGGGGTTGCAAAGAGTCAGACATGACTGAGCGACTGAACTGAACTGAACTGAAAGGAAATCAACCCTGAACATTCATTGGAAGGACTGAAGCTAAAGCTCAAATATTTTGGCCACCTGATGTCAGGAGCCAACTCATTGAAAAAGACCCTGATGCTGGGAAAGACAGGGCAAGAGGACAAGGGAGTAACGAGGATGAGATGGTTGGATGAACTCAAAAGACCTGAATCTGAGCAAACTCCAGGAAACAGTGGAGGAGAGGGAAGCCTGGCATGCTGCAGCTCATGGGGTCACAAAGAGTCAAACAGCTTAGCAAATGAATAACAAGGTGAAAATATCTTGAAGGCCAAGTAGTTGAAAAGTCCATCTATGTCTGGCTCACTCCCCTGTATTTCTCATGAGTGGTCATGCAAGGTCTGTGTGGTTAAATCTTGTGTCTTGGAACTCACACTTCTGTGGAACTGTTCCCTTCATCTCTGTTTCCAAACTTCTCTAAATAATAGGGGCAATCTACTGCTCACTTCCTGTATTATATTAACTTATAGGAATCTGGCTTCACACCTTCCTGTAATCGTGGAAAAAATCCAGTGAAATTTCCCTCAGTATATCCATTTCCCCAAGCATTCTTTGTAGCATATTTCATAATAACTTCTTTTTACTTCAGGTTCCTCAACCAACATGCATTTCTGTCTTTTGATCATAATACTCCTTATTTGCTTCATATTTTTTCCTCAAAACTATTTATTTTCAAACTTTCACTCTTCTCTCTACTCCTTATTTGTCATTCTTTCTCTCCCCTTTGTGCATACACACATGTGTGTGGGTGTGTGCCTGCCTATAGCTGTACTTTATCTGGCAATCTCATGTAGTTCTGCCATTGTCTGTGAAAATGCTTTCATAGCCAGTATCTCTTTTGAGTTTTCCTAATGCAACTTTCCTGAGTTTTCTCTTATATAATTGGTCGATGGGTATTTCAATTTGAATATTTTACTAATAAAGTTAAAAATCTTAGGGAAATATCTCCAGGATTATTAGACCAAATAAATTGGAGAGGGAAGAACACGGAGTTATCTACGTTCATGCTTGGACAAACCTAGTCAAGAAGACAGCTTCACTGTGGCTCATATACAAAAGAATCCACCTGCAGTGGAGGAGACCTGAGTTCAATCCCTGGGTTGGGAAGATCCCCTGGAGAAGTGTATGGCTATCCACTTCAGTAATCTTGCCTGGAAAATTCCATGGAAGAGGAACATGGTGGGCCACAGTCTATGGGGTCACAAAGAGTTGGAAGAAGAATCAGAAGAACCAGAGATCAAATTGCCAGAGATGAAAACCAGAGTTCAAATTGCCAACATTCATTGGATCATAGAGAAAAGAAGGGAATTTCAGAAAAACATCTAATTCTGCTTCACTGACTATGCTAAAGCCTTTGACTGTGTGGATCACAATAAACTGTGGAAAATTCTTCAAGAGATGGGAATACCAGACTACCTAACCTGTCTTCTAAGAAACCTGTATGCAGGTCAAGAAGCAACAGTCAGAACTGGACATGGAACAATGGACTGTTTCAAAATTGGGAAAGGAGTACATCAAAGCTGTATATTGCCACCCTACTTATTTAACTTCTTTGAAAATTACATTATACAAAATGCTATGCTGGATGAAGCACAAGCTGGGAATCATAATTGCTTGGAGAAATACTAATAACCTCAGATATGCCGATGATACCACTTTAATGGCAGAAAGTGAAGAGGATCTAAAGAGCCTCTTGATGAAGGTAAAAGAAGAGAGTGAAACAGCTGGCTTAAACCTCAACATTCAAAAATTAAGATCATGGCATCCGGTCTCATCACGTCAAGGCAACTATAAGGGGAAACAATGGAGAAGGGGAAATGATGAAAGAAGTAACAGATTTTATTTTCTTGGGCTCCAGATCACTGTGGATGGTGACTTCAGCCATGAAATTAAAAGATAATTGTTCCCTGGAAGGAAAGCTATGACAAACCTAGACAGTGTATTAAAAAGAGACATCACTTTGCTAACAAAAAGCTATGTTTATTCCAGGAGTCATGACGGATGTGAGAGTTGAACTATAAAAAAGGCAGCATTGAAGACTTGTTGCTTTTGAATTGTGGTTCTTGAGAGTCCCTTGGATGAAAAAGAGACCAAACCCATCAATCATAAAGGAAATCAACCCTAAATATTCATTGGAAAGACTGATGCTGAAGCTGAAGCTCCAATACTTTGGCCACCTGATACGAAGAGCCCACTCACTGGAAAAGATTCTGATGCTGGGAAAGACTGAGGGCAAGAGGAGAAGGGGGCAGCAGAGGATGTTATAGTTAAATAACATCACTGACTCAATGGACAGGAGTTTCAGCAAACTCCAGGAGATAGTGATGACAGGGAAGTCTGGCATGCTGCAGTCCATGGGGTTGCAAAGTGTCAAATACAACTTAGTGACTAAAGAATAACAAACATCAGGAGGATTGACTCTAACAGCTTCAGATGGAATTCAAGAAGTTATAATAGCCAATATTTACTAAACATTCAGTATGTGCTCTGAACTGTCAGTGACTTTATATGAATTACAAAATACAACTCATTAGAACTCCTGGCATCACAGTTAATAATATTGGTAGCTCATACATTAGATATTAAAGTGGAGTCACATAGACAATCAAATGATTATATTATTTGTTGTTGTTCAGTCGCTCTGTCATGTCTGACTCTGTGACCCCTGGACTGCAGCACACCCTGTTTCCCTGTCTTTTACCATCTCCCAGAGCTTGCTCAAATTCATGTCCATTGATTCAGTGATGCCATCCAACCATCTCATCCTCTGTTGTCCCCTTCCCCTGCCTTCAATATTTCCCAGCATCGGCGTCTTTTCCAAAGAGTTGGCTCTTTGCATTTGGTGTCCAAAGTACTGAGAGATTATATTACACTTGTCACATTTTTTCTTTTATATATCCATCAATCTTGAGTTGCCCCTATGTATTTTTAACATAAAAATTAATTTACCAAAATTCCAGTGTTACAAATTGGAGATGGTAGTTTCTTTTCATCAGACAAAAAGTTGAAAATTGTAAAAACACTGTACTTTCCAAAAGTTACGTACCTTTAAAATGTTTTTTTTCTTTCTTTGAAAAATATGGTCTGACAACCGTGAAGAAATAAAAGAAGGAAGTGTGAACAGAGAAATATGTGCTATGATACATAGGAGAGAAGATAAGATGCTTAGAAAGGATTTTGAATTTTTTTCTTTTTTTTAATTTAGTCTCTTATATCAAAAGTTATTCAAGATTTTTGGTGTTGTATGAATGCTTAGAAATGTTCATAGACAAAGAAAGACACACCTCAAAAGGGTACAGCATTATTCTGCTTACAAAACTGAACTTCTCTGCCCTGCCCCTTGTTCCCGGAGACTCCACTATAGTTCAAATCTTCATTACCAATGCCTTAATCTCTTGCAATGAAGCTACCTGCATCCAGTACCTTCACATCCCTCCCCCAATTTTTCCTTACACACACACACACACACACACAGTCTTTAAGTACTACTTATATATTTTAAATTTCCCCATTTAAACTACTGACTCATTACTTCCCTTCTTTTCTTCTCGGATTATAAACAATTCCTTAGCCACGTGCTAAGGATGATATTTTACCTCGGCTTCTTTTTATAGTTTTTCTCTGTAGTCCCTTAACTATATTCAAGGCACCAGTTAGTTTTCTAATTTCTTCAGGATACAAGAGACTCCCAATATTTTCTATTTTATTTTTCTGATGCATTTTTAATTATATAAAAATACTACTTTCTTATTATTTCAAGTATATGATTTTATATCTTTAAAAAATGTAATAGGAACTTCTCTGATTTTGATAAATCGCAAAAGGTGTTTGTGTCCAGTTTATTTATATATGTATTTCCTTGAGTCCATTGTTAGCTACTGCTGCTGTTGTTGCTGCTAAGTCACTTCAGTCGTGACCAACTCTGTGCGATACCATATACGGCAGCCCACCAGGCTCCCCGTCCCTGGGATTCTCCAGGCAAGAACACTGGTGTGGGTTGCCATTTCCTTCTCCAATGCATGAAAGTGAACAGTGAAAGTGAAGTCGCTCAGTCGTGTCCGACTCTTAGAGACCCTAGGGACTGCAGCCTACCAGACTTCTCCATCCATGCGATTCTCCAGACAAGAGTACTGGAGTGGAGTGCCATTGCTTTCTCCTGTTTACTAGAGAATAGTTATTAAATGTGCATTCATTTACAAATATTTATACAGAATACAATGCATTCAAAAAACTGTAAGGCAGTTTTCAGTAATAATTTCACACAAAAAGCTCTTCCCATCACAGAGTGTATGGACTGGTTCAGAGACATACAGTAAGCACTTGAATCAGTTATAACTATCAGATACAAAGTTGTGAGTGCAGTATGCCGTATGTACATATGTGAATGCTTTTGGTTTGAATGTGTACGTCCTAACTAAAAAAAATATTTAGACTGTAGGCTTTTTCCTGTACATACCTGTATATTCTTCTCTACCTCAGTGTTTATCTAACTTTTTTCCTCTTCTGTTCACTTTTTCCACATACATTATCAATAGTATAGGACACTAGAAAATTATCCACTAAAGCAAAATTGTATAATAAAATGAGCCCCTCCCATTCAGTACTCATATTTATTAAAATTGTTGAAATCAGAGTATTTGCAGTTTCTTTTTTCTCAGTTAGGCTTTAAACTATTCTTTCTTATGCATGAGTTTTATTCATGGCAATTCAGAAGAGAATATTTCTGTCAAACCACAGTATAGGATTTAGGTAAATGTACAAAGTTTAGCAAATGGATGATACCTAAAAGTATCCAGATAGTACTTTCTCTAAAATGGAGATTTATTGATTTTTGTACAACACTTATATTTCAATTGGCCCACTACTCTCCTGCCAAGTCATCTGCAATGTAACCTCATGGAGAGTTAAAAGGTAGGAAAAATGGCACATGAGGTGCACGCTAAAAGAAGCTGTTTGTCCTTTGGCAGTCACTTCATAACACGCGTGCCAAGCACAGATGGTAAAGATGTTCCTGGCTTCTACCACTATCTTGACAGTCCAAATGCAGTCAGAGATCACCAGAAAAGGGTAAATGCCACATCTCCCAGATGAAACAGCAAAACCTCTAGCTTTTTTTGAAATGCTTTTTTCAGAACATCAGGTTCCTGTCCACCTGATTTTTGCTAACTTGCTAACGGAATTGAAAAGAACCATATGAGTAGGATGAAAAGGAGGTGGGAGATTCCTCTCAAAACCCTTAGCAGCAATTATGTTATAAAAATCACCATGGTTATCTTTGCACGTTTATATAGCTAAAGAAATTATTTATCTTGAATATGCATTTTATTCATTTCTCTGTCCTGTCTTCAGCAAGACAGATTGAAAAATAAGCTTCATAAATTAAAGCGCTTTCATTATACTAAGGAAGCTTAGCTCCTTAAAATGATGAATTATATTCAAATGAAAGGATCTTTAATTGAAGTACTCATGCCACATCAAAAAGAAAACCAAAAAAAAAAAGTAACTTCTAACTTCCTTATTGTTGGAATTTATAAGAAGAAAGAATTGGTTATTTTCCTTAGTTTTCAAAGAATAGACCAAAATTTAATCTAAAGTGATTTAATACGGAGGTAGACTTACCGCAGATCAAGAAGTTCTAGGGAAGCAGAATTAAATTAATTATTGCTCCTAAACCATAATTATTTTTAATCAAATAAGACAAAGCATAGCAAACAGGATGTGGAGTATCAATATATTATAGTTTATTTATATGTTGGAAAAAAATTTGTCCTCAAAATCTTTACTTAGATCTCAGTGAAACTTTATTGAATTAGTTCTTGATATAGAAGTTTTAATACCCACATATTTTATTCAAGTACAACTTTTTCACCTGAATAGGTGATAACCTACTCTCTCTAATATTCCAACTGAGGAAATTTGAAGTAATTTTTGACTCAATAGCTTTCATTATTTTATGTATTCAAGTTGAGTGGTTAACACTTTTGAATCTACTGTCTCTTCACCCCTTTGTATATACTTGTAAGTTTTTCGTATAAACATGCATCTTATATACACACTAAAATTCTTTCTGTAAAAATATCTTTCTATATAAGCTCATAAACAAATTGTGAACATCCATAATTACCCTCAGAATCTATTAATTTTATAGTCCAGTGACACCACCTCATTGAATATATGAGTCTAAAGGCTCTTCCATGGTAGAGAGTTTGTGGAGACAACACCTTCATTTGTCTTATTCTAATTTGAGAGTCTAAACTATTCTTTAATATGGGAATTTTCTAGGATAGAGTATCTTTAGGCCAATTAACATTTGTCTTTTTATTTCATGGACAAAATTCAGTGAAACTTTTCATAAATCACCCTTGAAATAAGATCTGAAACGCAGTGCTTTATGTGTTCTCAACCTTACACCACAGATGTTTTTTCAATAATTCACATGAACTCAAGAATTATCTCAGATTAATGGTAATGAGTGCTGTTTATGGCAATTGCATCGAGGTACTTACTGAATCAATAAATCAATTACAATAATGTTAACTCCTACTGAATCAATCATAAGTTCTTCTCTTGAACCAGTTATTAAAGGTCATGTTGCTAATATATGAACATCAAAATCCAATGCTGCTGAAATTTCTAATAAATGTCTTTGCCCCTGAGGGAGTATTTCTTTAATTCAGTCTATGGAATGGAAGGGCAAATTAATTCCTGAAAGATTTAGATTCTGGAAACACAGAGTTTAGGTAAATAAATGTTTGAAAAGGAGGGAAAGATCTTGGCAATATCAATTTCCTTCAACACAGTTTTCTTATAGCACTGAGAAATAGTGATTACTGAAAAACACAATCTATCTAAATTCTGAGAAGTAATGTTCTCATAGCTTCTTTTCAGATGAACTAGGAGACTTCTGACAATTTTTTCAATGTGTATCACTCTAGTCTCTTGTTAATATCTGGCACTAGGATGAATAATAATTCCCAAGATGTTTTGGGGAAATAAGTTTATTACTAAACGGTGTGGAATAAAATGCAGAAGATAATAATATCAACAATAATTTCTCTATACTTCAAGTTACTTTTTCTCTGTATTTATCACTAACATGGCCAATAATATAATCCAAGATCTATATTTGAGTTAAAAGATAAACTGCAAATTTCAATGTAAATCATTATAATGTACAACATATATTACAATATAATGTAATATATTTATAGTACAAAATACTAGATATCCTTTTAAATAACTGATTAAAATACATGCAGTCATATGTATAGATTATTAGGGATATTTTAGAAATGAAGCAATTTACCAAATTATATCACTCGTGTAAAAATGATGTTCGCTTTTCCTTTTGGGAGATTAAATAAAAGCAGGCAAACATATATATATACACACATATATATGTATATATATATAATATATAAGTATGGGCAAATATATATATAGGAGAGAGAGAAGTACACACACACTGTAATTTTATATACATAAAAGAGATAAGGACAAGTAGTTAAAAGCAGATTAAAATTTTAATTATAATGTTCTGATAGTCTAAAAAGCAAAATACATTTGTTAATTATTAATGGATGGATTTAATAGTTAACTAAATTACTAACTAAAATTATATACAGAATGAAAAAAATGTTGCCAATGTATCTGGGGGCATATTTAAGAGAAGGGCATGAAAGAGTCATTTAAAATATTAAAAGCAATCTTGAACTTTGAAATATTTTTCCTTCTAAATATTAAAATTACACTTCCACTAACTTTTACATCAGTACAGTTATATTAGAGTATCATTTATAATTGAGATTTCTGTAAAAAGATGACTAATTCACTAAAAATATAAATGGTGTTGAGACTATATCATAAAATTATCTGATAAATATTAGTATTCAAAACTAAACTGGATGTTACCACAGAGAGGTGAGCAAAATTGAAGAGATATGAAAGATATAGTCAGCATATCTACAAAACAGTACTTAAGACCAAGTAGCTATTTCTAAGGCTAACAAAACAAACAAAACAAAAACTTGAGTGTTTTTTATGATTCTGATGATCCTATCTCCCTCAGTTCAGTTCAGGCCCTCAGTTATGTCCGACTCTGCAACCCCATGAACTGCAGCACTCCAGCACTCCCTGTCCATCACCAACTCCCAGAGCTTGCTCAACTCATGGGCATAGCGTCTGTGATGCCATCCAGCCATCTCATTCTCTGCCGTCCCTTTCTACTCCTGCCATCAATATTTCCCAGCATCAGGGTCTTTTCAAATGAGTCAGTTCTTCCCTTCAGGTGGCCAAAGTATTGGAGTTTAAGCTTCAGCATCAGTCCTTCCGGTGACTAGTCAGGACTGATTTCCTTTAGGATTGACTGGTTGGTTCTCCTTGCAGTCCAAGGAACTCTCGAGTCTTTTCCTACACCACAGTTCAAAAGCATCAATTCTTCGGTGCCCAGCTTTCTTTATAGTCCAATTCTTACATCCATACATGAATACTGGAAAAACCATAGCTTTGAATAGGCAGACCTTTATTGGCAAAGTAATGTCTCTGCTTTTTAATATGCTATCTAGGTTGGTTATAGCTTTTCTTCCAAGGAGCAAATGTCTTTTCATTTCATTGCTGCAGTCACCATCTGCACAGATTTTAGAGCCCCCAAAAGTTTCCATTGTTTCCCCATCTATTTGCCATGAAGTGATGGGACCATATGCCATGATCTTTGTGTTTTGAATGATGAGTTTTAAGCCAACTTTTTCACTCTCCTCTTTAACTTTCATCAAGAGACTCTTTAGTTCACTTTCTGCCATAAAGGTGGTTTCATCTGTGTATCTGAGGTTATTGATATTTCTTCTGGAAATCTTGATTCCAGCCATCTCCCTCACATCCACTTAATAGGTCCTTTGGTCACTCTCCTAAACATTTCTCAAGAAACTGCAGTTATTTATTCTTTCTCTCAATACACTCATTTCAGACATTATAGTCTCCCTTAACCATTTTAGCAGATTCCAAACTTTCTTTTCTCCTGTTGATCTTCCACCTTGTCATTAAAGTGATATTCTTAATAGCTATTTTCATTATGTCACTGTGTTGCTCAGTGCCCCTTACAGTTTAATATTTCACTCCAGAATAAAATCTAAATTCTTTAAAACTGCCCACTGTAGAAGGAAATAGAAAACCCACTCCAGTATTCTTGTTGGAGAATTCCATGGACAGAGGAACCTGGCAGGCTACTGTCCATGGGGTCACAAACAGCTGGGCACAACTGAATGATTAACACACACACAAAATACTGCCCACAAGATCACTCTGAAACACAAATATTTAATGGTGATCTCTATACAGTTGTAAAAGGTAAACACTGGCTATTCTGAGTGTCTTTTACTTCTCATTTAGTTCCATAAATTGTGTGACTTCTGTCCGTTTGTGAACGCTGTTCCTCACCTGGATAAGTTATACTCATCGTTTTCAAACCTTCCTTGAAGACCACTTTGAAGATTTCTTGGTGAGTTAATGAAACTGTGTCCCTATGTCATTATATTTCTCTTATTGTTCATATTGAATTATATATATATATATATATCCTTCTTTATTCTTTAAGGGCAACACTTATCTCCATCATGCTCACCATTATACTTTAGTCACCTGAATGGCCACATGCCTAAACCAAGAAATTACTCTTGGCCAACACACTTATATTAAATATTTTATGTATTATTTCTAACAGCTTTCAAACTACATTCTCTTTCTTGCCTGTACCAGTTAAGTATTATTTATCATTTATTGTCAAATAAAATGATTGACTGTTTTTGATAGTGTCAATAGGTTTCAAAAATGTTATGTACTTATTTGAGTATGATTCTTTTCTTTTTAAACCTAAAACTCTAATTATTTCATTTGAATATTTTGCTTTGTAATTGTGTCTTTTCATTTGGGATTTGGGATGAACCCTATATTCTAACATTTTGTTAATTAAAAAAATATTATCCAAATTAGGTAATTCTTTGGGTGAAGAAGAAGATGTAACCAAAAAAAAAGTAGATGTATAGATACAGATGATATACAATGCAGAATTTTTTTTAACAAGGTAAAGATAGAGAATCTTCTCTATTAAAAGTAGCATTTGCTATTTTAATAAATATATCCCATTCATATTTCACCACAGTCCATGCAAAGTTAGTATGGCTTTATAAAACTTTACTTTTAACATACAGATGGTAACAAAGACATGAAAAGATGCTCAGCATCACTCATTATCAGAGAAATGCAAATCAAAGCCACAATGAGGTACCATCTCACGCTGGTTAGAATGTCTGCTATCAAAAAGTCTACAAACAATAAATGCTGGAAAGGGTGCAGAGAAAAGGGAACCCTCTTATATTCTTGGTGGGAATGCAAACTAGTATAGCCACCATGGAGAACAGGGTGGAGACTCCCTAAAAAACTGGAAATAGAACAGCCATATGACCCAGCAATCCCACTGCTAGGCATACACACTAAGGAAACCAGAATTGAAAGAGACCCGTGTACCCCAATGTTCATCACAGCATTGTTTACAGTATCCAGGACATGGAAGGAACCTAGATGTCCATTGGCAGACGAATGGATAAGAAAACTGTGGTACATATACACAATGGAATGTTACTCAGCCATTTAAAGGAACCCATTTGAATAAGTTCTAATGAGGCGGATGAAACTGGAGCCTATTGTACAGACTGAAGTAAGTCAGAAAGAAAAACAACAATACAGTATATTAATGCATATATATAGTATTTAGAAAGATGGTAACAATGACCCTATATGCGAGACAGCAAAAGAGACACAGATGTAAAGAACAGACTTTTGGACTCTGTGGGAGAAGGTGAGGGTGGGATGATTTGAGAGAATAGCATTGAAACATGTATATTATCTTATGTGGAATAGATTGCAAGTCCAGGTTCGATGCATGAGACAGGGTGCTCAGGGCTTGTGCACTGGGATGACCCTAAGGGATGGGATGGAGATGGAGGTGAGAGAGGGCTTTCAGGATGGGGAACACATGTACACCCATGGCTGACTCATGTCAATGTATGGCCAAAACCATCAAAATATTGCAAAGTAACTAGCATCCAATTAAAATAAATAAATTAATTAAAAAAACTTTACTTTTAGATATAGAACATCTATTTGACATGATTATTTAGAGAGGAATAAGTTAATTAGAACTAACATTTCTCCTAATAAGTTTTTCATAATGTTTAACTATTTTTTAAAACATTGTGCAAATAATATAGGAAGTGAAGCAAGTCATCTTGTGTACTGCTGCTAAAATTTTGGCTTTTAGTCTAATTAGTCCTGTTACCATTCAAGGGATACAACTGGAAGTGGGATTTGAGTGAACGGTGGAATTCTTCCCCCCGCCCCCGGAAGAATTTTCAGCCAACCTGCCATGACCTTCATATATCCAAATTCAAATTTTTCCACCTCACAATCCTGTATATGTCCCTAAGAACTTGACTGATTCCCTACATGACCCTTACTGCTTAGAAAATATATTGCCTAATATACTATATTCATTTTATACTTCCACAATAACAAATTTCCCCACATACTGCATCAAAAGTAACACATATCTTTTACCTTTAAATTTCTGGAGGCCAGAAGTCTCACGCAGATCTCAAAAGGCTAAAATCAAGGGATTGACAGCACTGTGTTATTTCCTGGAGGCTCTAGAAGAAACACAAATTCCAAGCTCTTTCATGTGTTGGCAAAATTCAGTTACATATGGTATAAGACTGAGGTTTCTGTTACTTTGGTCGTTGTTAGTTGGAGACCACACATAAACCTTTCTGCATTCCTTCTACAAAGAACCTATGTTTCAAAATTACCAACAAGGTATCAAGTTCTTCTCATGCTGCCACATCTCTGACCCCTTTTCCATCATTACATGTCTCTGTACTAGAACCAGGAAAAGATTCTCTACTTTTAAGTACTCATGTGATTGGACTCCTCCCTCTGGACAATCCACGATAGTCTTTTCATTTCAAAGCCCATGGACTTGGTTACACCTGAAGAGTTCTTTGACCATGTAATGTAAAATATTCACAGGTTCCATGGACATCTTTTGGTGGCTATGGGGGTAAAAAGAGGATGCATTATTCTGCCTACCATATCCTCTTTTGAATCAACTAATGGTTTTGCCAATTTCTTTTCTATTACTGTCAAAAATAATGGAAAATGTTTATCTACTATAGGTATCTAACTTTCCAAACACTTCCAATTCCCTTTACCTCACCTAATGTTGGAAAATGCAATGAAAGGGCTTGAAATTTGGTTTAAAATTTGTATTTACATAAGCCATCCAAATGAAATTAGGCAGTCTTCATATTGCCATGTGTATGGCTGATTTTATATATACAACTTTCTATCTTGCACTAGTTATTACTTTTAATAAAATATTTAAGAACAGAAAATACTATTTGAAGATTATTTTAAGAGTATTCTTGTACATTTCAGAATCTCCCACAAATCTAGAGAAAACATAATGTGAAGACTATATAATCAGTAACATTTGCAGTCTCAGGAAACTGTAAACTGATTAACATCTGTAGCATCAGAGAGCCTGAGTTCAAAGAACAGTTGTAGTCCCAAATTCTGTAACTTTGGGCAAGTTATTGAATTCCTCTAAGCTTTTATCTAACGTGGATAATACTAATAACATCTAATTGACTGTTTCCATGAGGATTAATTAAGACAGTGCATATAAAATTCATGGTAAAAAATTCAATATGTGTTAGTTTTGAATGGCAAAATGCATTAACCAAGTTTTCTATTTGTCTTTCTGAATTTATGAATAAACAATTTTATAAATTAATATACATCTTAAGACTCTGACATTAAAATTAATACATTTTATTAGCACCTTTTTGCAGTTGTGGTTTTAATTATAAAAAGATATTTTCAAATGCCCACTGAAAACTTTCTGTTAAAATTCCATGGGGGGAAAAAAGGAAAAATATTAAAATATTGGAACTGTCAACCTCATGGCTATTAATTTTTAGAATAATTATTAATTAAATTTAATTTCTGAAGCAAATTAAATATATTTATATCAGTTCCAAGAACTTTCACTTCTTTAAAAAAATCTTTTTATTAGATATGACAAATGTAGAGAAGGATGGACAAATCTTATGTGAAAAGTTCAGTGAACTGAACTTAGTTAATACATAGTTAATACAACTATGTAGCCACCACAAAAATTAAGCATTAATTCCAAGACTATAGAAGCCTACTTTCTCCAACTTAATTAATGTTTAATTGTACTTCCATGGATTCATTCACAACCATTTGAACATTATGTGAATAGAATAATCTAGTGTTCTATTTTTTCACTTCTATCATGTTTTGTCAATCCTATACTGTCATATGTGGCAGTATTCTATTTATGTCCAGTGTTATTTAAAATTATATTTTAGAAATATAATGAATTTATCCAAATTACTCTTGAAATATATTTGACTATACAGTTTCAAGTTATATAGGACCAAAATATGACTAATGCATATCGACATGACTTTTAATATATTTATATACAGATTATTGTTGAGTATATACCTATGAGTAGAAGCTCTTGTGATCAGTTATGTAATTAATAGCAGTTATACAAATTTTTATTCCAATCATTAGAGTTTGTGCATTCTAATTATTTCATATACTTGCAATTATATTTTTAGCCATTTTGTTTTATACAGTGAATTTTAATGTGATTTTTTTTCACTTCATCAATAATACATTGAGTGATTTTCATATATTTATATTTCATTTTCCCTTTTGTGATGTCTCTGTTCTATGTCTCTGTTCCATTCTGAGGTTCTCTTTCTTTCTGTCATGTATTTATACGTATTCTTTATATATTCTAAAGTCCTTGTCAGGGATAATACAGGCAAACTTCACTTATTCTCTAGAGTTTGCACTTTCATTTTCTATGGTTTGCAATGGACTGATTCTTAGGTGATTCCCAATGGTTATGCTACTTTGTGGTGTACATGGCTCAGTATGACCTTGCCCACTTGTATATGGGAATGTGACTTGCTTTTCACCAAGAAATATATCAAAGTGGAAGGGATATTACCCTGGGATTAGCTTGCACTACATGGCAGTAGAGTTGAGATGTTACTTCCATGATTATGTAACATTTTACATGAGACACTATTTTAGCAGTGTAGATAAATCATTCCTGCTGGCTTAACGAAGAGAGTAGGCATGCTGAAGAAGTTAATGTTGCAAGAAACTGCAGAAGCCCTTTAGGACTAGAGAAAAGACTTTATGAGACAGTCAGCAAAGAGTAAGACTCTCAGTTATGCAGCTGCAAAGAAAGGGACTTTGATAACAACCAAAATTATCTTGGACACAAATTCTTCAAACAGTTGTAGTCCAACTGCAATCAGTGTGTGTGTGTTTCTGTGTGTGTGTGTATATACATATGGAAATTAATAAAATTATATTAAAACCTACAGAAGCATGAACAGTAAAGAAATAAGACTATTTTCAAGAACAGAGTTCACTGTGTATTAATTTATAATTAATATAAAGCGACTGCAATTATTCAGGGTGTTATAGGCACAATGATAGATAACTAAACCCGTAGAATATATTCACGATGCTAAAGAGACCCAGATATAAATGGATTTTCATACACTGAAAAGGTGGCCCTGCAAAGTAGTGCAAAATGTTAAGTCTTTTAAAATCATGACATTAGATTAATTACATAGTTTCATGAAAAACAGTAAACCATGAAAGCTACCATATACCACACACCAAGCCCACACTAAATAGATTGCAAAAGGTACAATAACTCATCTTCTAGAAAATAGCATAGAAAAAAATTCTCTAGGATCTTGGAATAGCCAGTAATTTCTCAAATGGAACACAGCATATGAACAAAAAAAAATAGAGACATATTGACCTAAATTAAAAATAAGAGCTGCTATTTATTAAAATATATCATAATATTAGTTTTCCTTTTTTATGTAACAAACTACCATGGATCTAGTGACTTATAATAATGAATATTTCTCATTTGTATGAGTCAGAAGTCCAGGCATGGTTTCACTGTCTGCTCAGGATGTCAGTCAAAAGTCTGATTTATTCTCAGAATTCTGTTGTTAACATTCTAGATAATGAAAGAAAGATAATTCTTCTCTTATATGCTGATTTTCCTCACGAGCATTGATTTTTCTCTTATGTCTCAATTTCCCTGCTCTAATGTATCTTCAAAGTGTTCTAAGGCTTCAAAGGTTCTAAGGGGGAAAAACAGGAAAATTTTTTCAAGGGCACTGCCAGTGATTGATGTCAATAAGGCAATTTAAAGAGTAGAGTGTTGCAAGATAGACATGTTCAGTATTTTCTCTGCTGATCTTTCTAACATTCTTATGCTTGGCAGCACAACTTTTCTTTTTGAAGTCAGACTGATGCAACAGTTAATTTGGTGCTCATCCTAATACAATCCATATGATGGTGGAAAGCTAACATTCTGTTAGCTGTAGAGTCTGTGTAACCCCTTCCTTTGAATCTGACTGGGTTCTAAAACTACTCTGATCAATAAAATATGAAATTATCCTCTTGCCGAGATTCAGGCCCACGACATAAGAGAGTGGTAACTTATACATTCTATGTATTTAAAAGCAGCCTTAATTCTTTCAGAAAGTTTATGAATTTCAGTGACATGGTCCTTTAATTTCTCAGCTGAGCTCTGAGCTGATAGTCAATTTTTCTAGCCACAACAGTGAGAGCCATCTCCAAATTCAATTCTCCAGCCTTAGTCAGCCTCCCAAGCTGATGCCAAACAGAATTAAGTGTCAAGTGAAGTCATTCTTAAGTTTCTCACTGTAAACTGATAAACAAAATAAAATTATTGCTTTGAGCCACAGAGTTTGCATACAGTTCTCAATACAGCAATAAATAAATAAAAAAAAGTCAAAGATCTATAATTTTCTAAAATAGATAGAGGACATTTATTATTACAAAGGATGGTATTGTTGAAAAAGAAAAAAAAAAGCCAGAGAATTATATTCTGGACTGAAGACCAGCTTTGGGATTTTCAAAAACACCTGAAATTATTTCCAGTGCATGCTATAAAATATTGATGATACGTATTAACAATTGATAAAAGTAAGTAATGATGATTATAAATATATAATAATGCAACCTTTGTAATAGTTGAAGTAATACTTCTAGAATATTTAAGCCTAGGTTGTAAGAAAACACTACAAATATTCTCTCTTATTCTTAGAAATCCATTAAAAATACAAATGAATAAATAATAAATGAAAGCAATAAACCATTACTTTTGCAGTCTAAGATAGTTTTTAACAGAATGGCAGAATAATAAACATTATCTTTGGGGAAATGTGGGCTTCTCTGGTGGCTCATATGGTAAAGAATCCACCTGCAGTGCAGGATACCTGGGTTCAATCCATGGGTTGGGAAGATCCCCTGGAGAACGGAAGAGCTACCCAGTCTAGTATTCTAGCCTAGAGAATTCGAAGGACAGAAGAGCCTGACTGGCTACAGTCCATGGGGTGGCAAAGAGTTGGACACGACTGAGTGACTTTCACTACACACTTTGGGGAAATGTAGGAGGCTAATTCTGGCCAACCCTTCTATTTTCCTACAAGAAAATATTTTAAAAACAGTTTTTGAGAAAAAAGAAATGCACTACCTTAATAAGAGACACATGTAAGATCAGTTAGTACTTAGTTACACAGTTCCCTTAATTTTAAGAATAATAGCAGTTGCCAGGAGAAGCCTATGCTTTCCCGTTGCTATGAAGAGCACTTTCATTTCTTTCTTCTTAATAACAATTTTTCCTCTATCTGCTTCTGAAGGAATAACACCCAGGTTCTTCATTTTTTCTCAAATATCCTTTTTCTAGAAAATCCATGCTTCAAAAGTATTTTTATTTTTCCACAGTTGCATTTCATTAATTGTCATATACTTGTACGTCTTCTCATGTATGTCTTTTTTTAAAGATTAATTAGCTAATTAATTTTTGGTTGTGCTGAGCCTTTGCTGCTGCCCACTGACTTTCTCTAGTTGTGGAGAGCTAGTTGTGGTGTGCTCACTGTGTCTTATCACAAGACCAGGTTCAATAAATATGGAAATGCCTACTAATGCTGCACTGTATCCCATACCCCATCCTCAAGTTGTGACTCTAATAAAAACCCAATGTTAATTTGCATGCAGTTTCTGCCTTGGTACTCACTTGGGTTTCATAAAGAGTCTCTTGATGAGGGTGAAAGAGGAAAGTGAAAAAGCTGGCTTAAAATTCAAGATTCAAAAAACTAAGATCATGTCATCTGGTGCCATCACTAAATGGCAAATAAAGTGGAAAAATTGGTAGCAGTGAGAGTTTTTATTTTCTCGGGCTTCAAAATTCCTGCGAGCAATGACTGCAGCCATGAAAATAAAAGACACTTGCTCCCTGGAGGAAAGCTAAGACAAACCTAGAGAGTCTAGACAGATGAAATGGTGAGGGGTGAGGGAGGAAAGTTTAAGAATGAGGGAATATATGTATATGTATGGCTGATTCATGTTGATGTATGGTAGAAACCATAAGGTGAAGGTGAAGTTGCATAGTCGTGTCTGACTCTTTCCGACCCCACGGAGTGTAGCCTACCAGGCTCTTCCATCCATGGGATTTTCCAGGCAAGAGTATTGGAGTGGGTTGCCATTTCCTTCTCCAGAGGATCTTCCCAACCAACGGATCGAACCCAGGTCTCCCATATTGTAGGCAGATGCTTTACCGTCTGAGCCACCAGAGAAGTCTTATACATACATGACTATTGGAAAAAAAACATAGCTTTGACTGGATCGACCTTTTTGGCAAAGAAATGTCTCTGCTTTTTAATATGCTGTCTAGGTTGGTTATAGGTTTTCTTCCAAAGTGCAGTTCAGTTCAATACAGTTCAGTCGCTCAGTCGTGTCCGACTCTTTGTGACCCCATGAATCACAGCATGCCAGGCCTCCCTGTCCATAACCAACACCTGGAGTTCACTCAAACTCATGTCCACAGAGTCGGTGATGCCATCCAGCCATCTCATTCTCTGTTGTCCCCTTCTCCTCCTGCCCCCAATCCCTCCCAGCATCAGAGTCTTTTCCAGTGAGTCAAATCTTCGCATGATTTGGCCAAAGTATGTGAGAGTTGGACTGTGAAGAATGCTGATCACCAAAGAATTGATGCTTTTGAACTGTGGTGCTGGAGAAGCCTCTTGAGAGTCCCCTGGACTGCAAAGAGATCAAACCAGTCCATTCTAAAGGAGATGAATCCTGGGTGTTCATTGGAAGGACTTATGCTAAAGCTGAAACTCCAATACTTTGGCCACCTCACGCGACGAGTTGACTCACTGGAAAAGAGTCTGATGCTGGGAGGGATTGGGGGTGGGAGGAGGCGGGGACGACAGAGAATGACTTGGCTGGATGCTATCACCGACTCGAAGGACATGAGTTTGAGTGAGCTCCGGGAGTTGGTGATGGACAGGGAGGCCTGGCGTGCTGTGATTCATGGGGTCGCAAAGAGTCGGACACGACTGAGCGACTGAACTGAACTGAACTGATTGGAGTTTCAGCTTCAGCATCAATCCTTCCAATGAACATCCAGGATTGAGCTCCTTTAGAATGGACTGGTTGTATCTCCTTGCAGTCCAAGGGACTCTCAAGAGTCTTCTCCAGCACCACAGTTCAAAAGCATCAATTCTTCGGCGATCAGCCTTCTTCACAGTTCAACTCTCACATCCATACATGACCACTGGAAAAACCATAGCCTTGACTAGATGGACCTTGGTTGGCAAAATAATGTCTCTGCTTTTTAATATGCTATCCAGGTTGGTCATAACTTTCCTTTCAAGGAGTAAGCGTCTTTTAATTTCATGGCTGCAATCAGCATCTGCAGTGATTTTGGAGCCCACAGAAATAAAGTCTGACACTGTTTCCACTGTTTCCCCATCTATTTCCCACGAAGTGATGGGACCAGATGCCATGATCTTAGTTTTCTGAATGTTGAGCTTCAAGCCAACCTTTTCACTCTCCTTTTTCACTTTCATCAAGAGGCTTTTGAGTTCTTCTTCACTTTCTGCCATAAGGGTGGTGTCGTCTGCATATCTGAGGTTATTGATATTTCTCCCAGCAATCTTAATTCCAGCTTCTGCTTCTTCCAGCCCAGCGTTTCTCATAATGTACTCTGCATATAAGTTAAATAAGCAGGGTGACAATATACAACCTTGACGTACTCCTTTTCCTATTTGAAACCAGTCTGTTGTTCCATGTCCAGTTCTAACTGTTGCTTCCTGACCTGCATACAGGTTTCTCAAGAGGCAGGTCAGGTGGTCTAGGATTCCCATCTCTTTCAGAATGTTCCACAGTTTATTGTGATCCACACAGTCAAAGGCTTTGGCATAGTCAATGAAGCAGAAATAGATGTTTTTCTGGAACTCTCTTGCTTTCTCCATGATCCAGCGGATGTTGGCAATTTGATCTCTGGTTCCTCTGCCTTTTCTATAACCTGCTTGAACATCTGGATTGCACAGTTCACGTATTGCTGAAGCCTGGCTTGGAGAATTTTGAGCATGACTTTACTAGTGTGTGAGATGAGTGCAATTGTGCGGTAGTTTGAGCATTCTTTGGCATTGCCTTTCTTTGGGATTGGGATGAAGACTAACCTTTTCCAGTCCTGTGGCCACTGCTGAGTTTTCCAAATTTGCTGTCATATTGAATGCAACACTTTCACAGAATCATCTTTCAGAATTTGAAATAGCTCAATTGGAATTCCATCACCTCCACTAGCTTTGTTTGTAGTGATGCTCTCTAAGGCCCACTTGGCTTCACATTCCAAGATGTCTGGCTCCAGGTGAGTGATCACGCCATCATGATTATCTATGTCGTGAAGATCTTTTTTGTACAGTTCTTCTGAGTATTTGTGCCACCTCTTCTTAATATCTTCTGCTTCTGTTACGTCCATACCATTTCTGTCCTTTATCGAGCCCATCTTTGCATGAAATAAAATGTCTTTTAATTTCATGGCTGCAGTCACCATCTGCAGTGATTTTGGAGTCCAAAAAAATAAAGTCTGACAAGGCTTCCATTGTTTACCCTCTATTTGCCATGAAGTGATGGGAGTGGATGCCATGGTCTTAGTTTTCTGAATGTTGACCTTTAAGCCAACTTTTTCACTCTCCTCTTTCACTTTCTTCAAGAGGCTCTTCAGTTCTTCTTTGCTTTCTCCCATAAGGGTGGTATTATCTGCACATCTGAGGTTATTGATATTTCTCTCAGCAATCTTGATTCCAGCTTGTGCTTCATCCAGCCTGGCAGTTCTCATGATGTACTCTGCATATAAGTTAAATAAGCAGGATGACAATATACAGCTTTGACTCACTCCTTTCCTCATTTGGAACCAGTCTGTTGTTCCATGTCCAGTTCTAACTATGCTTCTAGACCTGCCTACAGTTTTCTCAGGAGGCAGGTCAGGTGGTCTGGTATTCCCATCTCTCTAAGAATTTTCCAATGTTTGTTATGTTCCACACAATCAAAGCTTTGGTGTAGTCAATAAAGCATAAATAGATGTTTCTGAATCTCTCTTGCTTTTTTGAAGATCCACGAGATGTTAGCAATTTGATCTCTTGTTTCTCTGCCTTTTCTAACACCAGCTTGAAAATCTGGAAGTTCACGTGTCATGTATTGTTGAAGCCTGACTTGGAGAATTTTGAGCATTACTTGCTAGTGTGTGAGAGATGAGTGCAACTGTGCAGTAGTTTGAGCATTCTTTGGCATTACCTTTCTTTGGGATTGAATGAAAACAAACCTTTTCTGGTCCAGTGGCCACTGCTGAATTTTCCAAATTTGCTGGCGTATTGAGTGCAGCACTTTCAGAACATCACCTTTTAAGATTTGAAATATCTCAACTGAAATTCTGTCACCTCCACTAGTTTTATTCATAGTAATGTTTAAAGCCCACTTGACTTCCCAATCCAGGATGTCTGGCTCTAGGTGAGTGATCACACGACCATGGTTATCTGGGTCATTAGATCTATTTTGTATAGTTCTTGTGTATTCTTGCCACCTCTTAGTATCTTCTACTTCTGTAAGGTCCATACTGTTTTTGCCCTTTATTGTGCCTTTCTTTGCATGAAATGTTCCCTTGGTATCTCTAATTTTCTAGAAGAGATCTCTAGCCTTTCCCATTCTATTGCTTTCCTCTATTTCTTTGCATTGATCACTGAAAAAGGCTTTCTTATCTCTCCTTGCTGTTCTTTGGAACTCTGCATTCAAATGGATGTATCTTTCCTTTTCTCCTTTGCGTTTAGCTTCTCTTCTTTTCTCAGCTATTTGTAAGGCCTCCTCAATATCCATTTTCCCTTTTCTCATTTCTTTTTCTTGGGGATGGTCTTGATCACTGCCTCCTGTACAATGTCACAAACCTCTGTTCGTCAGGCACTCTATCAGATCTAATCCCTCGAATCTATTTCTCACTTCTACTGTATAATCATAAGGTATCTGATTTAGGTTATACCTGAATGATCTAGTGGTTTTCCCTGCTTTATTTAATTTAAGTCTGAATTTGACAATAAGGAGTTCATGATCTGAGCCACAGTCACCTCCTGACCTTGTTTTTGCTTACTGTATAGAGCTTCTCTATCTTTGGCTGGAAAGAATATATCACTTTGATTTCAATGCTGACCATCTGGTGATGTCCATGTGTAGAGCCTTCTGTTGTGTTGTAGGAAAATGGTGTTTGCTATGACCAGTGGGTTTTCTTGGCAAAACTCTGTTTGCCTTTGACCTTTTTCCTTTTGTATTCCAAGGCCACTTTTGCATGCTACTCCAGGTATCTCTTGCCTTCCTACTTTTGCATTCCAGTCCCCTATAATGAAAAAGACACCTTTTTTGGGTGTTAGTTCTAGAAGCTTTTGTAGGTCTTCATAGAACCGTTCAACTTCAGCTTCTTCAGCATTGCTGGTCGGGGCATAGACTTGGATTCATGTGATATTGAATGGTTTGCCTTGAAAATAAACAGAGATCATTCTGTCGTTTTAGAGATTGCATCCTAGTACTGCATTTCAGACTCTTTTTTTTTTTTTAAATAAATTTATTTTATTGGAGGCTAATTACTTTACAATATTGTAGTGGATTTTGCCATACATTGACATGAATCAGTCATGGGTGTACATGTGTTCCCCATCCTGAACCCCCCTTCCACCTCCCTCCCCATCCCATCCCTCTGGGTCATCCCAGTGCACCAGCCCTGAGCACCCTGTCTCATGCATCGAACCTGGACTGGCGATCTGTTTCACACATGATAATATACATGTTTCAATGCTATTCTCTTAAATTATCCCACCCTCGCCTTCTCCCACAGAGTCCAAAAGTCTGTTCTTTACATCTGTGTCTCTCATCATTATCATCTTTCTAAATTCCATATATATGCATTAATATACTGTATTGGTGTTTTTCTTTCTTACTTCACTGTATATAATAGGCTCCAGTTTCATCTATCTCATTAGAACTGATTCAAATGCATTCTTTTTACTAGCTGAGTAATATCCATTGTGTATATGTACCACAGTTTTCTTATCCATTCATCTGTTGATGGACATCTAGGTTGTTTCCATGTCCTAGCTATTGTAAACAGTGCTGTGATGAACATTGGGGTACATGTGTCTCTTTTTTTTTTGTAATTAATTAATTTTTTATTGGAGGCAAATTATTTTACAATATTATATTGGTTGGTTTTGCCATACATTGACATGAATTCACCCCGGGTTTACATAAGTTCCCCCTCCTGAACCCCCCTCCCACCTCCCTCCTCCCTTCATCCTCCCTCTGGGTCATCCCCGCATGCCAGCCCCGTGCATCCTATAACAAGCATTGACTCTGAACTAGTGATTCAATTCACATATGACAACATACGTGTTTCAATGCCATTCTCCCAAATCATCCCACCCTCACCCTCTCCCACAGATTCCCAAAGACTGATCTATACATCTGTGTCTCTTTTGCTGTCTCGTATACAGGGTTATCATTTGCATCTTTCTAAATTCCATATATATGCGTTAGTATGCTGTATTGGTGTTTTTCTTTTGACTCTTTTGGTGACTATGATTGCTATGCCATTTCTTCAAAGAACATGAATCTGAAAAATTTCTCATAAACAGTAAAGGAAAAGTGACCTGGTGTGAAGTCCATGGAGTTGCAAAGAGTTTGACACACTTGAGCAATTGAAAAACAAAACAACAACAAAAATATACAGATTATTTTGTTTTGGACATTATCTTTGCCAAACCCTACAAAATATATAGAAAAGATAACTTAGTTTATAAAGCAAATCTCAAAAATTCCTTGAATAGCTTCAAAGACAGTACCACGTCCTTGTAATGATAACAATCAAATATTTTAAAACTGTCACTTTATAAAATTTTTATTGCATGAAACAAGAAATTTTAAAATATTTTTTCAATGTAGAGAATAAACTGGACATTATAGTAGTAGACAAACATGCACAGTACTTATACAGCAGCAAAGTGGTTTTTGTTGCGGATTCTGAATACAACCTAAAAGAATGGAATTTCATTTATAATCTCGAGAAAAAAATTTTACTCTATATTGAATATGTTGCTATCGACAAAAAGAAAAAAAAGATAAATCAGTGGATATATAAAGAATAGCACAAGATGATTATTTTAAGTGCACGCAGTAGTAGCAAAAATATTTATGCTCAAATTGATGCCTGCACAAAAATTAACTATAATAGAATAAGTACTTATACTCTCTAAAGGAATCAAAGTGAATGGCTGTCATTTTTCTCACTAGATATTTTTTATTGAAATCCAAATTTTTTCAACTGAATTCAGATAAACACAAAGCATATATAAACTTGATATTCCTGAGGATTATCAAATCCCAAATGTGATCTGAAACGGCATTTTGAATAGCGACTTTAACTTAAGTGTCAGACTCAGATCTCTGATTTGGAAATCCCTTTGGCTAAACCTGAAGGTAGTTACTGACATAAGAAATGTGATATTTGAAAAGTACATTACAATTCTGCTGGTATGTATTCTCTGTAAACCTCCTATATCCATAGTTCACAAGAAATGTCCCATTGCCTCATGAATATTTTAGACATGAGTAATACTTTCTGCTTAACTCTCTGTTTATTTTGGGATATAGGGCATGCAATTTCTGAAAACCAAATCTGGTGATATTTGAATGTAATTAAATTGTTTCTGGTTAGGCTTTAAGTAAAAATAAAAGTGCTAGTTAAGGAAATGATCTTAAAATATTTTCAGATATATACATATCATACTTAGTGTGAAAAATTTAGCTACTATAAAATCCAATAGAGTATTTATGACTTTTATATCATTTTCAATACTAAATCAGAGATAGACTCCAATGAACAAAATACTCCATAATTTAAATATTCAAGAACCAAGTTTATTATCACACTAATCAGGAAGGTATGTGAGATGCTGCATCCAAAACTAAGTAATATGCCTCTCATTGCTTGATACTACACTGAGTAAATGGATGCTCAATAAATACTTGCCCCATGAATCAATACACCAAATTAAATTACCTTTCAATCATGATTCAAGAATTGAATGGAATGGTTGCTTTGAGCATATGACCAATGATAATTATTATGGGTTTAAGAAAAAAGCATTAGATTCCAGAGGTAAATGAAAACATTTTAATATCAAATAATATGACAACACATTTTTCAAAGTGTGCCTTTCACGTGTGTTCTCATTCATGTCCTAGTCTTTATCATCCCATGGACTGTAGCCCAGTAGTCTCCTCTGTACATGGAATTTTCCAGGCAAGAATATTAAAGTGGCTTGCCTATTCCTTCTCCAGAGGATCTTCCTGACCTAGGGACTGAACCCACATCTACTATATCACTTGCACTGGCAGGGAGTTTCTTTATCACTGTGCCACCTGGGAAGCCCTTTTTTTTTTCTAAATTTTCAATTTTTTTCATAAGCCCCCCATTTGTTTTTCACTAGATCAGTCAATCAATGAAATGTTGTAAATCACTAAGTGATTAATATACTGAACTCACAACACATATTGGTAGGCAATTTTGTAGGAATTAATTGACTAGTGTAATTATTTACTTTGTGTTTTACTTTGGATATAGCTTTGAACCAGAAGCTGCTAGTTATGTAGAAAATGGAATATGAACCATGATGCATGGAACAAAGACCACAGCTATAAAGAAAACAATCACAAAAGAAATGACAATGAACCATTCTTTGATCAAAGAATATGAATTTGCCAGCTCTTCATCCTTGTTAAGTTAGGAAGTATGTGCAGGGAAGATGGGAGGGATAACACGAGCAATGACACAGAGAAATTAAAAACATTATCTACTCAGTGTTATGAATGTATCCTGATATGACAGGAAATAAGCACATGCTTGATGAAATGTCAGAAGCTAATTGCATATTTTAAGTGCCTATTATGAATTAGGCTATTATGGTCTTTCACATGATAAATCATTTAATTTAATCCTTATAAAACTTTATTCTGAAATAGGTAGACATAAAAATCTTTCACAAAGTAGAACAAAGAAAATCAAAGACTTTGATGACCTGATAACTTCTCAAGTATTATGTTCATCTGAAAAGAACACTTATTATTTCTACAATTCAATGCTATCTCCAAGGAGATGGGCCTGCAAATCTTAGGACTGAGCACAACATATCTTGCTTGCCAGGATAAGGAACTTTTTCTTTAATCGTAATAAGGGAAAAAATAAAAAGGACAACATTATGATAGTTCTGTGGACAAACTGCATTTTACAAGAGATGTCTAGAAAACAAGTTGGGAGTTGAATTCAAAGTGAAAAAGTGACATGTATTGAAAGAAATGAGATGAGAGACAATAAACCTTGAATAATGGCAAAGGCAGTAATATTGGCAAGAAAGCTGTAGTTATAAATAATTAAGAGGGAAAATACTTTTCCATTTTTTTTGAAGATGTAAAGAATAAAAATAAAATAAAAATCATATGTGTAGAGTATTCAACAAATAGTTAAAGAAAAACAAGGGAAAACCTAGAGAGATTATCTCTTAAAATCTTGAGAAATTTCATGTAAATTGAATGATTCAGGAGGCACTTGGGCATCAACTGTGGGTTTTTAAATTGACCTAGCTAGAAATATATTTTTATGCCTTGGGATTTATTTTATGGTTGAATCTGTATTAATTCAAACACATGTAGAATGAGAAAGAAAATAAACCAAAGAAGAAAGGGTTGGCAAAGCTATTTAAGGGCCATGAAAGCAAGCTTAAAAATGAAAATGTCAAGGGTTTGCCAGTAATGTGAACCTACCAGAACTCTCATATACTGCCAGCAGACATGTAAAATTGCTGCTATCACCTTGAGAAATTGTTTAGGTACGGATATTATCACTGAATATATGTGTTCTCTATAACCCAGTAATTCCTGTACTTAGCAGACAATCTAGAGAAGAGCAATTAAATATTTAACAAAAGTGTGTACAAGAATTCTCTCAGCAATTCTAATAAAATAATCAAAGATTGGAAAATATTCAATACTTATTAACATTAAAAGGATAAATAAACAGAGATACAGTCATGCAAAAAACTATATAGCAGTGAGAATAAATGGCTTAATTTACATACAATAATACAGATCAACCTCCCAAACATAATGTTGAATGAGAGAAGTCAGACATAAATGATTAATGATTTTCTTTACATAAAATATAATAATAAGTAATACTATTTTGTGATGTTACAAGTTAGTAATGATATTCTTGAGGGAGAGCTTAGTGACTAAGATGGAGCAGGAAGTGTACAATGTGTTGCTAGTAGAGATTTGTTTATTGATAGGGTTGCTGGTTACACTAGGGTGTTCGGTTTCTGTAAATTTAGTGAATTGATTAAATGTGCAGTTTACAGCATGCTTGTTAGATATCGGCACAAAGGTTTAATTGATGAAACAGAGAAATGTCATGTCTGGTCACACATAAAACTTTGAGTCCAGTTATCTTTGCTCAGTTCTATGATTAATAATCATAATTCTGTGATTAATATTCAGAGAACTATGAAGCTGTCTAAAGAAAACACCAAGAAAAGGTTATACACTGAAGTAGAAGATGGCATCATTACCTTTAGATAAATTCATATCTGTATTTTAGATGTGAATATGTGACAAAATTTTGTTTAAATAAGAAAAGTTATCACATACTCCATGGTGCTACGTATCTGAGATGTTGTGTACTAAGTGTAAACTTGAATTAGATTTCATTCAAAGAAGTTTATGTCATCACAAAACCCTCTATAAGGTTAAGCATATAAAAAATGAAAAATTACACTACTTTCTGGAAGGTGATATATAATAAAATGCTTTTTTACCTTACTCATTCTATTAAAAAAGATACTTCAGAGTGTCAAAAATTATTCTGGTATAAAATTGTTAGTAAGATAATACATTCGGCCCCAGTCAGTTCAGTTCAGTCGTTCAGCTGTGTCCAACTCTTTGCAACCCCATGAACTGCAGCACGCCAGGCCTCCCTGTCCATCACCAACTCCTGGAGTCCACCTAAACCCATGTCCATTGAGTCGGTGATGCCATCCAACCATCTCATCCTCTGTCGTCCCCTTTTCCTCCTGCCCTCAATCTTTCCCAGCATCAGGGTCTTTTATTAGGCCCCAGTCATATCTATTTAACTAAAACCATATATTTATGTAATTGATATAACTATGCTATTGATTGTGTCAATATTTAAATATTTAATAAAATAGAAAATTACAAGCAAAAATATTTTGTCATACAAAAGGATGTTGCATAATCTAGATAGAGCATTTAGTCTTGGTATACACTTTTGAAAACCCCTACTCTTGACTAGCTCAACAATTCATCAGAAAGCTTTTACCAAACATATGCTACTGTAAGCTATCTGAAGATATTAGTACACAGATCAAAAGGAAAAAAATATAGAAATAAGCAGAAGTAATCTGTAATCTATAATCTCTAAACGTGAGTTCTTTCCTGTACCTCACCGTTTCTAAGTGCAACCAACTGAGAGAGGATAATATGGATGACAATTTTAATGAACCATAAAAATTAACGATGATGCATCCACCTCTCCCCACAACCAAATATCCAAAGCCAAGAGGTGTCCTCCACTTAACTCTTAGAATTGTAAATGAGATCTTTTTCTTCATTAAAAATTTCTTTCTTCTTAAACTGGCATGGCTCTATCTTATTGATATCCTGATTTCTGCTAGCCTAACTTAAAACATTTTATCTGTTTCCATTTTTGCTATTTTTTTTCAAATCTACATCAAAAAGGAGAAAAATGAGGAAAAATAATCAAGTGATGTTTTATAATTCAGTATCGTGTGCCTTCAAGTCAGTATCTGCATCTTATATTTTCAAATTCGATTTTTACATAAAATTGTTCAAAATTAAATAAAAAATTATTGATGTATAGTTGATTTACAATGCTGTTTTAGTTTCAGATGTATAGCAGAGCTTTATATATATGAATACATATGTATATTTTATTTTTCAGATTCTTTTCCATACATGCTGGTGCTCAGTCACTAAGTTATGTTCAACTCTTTGCAACCCCATGGACTTCAGCCCACCAGACTCCCTTGTCCATGGGATTTTCCAAGCAACAATACTGGAGTGGGTTGCCATTCCTTCCTCCAGGGAACTTTCTGACTCAGGGATCAAATCCAAATCTCCTGTGGCTTCTCCCTTGGCAGGCAGATTTTTTTCCCACTGTGCTACCATACAAGTTACTATAAAAATATTCAGTATATTTCTCTGTGTCATACAGTAGGTCCTTGTTGGTTATCTATTTTAAATATAGTAAAATGGACTGGAATGGGTGAATTTAACTCGGATAGCCATTATATCTACTACTGTGGGCAGGAATCCCTTAGAAGAAATGGAGTAGCCATCATGGTAAACAAAAGAGTCCGAAATGCAGTACTTGGATGCAATCTTAAAAATGACAGGATGATTTCTGTTCGTTTCCAAGGCAAACCATTCAATATTACAGTAATCCAGGCCTATGCCCCAACCAGTAATGCTGAAGAAGCTGAAGTTAATCGGTTCTATGAAGACCTACAAGACCTTTTAGAACTAACACCCAAAAAAGATGTCCTTTTCATTATAGGGGACTGGAATGCAAAAGTAGGAAGTCAAGAAACACCTGGAGTAACTGGCAAATTTGGCCTTGGAGCACGGAATGAAGCAGGGCAAAGGCTAATAGAGTTTTGTCAAGAGAATGCACTGGTCATAGCAAACACCCTCTTCCAACAACACAAGAGAAGACTCTACACATGGACATCACCAGATGGTCAACACCGAAATCAGATTGATTATATTCTTTGCAACCAAAGATGGAGAAGCTGTATACAGTTAGCGAAAACAAGACCAGGAGCTGACTGTGGCTCAGATCATGAACTCCTTATTGCGAAGTTCAGACTTAAATTGAAGAAAGTAGGGAAAACCACTAGACCATTCAGATATGACCTCAATCAAATCCCTTATGATTATGCAGTGGAAGTGAGAAATAGATTTAAAGGACTAGATCTGATTGATAGAGTGCCTGATGAACTCTGGACGGAGGTTCGTGACATTGTACAGGAGACAGGGACCAAGACCATCCCCATGGAAAAGAAATGCAAAAGAGCGAAATGGCTGTCTGAGGAGGCCTTACAAATAGCTGTAAAAAGAAGAGAGGTGAAAAGCAAAGGAGAAAAGGAAAGATATAAGCATCTGAATGCAGAGTTCCAAAGAATAGCAAGGAGAGATAAGAAAGCCTTCCTCAGTGATCAATGCAAAGAAATAGAGGAAAACAACAGAATAGGAAAAACAAGAGACCTCTTCAAGAAAATTAGAGATTCCAAGGGAACTTTTCATGCAAAGATGGGCTCGATAAAGGACAGAAATGGTATGGACCTAACAGAAGCAGAAGATATTAAGAAGAGGTGGCAGGAATACACAGAAGAACTGTACAAAAAAGATCTTCACGACCAAGATAGTCACGATAATGTGATCACTGACCTAGAGCCAGACATCTTGGAATGTGAAGTCAAGTGGGCCTTAGAAAGCATCACTGCGAACAAAGCTAGTGGTGGTGATGGAATTCCAGTTGAGTTATTTCAAGTCTTGAAAGATGATGCTGTGAAAGTGCTGCACTCAATATGCCAGCAGATTTGGAAAACTCAGCAGTGGCCACAGGACTGGAAGAGGTCAGTCTTCATTCCAATCCCAAAGAAAGGCAATGCCAAAGAATGCTCAAACTACCGCACAATTGCACTCATCTCACACGCTAGTAAAGTCATGCTCAAAATTCTCCAAGCCAGGCTTCAGCAGTATGTAAACCGTGAACTCCCAGATGTTCAAGCAGGTTTTAGAAAAGGCAGAGGCACCAGAGATCAAATTGCCAACATCCGCTGGATCATGGAGAAAGCAAGAGAGTTTCAGAAAAACATCTATTTCTGCTTCATTGACTATGCCAAAGCCTTTGACTGTGTGGATCACAATAAACTGTGGAACATTCTGAAAGAGATGGGAGTCCCAGACCACCTGATCTGCCTCTTGAGAAACCTGTATGCAGGTCAGGAAGCAACAGTTAGAACCGGTCATGGAACAACAGACTGGTTCCAAATAGGAAAAGGAGTGCGTCAAGGTTGTATATTGTCACCTTGCTTATTTAACTTATATGCAGAGTACATCATGAGGAACGCTGGACTGGAAGAAGCACAAGCTGGAATCAAGATTGCTGGGAGAAATATCAATAACCTCAGATATGCAGATGACACTACCCTTATGGCAGAAAGTGAAGAGGAACTCAAAAGCCTCTTGATGAAAGTGAAAGAGGAGAGTGAAAAGGTTGGCTTGAAGCTCAACATTCAGAAAACAAAGATCATGGCATCTGGTCCCATCACTTCATGGGAAATAGATGGAAAAACAGTGGAAACAGTGTCAGACTTTGTTTTTTTGGGCTCCAAAATCACTGCAGATGCTGATTGCAGCCATGAAATTAAAAGACGCTTGCTCCTTGGAAGGAAAGTTATGACCAACCTTGATAGTATATTAAAAAGCAGAGACATTACTTTGCCGACCAAGGTCCGTCTAGTCAAGGCAATGGTTTTTCCCGTGGTCATGTATGGATGTGAGAGTTGGACTGTGAAGAAAGCTGATCGCCGAAGAATCGATGCTTTTGAACTGTGGTGTTGGAGAAGACTCTTGAGAGTCCCTTATACTGCAAGGAGATCCAACCAGTCCATTCTAAAGGAGATCAATCCTGGATGTTCATTGGAGGGACTGATGCTAAAGCTGAAACTCCAATACTTTGGCCACCTCATGAGACGAGTTGACTCACTGGAAAAGACTCTGATGCTGGGAAAGGTTGGGGGCGGGAGGAGAAGGGGACGACGGAGAATGAGATGGCTGGATGGCATCACCGACTCTGTGGACATGAGTTTGAGTGAACTCCGGGAGTTGGTGATGGACAGGGAGGCCTGGCGTGCTGTGATTCATGGGGTCGCGGAGAGTCGGACACGACTGAGCGACTGAACTGATATGTTTACCCAAACTCCTACTAATTTATCCTTCCCCACATTTCCCTTTTATAAAACTTGTTTGTTTTTTATGTCTGTGGGACTGTTTCTGTTTTATTTATAAGTTCATTTACACTATTTTTTAGATTCCACATAAAGGTATATTATATGATATTTGTATTTATCTGGCTTATTTTACTTAGTATGATGCTCTCTAAGAGGTCCCTACATGTTCCTGGCTATATTTCATTCTTATATAAAATCAGGCATAATAATTAATAAGAGGACTATATTTTAAAACTATTGATTGTGAATGATCTCAGGAAGAATTAAAAATTCTAAGCCTATCATGTCTTAGATACTGTTAATCTTGTAAAACTAGGTAAAAGAGAGAGGGTAATCAAGTGGTCTACAATTTAAAAAATGTACACTTTGAAACAGCTCCATTTTACTAACATGGTGTAGCCACACCTTATACTCACTTTGTAAGGAACAGTATTCTTTCAAATATAAGTCTTGAAAGTCAAGGAAAAACTCTATGGGAATGTCTTTCTATTTATATTAGTTTGTATGCATGAAGGTAAAAGATATTTCCTAAATGTGGACTTAATTTTTTAACTTGATTTAGTTTTAGCAACTACAAGGAATCAAGATTCAATCTGAACTGGCTCATATAAAATTTTTGAAGACAGGCTGCTATAGATCGCCAATAATTTTCAGAGTTACAACAAAAATAAAAAACTAATAAAAAACCCAAGTTTTGAAATTTATGTAACCCAAGTTATCCAGTAGTTTCTAAAGAAATTATATATATATATAAATGCATAGAAAAAGATATACATTTTTATATATACATATATGAAAAAATATATATGTATACATTTATATATGCATAATATACATATATAATGTATATATATGTATACATTTATATCTGTGTGTATATATATGTAAATATATATCTTTTTCTATCCCTATACTAGAAACCATACTCATACAGCTAAAGCGTTACAACTTTCTAATCTATCTGGATATTTCAAAAGAGAATCCAATCTTATATCAACATATATGTTGGAGGATGCTTGCTGATTTCCACAAAAATTTTTATATATTGGCTTAGATTCAATGATATTATGAAATAATTGATAGAAATTGATATCTTTATTATATTTAGCAGTAAGATCATGAATATGCTATAATAAATACATTAGTTATATTTTCTTTGATACATCTGTTAGAATTTTACATTTTCCATAGAGCTGCCATACATAATTGTTTAAATTTATATATAGATAATTCATACTTTGTTACTCTAAATTTCATCTATCTAAAATATTGTCTATTTCCATAATGTCAAAAATATAAGCAAATTTTGTATATCAATTTCATGACTGTCATACTTTTATTAATTTTATTCATTATTTTGCTGATGTTTATGAATATTTGAGGCAAAAATCACATCTTCTGAAAATAAAGTTTAAAATAAACACATAAAATATATTTAATGTAATAATTTAATTTAATAATTTATATTACTTATATTACTCCACATGCCAGCAAATTTGAAAAACTCAGCCGTGGCCACAGAACTGGCAAAGGTCACGTTTCAACCCAATCTCAAAGAAAGGCAATGCCAAAGAATGCTCGAACTACCGCACAATTGCACTCATCTCACATGTTAGCAAAGTAATGCTCAAAATTCTCCAAGCCAGGTTTCAACAATACATGACCCATGAACATCCAGATGCTCAATCTGGTTTTAGAAAAGGTAAAGGAACCAGAGATCAAATTGCCAAATCTGCTGGATCATTGAAAAAGCAAGAGAGCTCCAGAAAAACATCTATTCCTACTTTATTGACTATGCCATAGCCTCTGACTGTGTGTATCACCCCAAACTGTGGAAAATTCTTCAAGAGATGGGAATACCAGATCACCAGACCTGCTTTTTGAGAAATCTGTATGCAGGTGAGGAAGCAACAGTTAGAACTGGACATGGAACAACAGACTAGTTCCAAATAGGGAAAGGAGTACGTCAAGGCTGTATATTGACACCCTGCTTATTTAACTTATATGCAGAGTACATCATGAGAAACGCTGGGCTGGATGAAGCACAAACTGGAATCAAGATTGCCGGGAGAAATATCAATAACCTCAGATATGCGGACAATACCACCCTTATGGCAGAAAGCAAAGAAGAAATAAAAAGCTTCTTGATGAAAGTGAAAGAGGAGAGTATAAAAGTTGGCTTAAAGCTCAACATTCAGAAAACTAAGATCATGGCATCCAGTCCCTTCATTTTATGGCAAAGAGTTGGGGAAACAATGGAAACAGTGGCAGACTTTATATTTTGGGCTCTAAAATGACTGCAGATGGTGACTACAGCCATGAAATTTAAAAGACACTTACTCCTTGGAACAAAAGTTATGACCAACCTAGATAGCATATATAAAAAGCAGAGACATTACTTTGCCAACAAAGGTCCGTCTAGTCATAGCTATGGTTTCAACCAGGGAATCAACAAAGTTGATTGGAGTATGGGAAAATGCCAGGAGGGAAAAAGTAGCATTCATATGTATTTTCCCCCTTCCTAATCTTATTATATGTTTTATGTAAAAATTGACTTGGGAGTTTTCCACAGTTTCCCCCACCCTATGCCCCTGCCAGGTTGTTAATGAGTTCAATCTTCTGCCTTGCCAACAAAGATGTCTACTCTATAGGGTAAAATGAGGATAACCGGCTAATCACACAATCCATATTCCATTAGAAAATATTCGTATTAGAAATACTGACTCTGATCCTAAGGTGGTTCTTCTTATACACTTCTCTATAAGTCACATCCTTATAATTATTTCTAAATACAATAATATTTAGTTTAATCCACTATCAACATGAATTGAACAAATGTTATGTTTGATATCACATGAAGCATTGCTTTTGGTGAAAAAAAAAAAGTTGTAAAAGACTTTTTGTCTATAGATAAAAGGAACTGGTCAGAGTACTTACCTGAGTTCTTTTAGAAGCAAAAAGTATCAATGGATTTTAAGTCTGCCATTATTCAAATGAATTGAATCATTATTATAAACACCCTTATGGGTGCTGGGGGATTCCCTGGTGGCTCAGATGGTAAAGAATCGGCCTGCAGTGCAGGAGACTCAGGTTTGAACCCTGGGTCAGGAATATCCCTTTGAAAAGGGCACGGCAACCCACTCCAGTATTCTTGCCTGGAGAATTCCATCGACAGAGGAGCTTGATGGGCTACATAAGTCCACGGGTTCGCAGAGTTGAACATGACTGAGTAACGAACAATTTTACTTTCTTTATAAGCGGTAAAAGAAGTCACAGAAAAGAAGATCCTTATTATATACTTAGGCGAGAAAGTGAGCATTTCCTTAGAAGCATATTTTTGTCATGATCCATTACTTACAATATTGTTAGGAATGTTAAAAAGATTTGTCATGGTAAATCCACATGGTTAGAATTATGGTATGTGGAAACAGCATATTCCAGAAACCATGTTAGAAAAATAAATCCTTTTTAGATTTACAACACCATATTAACAGGACATAAAACAAGGAGGCAAGTCACACCAAAATACAAATTATTTAAATATCCAACTCCATACAATAAAGAAAAGTTAATTTATTAAGTTCTATACAAAATTAATAGGGAAATGTAAATGTGCTCTGATAAAATAACTAAATTTTCTTTTCCAAAAATAAAAAAGTTTATACAAATAATAAATGTATCTAACTTAATAAGTACATTATAAAATTATTCCCCATGTAGTAATATTAAAATCAGTTATTTTATACATAGATGAAATGCTGGAAAATAATTTAAATTCATAATTGGTTGTCACAAAATATGACTGTTTTATTAAATAGAAAATTCTTCATTTCAATAGGCCACCTTATATGTTAGTCAATCATGCAAGTTTCAACCTCTGCCTAATTGTCTCCTGAAAAATACCTCGAAATCCAGTAAATCTCAGTTTCTTTATTTAGATAATCCGACATAGTTATCTGGCGAATTATTCAAACCAAATTCTAACCAAGAACTATTCAGAACTTTGTAACAAATTTTGTTTATTCTACCAGTGGGAAGAAGACTGAGGGCAGATGGTTTGATGCTTTCAAACTGTGGTGCTGGAGAACACTCTTGAGAGTCCCTTGGACAGCAAGGAGATCAAACCAGTCAATTCTAAAGGAAATCGACCCTGAATATTCACTAGAAGAACTGATGCCGAAGCTGAAGCTCCAATAGTTTGATTCAAAGAGCTAACTCATTGGAAAAGACCCTGATGCTGGGAAAGATTGAGGGCAAGAGAAGAAGGGGGCGACAGAGGATGAGATGGCTGGATGGTATCACCGACTCGATGGACATGAGTTTGAGCAATCTCAGGGAAATAGTGAAGTACAGGGAAGCTTGGTGTGCTGCAGTTCATAGGGTCTCAAAGAGTCAGACACTACTTTGCGATTGAACAGCAAAAACAGCCAGGGGGATATGTCTGTCATCTATAAGGGGGTTAGTTAGAATACCAACACTTGCTCCATATTACTGCAAAGGATTTTTTTTTTTTTTGAGAATGTAGTGTTTACTCAAATTCAGTTCAGGGTACAGGGGTAAGCATCTGTAATAAACTGCACATGTTCTTAATTCATCATCCTGAAGGTGACTGTGTTGCGCTTAGTCGCTCAGTCATGTCCGATTCTTTGTGACCCCATGAACTGTAGCCCACCAGGCTCCTCTGTCCATGGGGATTCTCCAGGCAAGAATACTGGAGTGGGTTACTATACCCTCCTCCAGGGGATCTTCCCATCCCAGGGATCAAACCCATGTCTCCCACATTTCAGGAAGATTCTTTACTGCCTGAGTCAACAGGGAAGCCCTAAAGGTCACTAGAGAACTTAAATTATAAGTGAAACCAACTTTGTGCAGAGACAATGTAGATAAAAAGACAAAAAGGCACATTTTATATATGAGTGGGAAATTTCTCAAATATTATTATAAATATATATTATTTTTATTATCTTGTGTTCTATTTATTTCCCCTATTCAAATACACACCATTCTGAGAGTGAAGATTTGAAGAGAACTTCTTAGCTGCTTTTTCCATCTCATTGAGAGGAAAGTATACATTAATAAGCGATACAACATAAACTCTGCATATTATGATGAGGTCTGAATAAACAAATAAGGCATTAGATACCCATCAAATAGGTCTATGGAGCATTTCTAGGGAAGTCATGGACTCACAACGAGAACTACAGAAAATCAATAAGTAGATTAACCAAGTGTGGAGAAACTGCAGTGGAAACTGTCCAAGGTTTAGAGATGCTTCTAGTGGTTTAAATTATCTCCAAGGATACTGGATATCTGATAAGGGAATAAAATTCTTATAACAGCACTAATAAATGTAAGAGTTCTTTATATAAGTAGATTTTGGGTTCATAGGGAGAAGATAAAGCATGATTTTCAGCCCCTGAAAATCTGTAGTTACATAATGAGTGAAGCGTAGGCCCCACTAGCCACAACTAGAGAAATCCTGCACAAAGCAACAGAGACCTGGTACAACCAAAGGTTAAATAAATAAATAAATAAAATTATTTTAAAAATCTTTTTAAAAAGTTTATTTTTTAAAAAAACACTATTGATGGACTAGAAAAATTTCAAACGTCATGTAAATAAATATTTGTTGATTACTTCCCCCTGCTAAATCTTTTGTAAATTGTACTATCCTCAGTAAATGGCATTTAAATGCACATTGTGCCAATAGAATTGTGTTGTGATTTTTGACCTTGATCTTTATTCTTCTTTTATACTCATTTAGGTACATAAAGAAATCTTCTGGTTTATATCTTCTTAATGTATCCAAAATGATCTCACCTGGACTGCAATAACAGTATCCAAAACGATTGTCATCATTCTCTATCACAGTATGTTTTCCACATATTATTGGCAGTATTAGACTTATATTTCTATGACCATAAATCAAAACACATGATTACCATGCAAATTTTTAATCACATCAAAACAAAATCCAAATTTTTGCTCTCATTAAAAATAACAACACTAAAACTTTATATATGTTAACTTGATCAAGGCTACTCCACTAAATCATTTCCAACTGTACTTTTTACTCTCAACTCACTACTTTCAGATCAGATCAGATCAGTCGCTCAGTCATGTCTGACTCTCCGCGACCCCATGAATCACAGCACGCCAGGCCTCCCTGTCCATCACCAACTCCCGGAGTACACTCAAACTCATGTCCACAGAGTCGGTGATGTCATCCAGCCATCTCATTCTCCGTCGTCCCCTTCTCTTCCCGCCCCCAACCTTTCCCAGCATCAGAGTCTTTTCCAGTGAGTCAACTCTTCGAATGAGGTGGCCAAAGTATTGCAGTTTCAGCTTTAGCATCAGTCCCTCCAATGAACATCCAGGATTGATCTCCTTTAGAATGGACTGGTTGGATCTCCTTGCAGTATAAGGGACTCTCAAGAGTCTTCTCCAACACCACAGTTCAAAAGCATCGATTCTTCGGCGATCAGCTTTCTTCACAGTCCAACTTTCATAGGAGGTCTTATATCTTTGCTTCTCTTTATTAATAACAAATTAATTACCATAGTAGTAAATTTGTTTTGCTGTTCTTTATGCCAGAAGTAAGCTGCTCCCTAACTTCTTTTCAACTTAATTCAGTGTCTGCTCAAATGCAACTGCCTTCCTGGATTACTCTTATAAAAATAGGCACATCATCTATCATTATTTATATTTTTACTCTGTCATATTAGTCTTTGAAATTATTATTATTATTATTTTTTTGGTTATTTTATTGACTAGCTCTTCCAACTAGAATGTTAGTTCCGCTTAACATTCCTATCTGCTATATTTCAAAAAACTGTGCTTGGGACCAAGAAGATTTTTTTATATGAATGAATGAGTGAATGCAGAATTGAGTTTTATTTATCAAAAAGCTTGCAGCTAACTATTTAGGGAACTAGGAGCAACCAGTCCATTCTAAAGGAGATAGATCCTCGGCGTTCATTGTAAGGACGGATGCTAAAGCTGAAACTCCAATACTTTGGCCACCTCATGCGAAGAGTTGACTCACTGGAAAAGACTCTGATGCTGGGAGGGATTGGGGGCAGGAGGAGAAGGGGATGACAGAGAATGAGATGGCTGGATGGCATCACTGACTCGATGGACATGAGTTTGAGTGAACTCCGGGAATTAGTGATGGACAGGGAGGCCTGGCGTGCTGTGATTCATGGGGTTGCAAAGAGTCAGACATGACTGAGCGACTGAACTGAACTGAATGACTTAAAAGAAAGCTTGAGTTGAAATAAATGACAATTGTAATGATTAAAATTTAGAAAGAAAACAGTTCACTTTTAAATGTGTTACTATCTTCATATTTTTTTCTCTCAGTTGGCAATTTTAGGACAACTATAATGCTTAATATATATAAGTAGGTTTTTGTTGTTTTACAAAGAGCTCTTTTAATATAGTTTAAAAGAGCGGAGTGACCCAAAATCTACTCATCCCATCAGTTTACTAAAACTGTATTTCTGGTATTAGCAAATTCTGATTTGCCCTTGGTCCTGTATATAGACAGGGGGAAAAAAAAGCTGTTTGCCTTGTAATGGGATAATGCATAATATTTTGTGCTTTGTAAAACTGGTATATATGGTAAAAGGAAGTTTTATTAAAAGTATTATGAAATACATAGGACAGGAATTTAGACTTCTAGAAAGCTGAGAAAAAATAAGAAGGAAAATATAATTAGAAATATCCAGAGGAAAAAGATATATTACAGGAAACTTATGATAGAATTAGTGCATTTCCTGTGATTAAGATAATTTTCTCATAATTTCTTTCATAGAAATTCATTTTGAATGATGCTCATGATGTACTGTTTGCTGAAAGAGGCAGGAAACAGAACAGCATGTACAGTTTGATTTTAACCTTGTTACATTAAGCATGGCACACTGTCCTTGTCAGCCTATCAATTACTCTGTTTAAATTGATTTATTTCATTAGTTTGCAACTGTGTCTTAGAAACATGTGCTGACAACTTTTCATTCAGTTTATCAGTTCCTTCTTCCAAAAGATCAATTACCTAATTATATTTTCTATACCATTACCTGGGGTTGAAGTAAGTCTCATAAAATAATTACTTAGGTTGTCCTTCCACTATTTTAAAGTCTGAGTTTATTAACCTTTCTTAAGTCAAGAGAGAATTTACAAGACATTCAAAGATTTATTGACAGCTATTTGTTTAAATGTCTTTAGTAAGCCTTTTATATCTCATCAACTCTATCATTACACATATTTTTAGCATTCGTTACTATTTTATCTTAAGCATAGAAAATTAAATAGATTTTAACATACATAACATAAATATAAAAGTTTTGTTAAAGAATGATGGGATAGCTCTATAAACATAGTCTGGAAGCAGAGTACAAATTAGCCTGTAATGTTCAACATGTTCTAATGTTCTTCTTTCTCTCTTTGCAAGATTCCTATTTATACTATTTGTTGGCCTCCCTGACGGTTTACTGGTAAAGATTCACCTGCCAATGCAGGAGATACAGGTTCAATCCCTGGGTCGGGAAAATCCCCTGGAGAAGGAAATGGCATCCCACTCCAGTATTCTTGCCTGGGAAATCCCATGGACAGAGAAGCCTGGTAGGCTATAGTCCATGGTGTCTCAAACAGTGGGACACAACTTAGCACCTGAGCACGCATGCATGCACATCAAGAATAACACAAGCAGAAGATATATTTCATTAACTGGAAAAAATTATATTAGAGTAAATAAAACAAGACATATCTAAAATCTAATGGAAAAAAAACTTTTCTAAAGGACAAAATTAAAGCTTATATAAAATGAGATAGTTTGGTTTTGGAAAGGAAATCCATAGCCAACAGAATGTCATTACTTTTGCTATGGTACAGTTTTATGCAATTTTTTGGATGTTAGTTTTAATTATTATCAAGTAAAAAATACTTATTATCTTTGATCAAGCAATTCTACTTCTAAGGATTTGTGGTACATATGGCTGTAATGTGAAAAAAGTATTTATGTGAAAATAATTTCTCCAAATCTTTTATTATAATAGTAAAAATTTGAAGATGTCTTTAACAGTCAAGAAGAAAAGACTAGTTATGTAAATATATACAAACCATTGCCTCCGTTAATAAATAATATGATTAGATAATCTTTAAATGATTATTTATGCATATATAAATACAAATATACATTATACAAACACGTTCTTATTATCTCAGCGGTGAAAATATATGAAAACGGGTATTATGTAAGTACATGCTAGTGATATCTGGAATAAACCTCATCAAAATGTCAAACATGATTATTTCTGAAGGTTGAATTCCACAGAATGATTGCATTCTTCCATATATTTTACTATATGATTTAAATACTGAATAATACACATCTATCATTCTAAAAATATCATCGTAATTAAAGGTGAAATTTAAAATATAGCTAAGAAAGTATTTTGTTTATATAATTATATAATTTTAGTACAGAAATAATTATCAGAACAATACAGTGCCATATGGTTTTAACACTAATAGTTAAAAGGTGCAATGATTTTGAAGTCATTTATTAACTTTAAAAGTTTTTCTCTCCTGAAATAATACTATATTAGAAGCTATTTAGTGATTTACTGCTGTTTTATAGAAAGTATACTTCTTTAAAAGATACACATAAATCATATAACTGTATGGAGCACTGCCTCCAAACACAGGGATAATATAAAAACTATTGTGAAAATGCCTGAAAGTTGGATGTTAACACTTTTTAAAATAGAGGTATAGTTGATTGACAATATCATATTAGTTTCTGAAAGTGCAGTCGCTCAGTCGTGTCTGACTCTTTACGACCCCGTGGACTTTAGCCTAACAGGCTCCTCCATCCATGGGATTTTCCAGGCAAGAGTACTGGAATGGGTTGCCATTTCCTTCTCCAGAGGATCTTCCCGACCCTGGGAATGAACCCAGGTCTCGCGCATTGTAAGCAAGACGCTTTACCATCTGAACCACCAGGGAAGTCCTGAACTACCGGGGAACTAGAAATGTTAGTTTCTAGGATACAGCAAAGTCATTAGTTATTTGTATATAAAATCTTTTTCATATTCTTTTCTGTTTTCTTATGGAATGTTGAATATACTTTGCTTTGCTACACAGTTCAGTTGCTCAGTCGTGTCGGACCTTGTTGTTTTACCTACTTTATATAGTTTGTATCTGCTCATCCCAAACTGTTCAAATCTCTCCCCAACTCCTTTTCCCCTTTTGATTATCACAAGTTTGTTTTTTATGTCTGTGGCTTTATTTCTGCTTTGTAAGTTTACTTGTATCCTATTTTACTTGCCACATGTAAGTGATATCATACGATATTTGCCTATATAAATGTATTTACTTTTAACAAAAAAACTTGATTTGGAAATGAGCATTATTCAGTTCTGTTCAGTGGCTCAGTCGTGACTGACTCTTTGTGACCACACCACGCCAGGCCTCCCTGTCCATCACCAACTCTGGGAGTCTACCCAAACCCATGTCCATCCAGTCGGTGATGCTATCCAACCATCTCATCCTCTGGAGTCCCCTTCTTCTCCTGCCCTCAATCTTTCCCAGCATCAGGGTCTTTTCGTTATTAGACATATTTAATTTTTGAAAAAACAGAAATACCTGTTTAATATGACGTTGTGTAATAAGATGATATATTTTTCTATGATTTCTGTGCATGTTCTTTCCTATAATTATAAACGAAGTTTGTAATTTTTATTTTAATGAACGACTAATCACATTGATAAGAGAAACGGAAGACTTCAGTTACTCCTCTGATTTTCATGTTTGTTTGTTTTAGTTCTAGTTAAATCTGTTTATCCTATACTTTTTCCTTCTCATTAATATATAAAATTTTAATCTATAAACTCATCAAATATTCGATTCAAACGTTCAGTGAACATATATTTTGTACCATTCACATGCCCAACACAAAACTAGGCACAGTGGCCTTTAAAAAAGAAAACATAAAAGAACTGAAAATTCTTAGTGAAGTGAAAGTCAGGCAGTCACGTCCAAATCTTTGTGACACCATGGACAATACAGTTCATGGAATTCTCTAGGCCAGAATACAGGAGTGGGTTGTCATGCCCTCCTCTAAGTGATCTTCCCAACCCAGGGATTGAACTCAGGCCTCCTGCATTGCAAGCAGATTCTCTGATGTGTGAGCCACCAGGGAAGCCTAAGAATGAATACTGGAGTGGGTGAAGTGAAAGTGAAAGTCGCTCACTTGTGTCAGACTCTTTGCGACTTACTTATAGTCCATGGAATTCTCCAGGCCTGAATACTGGAGTGGATAGCCTTTCCCTTCTCCAGGGGATCTTCTCGACCCAGGAATCGAACCAGGGTCTCCCGTATTGCACGCAGATTGTTTATCAACTGAGCTATCAGGGAAGCCTACATGAGTGGGTAGCCTATCCTTTCTCCATGGGATATTCCTGACCCAGGAATTGAACCAGGGTCTCCTGAGTTGTAGGTGGGATTTTTTTACCAGATGAGCTACCAGGGAAGCCCTAATAAAATCTAATAGATAAACTAATACCATGAGTGCAAAGTATTATTATAGTGAAAAGCTCATGACAGGGAGTTACAAAACTATCTTGACATGGTGCATGCTAAGTTGCTTTAATCATATTCAACTCTTTGTGACCCAGACTTTATGGACTCAAACCCACCAGGCTCCTCTGTCCATGGGATTCTCTAGGCAAGAATAATGGAGTGGGTTGCTATGTCCTCCTCCAGGGGATCTTCCCGATTCAGGTATCAAACCCATTTGTCTTACATCTCCTGCACTGGCAGGCAGGTTCTCTATCACTAGAACCACTTGGGAAGCCCTCGAGCCATGGTAGGAAATATAAATCTTCCTACAGAAAATATCTGAATATTGGTGAAAGTGAAGTAGCTCAGTCTTGTCCAACTCTTTGCGACCCATGGACTGTAACCTACCAGGCTCCTTCCTCCAGGCAAGAATACTGGAGTAGGTTGCCATTTTGGTACAATCATTTAAATTTTCAGTATTTTCACTGAATCACAGTAAGTATACGGTGTAGCTATATACAAAGTGAGGTAGGATATTTGTGATTTGGTTTCCCCTGGTAACTCAGCTGGTAAAGAGTCCACTTGCAATGCAGAAGACTCCACTTCAATTGCTGGGTCGGGAGGATCCCCTGGAGAAGTGATAGGTTACCCACTCCAGTATTCTTGGGCTTTCCTTAGCAACTCATCAACTTAATAGCTAGTTGCTTCTTCACACAGTGAAGAATCCAGCTGCAATGTGGGAGACCTGGGTTCGATCCCTGGGTTGGGAAAATTCTCTGAAGAAGGAGATGGCAACCCAACTCCAGTATTCTTGCCCGGAAAATCCCCATGAACAGAGGAGCCTGGTGGGCTGCAGTTCATTGGGGTCACAAACAGTTGGACACAACTAAGCAAATCACAGCACAAATGTGACTTTGGTGTTTTGGAAGGTGACTTATTTTGAGTTACAAAGAGAAGCTTAGTGAAAAGTTTTGTTTCTTTAAAGTTGTAGCTCTTTAAACCTGTGACAGAGATTTGAAAACCGCCCTCTGGTGACGTCTGAGGACTTCCTCTGCACCATCTGTGCTTTTGAAATGTCAGCACTATAAGTATCTGATACTGAGAACAAGCTGCAAGGAGCTCACAGAAATAGGACTACTAACTTTTATCAGATTCAGCCCACTACTTGCCATAGATGGCAACAGAAACAATCTGATGTCCTTTACTTGATGAAAATGGTCTTCACCAGAAACTGTTAAAAATGTAGGAATTCCTAGGAATTTATGGACACAATATTTTAAGATCTTGGATAAAAATTAAATTCTATGTGATGAATTAAAATATTATTAGTACTTTTTTTGGCTGAGACACTATAAAGAACTTAATAAATCTGGATATATACAATGCCCATTAACCTTTGAAGTGGTTGTTATTGATCAAAGAAAAGATGGTAATTTGCCTGTATTTGAAACAAATAATATTTACAAATGGCTTAATCAACAAAATGGCATAATTACGTTCTGTATATTACTTAATAGCTAGTTGATAAGAAAAAAAATCCACAATTATGCAATCAGTCATCTCATCTCAAAATTAATTATAACTGCAATAAAAATTGAAAAAATAGATCTGTGTCTACCACCTTGTTGGATTTTTTAAAAATGACAGTTATTCATAGAAATATCTATAAATGGTTTCTAAAATCTATCTTACAAATATCTTGAACTGAATTAATATAAGACAAAGTATGAAGATCAGTGTGGTGGTTTTTTAAAATGAACTATGCAGAAGCAATTAAAATTTCAATTTAAAATGTTATGGATTTTTGAAACTACATTTTTTTTTCCAGTGAAAACTCTTTTCATAGAATATGGACAATGTTTTGCATTATAAGCATTATTATATCATAAGGAGAAGTTTCATTTTTGTTTTTGTGTTCAGTTAACATGATTTCAATTGTCAACTGGAAGAGTAGCTGTATAATATATCAATGGGTGCATCATCAAATCATTAGATACAAACACATCAGAGTAAAAAGAACAGCAACACTTTCTGAAATAATACATTGTGTGTTATTTTTCCTTTTTTTCCCTTTCAAAACTGTCTCTTTCACAACTAATATGCCTTTTTGGTGCATCACTCAATTTAAGAGTTTGTTGGTATGTTATCAAACAGCTTTTTCTATCTATATAGCTTTGGGATATGAATTAAAGTTGTATAGTTTATATGAGTTGGATTATAAGGAAGGCTGAGTATAAAATAATTGATGCTTTCAAACCCTGCTGCTGGAGAAGACTCTTGAGAGTCTCTTGGACAGCAAGGAGATCAAACCAGTCAATCCTAAAGGAAATCAGTCCAGATTGGAATGATTGATGCTGAAGCTGAAGCTCCAATACTTTGATCACTTGATGTGAAAAGACAACTCATTGGAAAAGATCCTGATGCTTGGAAAGATTGAAGTCAAAAGGAAAAGAGGGCCACAGATGATATGGTTAGCTTTCATCACTGACTCAATGGACATGAATTTGAGCAAACTCTGAGAGATAACGGAGGCCAGAAGAGCCTGGTGTGTTGCAGACATGGGGTTACAGAGTCGGACACAACTTAGCAACTAAACAACAACAACAAATGCATACAAATCCCCAGTTGATAAGAATGCTCTTTCTTGTTTCTACTCATGTGGACAGTAATTATTTCTTTTAAAATTAGGAAAAATAGATAAAATGTATAAGTAAAAATCTTTGCACTAGCAAAACAAATCTAAAGCAAGGAAGAAGGAAAATCCAATATTGACAATACAAAAATGTAATATTATACTTATATTAACAGAATTTATTTTACTTAAATGATAAACTTTTGATGAAGCCAACAATTATTTCTCTAATTATATAGAAATGAAATTTCAATAAAATTGGGAAAGGAGTACGTCAAGGCTGAATATTGTCACCCTGCTTATTTAACTTACATGCAGAGTACATCATGTGAAATGCTGGACTGGATGAATCACAAGCTGGAATCAAGTTGCCAGGAGAAACATCAACAACTTCAGACATAAAGATGATACCATCCTAATGTCAGAAAGTGAAGAGGAACCAATGAAAGTGAAAGAGGAGAGTGAAACAGCTGGATTAAACTCAACATTCAGAAAACTAAAATCACAGCATCTGGTCCCATCACTCCGTGGCAAATAGATGGGGAAAAAAATGGAAACAGGAGATTTTATTTTCTTGGGCTCCAAAACCACTGAAGACAGTGACTGTAGCCACAAAATTTAAAGACACTTGCATCTTGGATGGAAAGCTATGACAAACCTAGACAGCATATTAAAAAAAGCAGAGATATCACTTTGCCAACAAAGGATGGCAAAGCCACAGTTTTTCCAATAGTCATGTATGGATGTGAGAGTTGGACCATAAAGAAGGATGAGCACTAAAGAATTGATGCTTTTGAACTGTGATGCTGGAGAAGACTGAGTCTGTTGGACAACAAGGAGATCAAACCAGTCAATCCTAAAGGAAATCAGCCCTGAATATTCACTGAAAGGACTGACGCTGAAGCTGAACCTCCAATATTTTGGCCACCTGATGTGAAGAGCAGACTCACTGGAAAAGACTCTGACACTGGGAAAGATAGAGGACAGGAAGAGAAGGGCCAACAGAGGATGAGATGGTTGGATGATATTTGTGACTCAGTGGACAGGAGTTTGGGAAAACTCTGAAAGATAGTAAAGGAGTAAAGCCTGGCATGCTGCAGTCCATGCTGTCACAGAGCTGGATACAACTTAGTGACTCAATTATTAACAACATTATTTCCTAGAGGACATGACACTGATTCATTGCAGGTAACTGCTATAAACACAGTTATAAAATGTACTGTAATTGTTACTTTAAACCATATTCTTTATTGGTCAACATATTAACAGTTTGAATTTTTATATTCCTAATATTTTGATACAGAGTTTGACCCCTATGAACTGTTAGATTCAATCATAAAATCATGTAAAATTAAGTATGTACTGAATTACTTACTGAGGTTAGAATGATCATAATTCAAAATCTGAAAGAAATTTAATTTTATATTGACTATATCTTAACTCTATTTTATTTTTAATGCAGGAAGACATATTTATTTCTGATAATACCTTCAAACAATGGTACCAATTATTTTTTTCAAAAGTATGCTCTGAATATATATTTCCTATAGCTCTCATATTGCAGTAATATAAGCCATCACTTTTCAGATACAGACTCATTTCTTCCTCCTCCTGATTAGGTGACACTAAGCTAATTAAAATTTTTGTATTATAGTTGCTGGCTCTTTTATTTTTTTTTTGCAAACTGTCATACAACAATGCAAAGAGAAACACATCAACTTTTACCACTGTACAACAGTACCTCAATGAAAAAGACAAGTACATAGTATGACAATGATGACAACAGTGTATAATAAAAATGCAACTGACATTTATCAATAAATGTAAAGACAATGAATTTTAATTAGAAAAATATTTCCAAGTAGGCAGGAAAAACTTTTGCATAAATACCAGATTTTAAGTAAAAGGGGTTTCACTTTTCTCAGCTGAAGCTCTAAGTCAAGTATCTATCAGATGTGGTGGTTGTTTAGTCACTAAGTTATGTCCAACTCCTGTGACCCTGTGGACTGCAGCAAGCCAGGCTCCTCTCTCTTCCACTATCTCCCAGAGTTTGCTGAAATTCATGTCCATCGAGGCAGTGATGCTAGCTAGCCATCCTATCTTGTGCCATCCCCTTCTCCTTTTGCACTCAATCTTTCCCAGAATTAGGGTCTTTTACAATGGATTGGCTCTTCTCATCAGTTGGCCGGAGTATTGGAGCTTAAAATTGAGCATCAGTCCTTCCAATGAATAGTCAGTGTTGATTTCCTTTAGGATTGACTGGCTTGATCTCCTTGCGGTCAAGTGACTCTCAAGTACTGCAATTCGAAAGCATCAGTTCTTCAGCTCTCAGCCTTCTTTACGGTGCAAATCGCACATCTGTACATGACCATCTATTATACAGCAGATAATTCAAGGCAAAAACATACTGGCAACTCATTAACAATAATATGAATGAAATGAAATATATAAATGAAATGAAATAATAAATCTGGCACCGTCAAAGATACCATATTCAAAACGATGGGGAAACCTCTTTGAGAAGAATAATTATAAATTCTTGATAAAACAAAATAAAATAAAAAACAAACTGCACAAAGGCAAGGCCACTTTATGCAGGAGTTGAAACTTGGAAAAAGGCAAAGATGAATTTCTGAATTTGGGAACTTTGGTCTGAGGGATTGGTGTGAGGCAGAGAAGGGATTGGAGGCTGAAAATTCATCATCATTCTGGCCTAAGAAATCAGTTGACAGAGAAAGGGTCAACCCTTTCAGCAAAAATCTAAGAAAGGAATCCCAGAAAGAGGGAATTCTAATTTTTCTGTTTAAATTTTGCCAGTACACTGCTGCTGCTGCTGCTGCTGCTGCTGCTAAGTCACTTCAGTCATGTCCAACTCTGCGACCCCATAGATGGCAACCGACCAGGCTCCGCCATCCCTGGGATTCTCCAGGCAAGAACACTGGAGTAGGTTGCCAGTACACTAGCTGAATCCTAAACTTCATATTATATCATTCATGCTGATAAACTAAATCTCAACTAATTGAACTAAGATTTGAACAGAAAATCCACCACAAATGAGCAAGAGTTTGCAATTTTTACCTTACTAATATAAGTTCCTACTCAACACAGTTATTACCACCCTTTGAGAGAACACAACAAAATCCATAATCTACAGTATATAATATCACAATGTCCAGGATACAATGGGAAATGACTCGACCCATGCAGAACCAGGGGAAACAAAATCAACAGACATAATCCATATGTTGAAAACATTAGTCAAGAACTTAAATGCAGATATATATATATATATATATATATATACACTCATAAAATGAAGTAAACACCCCTAGAAGAAATGAAAAGAAATACTAGCAGAGAACAAACTATTTCTTTTTAAGATTTTAAAACTTATTTTATTTTATTTTTTTTCCAAATGGAATTTGTAATTTATTTTTTCTTTTCTTTTTTTTTATTGGAGGCTAATTATTTTACAATATTATATTGGTTGGTTTTGCCATACATTGACATGAATCCACCCCAGGTGTACATGAGTTCCCCTTCCTGAACCCCCCTCCCACCTCCCTCCTCCCCTTATCCTCCCTCTGGGTCATCCCCACACACCAGCCCCGAGCATCCTGTAACATGCATGGACCCTGAACTGGCAATTCATTTCATATATGATAAGGTACATGTTTCAATGCCATTCTCCCAAATCATCCCACCCTCACCCTCTTCCACAGAGTCACTAAGACTGCTCTATATATCTGTGTCTCTTTTGCTGTCTCGTATACAGGGTTATCATTTCCATCTTTCTAAATTCCATATATATGCGTTAGTATACTGTATTGGTGTTTTTAAAAAGAGAGAAATATGTGAGTGTGTGTGTGCACTCAGTCATGTCTGACTTCTTGCAACCCCATGGACTGTGTAGTCTGTCAGGCTTTTCTGCCCATGGAATTTTACAGGTAAAAATACCGGAGTGGGTTGCCATTTTCTTCTCCAGGGGACCTCATAAAAAGAAACTATTTTTGAAGAGAGGCAAACTAGTTGACTCACTGGAAAACACTCTGATGCTGGGAGGGATTTGGGGCAGGAGGAGACGGGGACAACAGAGAATGAGATGGCTGGATGTCATCACTGACTCGATGGACATGAGTTTGAGTGAACTCCGGGAGTTGGTGATGGACAGGGAGGCCTGGAGTGCTGTGATTCATGGGGTCGCAAAGAGTCAGACACGACTGAGCGACTGAACTGAACTGAAACACAGAATTTATAATTGTAAAATACAATGCCTATAATAAAACCTTCACCGAGGGCTGCTGGTTTCAACTACACCACCAAATGGGTTTGGAAGTCATCACTCCTGTCCTCATAAGAAGAAGTTGGACAAACTGAAGGTCAACAATGTTTCTTTGACCTGTGAGAGAAACAAAGTCATGGGACAAATTGCCATGCTGAAAACTGAAGAGAAGGAGCATCCAGAGTGTTACATCAGGCACAAAGTGTTTACCTGGAATATAAGTCCCTGGTGCCATGAATTAGCTGAACACTGAAATGTTTGGTAAATTTCTGATAGTGATAAATTCCTGGAGACTAAGCATGAACTGGTACAAAAGTGAACACATCCTGAGGGTTGCTTCTGTTGAGGGTCCCATTCTTCTATGGGTGGTCTTTCTAAGAATTTTACTACATTCTTTATATGAAGATCTGTGAAATATTTGCTCATGTATCTGGCAAAGAAAAAGAAGTAACCATTGTGAAACATGCCCAGATCTTTCTCCATAACTAAGAACTACTTTCTTTGCAAGAATGGAATTCTGGAACAACACATTTGGTGTGCATTAGTCAGTGTTCCCCAGAGAAACAAAAGCAATAGGAGAAGAATGCATACTGTCTTCAGTATCCCAAAAGTGCAAAACATTGTTGGATCTAATTTTGATTTTATGAGGCTGAAAAGAAAACTGTTTTCCTATGCGTGCCAGTTGAATTGAATCTTGTGAACAGGCTCAAGAAACTTTCTTTCATAAATACAACCTTAAATATTGTGAGAATTTATCATCCACTCTCCAGGAAGAAATGTGGTAATATCTTAGTCAGGAACTTTGAAACTGAGGATTTTGTTTTGAAACACAACAACCACCAAAGCTTTGAACATTAAAGAGTAAAATCACTTGTTTTAAATCCTGCCCACCTGTTATAAACAACCGAGAAGTTAAGCAGTTAAAATACTGCTGTGGAATATTTCCCTTAGCACTTCTTTACATGGGACTCTGTCTGATAGAATCACTTCATACTTATGGCACATGGAAGTACAATTATTTTATAAATCAATTACTAATATCCATTTAAACATGAAAGTCACAAAAAAAGTACACTGATTTGCCCAAAGGATTCCAAACACAAGGTCATTTTAACTTATTTCCTCTTTGTGAATTTTACTCAAATTTCAACAATAGACTATGAGAGGATCCATCTTTTGTGGGTCTGGGTAGGATGATAACTTGGGTACCTGTATCAACAGAGTAAAAACAATTGGGACCTCTCACGTCCCTGAAGTTTCCCAGGTCAGTAGAAGAGATGCATATGACTTTTACACTCCTCTGGGGATAGAAAGTGTTTAGTGTTACCCTTAAGAAAGCAGCTTCCTTTGTGGCTCAGCTGGTAAAGAATCTGCCGGCAATGTGGAAGACCCGGGTTTGACACCTGGGTTGGGAAGATCCCCTGGAGAAGGAATAGGATACCCACTCCAGTGTCTGTCCTGGAGAATTCCATGGACTGTATAGTCCATAGGGTTGCAAAGAGCTGGACACGACTGAGTGACTTTCACTCACTCAAGAAAGCAGCTGACGTGAGAATTTGGGTGGGTGAAAGGAAAGGGTGACTTCATGTCTGTCAACAATATTTTGCATTCAGTTTAAGTTTTGAGCAGCTCTTACTCATAAATAAGCAAACACACTTCTATTAATAATATTTTAACCCACTCAAACTCTGTATCATTGCTGACAGTATTTATTTCAGTTTCGTGGATTCATTGGTTCATTTAGCAGCCACATCACCTTGTGGGATGGGGAAACGCACTGTCTATGACAGCAGAGCTTGCTGCCCTGTGGTCATCATAACATCTCTTGTTTGGCTTTTGAAAAACTGATGTGTCCTTGGAAAGGCTCATTCAACTTTACCTCTCAAAGTACAGTCTTTATACTCTAATTCAACTCTAGTTCATTAACCCATAGGACTGTAGGAGATACTCTACCTAATCACCTAACATCTGGATGACAGCATTTATGACAAGTGATTACAATGATGCCTGTGATGATGGCTGACCCAGGCAGAGGCCCTGAGCTTGCTACCTTAGGAGATCAAGGAAGGTGTCCCAAAGGCAGCACCATTTCAGCTGAGACCTGAAAGGTAAGTTGAAGGATGGAATCATCCGGCTCAATACAAGGCCACAAACTCAGACGCACACAAGGGGAAACCATGACGAGCAAGCTAACGAGTGAGGCAGGCTAGGGCTAAGAAGGATTTCCTTTCTTTCAATTCCTCTAAAAGAGAAAAAATGATGTCAAGTCTACCAACATGTGACTGGTGATGTTCAATGTGGCTTAACACTAGGAAGTCTTCTCACTTCCCTTGAATCTGGAATGTAGAACCTTTGCCTGCTCACTTTCAGAAAGCAATGTCTCTGGGATCAATTCCTCTTTGATGACAAAACTGTCAAGAACTGTAAAGGATCAGAGATTTACTACACTTGCTACACTTTTAAGGTAACAAGCCTGCTGTAGTTCTGTGGAGACTGACCAAAGACACAGATGCTCTTGGGTCAGAGATATAATATTTTATTACTCACAGTGTGTCAAGCATTATAGCTGAGTACATTTGAATCAGTTCTCCTCCCTCTTAAGTCCCAGCGGGGCTATTCAGCTATTCTTATGGCTGTTTGCATATGCAGCAAATTGAGCTCAAGGAGAGGAATCCTGAGCTAAGAAACACAAATGTTTTATGATGAGCAGTAAGCATGATTCACCACTGTTCTGGATACAGACACTATCTCTGTCTTCCAAAGCTTTTTTCTATGCAACCAACCTTGAAAGGATGGTCCTGCAAAATTATAATTAGTGGCACTTTTCACAAGATATACAGAAATTGGGAAATTTTTTTGCTGATGATAAATATCTGTGTTAATATAAACATTTATAAATATAAAAATTGCTTTCTCTAATTTCTTTAAAATATAAGTGTGCAAGCAAACATAATATTATCCTAATTTTGCAACAAACCCTATAGTATTATCTTGTATTTTGCATATGACTATCTCATCAGAGAAAAATTTGGAGGTCATTAAACAGGCCTGTATGATTACAAACTGTCTAATTTTAAGTTAATTCTAAGTAGACTAAGCATATTGTAATACCTGGGACAAATATGAATACAAAAACACAAATAATTAAAACAATAAATCCAACAGGTGAATAAAAGATACCTAAAAATATTTAAATAATATAAATGAAGACAGGAAAAGAAGAACAGTAGAACGCACAACAGATGGGAGTAATACAGAAAACAGATTACATATTGGTAGGTAGAAATGTATGCAAATTAAACTATATTAATTTTAATAGACTAAACATTGTAATCCAGAGATAAACAGAACTGAAGAGTGGAAGGGGGCTTGCCAGTGGTAGGAGAAAGGGAGAAATGGGGAGTTGAGTTAATCAATAAGCATAAAATTTCAATTAAGCAAAATGAATCAACTATAGGGAAGGTGGCAGAAAACTAGAATAGAAATAAACTTATTTTCTTATTGGGCTTCCCTGATAGCTCAGTTGGTAAAGAATCCACCTGCAGTGCAGGAGACCCTGGTTTGATTCCTGGGTTGGGAAGATCCACTGGAGAAGGGAAAGGCTACCCACTCCAGTATTCTTGGGTTTCCCTTGTGGCTCAGCTGGTAAGAATCCATCTGCATGTACACCTGTGGTGGGTTCATGTCAATGTATGCCAAAACCAATACAATATTTTAAAGTAATTAGCCTCCAATTAAAATAAATAAATTTATATTAAAAAAAAAAAGAATCCATCTGCAATGGAGAATGAAAGGCTACCCACTCCAGTATTCTTGGGCTTCCCTTGTGGCTCAGCTGGTAAAAAATCTGCCTGCAATGTGGGAGGTCTGGGTTCGATCCCTGGGTTGGGAAGATCACCTGGAGAAGGGAAAGGCTACACACTCCATTATTCTGGCCTAGAGAATTTTCTTATTACATGGCAAGTATGAAAAATCTACTTACCTGAATGCAGCACCTTATTGTAATGTTGATGTTTGGCAGAAGCCAACACAATTCTGTAAAACAATTATTCTTCAAATAAAAAATAAATTAATTAAAAAATCTACTTACCTAATACTTAATACTGAAATGTAGAATGCTTTCACCTAGACATCAGAAATAGACCAATACTTCTTAATCTTACCATTTCTAGTCAATGCTTTTCTAGAAGTTCTAGCCATTGGATTATGGCAAAATAAGAAATAAATAAAAATACTAGAAGGGCGCTGTCTCCAGATATAGGTTAAATGATTGTTATCAGAAAACTATAAGAAATCTCCAAAATAAATACTAGAACTAATTTTAAAAATAGCAAGATTTTAGAATACAAGAAAATATACAAAAATCAACAGATGTTTTATAAAGCAAGAATAATAGGAAAATAAAATTGAAAAATCAATTTACAATAGAATCAATAGAATTACAATAGAATAAAAAATATCATGCACACATAAAAAAGGCTAAAATGTAGATTAAAAATCTGTACAATGAAAATCACAATACTGAGACAAAAACATCTAAATAAATAAATAGACCATATTCTTGAGTTGGAAGACTCAAAATTGTGAAGATATCAACTCTCAAAAAACTTTTAAATATAATTTAAAATATATTTTCAATGTATAAATATTTTTATATAAATATATATATTTATAATTATATTTATATATAAATATATATTAAAATTTTAAATATAATTTTTAAAATACCAGTAGCATTTTGGAGAAATTCCCAAGATATAGATAATATTTAAATGGAAATATAAATGAAATTGAATAGCTGAAGCATTTTTTAAAAGAACTAAAAATAATTAAACTATCTCACTTTACAATTAGTGTAACTACTTTAATATACACAATGGGATATTGGCATATATTATACATATTATTAATCAACAGAATTGAATAGCTATTCCAGAAAAAGAACCATAATGTATAGTCAAATGGTTTTCTACATATGTTTTAAGGCAATTCATAGATGAAAGGAAACTTTTTTCAATAATTGGTATGGAAATAATGTTAAATATTTATAGGCCAAAACTTCATTAATCCTTCTCAAACACTCTACACAAAATTAACTAAAAAAAGGAATTTTCTATCTGTGGGAGAGGGTGAGGGTGGGATGATTTGGGAGAATGGCATTGAAACATGTATCTTGTCATATGTGAAACGAATCACCAGTTCAGGGTCGATGCATGTTACAGGATGCTCGGGGCTGGTATGCGGGGATGACCCAGAGGGAGGATAAGGGGAGGAGGGAGGTGGGAGGGGGGTTCAGGAGGAGGAAATCATGTACACCCGGGGCGGATTCATGTCAATGTATGGCAAAACCAACCAATATAATATTGTAAAATAATTAGCCTCCAAAAAAATTAAAATAAAATAAAATTTGAGACTCCATAAAAGTCTCAGCAAAAAAAAAAAAAAAAAAAAGTCTATGGTTATATAAATAATCAGGTCAAGTTTATTGAGAACAAATCTATTTTTTAAACAAGTCTTAATTTGGTTATATTTGGTAAAAATGAGGGTGATTTTAGGGAGAAAGGATGTTTCAATAAATGTTAAATCCCAGTTTGTTAATGGCGGTCTACCAATGGAGGTAGTAAGACTCATTTCTTGGATAGTTCCTTGCTGTTATATGATATTAATGTAAAATTTAATTGAATTCTTAAAGAACACCCTAAGTTTGTTTCTAAAGCTTATCTCAGTGATCTATCTTTGGATGAAGATCAGAAGCCTCGTGACCTGCAACCATGACTAAAAAAAAAAGGACATAATTTAAAGGACTGTCTCCAACCTGGATGGAAGGACTTTTTTCAGAAGAAACTACACTACACCAGGATGAGAAGACGATGACATCAGAGGTAGACAGCTTGCCCAAGATGCTGGACCTGATTCGTATGATCATTTATAATGTTTTCTTGACTTCTTAGCCCTCTGCATTTAAATCAAATGCTTTTCTACCATAGGTCTGATCCTATGCTAGTTTTAGAAATTCTTCCAATTGTCGGGTTTGTAGTCATGTAAAAGCTCATTCTGCTTATACAAAAACTCTGTTAGACTTGAGCCATCCTAATGTCCTTAAACTATGGCAACAGTCGGCTTCTAAATTGGAAAATTAAAAACAACAGCTGGAAATCAGAGTCAGGGCCATGGGAAATCCAAGATGGCTGCTTGGCTTTTCCCAGCTCCCTGACAAACCTCATTTTTTTTTTTATTTGATGTATTCTTGCCTGGAGAATCCCATGGACGGAGATGCCTGGTAGGCTACAGTCCACGGGGTCGCAAAGAGTTGGACACGACTGAGCGACTGAACAGAACAGAACAGAACATGGGTTAAAGCCTCCCTGGCTACAGGGCCTCCATAATGAAAATCACGGAATATTAAGTTTTGTAAATTAAGTTTCTAGTTTTGTAAATTAAATTAAGTTTCTAGTTTTGTTAATGTCTAGTGTTTACTAAGACTCACTGCTGAGACAGTTCCTTGTTATGTGATACTGCTAAAAGATTTAATTAAGTTATTAAAAAAGGACACTCTAGGTTAGTTTCCAATGCTTATCTCAGTAACCAATCTTCAGATAAAGGTCGGATGCTCCATAATGTACAACCAGGAGATTAACAGCAGACTATAATCATTTAACGAATGAAGTCAGGTGACTTGGGGTATACCAGGCTTTATCTAATGAAAGTTCTTGACTTATAATTCTTATTTTACTAATAACTGCTAGCTATGGCTATATTATTTTCTATGTCACTTGTTTCACTGACCCTGTGATATAATGCTGAACTGACAGTTCCCTATGAGATCAATAATTGTAATAATATGACTCTGGATATGGGAAAAAGCAACAAGAGGAAATATTTTCCTGGACCAGGGGGCTAGTAAGACAGTGGTCCAGAGACTTTTGCTACTTGCAAGGCCTGGTCCAATTTTAGCACACTGAGTGGCCCATCACTTCCCTAGACCTGGGAATGAGCCTTCCCAGCACCATGGGACACAATGGCCATGAAATGGTGTTACATGGTCAGACATGTGGCTATGAAGGGACCCTGCTGACTGGAAGTTGGTCCTTGCCAGCTGCCTCTACAAAGATTACATCATGACCATTGCAAGCTGCTGACCTTCAACACCCCCTGAAAGAAGTCCAGGGTGAGAATCAGGAATGAGGCACTCTGTGCTCTGAAAAAAAAAAAAACAAAACTGGCAGAACAGGCCTTCAGATAGTTAGATCTTTTCAGAAAAAGGTTTAATGAGTTCCAATTCTTGCATCTTCTCATACCTAGAAAAACACTGACATCATTAATAGTGAAATCTGCTTTGGCTATTAAAATTTTTTTTTTTTTTTTTTTTACAATTAAAAGTCAAAATAGAGTAGCTATGGTTCAGACATCCTTGGAAATAACTATTTCCCAGATATCCTGAAAAATGATATTATGGGTGTGATTTCAGATTAGACGCTGTGACCTAATGTAGAACTTAATGCTCCTGTAATGCATTTTTCAGAGTCTTTTCCAGTGAGTCAACTCATCGCATGAGGTGGCCAAAGTATTGCAGTTTCAGCTTTAGCATCAGTTCTTCCAATGAACACCCAGGATCGATCTCCCTTAGAGTGGACTGGTTGGATCTCCTTTCGGTACAAGGGACTCTCAAGAGTCTTCTCCAACACCACAGTTCAAAAGCATCAGTTCCTCGGCGATCAGCTTTCTTCACAGTCCAACTCTCACATCCATACATGACCACGGGAAAAACCATAGCCTTGACTAGACGGACCTTTGTTGGAAAAGTAATGTCTTTGCTTTTTAATATACTATCAAGGTTGGGGGCAGGAGGAGAAGGGGACGACCGAGAATGAGATGGCTGGATGGCATCACCGACTCTGTGGACATGAGTTTGAGTGAACTCCGGGAGTTGGTGATGGATAGGGAGGCCTGGCGTGCTGTGATTCATGGCGTCGTGGAGAGTCGGACACGACTGAGTGACTGAACTGAACTGAACTGAACTGAACTGAATGCATTTTTGCTTCTGTACTTTGCTTGCTGCTCGTAAAACCAAAGTTTCTCCATTTTAAGATAAGGTTGTTTTTAAGTAAAAATAAATAAATAAATAAATAATTAAAAATTTTTAAAAAATTAAAAAAAAAAAGAATTATCTACCATCAGTTAAGTCACTCTCATTGTGAAAAGAAGAAGATAAAGAGAGGCAGAAAATGAAAGGAACAGTCTCTGTTCAGCAACTATTATTACTGTTATGGTTTCGTTAGGGTAGAAGATCCTGTGCTGTGTAATAAATAAAATATTTTGCTTTCAATGATTTAATAAAATGAATGTATTTTCTCACCCACATTAGGTTGGTTGTCTTCCTCATTTGACTTAACAGCTGTCAGGAACTTGTGGCTTTCAGTCACCTATGTCTGGGGAGGGAAGACGGGGTGACTGAAGAGCCAGGAAGGAAACATGCTTACGTATCTCTGCCCACCTGGTATTGGCAGAGACTCACTCACACGGCAAACCTAATTTTAGGGAGGATGCGAAATAAGGATGAACATAGGATCTCTGCTAATAACTTTTGGTTCCTCCTTCATTTTCATTATCACATTTATGAATAACCCTGTAAATTCAGTGAATCCTAGGTGTGTAAGGGTCTACTCTCTTTTGTAAATACTTATCAGGTACAGTATAGAGAAAATAATATTTGCCTTCTGAACCTATTTTGAAGACAATATAGCATATTATAAACAACATACTTTTATGAATAGTAGCTACATAGTAGCATTATTACTGCTGTTATTTAAAAACGATTTAAAGATATGCATAGCTGCTGTTTAAATATAAATATTGCACCTGACAAAGTACTGCAAAATTCAATGACTATCAAGAGTATAATAGATAACCAACATGCTTTTACTCTCTCGTTTAGAATGTCTCAATATTGTCCACTACTGCAAATATCTTGATCCCACACTACAAAGTTATGGTATTTTTACCAAATAATGGTTCACCTTTATGAAAAAAAGTAGAATGGAGAAAGCTTAATATGAAAAGTAAAGTGTCAGCATTTTCTTTGCAAAAGTTTCTCATAATAAAACAAATATTCTTTTCTGAATCTTCACTCATAAGGAATGAAAATAATTCACTTCTAAAAGTAGTAAAAAAACAACACATTAGACATGAAAACTAAAAGATTCTTAAAGAAAAAAAATCACTAAATAATTTAATGATATTTTTCTTTTTTAACAAGCAATGGATTAAATAATATTAAACTGCAATACATTATTATTATTATTTCCCATATCATGTGGCATGCAGGGTGTTTGTTCTCTGACCAAGGATTCAACCTGTGCTCCCTGCATTGGGAGCACAAAGTATTAACCAGTGGAACTCTAGGGAAGTCCCATTTGATACATGAATTTATATTGAACATTTAGCATTATTGTATACTTATACTGTATATATTAACAAACACAACCAAATGTTATGTACATTAAATTATAATATTTGTGTACTACAGATATGTATTTCTTTAAATCATATATATATGTATATATACACATTTTATTATATGGGATCAAATTTCAAAAGTATCATTAATGAAAGGAGAAAAATCAAAGTTTTGATATTTAAAATATTTTCTTGTTGGGGGTAATTTAGCTTAAAACATCCATAACTTCAGATATGCAAAGACATGAAAAATATTTATGATATGGGATTTTCTAAAGATGTACCCAGGAAGGTAAAGGAGCCTAAAGTTATTAATTTTTGAACAGGATTGGTTTATGAAAGTGTTTTATAATATTTAAAGATAATTTTGATGTTGGGAGATCAGATTATTGCACTCACATAGATGAAAAGGGTCTCTTTGTTACTTGCAGCTCTGAACAAGTAAAGGCTGCCAGGGCTTGCACCCAAGGGAGAGAGTAACAGCAAGCTGCAACTGTATAGAACAGCTTATTTATAGTAGTCAGTGGAGTTAACTAGGTTTTGTGGGCTTCCTATGGATTGGTTAATTTGGATAATTTTGTGGGCTCCAAGACACAGGGCTTAGCCCTAATTCTGACCCAGGGGGAACAAAACTGGTGCACAGTGGCCCCATGTATGGAAACCCAGTATGTGGATAGGTTGGGATGTGATCTTAATCAGTGAGCTGCCCAAGATGCTGACTAGCCTCTAGCCAGGGCCTCAAAACTGAGTTAGGACAGCATTACAAACAAACAAAAAACAAAACAAACCAAAAAAACATGACAAAACAAAATACAGTATCTCACAGAGTGAGTATCACATTTATCTAATACATGAGGAAGCTCAGTTATGATTTCACCGTTTTTGGTGAAATGTGATCATGATCGCTCTAAAATCAGTGGGATTTGTCCATTTTAAAAAATATCCATTTATTTATTTATTTGGCTGCACTGGATCTTAGTTGTAGCATGTGGGATTTTTTAAAAAAGTTGACATGAGGGAATCTTTAGGTGTGGCATGTAAACTCCTAGTTGTGGCGTGTGGGATCCAGTTCCCTGAGCAGGGGTTGAACCCAAGCCCCTTGCACTAGGCATACAGAGTCTTAGCCACTGGAACACCAGGGAAGTCCAAGGATTTGGCAATTCTATTGTTCCTATCTTTTTCATGAAAAGGTCACCAAATTCTAGTTATACATTCTTCACTAAATTCTTGCTAGTCGTTTGCCTATCTGTGTTCCAAAGCAGAAACGATAAGAATTCATCTCATGGGTATTTTCATGAATTGCTTTCATAGTCTACCACATCCTGTGGACACCATCTACTTCCCAAATTTAATCTCTTCCTTGCCCATGTTTTAGCATCTACCTTGTTATATATTTTCTAATTGATTGAAAAATATCATGAAATATATGTTAACTCCAACCACTTCAACATTTTCCATTAATTGAAAACTTTATCAGGATTATTAATCTTTCCTTGAATATATTTTTCCACAGTTTAACAAACTAAATTGTTTTTAATGATTATTCTTACTGATATATAGAATGAGTTATGTGCTTTAGTGACAAATAAAGCTCATGCATCTTAAAAAAAACTGTAACTCTACAACAAGAAGTATGTCTCCAATCTGTTTCAGATCACAGGCTCCAGGTCACAGGGCTTCTCCATTCCAGGAAAAAGAAAAAGCACTGTGTCTAGTTTCCTGTTAAAACTTTCTAAAATGTAACTACATATACAAATACATATATTCTTTTTAACCTTTACTTCCTACAGAGATAAAAATACATCTCACTTTTTATGCATTATATATTACCCATTATGATATTTTCACTGTGAGAATGTAGATCAATTTTTTAAAAATGTTGAACTATGTAGAATTTCTCATCTTAGATATGCCATAACATAGACCAAACCAGATTTATCACCTATTGAAGAGAATATAAATAGTTTCTAATATTTTAAATATATTTATTTGCTTTTTTTGCTTATATTGACTAGTGTTTTATATATATATATATATATATATGTTTACACACAAAGACATACATAAATATGCAGAGAGATAGAGACAGTGGGAGAGAGAGAGAAACAGAGACAAATGTTCTTTGTAGTTATCTGGGTCATCCAACCCTGCCAATATATTGACTTTATTTTTCTTCTAGTCCAAATGCCGAGTGATATTCAGTTTCAAATTTAAAACTACCATATGACCTAGCAATCCCACTACTGGGCATATAGCCTGGGAAAACTAGAACTGAAAAAGACACATGTACTCTGATGCTCACAGCAATGCTATTTACAATAGCTAGGATATGGAAGCAACATAGATGCCCATTGACAGATGAACCAATAAATAAAGAAAATGTGGTACATATATATACAATGGAATATTACTCAGCCATAAAAAGGAATGCATTTGAGTCAGTTCTAGTGAGGTGCATGAACACAAAGTCTATTATACAAAGTGCAGTAACTCAAAAAGAGAAACAAACAAACATATATTAACATATATATATGGAATCTAGAAAGATGGTACAGATAAATCTATTTGCAAGGCAGCTATGGAGACACAGACAGAGAATGGACTTGTGGACGCTGTAGGGGGAGGAGAGGGTGGGAAAAATTGAGAAAGTAGCACAGAAACCTATATATATTACCATATGTAAAATAGATAGCCAGTGGGAATTTGCTGTATGATACAGCAAGCTCATACCAGTGCTCTGTGATATGTGGGGTGGCGTGGGAGGTAGGGGGGTGGGAGGTGGGAGGGATGTTCAAGAGGAAAGGGACATATTATACTTATGGCTGATTCATGCTGATGTATGGCAGAAACCAACACAATATTGTAAAGCAATTATCCTCCAATTAAAAATAACCTTAAAAAAGCAGTGTATCTCTTCCCTGTGTTCAATAAACAGCCCTCTTCTCGGAAATCAGTACCTCTAATACAGCAAAGTTTAAGGATTGAAAATATAAATTCTGTAAGTAAAAAGAGATAATATCTTTCCGTCACTTGGGTCTTAGACCATATACAGTGAATCCTTCCTAGGACCATAACACCTTACATTATTGATTCTATATGTGTGTGTGTGTGTTTGTATTAACATATTACATATGTATGTATTAGCATGTGTATATATATAAGCACATGTATTATTACACTAAATGTCAGTGTCTGTTAAATGTCAGTCTCTACTGCTGGAATGTAAGTCCTTCAGCAGCAGTAGTAGCTAGAGCAGCATTGGAAACTGAAGTTATATTCTTTTTTTTTTTAATGTCTCTGTTCTTATTTTTTTTTTCTTTATTTTAAATTTATTTTAATTGGAGGCTAATTACTTTACATTATTGTATTGGTTTTGCCATACATTGACAAGAATCTGCCCCGGGTGTACATGTGTTCCCCATCTTGAACCTCCCTCCTACCTCCCCCTCATCCCATCCCTCAGGTTCATCCCAGTACACCAGCCCCGAGCACCCTGTATCATGCATTGAATCTAGAATGGCGATTCGTTTCACATGTGATAATATACATGTTTCAATGCCATTCTCCCAAATCATCCCACCCTCTCCCTCTCCCACAGAGTCCAAAAGACTGTTCTATACATCTGTGTCTCTTTTGCTGTCTCATATACAGGGTTATCATTATCATCTTTCTAAATTTCATATATATGCGTTAGTGTACTGTATTGGTGTTTTTCTTTCTGGCTTACTTCACTCTGTATAATAGGGTCCAGTTTCATCCACCTCATTAGAACTGATTCAAATGCATTCTTTTTAATTGCTGAGTAATACTCTTTTGTGTATATGTACCACTGCTTTCTTATCCATTCATCTGAAGATGGACATCTAGGTTGCTTTTGAACAAGTGTACAGACTCTAACAATGTCACCATAACCATTGTATTCAAGAACTTACTGCAGCATCCCAGAGTGGTCAAACAAAGATACTAGTTGGTATACATACAAGAAATATTCTTCCATTTGACTGTTTAGTGCCTCCTCTGCACATAAGTTTTTCTGTGAACCTTAACATTAAGTCTAAAGATCTAAGATCTGGAACCTTTGTGTATACACCAAAATGTTCATCTACATGTATCATCCCCAAGCATTGGAATATGGAATTATGACTTAGTTTGTTTTATTTCAAGGACCAACCAACACAACCATCTCCTCTGTCTTAGAATCACATATATAATAAAGCTTTGGTCACTTCTCTTTTCAAACAAAACAAACATCTAAGTTCACTTTTCATATTGGAAAGATTTCTGTTCACTATTCTTCTTCAAGGAATCCTTGAACGGGATTGCAGCTAATACCAAGTATTTTGCTAACATAGCTGTGTAGCAGGACTTTGTTTGCTGCTGCTGCTGCTAAGTCACTTCAGTCGTTTCCGACTCTGTGTGACCCCATAGACGGAAGCCCACCAGGCTCCCCCATCCCTGGGATTCTCCAGGCAAGAACACTGGAGTGGGTTGCCATTTAGGTCTCCTCTTTTTCTGACACTTCGTTGTAGAAAATCCAGCATGAGTACATGTACTTACAACATGAGAGGAATGAGTTCAACAGAAGCAGGGGACAGACAGGTATTTTGGTCTAGATCCATATAATTGAAGCCCTCTGGATTTGTGTTGGCTGATCTTGAATATTACAATTCAGTCATGTGCTGGATTTCTGCACAGCCCACATGACTATTTGATTTATTGCTTGTGTAACACCCATATCATGATGGGGTAGCTAGTCACAAAGTCCTTTCATGCTATAGTCAACAGGCTTTCACTTCCTTCCAGGGTGAACAGAATGCCAAAAGATGGCTTTCAAATTATGAGTACTTCTCTGTTGTGGAGGCATGCCCTTCTATACTATGATAATCCTATTGGAACCTGCCAGGCACTTTCTTTAGCATGCTAGTGTTGTACTGTCATTTCATTATCTGTATCTATTGGATTCAGCAGATGGTAGCTTTAACCACAGTCTGGAGATTCTGAAGAGTTCTCTTGCTTTAGACCCACCCTGAATTTGCAGACTTTAGTCATCTAATTTTTTTGAGCAGTATATTTCATCCAATGTCCTTGGTGTTTCTTTCATCATCTCAAAAAAGTCTCAGAAAACTGATATTTTTTTCTTAGTGGTATGGGCTACAACATGCTCAAATGTTAAGAGGATACTCTGTTCTGCCTCATATGATTAGATACTTAAAATTCATAAATGTGATAGGTCTCTCAGTCTTTGTGCTTTACTATCAAGCATTCTTCTGTTTTACTTTTTCATACAGAACACTTGCAACTCCCTGCTCACCAGATCCAATTAGCATCATGACTATGTGAACTTTTTATGTGTACTTTTTTTTGAATGACAAGATGATCAACTTTATGGTTATTACTTTATTATAGTGATCACATTATTGCAGAAATCAGGATGGCTTATAAAGCCATAAGACAGTGAATGTGCACAGCTCTCCTTAGCACATAAAAGTCAATTGTTTCTGGTCATACTTATTGTTGGAGACTGAAAACCAAACAAAACAAAACCAAAACAAGAAACACCTAATTTGACAGATAATGGACAGAAATGCCAAGTGCCAGACGCTCTGTTGAGTGCTGACGATCAAGATATTTCAAAGTCCACAAATGACAGGATTCACTTCTACCCCTATGAATCAAATAGGTAACTGAGTTAGTGAATAATAGGATCTACTGCTTGTCTTTTTATTTTTTCCCAAACCCCTTTAAAAAATATTTGTAATATTTTTATTGAAATATAGTTGATTTCCAATGCTACATTAACTTCGGGTGTACAGAAAAATGATCCATATATATATACACACACATATACATATATAGATATATATTTATATATAGATATAGTCACTTATACATGCATACACAGATGGCCAACAGGCACATGAAAAGATGTTCACCATGACTAACTATTAGATAAATGCAACCGAAACTACAATGAGGGACAAATTCCTGCCTTTTTTAAATTTTGAAGATGGCATCAATCTTTGCAATTTCTACTTTTGATATGCTCTCTTGACTGGGGCCTGGAACTTCAGAGAATTTGATTTGGCTCTTCCTACTATGACACATTAATCTCCCAACCAGGTAAATCATGTGAGGGATTTCTTAGATGTTAAAAGTATGTATCCTAGTTACACATTGGAAGACTGGGTACATAATATTAAGTTGGCTCTCTGAATGTACTGCAGGTAAACCTACTATATACATGGTTCTTCTGCCTTCAGCTATTGAATCAAATATGTTCTCTCTGGCACAACTAAATACTCTTAGTGAGTGCATTCTAAATCTGCACTACTTAAGATAAATCTCCTAAGCAGCAATATAGTCTGCACTGTTTTGCCTGATATAGATCATTGTGCAAAATGTGTTGTTTCCCCTTCCTGACTCCTCTACTTTTCTCACTCAGGGCACTAGTTTAGAATAATCTATTTGATAATATCAACCATTTAGCTATATAAAACCCTAACAGAAGTTTGCTTTTTTAAATTCTATTTTAATTTAGTCCCTTGTAATATTTGCACTTAATAACAGCTTAATAACAATAAACTGTGGTCATTACAGATCACTAAGAAAACATTAAAAATAATAATTCATATTTTTTTCTCATAGAGATAGTTTAATAATTTAGCATATTTCCTTCTAAATCTTTTTCAATGACTATGTTTAATGTGTTTCTATGTATGTATGTATGCATGTGTGTGTGTATGGCCTCTTCCACCACAAATCAGTATCTATAAATAAAAATAAATTTTTATTTTAGAAGAGTTTAGATTTACAGAAAAGTTGCAAAGATAGAACAGAGTTCCCATATTCCCCACACCTAGTTCCCACTATTGTTAAGATCATATATATTACTATGGCAATTTATCAGAACTACTGAACCAATATTGATACAGTATTGTTAACTGGTCTATGATTATTAACATTTCCTAACTTTTTATTCACTGTATGGTTTAGTGCTCCAATATCCCATCTAGGAATACTATTTACACTGAATCAACGTCTCTCGATAGGCTATTCATCTCAGACCTTCCTTGTTTTTAACGAACTTGATCCTGTTCAAAAGTACTAGACAGGAGTTTTGTAAACTGTTCCCAAATGTGAGTTTGCTGACAAACATAAATGGGCAATATTTTAAAATAATTTCTATTTTATTTTAGTTATTGTAATTATAATTAATTTATACTTTTTTTTACTTGAATTCTACCATGGTATTTTTCCTTCGTGAAGTTCATCTCATTGCCCTTGTGCTGTTGGTTTTACCTGTGAACTGTCTGTATTCATTCTTCATCATTTAAAAATTTTCTTTTTAAAAATAAACTTAGAACTTTAGAATAATTTAAGGTTTATTAAAAACTTTCAAAAATAATAATATTTTTGTTATTCTGCAATCACTTCCTCATGCTGCTGAAATCTACGTAACAGGTATATTAATTAAAAGTAAGGAATGAGTATTAGAATATTCCTATTTCCTAACTCCATTCGTCATTCAGATTCCACTGAGTTTTCCATTAATATTCTGCTTTGCATCAAAGATCCACACTAGACCACCACATTATATTTAGCCATCATATCTCCTTAGCCTTCTCTGGACTCTTATAGTTTCTTAGTTTCTCTCTCTTTGTTTTTACTTAATGTTATTTCCCAACTTCTTTGCATCCAACAAATAATTATGTAGGTTCCTTATTCATGGTGTTTTACCTGAAACTCTCTAGAATGAGGTATGACGATGAAATCATTTTTATATCTTTAATTAATTTCAAATTACACTTTTCTGTCTCTGTTTTAACAGTTTCAAATATATGAATTATGCATAGTAGTTTTGTTTTTCTTTGATCATTGTTTCTGTACATGCTATGCTGAATCTCCCTGTCCAACACCCTAACAGTACCTTGATCAGAATTTGTATCCTGCCAGCTATTTTGTGTTTTTCAAACTCAGTCCAGTTCAATTCCCATCTTCATTTGAAGCTCGTATCCTTCTTTCATTCCTCTGTGAAGACCTGACCTGGAATCTTGAATGCTGGGAACAACAGTGCTTTAAAGTTTTCTCCTTTTCACTCCTCTAAAACTGAGATGTCTGAATGCAAAGAGCAAAATAGTATGTTCCGTTCCATTCAGTCGCTCAATCATGTCCAACTCTTTGCGACCCCATGAATCACAGCATGCCAGGCCTCCCTGTCCATCACCAACTCCCGGAGTTCACTCAAACTCATGTCCACAGAGTCGGTGATGCCATCCAGCCACCTCATTCTCTGTTGTCCCCTTCTCCTCCCACCCCCAATCACTCCCAGCATCAGAGTCTTTTCCAGTGAGTCAACTCTTCACATGAGGTGGCCAAAGTATTGGAGTTTCAGCTTTAGCATCACTCCTTCCAATGAACACCCAGGATTGATCTCCTTTAGAATGGACTGGTTGGATCTCCTTGCAGTCCGAGGGACTCTCAAAAGTCTTCCCCAGCACCACAGTTCAGAAGCATCAATTCTTCGATAATCAGCCTTCTTCACAGTCCAACTCTCACATCCATACATGACCACGGGAAAAACCATAGCCTTGACTAGATGGACCTTGGTTGGCAAAGTAATGTCTCTGCTTTTTAATATGCTATCTAGGTTGGTCATAACTTTCCTTCCAAGGAGTAAGCGTCTTTTAATTTCATGGCTGCAATCAGCATCTGCAGTGATTTTAGAGCCCAAAAAAATAAAGTCTGACACTGTCTCCACTGTTTTTCCATCTATTTCCCATGAAGTGATGGGACCAGATGCCATGATCTTTGTTTTCTGAATCTTGAGCTTCAAGCCAACCTTTTCACTCTCTTCTTTCACTTTCATCAAAATAGTATGTAGGTCTTTGCTAATCTACCATTTATGGGTGTTCTTTTTTTAGCATGTTATTGATTCTCAGAGTGACTCTGACTGATCATCAAGGCACTTGGTATAGCTGATGCTCAAATACTGGTTTCTTTACAGGGGAACTTTTAGACAATTCACTGGAGTAACACTCTCTCATTTCCTGCATTTTCTGCTTGTCCTTTTACCCCCTTACTCATCTCCTTGATCAGAGGCTCCAACCCAAATGCACTTGTTCTTTTGATCCCTTCAAATAGCAGGCAGTTCTTTTGAGTGAATCTGGGTAGGGTAACTCAAGTTCAACAAATAGAGATGGTGTTTTCTTAGACATACAAAACATGGGGCTACGAGCTGCTTATTTCCTGTTTAAGTCCTGCCATTTCTCGCTATATTTATGTAGGTGGTGGTGGTGGTGGAGGGTGTTTATAATGTTATTGCAGGCACAGATAAACTGTTACCTAAGAAGATGTCCAACTGGGGAATGAGGGGGTGTTGCTCCTGTCCTCCTCATTGTACCTTTCCTTCTTTTGCTCCTCCTTGTTCTTCTCTTTCTGATGTTATACTCTCACCACCAGAAGAAAACAGTCCTGGGATAAACATTAGGCTTTCCTAAGCTGGGCTGAATATCATGTTGAACAACAACACTGTTCTCTTTGTAAAGAAAGAGATCATGGACAAGGAGCAAACAAAAAGCTGTGTCTATCACAGAATCTGGTATAAATACATGTTTGACCTTGAAGTCCATGATGAAGGGAAATTCAAGGTCACACAATATGTTAAATGCAGCTAGAGGAAACCTATCATGCTTGGTGAGATAACCTATAGTTAATGCACTTAGAATTTACATAGTACAACACAGCAAAAAAAAAAAAATTATAGAGATCAGTTTCAGAAAAACAAATATGTTTTGGTCTAAGCATTATGAATAATTAGATGCTTCTTCTTAAGTCTATTTAAATTTTTCTTCCTCAATTTTCTCATATGCCTGTTCACTGCTGCTGCTGCTGCTAAGTCACTTTAGTCGTGTCCGACTCTGTGCGACGCCATGGACGGCAGCCCACCAGGGTCCACCATCCCTGGGATTCTTCAGGCAAGAACACTGGAGTGGGTTGCCATTTCCTTCTCCAATGTGTGAAAGTGAAAGTGAAGTCACTCGGTCTTGTCCGACTAGTAGCGACCCCATGGACTGTAGCCCACCAGGCTCCTCTGTCCATGGGATTTTCTAGGCAAGAGTACTGGAGTGGCTTGCCATTGCCTGTTCACTAGAAGAACATAAATTAAATTCCATTGCTTATTTGAAACTTCAATGAACTAACGGTAATGGTAATAATCATTGGTATCAATAGCATTTACTGAACACGTAAATTTGACCAGTTAAGTCCAGTTGAGTAGCTCAGTCGTGTCTTATGCTCTGTGACCCCATGGACTGCAGCAAGCCAGGCTTCCCTGTCCATCACCAGCTCCCAGAGTTTATCCAAACTCATGTCTATCAAGTTGGTGATGCCATCCAACCACCTCATCCTCTGTTGTCCCCTTCTCCTGCCTTCAATATTTTCCAGAATCAGAGTCTTTTCTAGTAAGTCAGTTCTTAGCATCAGGTGGCCAAAATATTGGACTTTCAGCTTCAGCATCAGTCCTTCCAATGAATATTCAGGACTGATTTCCTTTAGGATAGAATGTTGTATCTCCCAATTAAAACAAGTAAATCCTAAGTAAATAAATCATACATAATGTTCATCTATGTATACATTATGACCATTTAGTCATATGCTCACCTGTTTCCTAATAATAGCCATTTTTTTACTTTTCCATTTGCTGCAATATTTTTAAAAGAATTGATTTCTTTTAAATATTGGTATTGTATGAAATTTAAACTATACTGGCATTGTTACAACCCAAATTATAAGATAAACACTTTAGACTTTTAGGCTGCAAGAAATAAACCAAGCATACAGGTCCAAGACGCTCTAGATATTTATTACTGCTCCCTTACAAAATTGCAGTGCAAGGTGACAAACATGCCCCATGCAAAGAAAACACATATTTAAAATAAAGTTTTTAATTGAATTAGTTCATGGCTCCAAATAAACTATTTCATTTGAAATATGATCTCAATTACCCTAGCACTCAGTTCCCAATATATCAGCAGACAGTCAAGTGAGAGAATAAGAAGCATGACACTGAAAGTATTTAATTATTTTCATTTAATGGTACATCTATAATGGGACTCTGTGGAATCTATCTCTGTTATCTCTGCCAGTTTTCATATTGGTTCAAAATGAATACACCGAGAGTGAGAGCATTTGATTTAATTTGCCAGAGGTAGTATAGTGAGTCAAGAAGCTAAAATTATGGAGATACCCTTTGACATATGTGATCTGAGGACAAGTTGGTTGTGACATCTATTACACCGCTTCAAATGACCTGACCGGCTGAGTGCCTCTTCTGCAGTCACAACTCTATCTGATTCTTTCATAAAATGAAATATTTAATTTGACATGATCACTTCAGCTAAAAGAGGACCTATTTCCTCAGTTAGAATCTCCAAACAAAAGTATCCTTTCTGTCCTCAGAGACTTCTTCACTGTGACTTTTAGAACATTCCACAGTCAAATTTGAAATGGAATTATCAGAAAAGGCCATTTACTAACACATAATTGACACCTCTCATTTCATTTTACTCTTCCTTGTGTAGTCAGGTGCTAAAGAAGCCTATAGGTTTCAATCATAATAATAATAATATCATTTTAAAATGCCTCAATTAGTATTTCTATCCTTAAATGACTATTTTGTGATTTTCCACTTTTGCACAATTATAGATATTTCCATTAGCCATCAAAGCACATGTGAGGAAATGTGTCACTGTCTGGATTGAATTAAATTTGGTAAAATTATTGTTGCCATCAAAGTGCCAGAATTAAGCTCCATGATGTTCAAAGGGTACTCACTGCCTGTGTAGAGTTCCCTATTTATGCTAGTCCCATCTCAACCCAAGATATCCTTAACCTCAGTGTTTCTGATATTATTAACAGAATCATATGAGCAGGGGGTTTTTCAAAGCTCTTTGGTACAAACTCTTGGCACAAAGCAGAGATAATTAGACTCTCAGGAATAATGGGCATAAAGTCTTTGCCTACTTCTAATCCCTGGAAATTCCTCACCACTTGCAAGAAAAATGTTTCTCCTTTTATCCCCACATGCTAGTTTAATTCCTCCTTTTATACTCTATGTGAACAAGCAGATTAGACATTCATTTTCTCAAAAAATTCCTCAAATATTTGAGTGCAGCAAGACTCAGTATTTTAAAAAATTGTCTACAAAATCATAGAAATATTTATCTCTAAGAGTTCATCCTCTGTGACTTCAAAATAGCACAGTGGATCCAAATTACAATTCGACTTTCAAATGTGGGAGCTTATTTATCCAGAGATATGAAAATGTTTCCTCACTTCAAAACACATAAAGCCTAATTTGAAAAAATTCAAACGAGACAATCTCAAGGTCTGTATTCATGAGAACTATTTATTTATAGGTTTAGTTTCATAGGATACTATAAAAACACACACATAAATATACATTTTTCTTTCTTAATTACATATTCAGTTTAAAAATATGAAATACTTCTATTCTAGATAGTTCTATTTTATCAATAACCTATCAGGACAAATTAAATCTGGATACTTATTTATACATAAAATGTTAATTTGTATTTAATTTGATTAAATGACATATTGTCATACATATTTAAAAAGATATTGTCACCGATCACAGGTGATGACTAAATTTTACTAACTTTAAGCTGTTTTATCACCAATGCAATTTAGTATAAGAAATTTATTAAACAAAATAAAATTCAGAATTAATTTCTCTGCAACATATGTAGTTAGATAAAAAAGAATAATGACTGAAGATTTTCTAGAAGAAATTTGTAATAAAGAAAAATATCTTAATTATAGTTATAGAAAAATATAAAATGATTTTACTTTTCAATTTTAAATGTGGATATTCTGAAATGTTACTGAAAAATATAAATTTTGTGATTAACAAGTGACTAGTACTTCTGCCAGTACTACCAGAAAGAGAAATTAACAATCCCACTTATAATCACATTCAAAAATAATAAAATACCTAAGAATAAATCTAAGGAGGTAAAAGACATATACTCAGAAAAATATGAAACATTTAAAAAAAACAAAAATCACACAAATAGAAAGGTACAACATGCTTAAGAATTGATAGTGTTAAAATATCCACACTACTCAACATAGTCTACAGATTCACTGCAGTCCTTATCAAAATACCAAAAGCATTTTTCATTAAACTTCAACAAAGTGTTCTAAATTTTACATGGAAACACAAGAGACCGTGATTAAGTAAAACTATCCTGACACAGAAGAACAAAACTGAAGGTATCACACTACCTGATTTCAAACTATCCTACAAGGATACAGGAATCAAAACAGTATGGAACTGGCACAAAACCAGACATATTTATCAATGGATAGAAAACAGAGTCCAAAAATGAATTCACATTTATATGGATAATTAACCTATGATAGAAAAGATGAAAGAATGTAAAATGAGGAAAAGACAGCCTTTCAAACAAACAGTGTTGGGAAAACTGGACAGCTACATGTGAAATAGTAAAATGAACTACTTTCTCACACTATACACATCAGTTCAGTTCAGTTCAGTCGCTCAGTCGTGTCCAACTCTCCGCGACCCCATGAATCACAGCACGCCAGGCCTCCCTGTCCATCACCAACTCCCGGAGTTCACTCAAACTCATGTCCACAGAGGCGGTGATGCCATCCAGCCATCTCATTCTCCGTCGTCCCCTTCTCCTCCCGCCCCCAACCTTTCCCAGCATCAGAGCCTTTTCCAGTGAGTCAACTCGTCGCATGAGGTGGCCAAAGTATTGCAGTTTCAGCTTTAGCATCAGTCCCTCCAATGAACATCTAGGATTGATCTCCTCTAGAATGGACTGGTTGGATCTCCTTGCAGTATAAGGGACTCTCAAGAGTCTTCTCCAACACCACAGTTCAAAAGCATCGATTCTTCGGTGGTCAGCCTTCTTCACAGTCCAACTCTCACATCCATACATGACCACGGGAAAAACCATTGCCTTGACTAGACGGACCTTTGTTGGCAAAGTAATGTCTCTGCTTTTTAATATACTATCAAGGTTGGTCATAACTTTCCTTCCAAGGAGCAAGCGTCTTTTAATTTCATGGCTGCAATCAGCATCTGCAGTGATTTTGGAGCCCAAAAAAACAAAGTCTGACACTGTTTCCACTGTTTTTCCATCTATTTCCCATGAAGTGATGGGGCCAGATGCCATGATCTTTGTTTTCTGAATGTTGAGCTTCAAGCCAACCTTTTCACTCTCCTTTTTCACTTTCATCAAGAGGCTTTTGAGTTCCTCTTCACTTTCTGCCATAAGGGTGGTGTCATCTGCATATCTGAGGTTATTGATATTTCTCCCAGCAATCTTGATTCCAGCTTGTGCTTCTTCCAGCCCAGCATTCCTCATGATGTACTCTGCATATAAGTTAAATAAGCAAGGTGACAATATACAACCTTGACGTACACCTTTTCCTATTTGGAACCAGTCTGTTGTTCCATGTCCAGTTCTAACAGTTGCTTCCTGACCTGCATACAGGTTTCTCAAAGGCAAGTCAGGTGGTCTGGGATTCCCATCTCTTTCAGAATGTTCCACAGTTTATTGTGACCCACACAGTCAAAGGCTTTGGCATAGTCAATGAAGCAGAAATAGATGTTTTTCTGGAACTCTCTTGCTTTCTCCATGATCCAGCGGATGTTGGCAATTTGATCTCTGGTTCCTCTGCCTTTTCTAAAACCTGCTTGAACATCTGGGAGTTCACGGTTTACATATTGCTGAAGCCTGGCTTGGAGAATTTTGAGCATGACTTTGCTAGCGTGTGAGATGAGTGCAATTGTGCGGTAGTTTGAGCATTCTTTGGCATTGCCTTTCTTTGGGATTGGAATGAAGACTGACCTCTTCCAGTCCTGTGGCCACTGCTGAGTTTTCCAAATCTGCTGGCATATTGAATGCAGCACTTTTACAGCATCATCTTTCAAGACTTGAAATAGCTCAACTGGAATTCCATCACCTCCACTAGCTTTGTTCGTCGTGATGCTTTCTAAGGCCCACTTGACTTCACATTCCAAGATGTCTGGCTCTAGGTCAGGGATCACATTATCGTGACTATCTTGGTCGTGAAGATCTTTTTTGTACAGTTCTTCTGTGTATTCCTGCCACCTCTTCTTAATATCTTCTGCTTCTGTTAGGTCCATACCATTTCTGTCCTTTATCGAGCCCATCTTTGCATGAAATGTTCCCTTGGAATCTCTAATTTTCTTGAAGAGGTCTCTTGTTTTTCCTATTCTGTTGTTTTCCTCTATTTCTTTGCATTGATCACTGAGGAAGTGATGATTTCTGTTTGTTTCCAAGGCAAACCATTCAATATTACAGTAATCCAGGCCTATGCCCCAACCAGTAATGCTGAAGAAGCCGAAGTCAATCGGTTCTATGAAGACCTACAAGACCTGTTAGAACTAACACCCAAAAAAGATGTCCTTTTCATTATAGGGGACTGGAATGCAAAAGTAGGAAGTCAAGAAACACCTGGAGTAACTGGCAAATTTGGCCTTGGAGCACGGAATGAAGCAGGGCAAAGGCTAATAGAGTTTTGTCAAGAGAACGCAATGGTCATAGCAAACACCCTCTTCCAACAACACAAGAGAAGACTCTACACATGGACATCACCAAATGGTCAACACCGAAATCAGATTGATTATATTCTTTGCAACCAAAGATGGAGAAGCTGTATACAGTTAGCGAAAATAAGACCAGGAGCTGACTGTGGCTCAGATCATGAACTCCTTATTGCGAAGTTCAGACTTAAATTGAAGAAAGTAGGGAAAACCACTAGACCATTCAGATATGACCTCAATCAAATCCCTTATGATTATACAGTGGAAGTGAGAAATAGATTTAAGGGACTAGATCTGATTGATAGAGTGCCTGATGAACTCTGGATGGAGGTTCGTGACATTGTACAGGAGACAGGGACCAAGACCATCCCCATGGAAAAGAAATGCAAAAGAGCGAAATGGCTGTCTGAGGAGGCCTTACAAATAGCTGTGAAAAGAAGAGAGGCGAAAAGCAAAGGAGAAAAGGAAAGATATAAGCATCTGAATGCAGAGTTCCAAAGAATAGCAAGGAGAGATAAGAAAGACTTCCTCAGTGATCAATGCAAAGAAATCCAAAAGTACAAACTTTTTTGTTTGTATAAATAAGAACTAGTGATGTAATGTACAACATAATAAATATAGTAACACTGATGTATGTGATATATGAACATTGTTAAAGGAGTAAATCTTAGGAATTCTCAACAGAAGGCAAACCTTTGTCTATTTCTTTAATTTTGTATCTCTATGAGATGACAGATACTCACTAAACTTATTGTGTTAATCTTTTCATAATGTATGTAAGTAAAAATAGAATGTTGTATTCCTTTAACTTATACAGTGGCATGTGCCAATTACATCTCAGTAAAATTTGGATGTCTTCCTTTCAGTATGGAGTTTCCTTAAAAAACTAAAAATAGAGTTACCATGTGATCCAGCAATCCCACTCCTGGGCATACATTAAGAAAAGAAGAAAATTTTGAAAAAATACATGTATCACAATGTTCATAGGAGTACTATTTTTAATTTGTTATACTCAAGTATAGTTGATTTATAATGTTGTGTTGATCTCTTTCATATGGCAAATTCAGTTATATAGACACATATGTGCACACATGTATATATGCTGCTGCTGCTAAGTCACTTCAGTCGTGTCCGACTCTGTGTGACCCCATAGACGGAAGCCCACCAGGCTCCCCCATCCCTGGGATTCTCCAGGCAAGAACACTGGAGTGGACTGCCATTTCCTTCTCCAATGTGTGAAAGTGAAAAGTGAAAGTGAAGTCACTCAGTCGTGTCCAACCCTTAGCGACCCCACAGACTGCAGCCTACCAGGCTCCTCCATCCATGGGATTTCCTAGGCAATAGTAATGGAGTGGCTTGCCATTGCCTTCTCTGTATATATATGCACACACACATATATATAATGTTTCATATTCTTTTTTATTACAGTTTATTATAGAAATTGAATATAGTTCTCTGTACTATACAGTAGGGCCTTGTTTACCCATTCTGTACATAACAGTTTGCATCTGCTAATCCTAAAATTCTAATCCATCCTTTCCCAATCCTTTCCTCTTGTTAACCACAAGTCTGTTCTCTATGTCATAGCAGTACTATTTATAATAGCCAAGACACAGAAACACTCCAAGTACCCATCGATAGATGACTGGTCTAAGAGGATGTGGTGAAATAATACTCAGTAAGAAAGAATGAAATATTACCATTTAGAGTAACATAGATAGAACTAGAGAATATCATATCAAGTGAAGTAAGTCAGAGAAAGACAAATACTGCATTTTATTTCATATGCAGAATGTTAAAAAAAACTAAACAAATGAATCTACAAACAAAACAGAAACAGATTCACAGATATAGAAAACAAACCTATGGTTACCAAAGGGGGAAGGAAGTGGGGAGGAACAAATTAGGAAAATGAGATTAACAGATACAAACTACTATACATAAAATAAGTAAGCACTAAGGATTCACTGTATAACAGGGGGAACTATATTCAGTATCTTATAATAACCTATAATAGAAAATAATCTGAATATATATAAGCTAAACTGAACCACTTTGCTGTATACCTGAAAATAACACAATATTTTAAATCAACAATATTTAAATTAAAAAGGGCAAATACTCTAATTTTATCAAGCAGGTAAACTTGTGAAAATGTCCAGACTTCAGTTTGTGAATAATCAAATTTGTGTTCCCTGTAATATACGTCAATTTGGAAAATATGCTGTGTTGCCTTAATAGCTTTTTGATTAAGCCCATTTAAAAGAAAGGAATTGCAAAAGGAAGATATATATATGTGTGTGTGTGTAAACATGTGTGTGCATACAGAAAATATGAATATACCTGTGTGTGCTTATGTGTGAGTGTTGATATAGTCACAGATATACAGAAGTCTAGTTGATCTCTGAGTAACTTCATGGATAGGGGATCTGACCCTCCCAGCAGTAAAAAATGTGGGTATACCTTTACAGCTGGTCCTCTGTATCTGTGGTTCATCATCTGCAAATTCAAATAAACATGGATCATATAGTACTGGAGCATGTATTCAATAAAAAAAATCCACCTATAAGTGGTTCTGTGTAGGTCAAACTTGAATTGTTCAAGGGTCAATTGTAAATATATATATATAAGTATGTTCATTAAAGTTTTCTAGTCTAAATAATAAGTATATGAATAAATAATATTCATCATATGAAATATACAAATTTCTTTCAAGATTTCTATATAAGTTTTATTGGCAAAATAATCATGCTTGGATATTTCATTTTATGATATAATTTGCAAACCTACCATTTCAGACAATGTTTTAAAATGTGTAATATTACACTTGTAATTACTGAAAATGAATACTAACTAATCAAACATGTTTAAATATATCTGAAGACATGTTTCTCCAGGACATAATTATTAAATTGGTGATCTTCAAATATTGGTAGTTCCTTAATTTCTGTTTCTTAGTTTCTTAATTTATTAGAAAAAATAAATTAAATACCCATTAGCTCACGGTTCATTTTCTTTGGAGACTTTAGTCATATTTTACCCCATTCAGTCAATTCAGTTTAGTTCAGTTCATCCGCTCAGTCATTCCCAACTCTGTGATCCCATGGATTACAGCACGACAGGCCTCCCTGTCCATCACCAACTCCTGGGGTTTACTCAGACTCATGTGCAGTAAGTCGGTGATGTCATCCAACCATCTTATCCTCTGTCATCCACTTCTTCTCCTGCCTTAAATCTTTCCCAGCATCAGGGTCTTTTCAAATGAGTTGCTTCTTTGCATCAGGTGGCAAAGTATTGGAGTTTCAGCTTCAACATCAGTCCTTCCAAAGGACACTCAGGACTGATTTCCTTTAGGATGGACTGGTTGGATGTCCTTGAAGTCCAAGGGACTCTCAAGAGTCTTCTCCAACACCACAGTTTTAAAGTATCAATTCTTTGGCTCTCAGAATTCTTTATATTCCAACTCTCACATTCAAACATGACTATTGGACAAACCATAACCTTGACTAGGCAGACCTTTGTTGGCAAAGTAATGTCTCTGCTTTTTAATATGCTGTCTAGGTTGGTCATAACTTTGCTTCCAATGAGTAAGTGTCCTTTAATTTCATGGTTGCAGTCACCATCTGCAGTGATTTTGGAGCCCAAAAAATAGCCATTGTTTCCACTGTTTCCACATCTATGTGCCATGAAGTGATGAGACTGGAAGCCATGATCTTAGTTTTCTGAATGTTGAGCTTTAAGCCAACTTTTTCACTCTCCTCTTTCACTTTCACTCTTTAGTTCTATGCTTTCTGCCCTAAGGGTGGTGTCTTCTGCATATCTGAGGTTATTGATATTTCTCCCAGCAATCTTGATTCCAGCTTGTGCTTCATCTGGCCCACACCATTTCTCATGATGTACTCTGCACATAAGTAAGCAAGCAGGGTGACAATATACACTTTTGACGTACTACTTTCTCTACTTGAATCCAAGTACGTTGCTTTATGTCCAGTTCTAAATGTTGTTTCACAGCTATTTGTAAGGTGTCCTCAGACAGCCAATTTGCTTTTTTGCATTTATTTCTCTTGGGGATGGTCTTGGTCCCTGTCTCCTGTACAATATCACAAATTTCTGTCCATAGATCATCAGGCACTCTGTCTATCAGATCTAGTCCTTTGAATATATTTCTCACTTCCACTGTATAATTGTAAGGGATTTGATTTAGGTCATACCTGAATGGTCTAGTGGTTTCCCCTACTTGCTTCAATTTAAGTCTGAATTTGGCAATAAGCAGTTCATGATGTGAGCCACAGTCAGCTCCCGGTCTTGTTTTTGCTGACTGTACAGAGCTTCTCCATCTTTGGCTGCAAAGAATATAATCAATCTGATTTCTATATTGACCATCTGGTGATGTCCATGTGTAGAGTCTTTTATTGTGTTGTTGGAAGAGGGCATTTGCTATGACCAGTGTGTTCTCTTGGCAAAACTCTATAAGCCTTTGCCCTGCTTCATTCTGTACTCCAAGGCTAAATTTGCCTGTTACTCCAGGTGTTTCTTGACTTCCTACTTTTGCATTCCAGTCCTCTATAATGAAAAGGACATCTTTTTTGGGTGTTAGTTCTAGACGGTCTTGTAGGTCTTCAAAGAACTGTTCAACTTCAGCTTTTTCAGCATTATAGGTTGGGGCACAGACTTGGGATTACCATACTGAAAGGTTTGCCTTGGAAATGAACAGAGATCATTCTGTAGTTTTTGAGATTGCAGCCAAGTACTGCATTTCAGACTTTTTTGTTGACTATGAGGGCTACTCCATTTCTTCTATGGGATTCTTGCCCACAGTAATAGATATAATGGTCATCTGAGTTAAATTCACCCATTCCAGTCCATTTTTGCTCGCTGATGGCTAAAATGTCGATGTTCACTCTTGCCATCTCTCCTGTTTGACCACTTCTAATATGCCTTGATTCATGGACCTAACACTCCAGGTTCCTATGCAGTATTGCTCTTTGAAGCATCGGACTTTGCTTCTATCACCAGTCACACCCACAACTGGGTGTTGTTTTTGCTTTGGCTCTGTCACATCATTCTTCCTGGAGTTATTTCTCCACTGATCTCCAGTAGCATATTGGGTACCTATCGACCTGCAGAGTTCATCTTTCAGTGTCCTATCTTTTTGCCTTTTCATACGGTTCATGTGGTTCTCAAAGCAAGAATACTGAAGTGGTTTGCAATTCCCTTCTCCAGTGGACCATATTTTGTTGGAACTTTCCACCATGACCCGTCCATCTTGGGTGGCCATACATGGCATGTGCTCATAGTTTCATTGAGTTAGATAAGGCTGAGGTCCATGTGATCGAATTGGTTAGTTTTCTGTGATTGTGGTTTTCAGTCTGTCTGCCCTCTGATGGAGAAGGATAACAGGGTTATGAAAGCTTCCTGACTGGAGAGACTGACTGATGGGGAAACTGCCTCTTGAGAAATCTGTATGCAGGTCAGGAAGCAATAGTTAAAACTTGACATGGAACAACAGACCTGTTCCAAATAGGGAAAGGAGTATGTCAAGGCTGTATATTGTCACCTTGCTCATTTTACCCATTAAAGTATTTTAAAGGCATATGTCTTTAGTCTCTTTTTTTTTTCTTTTTCATTTTATCAGTTCAGTTGCTCAGTAGTGTCTGACTCTGCATCCCCATGGACTACAGCATGCCAAGCCTCCCTGTCTATCACCAACTCCCAGAGTTTACTCAAACTGATGCCCATTGAGTCCATGATGCCATCCAACCATCTCATCCTTTGTCATCCCCTTTTCCTCTTGCCTTCAATCTTTCCGAGCATCAGAGTTTTTTCAAATAAGTCAGCTCTTTGCATCAGGTGGACAAAGTATTGGAGTTTAAGCTTCAACATCAGTCCTTCCAATGAATATTCAGAACTTACTTCCTTTAGGAAAGACAGTTTGGATCTCCGTGCAGTTCAAGGGGCTCTCAAGAGTCTTTTCCAACACCACAGTTCAAAAGCTTCAGTTCTTCGGTGCTCAGCTTTCTTTATATTCCAACTCTCACATTCATACATGACTACTGGAAAAGTCATAGCCTTGACTAGACTGACCTTGGTTGGCAAAGTAATGTCTCTGCTTTTTAATATGCTATCTAGGTTGGTCATAACCTAGGTTAGTCATGGAATTCCAGCTGAGCTATCCTAAAAGATAATGCTGTTAAAGAGCTGCACTCAATACATCAGCAAATTTGGAAATCTCAGTGACCACAGGAATGGAAAAGGTCAGTTTTCATTCCAATCTGAAAGAAAAGCAATGCCAAGGAATTTTCACACTACCATACAATTGTGTTCATTTTGCATGTTAGTAAGGTTATGATCAAAAATCCTTCAAGCTAGACTTCAGAAGCACATGAACTGAGAATATCCAGATGTAAAACTTGGATTTCAAGGAGGCAGAAGAATCAAATTGCCAACATTTGTTAGATCATGGAAAAAGCAAGGAAATGTCAGAAAAACATCTGCTTTCTTGACTACTCTAGAACCTTTGTGTGTATCACAAACTGTGGAAAGTTCTTAAAGAGATGGGAGTACCAGACCACCATACTTGTCTCCTGAGAAATCTGTACGCAGGTTAAGAAGTAACAGATAGAATTGGACACGGTACAAGAGATTGGTTCAAAATTGGGAAGGGGGTACAAGGCTGCATACTGTCTCTATTCAGAGTAGATCATGTGAAATGCCAGACTGGATGAATTGCAAGCTGGAATCAAGATTGCCAGGAGAAATTTTAACAATCTCAGATATTCAGATGATACTACTCTAATGGTAGAAAGTGAAGAGGAACTAAAAAGCCTTTTGATGAGGGTGAAAGAGGAGAGTGGAAAAGCTGGGTTGAAACTCTCAACACTCAAAAAATTATGATCAGGGCATCTGGTCCCATCACTTCATGGCAAAGAGGAGAAAAAGTGGAAGTACTGACAGATTTTATTTTCTTGGGCCTCAAAATCACTGTGGATGGTGACTGCACCCGTGAAATTAAAAGATGCTTGCTCCTTGGAAGAAAAGATATGACAATCCTAGACAGCATATTCAAATGCAGAAACATCACTTTGGCAACAAATGTCTGTATAGCCAAAGCTATAGTTTTTTTCAGGAGTCATGTACAGATGTGAGAGTTGGACCATAATTAAGGCTGAGTGCCGAAGAACCGATACTTTCCAATTGTGGTGCTGAAGTACACTCATGAGAGTCCCTTGGTCTGCAAGAATATTAAACCAGTCAATCCTAAAGAATGAATATTCATTGGAAGGATTGAAGGTGAAGCTGAAGCTCCAACACTTTGGCTACCTGATACAAAGAGCTGAATCATAGGTAAAGACCCCAACGCTGGGAAAGATTGAAGCCAAAAGGAGAATCCGGTGTCAGAGGATAAGATGGTTAGATAGCATCATCGACTCAACAAACATGAATTTGAGCAAACTCTGGGAGATAGTGAAGGACAGGGAAGCCTGGTGTACCGCAGTCCATGGGGTCATAAAGAGTTGGACAGGACTGAACGACTGAACAACAAAATTTCCAAGAAAGATTAATTTGGAAAAAGTAGGTTTAAAAGTTCATTCAATAACATTTTTAAGTTTACCATTGTCACCAAGGACAAGCTTTTATGGCAAGAATAAAAACTAGAGGTGCTAGTACTGTATTGACTGTTGCTTAAAAAAAAAAGCATGTAATCAATTAGAAAGTGGATTTCTTCTAAACACACAATAAAGAAAAAAAAGAGAAATCATTTATGCATTATTAAATGTCAGGAAAAATTTTATATATAAGGAAGTTACATTCATTTTACATGTTACAAAAATACTCATAAGTTATGTAAATGATTTTGTTAAATTACTATGGAAATATGCAATTATTATGAAAAATGCAGAAATTATATTTATTTCTTTAAGCATGTGTTGGTTGTGGTGGTGTAGTCGCTAAGTCGTGTCCTACTTTTGTGATCCTGTTGCTGTAACCTGTCAGGCTCCTCCGTCCATGGGATTCTCCAGGCAAGAATACTGGAGTGGGTTGCCATTTCCTTCTCCAGGGGATCTTCCCAACCTAGGAATTGAACTTGGGTCTCCTGCATTGCAGACAGATGATTTACCAACTGAGCTATGAGGGAAGCCCCTTTAAGCATGTACCATAAGACAAATCGGAGAAGGCAATGGCACGCCACTCTAGTACTTTTGCCTAGAGAATCCCATGGACAGAGGAGCCTGGTAAACTACAGTCCATGGGGTAGGTAAGAGTCGGACATGACTGAGTGACTTCACTTTCACTTTTCACTTTCATGCATTGGAGAAGGAAATGGCAACCCACTCCAGTGTTCTTGCCTAGAAAACCCCAGGGACAGAGGAGCTTGGTGGGCTGCCGTCTATGTGGTTGCACAGAGTCGGACTTGACTGACGCGACTTAGCAGCAGCAGCAGCAGCAGCATACTACAAATACAACACTTCCTTTGCAGGTCAAATTAGCTTTCTTGTTTAATCTCTCCAAAAGTTGAAAAATTATGTATATTATTAGTACAAGAATATTACTGTTTGGGGGATGACTAAATCCACAATTTTGGAAGAAAGTTTTAACTTACATAATCAATTTTAGTATGCAAACACATACATAGGCACATTATTTACATAGGCACATTACCTACAATGGCATTAGGTAATACGTGATAAGCTTACAGTATTAATTTCTAATCACTTCCTTCCTAATAAAGAACTGATAATCTACTGTAATATGATTATTTATTATAAATTTGTTTTTTTACTTTTGCCTACTTAAATTTTTAACCTATTAGAGAAGAGTAAGATAAATTATAAAAGGAATATTGAGACAAATATATTATCAGGGATGTACACTGAACAGAGATAAGATATTCATGGTCTAACATGAAAAACTATTTTGTGGTGAGGACAGCTGTGTTAATCAGGATGTTCCTATGAGAGAGGATTTTTTTATTTTCTACCACTATTCATATTCAATGTCAATTGATAAAGAAACACATAAGATCACTGTCCTGTAAGTATAGGGGTAGGCATCATCTGTGTTTTTCATTATGTCTGATTGTGTTGGAGTTAGATTGAGTCCTTTTCTGATCTGTTGATATTTGAGGGCTGAGAAGGAAAAAAGCAAAGGGAGAGAAAGAGAATCAGATGTGAATGTGAGTCTCATTTTCCACCTACATAGTCTTAAGCATAAAGAGGGATAATAAAAGATGTTATATTAGGCAAGATGTTATAAGGGCCAAAAAAGGGGAATAATAACTTATCTGGCTTAAAACTCAACATTCAGAAATGTTATTCAGAATAATAATTGAGTTGACTTAAAACTCAACATTCAGAAAACTGAGATCATGGCATCCAGTCCCATCACTTCATGGCAAATAGATGGGGAAAGAGTGGAAACAGTGACAGACTTTGTTCTCTTGGGCTCCAAAATCACTGCAGATGGTGACTGGAGCCATGAAATTAAAAGACACTTGCTCCTTGGAAGAAAAGCTATGATCAACCTAGACAGCATATTAAAAAGCAGAGACACTACTTTGATAACAAAGGTCCACCTAGTCAAAGCTATGGTTTTCCCAGTGCTGCTGCTGCTGCTGCTGTCACTTCAGTCATGTCCGACTCTGTGTGACCCCATAGAGGGAAGCCCACCAGGCTCCCCCTTCCCTGGGATTCTCCAGGCAAGAACACTGGAGTGGGTTGCCATTTCCTTCTCCAATGTGTAAAAGTGAAAAGTGAAAGTGAAGTCGCTCAGTTGTGTCCAACCCTTAGCGACCCCACGGACTGCAACCTCCCAGTCCGTCCAACCGTCCGTCCGTTCCGTCGCTCAGTCGTGTCCGACTTTTTGCGACCCCGTGGACTGTAGCCTACCAGGCTTCTCCATCCATGGGATTCTCCAGGCAAGAATACTGGAGTGGGTTACCATTTCCTTTTCCAGGGGATCTTCCCGACCCAGGGATCGAACCCGGGTCTCCCTCATTGGAGGCAGACGCTTTAACCTCTGAGCCACCAGGGAAGCCCCTACAAATGTGAGAATTGGACTACATAGAAAGTTGAGTGCTGAAGAATTAATGCTTTTAAACTGTGCTGTTGGAGAAGACCCTTGAAAGTATCTTGGACTGCAAGGAGATCCAACCAGTCAATTATAAAGGAAATCAGTCCTGAATATTCACTGGAAAGACAGAAGTTGAAACTGAAACTCCAATACTTTGGCCACCTGATGCAAAGAACTGACTCATTTGAAAAGACCCTGATACTGGGAAAGATTGAAGGCAGGAGAAAAGGAGGACAACGGAGGATGAGCTGGTTGGATGGCATCACCAACTCGATGGACATGAGTTTGAGTAAGCTCGGGGAGTTGATGATGGAAAGGGAAGCCTGACATGCTGCAGTCCTGGAGTTTCAAAGAGTTGTACACGACTGAGCGACTGGACTGACTGACTGACTACAAGGGCCAAGAAAGGGGGAATAATAAGTGATCTGTCTCTTTAGTTAGAATGAGGGAAGAGGATGTCTAGAAGCTTTACATATAATAATCTGTTACGCAAATATCACCATAGAACCTTAGCAATCTGCTTAGAATAAGGAGTCATGAGACTTTCAGAACCTGAGTTTGTAATTAAGAACCATGGTGCACCAGCATCATGGCCCATATTGATATAACTGTGATAAAAAATGCTGAGTAAAGAAACAACAAAACCCCCAAAACTAGTGGGCTTATTGTAGTGAGTCAGATGGAAAATTCTGTGGGACTCAAGGTTTGTTTTCATTAAGAATGGGGGAGAAGTTGAGCTTTGCATGTCAAAGAAAATCTCAGGCTTTGCCTATTGTCTGGATATGATTATTATTTATATCAACTCTTTACTGTAAAGGATTTCATCTTGAACTGTAAGTCAGATGGTCACTACAGACAGTTGATACTCTCCAAGGGCTTTGTCATTGACATTATAGAATTAGAAAGAGGAAAGGTATGTTAAGAATCTACACACGATTTTACCTAACAGACACCAAATATTATTTAAAAGAACTATAAAAATAATATATAATAAATTTTTTGAACTTTCAGTAACAGAGTTATTTTCTCCCTCATCCACACATACATGTTGTTAAGTCAGACCAGATTAACTATAAATTAACTATGATGCTGTCTGTATGATTTAACAAATTTTGTAGTTCCAGTGAACTGCACAACTTATAAGATTTAAAGATAATGGAATAAAATTCTATTTTTAGAGGTGCTGAACTATATATGTGGAGTTGAAAAGCATTACTCACCAAGCATCAATAGTTTCAAAGATATCTGAAAGATATTTCATATCCATTATGAAATATGGTATAAATATTAGCTCCATTTATTTTTATTTTCTTATACATTGTGTCCATCATACTGGGTTTAACGTTTCTGGAGCTAATATGTGTTTCATTTTGGCTATTACTACAAAGAAGTTATATTGCTAAATATAGGTATTTACAAATATAGCTTGAATTTCAACTTAAAAATGGGGAAAATTAATTTTTGTACTTGCTTAATTTTTATGTATATTCTTATTTAAACCTGAAGAAAAACTGACACAAACTTAAATTACAAAGTAAACTAAAATACATTAAAAATATTCCACGATCATTTACAAAAAAAAGCTTTTTGTTTAAATACAGAAGATAAACTTACCTGAATGTATGATAACCTGAAATAGTCTGCAAAGTTGTGCTGAAATTATACTTTTAGAATTATCAAATATATACCAATGCTTCTAAAGTATAATATTCTTTGTGTCATTTTTACCAGACAAAATATGAGATAGGGAAGTCCTTTCACTTTTATGTTTAATTTTAACATTTTATAAGCAAACAAGAGTCACAGAAGTCATTTGTTAGCTTAAGATAAATGTTACAGAGACCTTGATAAAATGTCAATGCTAGCAGAAGAAAGTCAACATATGATACAGTTAAAGTGTTTGTATGTGGATGTGCATGTATATATGTATATATTAACTAAAAAATATTCCATTTATAATTTTAATTCAACACACAGAAGTTTAAAAAAATACAACTTTACTATAACCAAGTCTGTTTTGTAGATTAGTTTATTAATATGACACATTTTCAAGCCCATTTTAAAGAATATATATGTATTTGGCTGCATTGGGTTTTAGTTTCGGCACACAGGATCTTTGATTTTCGCCATGCGTGATCTTTTAGTTGTGGCATGTGGGATCTAGTTCCCTGATCAGGGATCAACCCCAGGCCCTCTGCACTGGGAGCACAGAGTCTTAGCCACTGGACCACCAGGAAAGTCCCAAATGCATTATTAATAGCAGATAACCAACAGAAAATTAGAGCAGGTGTACAAACACATGAACAAAAAACTAATATCTAGATAACCAATAAGTACTGGAAAGTTGGGTAATATCATTAGCCATTATCAACATACAAACTAGACCAAGCATTCGTCACATACCAAATAATGGATTAAAGTTATCTGATGCATCAAATGAAGTTCTGGTGAGTGTGGTAAATCATAAAAAAATTACGTTGAAACAAAACAAAACAAAAGCTAAATAATGAAAAGATAGTAAACCTAAATTCAAGTTTTCACAAGTATTTCAATTCACTAACTGAAGTCATTAACTGTACAATGTTTAAACACATTTTTATTACAGATAGAAAAAAAAGTGTAAGTTACTCAGTCATGTCCAACTCTATGTGACCCCATGGACTGTAACCCACAAGGCTTCTCTGTCCATGCAATTCTCCAGGCAAGAATTCTGGAGTGGGTTGCCATTTCCTACTCCAGGGGATCTTCCCAACCTAGGGATTGAACCTAGGTCTCCCGCACTGCAGGCAGACTCTACTAACTGAGTCACCAGGGAAGTCCACAAACAGAAAATGAAATTACATTATAATGGAAGACTATATTTCTGACAAAGGCCAGTATAGTCAAAGCTATGTTTTTTCCACTAGTCATGTACAGATATGAAAGATGGACCATGAAGAAGGATGAGCACCCCAGAATTTATGCTTTAAAACTGTGGTGCTGGAGAAGACTCTTGAGAGATCCTTGGACAGCAAGAAGATCAAACCAATCAATCCTAAAGGAAATCAACTCTGAATATTCACTGGAAGGACTGATGCTGAAGCTAAAACTCCAATACTTCAGCCAGCTGACGCGAGGAGCTGACTCACTGGAAAAGATCCTGATGCTGGGCAAGATTGAGGGCTGGAAGAGAAGGGGGCGACAGAGGATTAGATGGTTGGATGGCATCACTGAGTCAATGGACATGAATTTGATCAAATTCTGGGATAGTGAAGGACACGGAAGCATAGTGTGTTGCAGTTCATGGGCTCACAAAGAGTTGGACATGACTTAGTAACTGAACAACAACAATGTTTTTCAAGCTAACACATAAAGACTCTAAATAATCTTTTATAAGTATAGAACACATTAAAGTGTTTCAAAATCAGGGTCTTCCTCCTTAGAGGTATTCAGTATATATGGACTATTTCATCTCTGAATAAAGCATGTTGAAGGGGTCTTTGAAATCTAGTTCAGTAAAAGTAGTTTCATCATTTATATTGTATGCTGGTAAATCCCATTATTTTATTTCTCAGGTTAACACTTGAAATACCCATAATACTATCAGAGATAACCTGAAAGAGCAAACAACATGAACTTCCTCTGTATAAAGTGTTAAAGAAAGATGTGAAACAAAAATGTTTCACTACAGTTAAGAATATATCAACAGATGGAAAAACTGACCTTGTACTTCTGATGAACACTAGAAACTCTTTTCAGAAGTATTATTAGCAAAATGCAGCTTACCAGATATCTGGTAAAATCATATTTTGCTAAGAAGCCAAGTGATTAAGTAATTATTTGACTTCGGTTTTCAGCATTCTAAAATTCTAAATAAATTTACAGAGGAAACTGCCAAAAATCTTGCCAGCCAGCAGGAATTCAGGAAAAGGTGGTAATATCTTTTAGGCAAGGAGGTCTACTTGGTTAGAATACAGAGGTAGGGAGAGAATGAAAGTGAAAGCATCACTTGCTCAGTCATGGCTGATTCTTGGTGACCCCATGGTGTGTAGATCACCAAGCTTCCTGTCCATGGAATTCTCCATTCAAGAATATTGGAATGGGTAGCCATTTCCTTCTCTAGGAGATCTTCCCCATCCAGGGATGGAGCCCAGTTCTCCTGCATTGCAGTTGGATTCTTTACTATCTTAGCCACCAGGGAAGCCACCAGGGAAAGAATAGATGTCCATAACTGTGATATTCTCCTAACTTAGCCCTGGATTTTCTTCAAAGGACAAATGCAGCTAAGTTTTGACTTTAATGCCCAAACCCTTATTTAGAAGTTAAGAAAATCTATGTTGTATAAAGTAGAGATATTTATGTTTTGTTTCATTCTTTTTTTATACATTCAGTTACATGGAAATTCTACTCAGTTGTTTTCCATGCTGTATTTAATTACATTTTTACTTTGGAGAGAACAGTCTAACCAAATGTTATCTTTTGGATACATCAGATTAAGTTTCTGGGTACTATGGGGTTTAAGAACCTGGGCCTGCATCTAGACTCCGGGGTTATAAGTCTGTTCTGACATTTACTGAATAAGACACCTTGGGTTAAATATTGAACCTCTCTGCTTAGAAACTTCATCCATAAATGGAGTTATAGGAAAACAATTAAATAAGCCAATCCATGAAAATACTAAGTGGAAGACAGCATGCAAATTATCAATAAATGATAGGTGTGATCCTCTGTCTACAGAATTTTCCAGGCAAGAATACTGGAGTGTCCTGCCATTCCCTTCTCCAGGGGATCTTCCTAACCCAGGGATCTAACCCATGTCTCCGCATTGCAAGCAAATTCTTTAACGTAACATCCGAGCCACTAGGGTAGCCCATCATCATTTCTGTATTTGTACATCCTTCCATCTGCCTTTTAAGTGTTCCTGATTGCCTGTCTAATCTGTTTTATAGTCTGTCACTGTGCCAGGAGTGCTATTTATTTCTCAAAAATTAGAATAATCCTCAAAAAATGTCCTGCATTACTGCAGCAATCTCCCAAGTATTTGCCCTGTGTCTGATCAACCAGTCAACTATTAATATTATTAACTACTGTTCTGAGAAGCATGTTATAAAAATACTGCAGTTGCTCTATGTTGAATTCCACCACCCCCCGCCGGAGTGTAAAGCAAGGGATTCTAAGATATTCATGGAATTTTGAAGCAACGGAATTACTGAAAGTATCCACAAATGCAAATGAACATCAAATATTATCTGTGTGAACTTCTCCAGTGGTCCAGGGGTTAAGAATCTGATCTGTAATGCTGGGGACACGTTTGATCCCTGGGTCAGGTCGGTGCCACATGCCTCAGAGCACCTAAGCCGGTATACCACAACTACTGAGTCAGCACTCTGGAACCCATGAACCACAACTACTGAAGCCTGAAAGCCACAGACCAATACTCTGCAATAAGGGAAACTGCTGCAACAGTTAAGTCCACGCACCACAGCTAGAGAGTAGCCCCTGCTCTCCAAAACTAGAGAAAGCCTACGCACAGCAAGGAAGTCCCAGCACAGCCATAAATAAATAAGTACTGTAAGTGTGATGGAACAGATAATGGCTGGAATATAGGAACTAATTTTCAAATATACAAACCTATTTTATCATTAGTAATATGCTCATTATAACATATCATTTAATATATAGCAATTTAATAATATATAAATGTTAAAATACAATTAAATTCATCTGAGGCTCCATAATATAAATACTTCACTGTTAGAAACAAAAATGGTAATAACCATATATGAAAAGACATTATTTTAGAAATCAGCTAAACATGAACTGAATATCTCTTCCCTCATTAAACCGCAACAGAGTCCACTATTTATATGAAATCTCACTTACAAGACTGTTATGAACACAAAGTTGATAAATACTAGTAAAGATTTCCAAAGAGTCCATAGCATCAAGTACATAATAAAATGTTACTTCTTTCATTCTTTCCTTATGCTTCCCAAGTGTAATTTTATCAGGGTATAGACTTGAGTTTTTCATTTCTACATTCATAGCAAATATAGTTCACTACATACTTTATAACATATAGTAGCTCTCCAAATAGTATTTGAAAAGTGACTGAGGTACAATTGGGATGGCAGAGACTTTAAAAAATTTAATATAGAAAGAATATATGTAGCCAATAATCATGTTGCTGCTGCTGCTGCTGCTGTTGCTAAGTCACTTCAGTTGTGTCCGACTCTGTGCGACCCCATAGATGGCAGCCTACCAGGCTCCCCCGTCCCTGGGATTCTTCAGGCAAGAACGCTGGAGTGGGTTGCCATTTCCTTCTCCAATGCAGGAAAGTGAAAACTGAAAGTGAAGTCACTCAGTCGTGTCCGACCCTCAGTGACCCCATGGACTGCAGCCTACCAGGCTCCTCCGTCCATGGGATTTACCAGGCAAGAGTACTGGAGTGGGGTGCCATTGCCTTCTCCAATAATCATGTTACTAAAATGCATATTTATGGAATTTTAATTTTTATTCATTGAATAAAGATGAATATTTGTTCTCTTTGCTTCATGCAAGTATAACTATTTTTCTACCTCATTTGCATAAGCACTTATAAATCTACAGCTGCTTATGAAGTTCCAGCTGGCAAGAAATGCAGTTTTTCATGGCGTTTGTTATAGATATTGGAAACAGATGCAAATCTCACCTAAGCACTCACACTATTTAAAACTCCAGATTGACTCAGAGCATTAACACTACTTCTTCACACTCTTAGCAGGAATCTACCTTTATGGTTAGCCTAAGCCTGAGACAAATGAAATTGCCTGCCTGAAAAAGTCAAGGACATATAGTCAACACTCTTTGCCTGAGATGCTAACAATTTGTTTAATGCAAATCATGAATTCAAAGCAACCCTGAGTCATGAGAGAAGCATCCAGTAAATCCCCCCAAAGAGCCAAGAGCCAATCATTCCAGGTAAGCTCCGTATGGCCTAAAAACTGAAGCTTTTTGTACAAGTTTATAGCTTATCATCATTACAATCAAAAATAACTAAGAACAAACATAATGTAACATCAGAGTGGTTATCGTTCAGGATTCCTGACTGCAAACAATGTAATACTCATTGTCACTTCAGTAAAAACAGAAATCATTATTGGATATGTGCCAGTTTATAGAATTTCCAGTGAGGCACAAAACTCCACACACTGCCATGATTTCTTGACCTAAATATGACTGGTATTATCAGAGGCTCCTATGGCAATCAAGAATTGGGATCAGAAACTCTACTACTGCCACATTTGAGGAGCAGGACACTCCAAAATACTGATTTCTTTTTAGGTGTTGACTGCTTCTTTACCTGACCCTTGCTTGGCTACATTTTATTGGAATAACTTGGATTAAATAACTGTTCTCTACTTGAAAGGGATCCTGCAGATGCAGGCTTTCTAATTCTGTTTGAGGAGGTAGGATTCATAGTGTGGGCAATTTATCAAGATACATAGAGAGAATGAAACACATATTGGGGAGCTCTAAGTAATAGTCTTGAGTAGATAATATGAATACAATTTCTAGAAATACACCTTCTTTTACCAAAATGATGAATGTTTCTTTAGAATACTTTAATCATATATGTAGCTATTAAGTGATCGATTATTTACCAATTGTGACATTGTAATAAGTGTTGGCACAAAGCTACATAGATACCACTCAACTATTGTCAGTATAGCCCACAGAGTGATATATGGCTGTAGATTCACAGAAACAAGACAAGTCTGTAAGGACAATACACAGATGGAAAATCAGAGGAGGCATTTGTATGTTTTCATGGGAATGCAGAATTATCTTCAAAAATGAAGCTCTGGGGACAGATCTTGTGACAAAGAAAAAGTAAACATCCCAAAGGTGGACAAAGGGACAAAAAGTATATTTTACTCAGGAGAAACATGCAGTTGAAGTTAGAAGGCATGATATTGCATTGAGAATTTTCTTCTTGCTAAAGTATACTTTATCAGATATTAATGCAGCAACCTTGCTTTCTTAATTTTTATTCACATTCACATGAATAACCATTATTTTATTTCAATTTATCTATGCTACTGAATTTGAATAGGACTTCTTGTAAGCAACGTACAGTTGAGTCATGATTTTTTGTTCCATTTTGACAATTTATATCTTTAGGTTGGTTCCAAACAACAAATACAGATATTTACAGAATTGTGATAGAAACAGACACTGGCATCCCTTAACCTCAAAATTCTAGTTTCTAATATAGCAACATAGTAAGTATTTCTAATTTTGCTTCCTTGCTTTTGAATGGCAGGAAATGACACAAAACAAGAGTAAATTATTTATCCATCAAATCATTGTCAAGTGCTTACCAGGTGCCAGACTGTGATATCTTATTGAAGTATAGAGATAAATAATCAAAAGCTGTACTTGTTGTCAGGCTTACAATCCAATCAATGGACTACACTACTAGAGCAAGTTCTGTAGTATGACTCATTAAACTGTTTTAAATACACATGTCTATTATCAAGATTGGTCCTATTGGTAAAACAAAGAATTGGGATGGGGTTATCAGTGGTCTTCCCTGGTGGCTCAGAGATTAAAGCGTCTGCCTGCAATGAAGGAGACCTGGGTTCGATCCCTGGGTCGGGAAGATCCCCTGGAGAAGGAAATAGCAACCAACTCCAGTGTTTTTGCCTGGAGAATCCCATGGACAGAGGAGCCTGTTGGGCTACAGTCAACGGGGTCACAAAAAGCCGGACATGACTGAGCGACTTCACTTTCACTTTCTTTCACTTTCATCAGTGGTCTTAACTGAAGAGAGAAGTGAAGTTAGAAATTAGGGAGATACAGTATAAACTATTCTAGGATACATTTTCTTTTTATCTCATCTTTTGCTTGTCAAGCAATCAAGGGTCAAGATATTTTTCTACTTCTTAAATATTCTGATAAAATTCCAGTTAAAACATTCCCCTGATTTAAATCACATGATGTTTTATATTAAATAACTAAAATTTCAAAATCAAACATTAATTAAAATATCGAATGTGTCAGTTTTATGTTTAATTTAAAATATATATACACAATTAAACCTACTAATAAAAAGGTGTGTCCAATTTAATGTTTGTATATAATGTTTGTATTCTGAAATTGTCACAGGATTAATTCTGATTTATTAAAACACTTAAAAGTAATTTAAATAATTTCCCCTTGTACTTTAGTGCTTAGGAAGGTTTGAATATTTGTTTAAAGAATTAACTATGCTAAAGAATAGGAAATGCAATTTTATGATTTGTATCTTCTGCTTCATTCATCGGTAAGAAGCTCACAGTATTTTGGTAGTATTTTCTCTGTCTTCCTTCTAACTGGCTGTTTTAGTAACCTGTCCTTGGGGCTACAGGTATAGTCACAAGTTTGTGCTGAAGATAAAATGCATTTTATTTATTTAGAGTAAAAAAAAAAAAATTCTCCCTGAAGTCAGGACCTTTGTTCTGTTTCTGGACATATCCTCAGCACTGGAAGAGTGCCTTTCACAGTGGGTAACTGTTTAATATTCTCTGAAATAAATACTTTAGACTTCCACATCTAAACCTTGTGCTACAGCAGTTATCAGAAAATTTTTTATTAGCAATTATATGGTATTTCAGCATGGATAGCTAAACTACAGGTTAAGTAAAACAACTTACTTTCCTTGCATTTATTGCAAATGGAAGTGATAGGATTTAGACAACAAAGCGTTCCTAACCTCTAACACTGAGTACTAGTTTTGGTCCACCTATTGAAGACAAGACAGGGATAACAAATACCCAACTGAGACCCACTTAATAATTTTGCTGATCACCCCAAATATATTTATTTCTGTAAAATACTCTTTGAAAAATAATGCAACTAGTCATCTTTATTCATTCAGTCCAGTTCAGTTCAGTCACTCAGTAGTGTCTGACTCTTTGAGACTCCATAGACCTCAGCACACAAGGTCTCCCGGTCCATCACTAACTCCTGGGGCCTACTCAAGCTCATGTCCATTGAGTCTGCGATGACATCCAACCACCTCAATCTCGGTCATCCCCTTCTCCTCCCACCTTCAATCTTTTCCAGCATCAGGGTCTTATGAAATGGGTCAGTTCTTCGCATCAGATGACCAAAGTATTGGCGTTTCAGCTTCAGCATCAGTCCTTCCAATGAATACTCAGGACTGATTTCCTTTAGGATGGAACGGTTGGATCTCCTTGCAGTCCAAGGAACTCTGAAGAGTCTTCTCCAACACCACAGTTCAAAAGCATCAATTCTTTGGTGCCCAGCTTTCTTTATATTCCAACTCTCACATCCATACATAACTACAGGAAAAACCAAAGCTTTGACTAGACAAACATTTATGGCAAAGCAATGTATCTGCTTTTTAATACGCTATCTAGGTTGTTCATAACTTTTCTTCCAGGGAGCAAGGTTCTTTTAATTTCATGGCTGCAATCACCATCTGCAGTAATTTTGGAGCCCCCCAAAATAAAATCTGTCACTATTTCCATTGTTTCCCCATTTATTTGCCATGAAGTAATGGGACTGGATGCCATGATCTTAGTTTTCTGAATGTTGAGTTTTAAGTCAACTTTTCCACTCTCCTCTTTCACGTTCATCAAGAGGCTCTGTAGTTCTTCTTCTCTTCCTGCCATAAGGGTGGTGTCATCTGCATAGCTGAGGTTAATGATTTTCTCCCAGCAATCTTGATTCCAGCTTGTGTTTCTTCCAGTCCAGCATTTCTCATGATGTACTCTGCATATAAGTCAAATAAGCAGGGTTACAATATATAGCCTTGACTTACTCCTTTCCTGATTTGGAACCAGTCTATTGTTCCACATGCAGTTCTAACTGTTGCTTCTTGACCTGCATACATATTTCTCAGGAGGCAGGTCAGGCAGTCTAGTATTCCCATCTCTTGAGGAATTTTTCACAGTTTGTTGTGATCCACGCAGTTAAAGCCTTTGGCAGTCAATAGAGGAGAAGTAGATGTTTTTTTGGAACTCTCTTGCTTTCTCGATGATCTAACAGATGTTGGCAATGTGATATCTGGTTCCTTTGTCTTTTCTAAATCCAGCTTGTACATCTGGAAGTTCATGGTTCACGTACTATTGAAGCCTGGCTTGGAGAATTTTGAACATTACTTTTCTAGCGTGTGAGATGAGTGCAATTATACAATAGTTTGAGCATTTTTTGGCATTGACTTTCTTTGGGATTGGAATGAAAACTGACCTTTTCCAGTCCTGTGGCTGCTGCTGAGTTTTCCAAATTTGCTGGCATATTGAGTGCAGAACTTTCACAGCATCACCTTTTAGGATTTGAAATAGCTCAACTGGAATCCCATCACCTCCACTAGCTTTGTTCATAATGATGCTTCCTAAGGCCCACTTGGCTTTGCATTCCAGGATGTCTGGCTCTAGGTGAATGATCACACCATCATGATTATCTTGGTCATGAAGATCTTTTTTGTACTGTTCTTCTGTGTATTCTTGCCATCTCTTTTTAATATCTTCTGCTTCTGTTAGGTACACAGCATTTCTGTCCTTTATTGTGCCCACCTTTGCATGAAATATTTCCTTGGTATCTCTAATTTTTTTGAAGAGATTCTTTATTTACTAACGTCTACATATTTATATATAACATGCTTCATCTGAAAAAAATCATTAGCATTTATATGTTCTTTTTCGTCCCTGGGCATACTTCTATAATCTTGGAAAACATAAAAAAAAAACCACAGAATAAAAGAGTTGTAGTATAAAGCAACTATTCTTAATGGTACTTATTTCTCTAATATACTGGCTAATTGTTTACCAGTTATAGTTTAGCTTTGAACAACATGTAAATTTTAGTAAAAAACAAAACAACACATGGTTTATATGGAAGTTATTTTTTGTTAAAAGATAGTTTGAGTATATTAAAGATGAACCCACTTTCAGAACAAAATATCCAAAATACTAAAGAAGGTGAATATGCTCCCTAGCTGAGCTAATAGGAATGAGGAACATTTCTTGGATTTAGTCATGGCACTGGTTGAATGACGGTTTGATGGCTCTGGGGAACAGCAGCCTTGACAGAGCCTCTGAGATCTGTCAATCAGGGATAAGTGGACAGTGTTAAGATCTAAGGGCTATGAGAATGAAGGTAATAAAGTAGAGAGCCTTGTCTCAGGAGAAGAACAAAGGTTTCTGAAACACACATATCACTATAAGCAGCAACAGTAGATGAGTATAGCAAGTGTCACCAAATGAGGGCTGAAATAACCAACTGCGTTTTTAAATGCTCCCAACTTGTAGAAGTCCATTAACCTTGACAGGAAAAAGTGTTTAAAATTGAGCAGAATGAATTCCTAGGGAGGGAGATGTTTTTTATCTCTATATTTAAAAGTTTTGGGGCTTCTGCAACAAGTTTCTAAAGATTTATTGTTTTCCATTTTGCTACTTTACATCACTGAAAACAGTGGCTTCAAATGCAATTAAATTACAAAAGAAAAAAATGTTATCTTCATAGCTCAAAGCTAAAGGATTTGTTAAGCTCTGAAACATGGTCAGTTTTGAAATGAATATTTCCCAAATGCTCCACTACATCTAGCTACTTGAATTCACTCTTTATTTGAAAAAAATGTTCTCTGTTTAAACTTTTATTAAAACTTCTAGATACATTAGAAATTTGAGTGGTTATCAAGTTATATCAAGTAAAATTGGCCACAGACACAATAGAGTTTAAAACTTTACACAAGTTGATGGCATCATCTCTTGACAAAATTCTTCCACAGAAAAGTGTCACAAGAATGTGCTCTTGAAAAAACAGAATGCATGGAGAAAGAATTAATTGGTTTTTATATACTTTATAAGCTCTGGATATATATGGAGAACTTAAATTTTAGTAATTAAACCAATTATATTTGAATGGATCATCAACTATTTTAAAAACTTTAATAAACATATTTTTGAAATATTCTAAACATAAAAGTCTGAAATAAATTTGAAGTATCAATATTAAACAATAAATCTATAAAACTTTAATAAGTACTGTGCTTAATAGGAGATTTAAAAAGTAATGAACATATTAGTATTTTAGCAATTTTATTTAAAATTAATTTAGTCCATATAAAAATAAAAATAGCACTGAAATGTCATTGTTTTTTATTAATCATTTACGTTAATCTAATATTTTTTTAATGTTGACTTGACCCTTCATCTTAGAACTGACAGCTATTAGCCCTGCATCCTAACATTCTAAGAAGCCTTGTGTGTTAGTTGCTCTGTTGTGTCTGACTCTTTGTAGCCCCATGGACGATAGCCCACCAGGCTTCTCTATCCACGCAATTTCCTAGGCAAGAACACTGGAGTGAGTTGCCATTTCCTTCTCCAGGCGACCTTCATGAACCAGGGCTTGAACCTGGGTCTCCCACATTGCAGGCAGATTCTTTACTATCTGAGCCACCAGGGTAGCCCTTTCCCTTAGGATGATGGATTTTGTAGTGAATACAAACAAAAATCATTAATGCCGGTTCTTTATGCTTTCCAAACAAAGAAGCACACCTAATACTTAAAACTGAACATCAATTACAAAAATAAACGCTATGCAAAGTTTACCAATCAGCTGAAATTATTTTAAAATTTTAATTTCTTCTCAGTTACCAGTTATTTTTCACTCTGCTCAAGTACATACCACCCTTACTCACTGTACTCACTGCCGTATTTCAGTCTGTCATTCCTGCTGCTTTAATCTTGGTACCCCATCATTATGGATGCTTACAGGTATGTTTTCTTCCATCTTCTCTTCTTTTATTCTATTCCTAGTGAAACTGCAATACTTTGGCCACCTCATGCGACGAGTTGACTCACTGGAAAAGACTCTGATGCTGGGAAAGGTTGGGGGCGGGAGGAGAAGGGGACGACGGAGAATGAGATGGCTGGATGGCATCACCGACTCTGTGGACATGAGTTTGAGTGTACTGCGGGAGTTGGTGATGGACAGGGAGGCCTGGCGTGCTGTGATTCATGGGGTCACGGAGAGTCGGACACGACTGAGCGACTGAACTGAACTGAACTGAGTGGCATTATAAAACCTCATCTTAATCAACTATACTCAAACAAGTGCAGTATTTTAATCCAGTTCTGATCCTACCTACACCCAGGCTGATCAACAGGCTGGGAAAAAAACAGAATTATTTTAACTGTTCTCACTTTAATGATCACAAGCTTCAAATGGATTCATCATGGAATGAGATGATCATGAAACTCCTCCCCAGTCCATGCACTTTTGCTGTCCTAAAGCATCCTATACCTACTCTCCAAACTTCTCTCTCACCTTATAATATTAATCTCTGTCTCACTGAGAAAAATAAATCAAAAGAGAAATTTCAAAATTTGAAACTACCAACCCCCATCTCCAAAGATCCTCAAAATAATCATTTTTATTAAACTGCAACATCCTCATTCATGATACACTTCGTAGTCTTACTTTGCCTTTTTTTATAAAGCAGTTTCATCACCTTGTTATAATGAATAATTTACCTATATTGTTTATAGTTTTTCCCCATCTGCTCTATCTCTGAGTGCCTAGAATAGTGCCTAGCTCACAGTGCCCATCAGTATTGAAGAGCTCATCTATATAATAACTTCTTTATCTGCACCTTAAGACCTCACTTATGTTCTAATTCTGAAGTCCCATTATTAATCATCCACTGCTTAAAATGTAAACTTAATTAATACTCATTAATTTGTTACTTATATATTATTCATTGAAATAATTATTTATGATTGTCAATAGCTAGTTACAAGTAATTACTGCTTAATAATTAATTTGTAGTGATGGTCTTTATTCATCATTTATTCAATTATTCATAAATAATTCAATAATACAGACAAGACTATTTCTAATATGATTTCATTAATCCAAGTCTTACATATACTTCCTACCTATGTCCAAGATGCATTATCTATGAGTTTCTCTTTCAGGTTACTTAAAGATGAGCTAGACCTATTTCAGTTGCCTCATTTTGCAATGTTTTCTGACACTTGTGAAATCATGGTCTGTAACGTTTTATGGCATCTGGTCCCATCACTTCATGGGAAATAGATGGAAAAACAGTGGAAACAGTGTCAGACTTTATTTTTTGGGCTCCAAAATCACTGCAGATGCTGATTGCAGCCATGAAATTAAAAGACGCTTACTCCTTGGAAGGAAACTTATGACTAACCTTGATAGTATATTAAAAAGCAGAGACATTACTTTGCCAACCAAGGTCCGTCTAGTCAAGGCAATGGTTTTTCCCGTGGTCATGTATGGATGTGAGAGTTGGACTGTGAAGAAAGCTGATCGCCGAAGAATCGATGCTTTTGAACTGTGGTGTTGGAGAAGACTCTTGAGAGTCCCTTATACTGCAAGGAGATCCAACCAGTCCATTCTAAAGGAGATCAATCCTGGGTGTTCACTGGAGGGACTGATGCTGAGGCTGAAACTGCAATACTTTGGCCACCTCATGCGACGAGTTGACTCACTGGAAAAGACTCTGATGCTGGGAAAGGTTGGGGGCGGGAGGAGAAGGGGACGACGGAGAATGAGATGGCTGGATGGCATCACCGACTCTGTGGACATGAGTTTGAGTGTACTCCGGGAGTTGGTGATGGACAGGGAGGCCTGGCGTGCCTTCATGGGGTTGCGGAGAGTCGGACACGACTGAGCGACTGAACTGAACTGAACTGAACTGAACGTTTTATGAGCCACCTACTCCAATTGCCTATTCTATATTTTTAGTTACACATTTTTTTTAACAGTTTCTAACTGAGATATTTTTTAAAACATCTGATACCAAGACTCTTCTAGGTTATTATGAGTTTTGCCTAGTTTTATAGTTACCCAGCCAATTCCTAATATAATAGATTTACTCCCCTTACACTTATCGAGGGCAGCAAAAGCATGAAAATCGCAACTCTCTTTGTACATTCATTTTATTAGTTTATGTAGTGCTTAATGAAATAACATAATTAAAGCTATAAAATAAACTGACATTAAAAAGTTTAAAAACCAAGAGAACTGACTTACTTTCCTATTACTGTTATTCCAAATTACAACTTTAGCAGGTCAACACAAAAGAATTATCTTACAGTTCTAGATGTCCAAAAAAGTCTTAATAGGCTGAATTGAGGTGTCAGCAGAATTGCATTTATTTCAGATCCTCTAAAAGAGAATGTTGTTGCTGTTCAGTCACTGAGTCATGCCCAACTCTTTGCGACCCCATGGACTGCACAGGCTTCCCTGTCCTTCACTATCTCCCAGCGTTTGCTCAAACTCATGTCCATTGAGTCAGTGATGTCATCCAACCATCTCATCCTCTGCCATCTTCTTCTGCCTTCACCTTCAATCTTTCCCAGCATCCAGGTCTTATCTAATAAGTCAGCTCTTTGCAGTAGGTTGCCAAAGTATTGGAGCTTCAACTTCAGCATCAGTCCTTCCAATGAACATTCAGGGCTGATATCCTTTAGGATTGAGTGGTTTGATCTCCTTGCAGTCTAAGGGACTCTCAAGAGTCTTCTCTAGCACCACAGTTCAAAAGTATCAATTCTTCTGTGTTCAGCCTTCTGTATGGTCCAACTCCCACATCAATACATGACTACTGGAAAAACCATAGCTGTGACCATATATACCGTTGTTGGCAAATGACATCTCTGCTTTTTACTACACTATCTAGGTCTGTCACAGAATTCCTTCTAATAAGTCAGTGTCTTTTAATTTCAAAAGAGAATATTTCTTTGAAATTTATGGATTCTAAAGGTCACTTATATTCCTTGCTTGTGATTTCTTCCTTGTACTCCATGCTGGTGACTTCTTCCTTGGACAAAGCCAACAGGACAGGGGAGATCTTCTCTCTTCTTTTTCTTTTTCCTTTTCCTTATCCTTTATCTCTCTCAATTTGGCCCTCTGAATTCCAGTTTTAAAAGATCCCTGTGACTAGACTGCACCCATTTGGATAATCCAGGAAAAATATTATCTTAAAATCTCTAACACTTCTATCAAGTCCTTTTGCCATGTAATATAATATATTCAAAGGTCTTGGAGATTTGAATATGGACATCTTTAGAGACATTCTTCTTTCTTACAGAAGTCATACAGTTCATCTCTTCCAAACAAAAGTATATCCAGGTATTGCTCAGCAGAGAGTAACTTGTAAGTGTCTAGAGGTAGCTGTGCTTTAAGCATCGGTAGAAGAGTTTTAAAGAGGGAAACGAGAGTGTCATTGAGCTTCAAAACTGTGAAATAGAAGTCCATTAAAATATTCTCCTCTGAACATCTATTACACTTTATCTTCCATCATATTTGTCCTATTCAGTTCAGTTCAGTCACTCAGTCGTGTCCAATTCTTTGCGACCCCATGAATCACAGCACGCCAGGCCTCCCTGTCCATCACCAACTCCCGGAGTTCACTCAAACTCATGTCCATCGAGTCGGTGATACCATCCAGCCATCTCATTCTCTGTCGTCCCCGTCTCCTCCCGCCCCCAATCCCTCCCAGCATCAGAGTCTTTTCCAGTGAGTCAACTCGTCGCATGAGGTGGCCAAAGTATTGGAGTTTCAGCTTTAGCATCAGTCCTTCCAATGAACACCCAGGACTGATCTCCTTTAGAGTGGACTGGTTGGATGTCCTTGCAGTAGAAGGGACTCTCAGGAGTCTTCTCCAGCACCACAGTTCCAAAGCATCAATTCTTCGGTGATCAGCTTTCTTCACAGTCCAACTCTCACATCCATACATGACCACTGGAAAAACCTATATTATTAATTTCCCATGTTAATAAATAGACCTGCCATTGTATGTTCCCATATTAAAAGTGAACAAATTATTTAATCATTTCTGTATAATAAGATTGTATTTTCCAGTTCTTTTTTTCTTTTGCAATCAAGGGTATAATAAATATCCTTGGACATCTTTCCTTAGTGAAATAGGTATATATTTTTTCTAAAACATAGTCTACAGAATTCTGATTTAAGTGGAATCAACTGATAATTAAGCTAATGCTATCATAGGATCCAGACAAACAGTTCTCCAAATGACTGAGGCAATATACATTTCAACCTCTATTTTAACATGCTTTTTTACACACACATAGTAAACCGGAATAAAACAAATTTTTTCTCAAGTTAATTATTGACATACATTTCATCATTTTAATTCCTTGTTCTCTATTAACTAATGAGGAAGGAAAATGTACATGTTTAAATTCACTTAAACAAGAATTTATAAGATTTTGAAGCTAAAGTAACTCAAAATAGCAATTTATAGCATTGCTATAGTACTGCCAGAATCTGTCCTGAAACACTAGCATGTGATGTTCACCAGTAGTAGTGGACAAGGATGAAAAGTGGATTTCAGTCCAGTAACCATGACATGGTGATGGCATGAGCAGAGATCAGGGTAGCAGGGATAGCAGGAGAGGAACACATTCCACAGACTCTGTGGCATCATTGTGGCCCAGTTTCTCACAACCATAACTCCTGTGAGTCCATACCATTTCCTGAAAAACCCTCTCCAGCTAACTTGACAACTAATTCCAAATTATTCAACTGAATCTGTGACATAATCAATATATAAATGTGTGCATGTGTGTGTATATATGCACACGTGTGTGTATATATATACACTAGAGTAGGAAATGGAAATCCATTCCAGTATTCTTATCTGGAAAAAATCCATGGACAAAGGAGCCTGGTAGGCTACAGTCCATGGAGTTGCAGAGTCAGACATGACTGAGCACACACACACATATATATATTTATATATATATACATATATTTATACACATATACATATATGTATACATATACAATTTAACATCATACACAGTTGCTTAGATATAAGAAAGCTTTATAAATTATTTTCCTCACCTGTATGACAGGGCTTATATACTACTAACCTTAAGGGTTGTAGTGAGGATTAAAAGAAAACTACATACAAATTCCTTAAGTCAGTGTTTGTCAATAATAATTATTAGTATATTTTAACATCAGTTTCATTGTTTTAATTATAACTCAAACAATTTACACAGGTCATGAGAGGAATAATATGTCTAGTGACATAGCATAGGATCCATTAAATTTTTAATAAACAGAAGGCTCTTGAGTATTTCATTCCTTTGACACCTATTTATTGAGGGCTTACTGTGTGCCAGAGTCTTTTGAGATTCATGGGATGAATTAGAGTGCTGTGAGATAAGAGTTCCTACAGGAGATATATAGTTAATAATTAATACCAGAAATAAGTCAATTACACAGCACTGCAGAAAGTTAACATGCAATTCTAAAGGACTAATATGTACAGCTTAGCATAGGTTAAGGAAGATATGGAGTTTCAGGAGGGGTGAAAAGAGGCTGGTGGTATTTCCAATTTTAAATAATCTAGGTTGTGATCTTTGCATGAACTTTCCACATGCATTTTAATAATACCAGGGAAAGTATAATTCTAGAAGACTGAAGTACCCCAATAAATAATCTTCATCTGAGTGTATCAAATTATATTAATTTTAACTTTTTCCACTTTTTCCCCTTTATTATAAAGTGTTCAATGTTGGATCTATTTCCTTTTAAAGAATGCTCTATATTTCCAAGTCATTTCCCAAGTTGTTCAATATCTTAATTTCTCAGTCACATGGCATCACAGACAGTATGCTATGCAGACTTTCCATCAGGGCAAGTCCATTTCTTCAGTAGAATAAAATGTGTTGTATATCTATCCTTTGAAATATAAGGTTTGTGAAAAGCAAATTTGCTTATGAAACATATTTAATAAAATGGTGCTAATGATGAATCCTTGGAACCTCTGCTATAACAGAAAGGGTCACCATCCATCTTATTTTTGTCCCCTAGTCCCTGCTTACTCAATCAAAAATAGGCAAGACAATGGAGTGAACCCCTTATATTATGACACGGAGAAATGAGGCATAAAATGATTTATAATTGATTTTTTCCCAAACTCACAAGAAATCCTGACTATTCCCTGGTCAAGATAAGTGTTGAGACCCTCATTACACTAAAATTATAATATTTATTGCTAAGAATGTATTAATCATCTAATTCACCTATATTTTAAATACATTAACTAGGACAGACTGTGGAAGTTACTTAGTGAACAGTGAATTAGTAGTTTTAAAAACAAAACAAAAATGATATTAAATTGCCTGACCTCTATTTACGTACCTCTCTCATTACACTATAGAAGATGGAAGTGCAAAATTAAAAGAACATGAATTTTTTTATCTGATATTTTTTAGCTTTTGTACACTTAATTAAAGGGTTTTCAAACTGTGTCATTAAAAGAAAATACCAGGCTTTTTGTCTAAAATGTTTGGGATTCCATTCTGATGTAATTCTTGACAAATTAATAGCACATTTTAGACACTTTGACCATGATTGTTTAATAGTAAATGCTTTTTTCTTTTAATAAGAACTGTTCAAACACTGCAGAGTACTAACAAATTTGAATGAAAATATATGCTGTGTTCCTTCTTCACTGTTATGGTATACTATTCTTATTTAATCACCACTACAAAAGAGCTTGAGGTTTAAACACTCAAAAATGAGTTAATTTTACAGTTTAGTTCAATCAGGAGAATAGTTATTCTTTGCCTTTTATTAATATTAGGTACAATGTAACAATACAAACATTCATCAAAATCTGGAGATAATTATCCAGTACCATCCTAACACATTTCAACATAAAAAATCATGACTCTGTGTTTGAAAACTTAAAAATTATAGAAAGGTTGAAACTTTATGAGAGAGAAGCATTCTCTTACTCATAATCTTTCAAAAATTCACTTTAGAAAAACAAAATAATATATTTGCACTTAACTGAGCCTAAATTTTAATGATAATAATAATAAAATATATAAAGGGGAAAACACTGCTTTAGCAGAAGGCATGTTTATGCACACAGATGTAAAACAGGATGCAATAAGTGTTATTTTCAGTACTTGGAGAAAATAAACAGAAAATCAAGTCACATATATAGGTGAAAGACAAACCTGGGAAAAAGAGAATTCTCAAAAGATTTCACAGCATACAAATTCCAACTTGTGATATATTTCAGGTTTTTTTAGTCATATTTCTTTGTGGTGTATATCTTGCAGTTTTCTTTTATTTTAAAGAATTGCCTAATGAACTGCTTCATCATTTCCTTCACCTCTGCCTCTTTATTTCTTATCCTTTGACACTATTATTCATTTCAGCTTGCTATTTTTGTTGTAATTTTTGTTTTCTAAAACACAAAATATCTATCTTTGAGTTTAGAGCATATGTAATATATCAAAACTTAAAACAGCTATGGACATCTGATTGGTGTCAGGTGGGAAGTAGTCATGTATGGATGTTAGAGTTGGACTATGAAGAAAGCTGAGCGCCAAAGAATTGATGCTTTTGAAAAGTGTGGAGAAGAGTGGAGAAGACTCCCGAGAGTCCCTTGGACTGCAAGGAGATCAATCCAGTCAATCCTAAAGGAAATCTGTCCTGAATATTCACTGGAAGGTCTGATTCTGAAACTGAAGCTCCAACAGTTTGGCCACTTGATGCCAAGAACCGACTTATTGGAAAATACCCTGATGCTGGGAAAGACTGAAGGTAGGAGGAGAAGGGGACAAAAGCAAATGAGATCGATGGATGGCATCACCGACTCAATGGGCGTGAGTTTGAGCGGGCCTCAGGAGATGGTGACGGACAGGGAAGCCTGGCATGCTACATTCCATGAGGTCGCAGAGTCTGATAGGATTCAGCCTCTGAACTGAACTGAACTGGCAAGTTAGGCATAAGCAAGGAGGAGTGGCCTAGTCAAAAAGGATACAAGCTGATCTTTAAACCCCACCCATACACACCCCAGTGCAGCCCAAGAGAGTGCATGCTGCTGCTGCTGTTGCTACGTCGCTTCAGTCATGTCCGACTCTGTGTGACCCCCAGCCACCATGTTCCACCGTCCCTGGGATTCTCCAGGCAAGATCACTGGAGTGGGTTGCCATTTCCTTCTCCAATGCATGAAAGTGAAAAGTGAAAGTGAAGTTGCTCAGTTATATCTGACTCTTAGCGACTCCATGGACTGCAGCCTACCAGGCTCCTCTGTCCATGAGATTTTCCAGGCAAGAGTACTGGAGTGGGGTGCCATTGCATAGATATGCTAAAAAATAACCACAGAGATTTTTCTAACTCTCTGTAAGGGCTCTAGGCACATAGTGGAAACAAACTAACCACAGGGGATTTTCCAACTCCAATACCTGTGCCCTTCAGCCCCTGATGCACAGCTGTGTCCTCAAGTGACCTTAGGCAATTAGGAGTCCAATAAAGATTCATAAATATTCTGTACATACTTAACATGATTATAAAAGATGGAAATAAGGGAAAGACATGCAATAGAGCCTGCTGTCATGTAACTTGCAACTGTCAATCAAAACTATCTGTCCACACCCAGCTAGATGAATATTTGATAACCCTGTCTTGATATACCTATTCAAATGCAGAGTTCCAAAGAAGAGCAAAGAGAGATAAGAAAGCCTTCCTCAGTGATCAGTGCAAAGAAATAGAGGACAACAATAGAATGGAAAGACTAAAGATGTCTTCAAGAAAATTAGAGATACCAAGGGAACATTTCTTTCAAAGATGGGCACAATAAAGGACAAAAATGGTATGGACCTAACAGAAGCAGAAGATATTAAGAAGAGGTGACAAGAATACACAGAAGAACTATACAAAAAAGATCTTCACGACCCAGATAATCACAATGGTGTGATCTCTCACCTAGAGCTAGACTGATGCTAAAGATGAATCTCCCAATACTTTGGCCACCTGATATGAAGAACTGACTCATCTGAAAAGACCCTGATGCTGGGAAAGATTGAAGGTGGGAGGAGAAGGGGACGACAGAGGATAAGATGGTTGGATGACATTGCCTACTCAATGGACATGAACTTGAGTAAGCTCCAGCAGTTGGTGATGGACGGGAGGCCTGGCGTATTGCAGTCAGTGGGACGCAAAGAGTTGGCCACGACTGAGCGATTGAACTGACTGAACTGACTTACTGTCTTGCAAACTCCTGTACCTCAGTTTCTTTGCCAGTGCTTCTCTTTGTTTGGCCCACCTCTCCTTTGAGCTGTTCCTCTCTGCTCTTCCTGTTCTTTCTTCAGTAAACTTGTTTTAACCATGAGTAAGACTTCAGATTCTTCTTTTTGTCCTTATCAAGAACCCACACACACAAGGGAGGATCCTCTTTGACCCTCTCCCTACCTGGTAATACTTGGGACATATTTATTTTGTATACAAACAGAGTAAACATTTCTCAAAAAGTTGATGAAAGGGAATTTCAGGTTGCTTTGACTCATGCAATATTTGAGATGAGGCCATTTTCTAATATATCAACCATTGTCTAAATTATTCCTGGTATCGGTTTTAGTAACCCTGAAGAAAATAATTGATTCATCAATATAAGTAGACACAAATAATAGCATTTTATACATTTTTCCTGTATCTTTAACAATATTTACTATTATATCTTAAAAACAAAATAAATTGCCATGTTTTATATTTCCTGCTTGACAACAGACAGTCTCTGATAAAGATTTAATTTGTTCAGATAAGTTTTAAGTTCATGGGAAAACTGAAATAAGGTTACAGAAAACTTCCATACACCCTCTGTCCCCACACATCCATAACCCCTTCACCATTATCAACATCTACCCAATCAACATCAGAGCAATGCACTCGTTAACAACTACATTGTAATCTACACCAAAACATCATCATCCAAAGTTTACGTTATGATTCACTCTCGGTGCTGTACATTTTATGGGTTTGGTCAAATGTATAATTGTACGTAGCCACAATTATAGTAATATGAAGTATTTTCACTAACCTAAAAAGCCTGAGTGCTCCCTTTATCCATTCTTCCCTCCTGCCAAACTCATGGCAATTGTCTTTTTTTTTTTTCTTTAACTTTTCCACAGTTTTGCCTATTCTGGAATTTCATATATTAATACAGTATGTCACTTTTTTCAGATTGGTATCTTTCACTTAATATGCATTGAAGTTTCCTCCTTGTCTTTTCATTGCTTGATAGCCCATTTTTGCAAAAGACATGGCTATAAAGGACCATTACCCAAGATATAGAAGAACACTTAAAACTTAATAAGAAAACAAAGAGCCTAATTTAAAAATGGGCAAATGACTTTAGACACTTCATTGAAGAAGATATACAGAGGGCAAAGAAATACATGAAAAGATGCTCCAGTATCTATGCCACCAGGGAAATGGAAATTAAACCAACAATGAGCTATTGCTGCACAACTATTCAGTTCAGTTCAATTCAGTTCAGTCGCTCAGTCGTGTCTGACTCTCCACGACCCCATGAATCACAGCACGCCAGGCCTCCCTGTCCATCACCAACTCCCGGAGTTCACTCAAACTCATGTCCACAGAGTCAGTGATGCCATCCAGCCATCTCATTCTCTGTCGTCCCCTTCTCCTCCCGCCCCCAACCTTTCCCAGCATCAGAGTCTTTTCCAGTGAGTCAACTCGTCACATGAGGTGGCCAAAGTATTGCAGTTTCAGCTTTAGCATCAGTCCTTCCAATGAACACCCAGGATTAGAACAGCCAAAATTCAGAACACTGACCACACCAAATGCTGACGAAGATATTGAGCAATAGGAACTTTCATTCATTGATGGGAATACAAAATGCTACAGATATTTTAGAAGACATTTTGACAGTTTCTCACAAAACATAACAAACTCTTACCATAAGACACAACAATTGTGCCCCTTGGTATTTACCCAAATAAACTGAAATCTTATGTGCACATAAAAGCCTGCACACAAACGATTCAGGCAGCTTTACTCATAATTTCCAAAACGTGAACTAACCAAGATGTCTTTTAAAGGGTGAATGGATAAATAAACTGTGGTATATACATCTGACAGTGAAATATTATTCAGCACTAAAAAGAAATGTGCCATTTTACCTTTTATTTTATTTTTTTTAGTAAATTCATTCAAACACTTGAATACAAAGGAACAGAAAGTTCATTTCAAAGTTAAATCCATATAAATACATGGGCATACATATCCATTAGTAAATTTAATCTGAAGATGTAAAAAATAATTTCTTACCTTTTTAATACCTATTACTGATGCTAAAGCTGAAACTCCAATACTTTGGCCACCTCATGCGACGAGTTGACTCACTGGAAAAGACTCTGATGCTGGGAAAGGTTGGGGGCGGGAGGAGAAGGGGACGACGGAGAATGAGATGGCTGGATGGCATCACTGACTCTGTGGACATGAGTTTGAGTGTACTCCGGGAGTTGGTGATGGACAGGGAGGCCTGGCGTGCTGTGATTCATGGGGTCGCGGAGAGTCGGACACGACTGAGCGAATGAACTGAACTGAACTGAACTGATTTAGCAAATAAACCGTTTTTCACAAAAAAATTTTTTTTCTTCAAACATTTTTGTTAAAGTTTGCCAGAGGGAAAAAAGAAGTTACTATGAAGTGTGGTGTCCAAAGGACGAAAGGACAGAAAAAGAAAAAAAAAAGAAAACAAGGAAGGCCTTGGAATGCAGGAATGGAAAAACCAGACCCTTATCATCCTTCCCTCCCCCATTTTGTAACTATTAAGGAATTTCAGGTCCTCCTGAGCAGTATAACCTGTCTCCCCTTCTACCCCATAGGGAGGAGGTATTTGCCTTTACTGTTTCTCCACTCAGTATATGCGCCTCATCCAGTCAGCAAATGACCTGCAAGACCCCTATCCACTCCTTGTACCCAGGGTATAAAAATGGACTAAGGACTCCTGTTCAACATAGCCTCTCCCTGGCCCGCTGTTCTAACAGTATCTCCCACTCTAATAAACTTTATTCTCCTCTCATTCTGCCTCATGTCTGGAAATTCTTTTCCAACCCATGCACAGACCATAACATAAAGCACAATTTTAAATATTACTGTACTTTTCCATGTGACATAAGTTACTTTTAAGCTGAACTTTGTAGATGTTGAGTGAAACATTTTCCATGTAATTCGGGTTATTTGCCTTTTCAAGAAAGTTAAAAATGTGACATATTGAATTGTCAAATGGAGTTCCTTCTGTTTACAAAAATATCAGGAAAAGGTAATCTATCACGTTATATTTGGAAAGTATATATTGGGGCTTTTACAAAGATCTGAAAATAAAAGAAAATATGACTCCTTGACATACCCTGATTGACATTTTTGGACTCAGACTACTTGTGTCAACATGAATCAGTTTGCTTTCTATGCTCTCCGCTGAGGAAGATAAAACTGTGTGTCTATACTGAACTTTATTATTATTATTATTATTGCTTCAAAAATTTCTTGCAGAGAAATTTATCCAAAACAGTACTCTGCTCAGCTGGGCAAAGCATTAGCTTCTCACACAATATCAAGACTTGCTTTAAGACCATCGCCACAGGTCATGACTACATCCAGTTCCAAACTGGAAGCTCTAAACTGGGTTATTTAAGCCTGGATCCCCAAATCCTATAAAAACACTTCCAATTTCCCCTTTTTAAGACACTGCTAAGTCTCGGTCAAGGTAATGCTCTCCATCACTCTCACTGCAGTGAGTTTAGAGAAAATGACCTCATGTTTATTAAATGCTTCTATCACATCTCTTTTTCTTTATTCTACTCCAATAAAATGTCCTGTTGCTGCCTTACACCACCCACCCCATCTGCCTCTGTCTCCTTCTCCATCAGCTGCTGCTGCTGCTAAGTCGCTTCAGTCGTGTCTGACTCTGTGCGACCCCACAGACGGCAGCCCACCAGGCTCCTCTGTCCACAGGATTCTCTAGGCAAGAATATTGGAGTGGGTTGCTGCTTCCTTCTCCACTCCATCAGCTAATCCCCAGCTATTTTTCCCTATCTCTCAGTTGGCGGAGAGGAAGCCCAACTTTCTTCACTCCTTCCCCAACTCTAGCAAGTTTCCCCCCCTCGGCCCGCCCCCTGCCCCTGTTACCAGAGTCAATTTGAGCACTATTGAATCTACCTGCAATGCAAGAGACACTGGTTCAATTCCTGGGTTGGGAAGATCCGCTGGAGAAGGGATAGTCTACACACTATGTTATTCTTGGGTTTCCCTGGTGGCTCAGCTGGTAACGAATCTGTCTGCAATGAGAGACCTAGGTTCAATCCCTGGGTTGGGAAGATCACTTGGAGAAGGGAACGGCTACCCCACTCCAGTATTCTGGCCTAGAGAATTCCATGGACTGTATAGTCCATGGGGTTAAAAAGAGTCGGCCACAACTGAGCAACTTTCACTTCACATCACTTTTTTTTTTTTTTTTTACTCCAAGACTAAAAGAGATTGTTTTAGGCTAATAAAATTTAAAGCATTATTGCAGTTGACACTTGAAGGCTTAGTGTGGCTTAAATGTATCTGGCTCCAGACAGTGAGACATTATGAATGCGGGAACCCATAACTTGTTCAGAAATCTGAATGAGCAAATCCTCGCTAAACTGCCCTTGCTAGAGAGAAGGTGTGGCCATGCCTTCCTCTCTATTTGTCCTTTACCCCTTATCATGCATATGGAGTCTGAAGACTGCCTTCATTTAAGAAGTGGTATTAGAGTTACTCTTTTCTGACTGGCTCAACTTCTCTGTTACTAGTTGATGTGCTACCTTGTTAGTGCCTCACAAGTGTTTCCATATCAATTGAAGAGCAAGCTGGAAGTCTTGAAAAGAATGTGGAAGTGATCAATATACACATTCAGCCATATTTAAGAAGCTCCCTTCACTTAAGCCTGCGTCAAGTCTAGCTTTTGTCTTTGAGAAAAATTAGAGAAAGGTGCCAGGTCTGGGATGATAAATTAGAAACAGTCCCTCCCCTGGGTATTATGGATCAGCTGTAACAAAATGGTAAACACAAGGCATTTTTGCTGTAGAAGAATGGCCCTTTTGTCCATGCAGAGGAGGGCATGAGACTTGATGAATGGAACCCTGGCTGCAGTTTAACTCATCTCTCAGGAGGGCATCTATATCAGTCAATCAATTCGGTTGCTCAGTCATGTCCCACTCATTGCAACCCCTTAAACAGGTTTCCCTGTCCATCACCAACTCCCGAAGCTTGCTCAAACTCACCAAGCACAAATCAACCATATGAGAAAACCCTGAATCTAGCTTGCTATATTTAAACCAAAACCACATCTATTGATATACAGTCCCACATTGATACTTATCCAGTATACATTTTAACAAACAACTCTGAACTTTTGTTTCATAGAGAACTTGCAACCCAGATTGCATCTTATTTTCCCATTAAATACATTAATAATTAGTCTCACAGTCTATGGCATTTTTTTCTCTCTTGTCAGTTCAGAATTACTCCCTTCAGAATATGGTAAAAGACTGATGTAAAATTAGAGTTATGATCGAGTTTTTATTATGAGAAATCAATACTTAAATTGTATAAGGGTCTTGTTTTGGTAATTTTTCTTTGTTTATAATTTTTTTTTAATTGAGGATGTGAGGTGGATTAAAGATACATCTAAACGGTTTTGTTGCAATTGAGAAAAAAAAAAGTATCCATTAGATATGTCCTTTACATTTTACCATATGAATGAGGTTTCACAATTAGTCCCTGGAGGAGAGAATCTAGGTCATGTCTTCAGTCCTCGCAGTGACTCTTAAGCCCCACAACTCAACCCCAGTTTCATGCTTTATGTTCTTCCAAAGTATTCTAGCACCATCTCTTTTCATACTTTATTGCCTTTGCTCTTTTCATTTTCCAAAAGGAACCTCCTCAAGGGTAATGAGTAAATACACAAATTTAAATTCTGCAGAGTCAAATGATCACTCCCCACTTTTTCAGACTGTAGAAGGACATATAATTTGTAAAACATAAACTGAGAAAGGAATTTAAACCATTCATATTTATCACTAATAAGCCAAAAGAGGTTATGTTTGCATTACCTCTATATGGCTGATTGTTTTGCAGGGGTTATTCACTATGGAAAGTGAATAGCAATGCAATGCAGCTAATTCTGCTTGAGGGAATTCATTTAGCCATATGATAAAATATTAACCCTATCTTAAAACAGCTTATTTTATACTTGTCATTGTTCTTTCTCTTCTGTATTAAATTCAACCTGCCTTAGTGTGTGTTAAATCGATATGGAAACATTAAAAATAATTACTTCATGTTAATTTCACTTACTAAATATTTGCCACATGTTGAGCACTATGTGAATCATGTTTCTCCTATGTGACACTTTTGAAAAAGCCAAAAGTATCCACCACCTGTAAAGAAACCATAGAGTACATTTTGAGTGTTATGTTCTTTGCTGAGTTAGGCTAATTTTACAACTTTATTTCCCTCATTTACTAACCAAAGAAATTTAATATATACCATAATGTATATTTTTATAAGTCATTTTGAATCCAGTTAAAATATAATCATGTAAAAATAAACTGTTGATCAGTCTCTCAGTTGTGTCCAACTCTGACTCCATGGACTGTAGCATGCCAGGCTTCCCTGTCCTTCACTATTTCTCCCAGTTTGCTCAAACTCATGTCCATTTAGTTGGTGATGCCATCCAACCATCTCATCCTCTGTTGTCTCCTTCTCCTCCTACCCTTAATCTTTTCCAATGTATCAAGTGGCCGAAGTATTGGAACTTCAGCTTTATCATCAGTCCTTCTAATGAATATTCAGGGTTAATTTCCTTTAGGATTTTCTTCTATTCCCAGCAACACATTTGTAAAGAAACTCGTAAATCACAGAACCTTGAAATGAATTGAGGCACCAACAACATTTGCAGCAGAAAAATAACTATTACTCTAAAACCTTAATTAGCTAGAACCTATAATTAACTGGCATTCATTAAAGATTATTTGAATTACACAAACGATGTATACATAAGTAGCCATGTGCATTTGGTTTAGGAGAATGTTTCTGTAAGACTATTTACAATAAAAAGAAACATTCACATAGATATAAGCAATTGTAATGGTATTTATACATAATCGAGCACATGCTAAATGTACAGAAAGAGCCAAGTAGTTAAATCATTTTGTTACAATGGAATGACATTCATGTTATATAAAACGCCATATTCATTGTCTGCCAAAATATTTTTCCTTTGTTCTTTTTTCAGTTTGCCTGTTTGTAATTCTGTCACAAAATTATAGGACAGCTATAATGGCATGGCAACCAAAAGCTTAAAGGCTTTCTCAGGAAAAGAAGAGATACTATTTTGCAATGACAAATGCTTACTCTATGTGTGATTTATCAAGTGAGACTGATATGAAATTTTTTTCTTACAGTGACAAATATCTCTAAATTCTCTAAAAAGATTCAAAATATGTCAAATACTTATTAAATATTTAGTAACATAATAAGTAAATTCTGACAATTTTTCAACAGAAATTTAGTGACAGTTTACTCAACACTTCTAGAAACATCAACTTTAACTGAAACTGGGACAACTGCAGAGTCCATTAATTTCATAACTGGGGGTTATTTGTATGGATTTTGGAGTCACATAAAATTAAGCAAATTAGCCTTTGCAAGACTCTCTTTCTTCATCTATTATCTGATGATCTGTATATCATCCTTATAAGGCTTTCACAAATATTGGCACCTTGTGCTTTTCAATGACACTATCTTTATCAAATGCTTTAGACCTTATGAGATACTGGATGATTATTTTCTGTTTGACATCTCGGTAAGTTGTAGATTCACCTGTAGTGGATTGAACAGATTTTTTGTAATTCTTTAGTGGCTGTGCATCTACTCTGAACTACTTATACGATCATGTGCAGGCCCCAGCATCATCTATTCACTGATTTGAATTACATGTTCTTGACTCAGTGGATTGTGGTAGGAAGTTACCCCATGGAAGTAGAACAAAGAATTTGACTGTGATATGTCTGATCTCCTGTACACCTTCTGTTCTTAATCATACCCCGTGCTACCCAACTGAGATGATCAGTATTATGTTAATTTATCTACACTACAATTCATACATATTTGGTTAAAAATGTCTGGATATTGTTGTAAAGACATTTATTTAGATGAAACTAACACTTGAATGAATAGACTTTGAGTAAAGTAGATTAACCTTCATAATGTGAGTGAGCCTCATCCAACAGTTGAAAACATTAAAAAAAGACTGCCCTTCTCCAAGAAGGAAGCCTGCCAGAAGCCTGTATTTAGACTTAAACTACAAGACATTGGGTAGTTTCATTAACAAGGTAGCAATGACAATTAAAATGGCTTCCATTGAGATTCACAGCACCACCTGGGAAGCCCTGTGAGATTCCTAGCTTGGATCATTGGGTCAAAAGGCTACCTAAATAAGACACACCAGACCAAAAATAAAAAAAACAGATTCAAAGAACAATATAATAAAATACATGCTGAAAGTGTTGCATCTGAAACACTAGCTAAGTAACATTACTCTGCAAGGCTCTTTACTTTCTTCAGTGTAGTCTGATTAGACCTACAATTAGTTGCTACTAGGTAGGGGTCTGGTTTTGGAAGTTCAATCAGTGAGACAGAGATCTTCTCTAGCCACAGACAAATGAGACACTTTCTATTTTATTCCTTGGCTAAGAAATAACATCCTTTTGAGTGGTTAGAATTAAAATCCTTTTCCTTGAAAGAACAACAAAAGCCAAGCAAAGAATGGAAAAGAAGAGGTTTCTAAACTTGCAATGTTGTTATTCAGTCATTAAATAGTGTTTGATTCTGAGACCCCCATGGACAGCAGTACAACAGGCTTCTCTGTCCTTCAATGTCTTCACTGAGTGAGTGATACCGTGTAACCATCTCCTCCTCCTTCTGCTGTTGCCCTCAATCTTTCCCAATCATCAGGGTCTTTTTCAATGAGTCGGTTCTTCACATCAAGTAGCCAAAATATCAGAGCTTAAACTTCAGCATCAGTCCTTCCAATGAATATTTAGGGTTGATTTCTTTTATCATTGACTGCTTTGATCTCTTTGCTATCAAAGGGAGACTCTAGAGTCTTCTCCAGCACCACAATTCAAAAGCATCAATACTTCAACACTCAACATTCTTTACAGTCCAACTTTCATATATGTACATGACTACCAGACATCTAGAATAAAGTAGTTCAGACAATAAATATTTTACAATTGTATGAGCTAGTAAAATTGGAACTTTTTTATGGATTCATGACTTTATGTGTGCTAAGTCACTTCAGTCCTGTCTGAATCTTTGCGACCCTATGGATTATAGTCTTCCAGGCTCTTCTGTCTACAGGATTCTCCAGGCAAGAATACTGGAGTGGGTTTCCATGCCCTCCTCCAGGAGGCCTTTCCAACCAAGGGATCAAATCCACATCTCTTATGTCTGTTGCATTGGGAAGCAGGTTCTTTACCAGCAGTGCCACCCGTGAAGCCCTAATGACATTATAAATCTACTTAAATACATGTTATCTATAGAATAATTTGACAATAACAAGAAATGGTGCCGGAGCGAATGAACAGGAATAATACACACAAACTCACAGTAGAGGTAGAAAAGATATTTTGTAAAATTTACTGTATGAAAGAGGAAAAACCAAACGAATGCAGGTAGATGCAGTAGAAAACCAGAAAAAAGATTCTAGCTAGAGAAGATTTAAAGTTACAGATGGAATTAAGGTTCTTAATTGTTGTTCAGTTGCTAAGGTGTGTCCCACTCTTTGGGACCCCACGGACAGCAGCATGCCCGGCTTCCCTATACTTCGCTACCTCCCGGATTTGGCTCTAACTCATTCCATTCAGTTGGTAAGGCCATCCAACCATCATATACTCTGTTATTCCCTTCTACTCCTGACCTCAATATTTCCCAGCATCAGGGTCTTTTTCTCATGAGTCGGCCTTTTGCATCAGGTGGTCAAAGAATTGGAGTTTCAGCTATAGCATCAGTCCTTCTAAAGAATATTCAGGATTGATTTCCCTAAGATTTGACTGCTTGCATCTACTTTCAGGCCAAGAAATTCTCAAGTCTTCTCCAGCACCACAGTTAGATAGTATTAGTTCTTTGGTACTCAGCTTTCTTTATGGTCCAACTTTTACATCTATACATGACTACTGGGAAAACCACAGCTTTAACTTTACAGACCTTTGTTGGCAAGTGATGTCTCTGCTTTTTAATATGCTGTTTAGGTTTATTATACCTTTTCTTCCAAGGAATAAGCATCTTTTAATTTAATAGCTATAGTCATTGTCTGCAGTGGTTTTGGAGCCCAGTAAAATAAAATCTGTCACTGTTTCCACTTTTTCTCCTTCTATTTGCAATGAAGTGATGGGACCAGATGCCATAATCTTTCAAAACATTTCATTTTTTGAATGCTGAGTTTTAAGCCAGGTTTTTCACTCTCCTCTTTCACCTTCATCAAGAGGCTCTTAGTTTCTCTTCACTTTCTGCCATAAGGATGATGTCATCTGCATATTTGAGGTTATTGTTATTTCTCCCTGCAATCTTGATTCCAGATTGTGCTTCATACAGCCCAGAATTTCACAATGTACTTTGTAAACAAGTTGAAAAAGCAGGGTGACGATATACAGCCTTGACATACTCCTTTCTCGATTTTGAACCAGTCTATTTTTCCATGTCCAGTTTTGACTGTTGCTTCTTGGCCCACATAAAGGTTTCTGAAGAGACAAGTAAGGTATTCCCATTTCTCTAGGAGTTTCAACAGTTTGTTGTGATCCACACAGTTAAGGGCTTTAACACAGTAAATGAAGCCAAAGTAGATGTTTCTCTGGAATCCCCTTGCTACTTCTATGATATGACGAATGTTGGCAATTTGATATCTGGTTCTTTTGTCTCCTATGCCTTTTCTAAACTGAGCTCATACATCTGGAATTTCTCAGTTCACATACTGTTGAAACCTAGCTTGAAGAATTTTGAGCATTACTTTACTAGCATATTCAATGAGCACAATTATACAGTAGTTTGAACATTCTTTGCCATTGTACTTCTTTGGGATTGGAATGAAAACTGACCTTTTTCAGTCCAGCCACTGCTGAGTTTTCCAAATCTGTTGATGTATTGAGTGCAGCACTGTACAGCATTCATTTTTTAGGATTTGAAAACACTCAGCTGGAACTCCTTCACCTCCACTAGCTTTGTTCATTGTAATCCTTCCTAAGGCCCACTTCACTTCACACTCCAGAAGGTCTGGCTCTAGGTGAGTGGTATCACCATTGTGGTTATCTGGGTCATTAAGACCTTTTTTGTATAGTTCTTCTGTGTATTCTTGCCACCTTTTCTTAATCTCTTCTGCCCCTGTTAGGTCCTTACTATTTCTGCCCTTTATTGTTCTCATCTTTGCACAAAATTTTCCCTTGGTACATCTAATTTCCTTGAAGAGATCTCTGGTCTTTCTCATTCTGTTTTTCCTCTATTTCTTTTCACTGTCAGAGAAGGCAATGGCAACCCACTCCAGTACTCTTGCCTGGAAAATCCCATGGATGGAGGAGCCTGGTAGGTTGTAGTCCATGGGGTCACTAGGAATTGGACACGACTGAATGACTTCACTTTCACTTTTCACTTTAATGCATTGGAGAAGGAAATGGAAATCCACTCCAGTGTTCTTGCCTGGAGAATCCCAGGGATAGGGGAGCCTGGTGGGCTGCCGTCTATGGGGTCGCACAGAGTCCTACAAGACTGAGATGACTTAGCAGCAGATTTTCACTGTTCATTGAGGAAGACCTTCTTATCTCACCTTACTATTATCTAGAACTCTGAATTCAGTTAGTTATGTCTTTCTCTTTCTCCTTCACCTTTTGCTTCTCTTCTTTTCTCAGCTATTTCTAAGGGTTCTTCAGAGAACTACATTACCTTCTTGCATTTCTTTATCTTTAGCATGGTTTTGGACACTGCTTCCTGGACAATGTTATGAACCTCCGTGCATAGTTCTTCAGGCACTCTGTTGACCAGATCTAATGCCTTGAATCTATTTATCACCTCCACTATATAATCATAAAAGATTTTATATAGGTCATAACTGAATAGTCTAGTGTTTCTCCCTACTTTCTTCACTTGAAGCCTTCGATTGAAGCCTTGAGCCTTCAATTCTGCAATAAGGAGTTCATGATCTGAGTCACAGTCAGTTCCAATTCTTGTTTTGCTGACTGTAAAGTGCTGCTCCATCTTCAGCTGCAAATAATATATCAACTTTATTTCAGTATTGACCATGTGGTAATGCCCACGTGTAGAGTCATCTCCTGTGTTGCTAGAAGAGGGTATTTGCTTTGACCAATGTATTCTCTTGGCAAAACTGTTAGTTTATATCTGTTACAAACCCTAATTCAATAAATTAGGTACTATTTGAGTATTAAAATCACTAGTGCATAGAAAGTTCAAATCCAGACAAGTATAAATGCATTAGTTAATATTTAAAATTTAGTAATGTACTTGTATAAAATAACTGAGATTTATGATTATGTTGGCCTGAGCAAAAACTTATAAGCCTTATTTTAAAAAGTAAAAAACTGTTTGTAAATGCTGTCTTCTCCTTTTCAAAGTCAAATTAGGGGGTTACTTTCTTTTTAATAATTTTGTAAAATTTTGTATATTTCATTTCAGGCGTTCAAACAAATGGGAGTCCCACCAACTGAAACATTTTTCTTCCTCCATCTGATTAATTAGATCCCTCTCTTAAATATACACTGGAAATTTGTATCATTGAGGAGTCACTAAGTATATTCCTCAGAGCACTTTAAGGTCCACTCAGCAGTACTCTAAAGCAATTTAAATATATATTTAGAATGCTTTCTTTATAACTTAGTTGGAAGGAAATTTAGCTCAGTTAATGAATTAAAATTCCTTTATGGCACAGACACGTTTGTTCTGGCTCCCTTTAGTTTTCAGACTTCAGTGCACAAACTATTTGCTTAATGAGTGAAAGAAAGTGAAAGTGAAGTCGCTCAGTCGTGTCCGACTCTTTGCAACCCTGTGGACTGTAGCCCACCATGCTCCTCTGTCCATGGGATTCTCCAGGCAAGAATACTGGAGTGGGGTGCCATTTCCTTCTCTTAATACTCACTTTAAAATGTTTAGGAGTTGGTCTGCTAACTGGATTTTAGAAATTAACAATGGCTTCATTATAATATTTTTAAACTGCTATTAAGATATAAATGACAAATAATATTTTAAGATATTTAAAATGCCCTGAAATTTTGTTTGTTGGGAGCTTATTGTTTGCTGATTTAATTTCCCTACTTTCTGTTTATGATTCAGTGTTGGTAGGTTATATGTTTCTACTCATTTATATATTTCTTTCAGGTTGTCCAGTTGATATATAGTTGTGTTCATCCTCATATCTTATGTTCCTTTTTTTTTTAAGTATTACAAAAATTTTTACAAGGGAGCTAAAATAAAAAACTCAAGACTACATTCATGTGTCATGTTCTGTTCTAAGTGCTTACAGGTTAAGTTTTTACATTAGTATACACTTTTTCATGAAATTAATGGAAACAGAGAGGTTAAATAACTTTCTCAAAGTCACACATTTAAGTGCAAACTGGAATCCAATTTCAAGTATTCTGGTTCAGAATCCATACTTCTAACTACTATGCTTTCCTTCCTCTTGAATTTTATTAGTAGGAGAAGACAGCTGTTAGAGTGGATGCAACTGTATATAAAGTATTTCCTGGTGGTACTTACAGAGTATGAAACACGCTACTTATTTAATCTTAATTGTGTTAAGAATACATTTATGAAGTGACTGTGTATCAGCCTCCATATAGTAAAAGGGGATTCACAGAATTGTTTTTGAATCCATCTTCACCTTTCCAACTGGGCAAGTAGCTCGTATCGTGTCCTCATCAGAAGGCCCATTTTAGCTTCAGTTTTGATTAATCTGAATTTTACTTAAAAAGTAGCATTCTCATCTCTTCCCAGTTTGATTATTCTCTTTGAAGCCTCTAATTTAAGCAATGTAACCAACTGGTATACCTGTCTTTCGGGATGACTCACCTATGGCCTCCTGTAGCTGTTCCTCCATTTCCACATTCCTTTTTTGTTTGTTGAAGTTTTGTACCCTGTGATGATAAATTTTATGTGTCATCTTGGCTGTGCTGTGGCTCCCAGATATGTGATCACACATTATTCTGGATATTTCTGTAACATTTTTTTTTACCATGAGATTAACATTGGTCCTGAAAAGAACAAAAAAATATTTACCTTGCTCCATCAGAATTCTGTCAGCTGACCACCTTTGACTTGAACTTTAGCATCGGCTCTTCCTGGATTGCCATCCTACTCTGCAGATTTTGGAATTGTCAGCCTCCATAATCATGTGATCCAATTCCTTAAACTAAATCTCCGTTTTAATGATACTGTTTCTCTGGAGAACCCAAGGGCTTCAGGGGAGGTTGGTCTTCCTTTTGGTCAAGAAATGAAAATGAGAGGTTAGAGGCATTCTACTGAGAACATTTTGAGAAATATTTTCTCAGTGGTGAAAGGAGATAGAAGAGAGGAGTTTCGTTTTTCTTTCGCCCTGGACTTCACCAGTCAGTGTGATACTAGGATCAGTGCTGGTGAGTTTGGAAGGAGAGAAGAGCCACAGAAACCAAGGCAGTGTACTCAAACAGTGTACTCAGACATTCTGGGTGCTTGACATACTGCTGAGCTGCCAAATTGGCCAATGTAAGAACCCTGAATTTAACACTTCTTTACATCCAAGATGCTATTAATAAATGTCTATAATGCTTAATCCTAATTGGGTATTAATTTTGCTTGCTGCTGTTATGTTCCTTTATATTTGTGTGTGTGGTTGTGTAGTTGTGCATGCACGCCTGTTTAGTCACTCAGTCATGTCTGACTTTTTGCAACCATTTGGACCATAGCCCATCAGGCTCCTCTGTCCATGGAATTTTCCAGGCAAGAATAATGGAGTGGGTGGTCATTTCCTGCTCCAGGGGACTTTGCCATCTCAGGGACAGAACTCCTGTCTCCTGTGTCTTCTGCCTACAAGTGGATTCTTTATTCAATGATCCATCAGGGAACCCTGGTAGCTGTTGTATGTCTCTCTCTCTTTTTTTCATTTATAAATTTATTTCCATCTTTTCTCTTACTTTCTTGATGAATCTAGCTAAAGGTTTGTCTTTTTTTTTTTTTTCAAATTGTGATATTATTAATACATTATGTTTTCTGAAATACAACTTGTAAATTATTACCATTTGGAATGAGCTGAATGAGAGGCTTTACATCTTATCTTTAAATGTCTCATATCAAATTCTTCCAAGGGCTAATGGACACATAAGGGCCATCAACATTAATACAAACATTCTGATCTCACAAGTAAACACAGATGCAGGTCCCATGAGTTTCTCAATAAGAATACATAGCAACAATGATGAAAGTTTGGGCTGTGTTTCTTATCATTTTTCAAGGAAACTATGATTTTAAATCTCTGTAATTCAGTTCATCTTTGTGTGTGATAGAATTGAATATTTAGGCAAATGATTATCATATCACCAAAATTTCTTATACCAGTAGCAATATCATCCATGCCATTTAATATTTAGATTAATTTCATGTAATTGATTTTTGGTACATGATCAAGTTAACCGACTTGCCTTTTATAATCCTGTTGAGATTATCTCACTTGTGGCACAGGAATTTTTGTATTATTCACTTTGTTTTACCAGAAACTGTCTTTTTGTTTGTCATCTATCTTGAGAGCTAGCCAGCTAAAACTGGCAAACTTCCTGTTTACTACTGGAATATTTCTAGATTTATATATACATAAACATATGTATATATATATATATATATAATTTTCCCTACAATGCTTTAATAAACTCTTCATTGGGTCTCTTCGGTGCTATGCATTCTTGAAGTTTATGCTAACTTCCTTCCACCCCTGGGATTCACCATCCCACAGAAGACAATGCTTGACTCATTGGTACAGTATAATATACACATTCAAACCCTTATATTATTTGCTCAAAGAAAAACATTATTTTTGCCAGGAAGCACCATCACTTTGGGTAGATCATTTTTTTAATTGTTATTTTGTCAGAGTCTTTGGGGGCCAATATTCATCCTGTCCTTCCACGTGTCTCTCAGTAGGCATCCTGCTATCTCTCTGCCTTGAGTTAAACAATGGCTGTGCTCAGTCACTATGTTGTTTCTAAGTCTTTGCCATCCCATGGATCGTAGCCCAGCAGGCTTCTCTGTCCATGGGATTTCCCAGGCAAGAATACCTGAGTGGGTTGTCATTTCCTTCTCCAAGGGATCTTTCTAGTCCCAGGAACTAAACCAGTGGCTCCTGCCATGGCTCCTGCATTATAGGCAGGCACTTTATTGCTGAGTCACCACGGACATTGGGCTTAAATGGAAATAATTAAATTGACAAAAATAAAGCATTCTCATATTTTAATCATGTCTGAAAGCCACTGATTACACAAAGAGAAGAATATTTGCTATAAGATAATTTACCAGTCAGATAAGCCAGGTTTTCGCATATGTGCCATGGATTGAGTAATAAACTCTTTAGCTGCTGTATTTGACTAATTTAATACTTGGCTTCAAATTATATACAGGAGAGAAACCATAACATTTATTCTCTTTACAAAGAACCCAAAGAATCAGTTTGTCAGTCTGTTTACATTTTATTTCTCATCATCTATTATTTTCCCATTTAAGTATATGTTAAGCAAAATATGTATACCAAGAAAAATGTTATTTTCATATGTTCTATCATTGCCCAAATACAACAGTTTTTGAGATCTGAGAAATACAGTCCATTTTGAATTTTGATATAAATATTTTAACCACTACTATCCAGATATAACCAAACATATTAATTATTAACAGATTATCAATTACTTTGGCTTCTCTTTTGCCTAATAAAATCTTTATAGCATGAAAATATTTCTATTTTTATATAAGCGCTTTCCAATTTTCCACTTTGCTTTAATTATTCTTTGAAGATAAGAGCTTTCACAGGGTACCTGATTAAACGTAAAACACATCAAGGGAAAATGGAACCACAAAGGCAGCAGTGGTTACATCACAGAAACACTAAAGGTTTAATTACATAGACAGTTTGAAGGTATAATGCAGTTGAGATTATTACACAGAGAAACTGAGTCGAAGATCGGTAATCAAAAAACCTGAACTGTGTCATTATGGTTAAGTGTTTTTCTTCTGTTTCGTCTCCCTCCAAAACATACTCCATATCTCCATATCCCTTCATTCACCATCTTAAATTCTAGCATTATTTTATTGCCCACCAGATTCCCCCACCATAAAGACTATTTTCTTATAACCTTCATTTAATTACTTGTTTATACATAATTTCCACTCTCAGTTTTCTTTTGTTTCCTCTACTTCAGAGTATGTCAACTTACCTATATTCACACATTTATATACTTAGCATTTAGAAAACAATATTTATGTATGAAAAATAATACAGCTTTAAATCCCTTAGCCATACTCACATTGAAAAGTAAAATATTAAGAAAATAACCTATACTTCTAAGAACAAGCATACATTGAACAAAGGAAAAAGTATGCTCAGAGTCTTTTGGGCTTTAGTCATAGAGAATTAAAACATGTATAATTTCCAAAAAATGCTGCAGAAGTGTAAAGGAGATAATCGAAGTCTATTAAGTCAGTAGAACTAAGTCCCATGTGGATGTGTGCTTAAGTGTTGTATATAGAGAAAGATTATCTGAACACACAGCTTTTAGTTTATGTGTGTGTACAATGTATTTAGAGTTTACTGTCAGAGTATGTAATTATAATTGTGAAGTGCAGATCAGAAATTCCAGCATTAAGTCCTTCACAAAATATATTATTAAATTAACATATGCATATAATTAATCTATAATAATTGGATCTAAATATAAAACTCTTCAGTTCAGTTCAGTTCAGTCACTCAATCGTGTCCAACTCTTAGCAACCCCATGAACCACAGCACGCCAGGCCTCCCTGTCCATCACCAACTCCCGGAGTTCACTCAAACTCTTGTCCACAGAGTCGGTGATGCCATCCAGCCATCTCATTCTCTGTTGTCCCCGTCTCCTCCTACCCCCAATCGCTCCCAGCATCAGAGTCTTTTCCAGTGAGTCAACTCGTTGCATGAGGTGGCCAAAGTATTGGAGTTTCAACTTTAGCATCAGTCCTTCCAATGAACACCCAGGATTGATCTCCTTCAGAATGGACTGGTTGGATCTCCTTGCAGTCCAAGGGACTCTCAAGAGTCTTCTCCTGCACCACAGTTCAAAAGCATCAATTCTTCGGCGATCAGCTTTCTTCACAGTCCAACTCACACATCCATACATGACCACGGGAAAAACCATAGCCTTGACTAGACGGACCTTGGTTGACAAAGTAATGTCTCTGCTTTTCAATATGCTATCTAGGCTGGTCATAACTTTCCTTCCAAGGAGTAAGCGTCTTTTAATTTCATGGCTGCAATCAGCATCTGCAGTGATTTTGGAGCCCACAAAAATAAAGTCTGACACAGTTTCCACTGTTTCCCCATCTATTTCCCATGAAGTGATGGGACCAGATGCCATGATCTTCGTTTTCTGAATGTTGAGCTTCAAGCCAACCTTTCCACTCTCCTCTTTCAATTTCATCAAGAGGCCTTTGAGTTCCTCTTCACTTTCTGCCATAAGGGTGGTGTCATCTGCATATCTGAGGTTATTGATATTTCTCCCGGCAATCTTGATTCCAGCTTGTGCTTCTTCCAGCCCAGCGTTCCTCATGATGTACTCTGCATATAAGTTAAATAAGCAGGGTGGCAATATACAACCTTGACGTACTCCTTTTCCTATTTGGAACCAGACTGTTGTTCCATGTCCACTTCTAACTGTTGCTTCCTGACCTGCATACAGGTTTCTCAAGAGGCAAGTCAGGTGATCTGGGATTCCCATCTCTTTCAGAATGTTCCACAGTTTATTGTGATCCACACAGTCAAAGGCTTTGGCATAGTCAATGAAGCAGAAATAGATGTTTTTCTGGAACTCTCTTGCTTTCTCCATAATCCAGTGGATGTTGGCAATTTGATCTCTGGTTCCTCTGCCTTTTCTAATACCGGCTTGAACATGTGGAAGTTCACGATTCACATATTGCTGAAGCCTGACTTGGAGAATTTTGAGCATGACTTTACTAGCGTGTGAGATGAGTGCAATTGTGCGGTAGTTTGAGCATTCTTTGGCATTGCCTTTCTTTGGGATTGGAATGAAGACTGACCTTTTCCAGTCCTGTGGCCACTGCTGAGTTTTCCAAATTTGCTGACATATTGAGTGCAGCACTTTCACAACATCATCTTTCAGGATTTGAAATAGCTCAAATGGAATTCCATCACCTCCACTAGCTTTGTTCATCGTGATGCTCTCTAAAGCCCACTTGACTTCACATTCCAAGATGTCTGGTTCCAGGTGAGTGATCACGCCATCGTGATTATCTATGTCGTGAAGATCTTTTTTGTACAGTTCTTCTGTGTATTCTTACCACCTCTTCTTAATATCTTCTGCTTCTGTTAGGTCCATACCATTTCTGTCCTTTATCGAGCCCATCTTTGCATGAAATGTTCCCTCGATATCTCTAATTTTCTTGAAAAGATCTCTTGTTTTTCCTATTCTGTTGTTTTCCTCTATTTCTTTGCATTGATTGCTGAGGAAGGCTTTCTCATCACTCCTTGCTATTCTTTGCAACTTTGCATTCAGATGCTTATATCTTTCCTTTTCTCCTTTACTTTTCGCTTCTCTTCTTTTCACAGCTATTTGTAAGGCCTCCTCAGACAGCCATTTTGCTTTTTTGCATTTCTTTTCCATGGGGATGGTCTTGGTCCCTGTCTCCTGTACAATGTCACGAACCTCCGTCCAGAGTTCATCAGGCACACTCTATCTATCAGATCTAGACCCTTAAATCTATTTCTCACTTCCACTGTATAATCATAAGGGATTTGACTGAGGTCATATCTGAATGGTCTAGTGGATTTCCCTACTTTCTTCAATTTAAGTCTGAATTTGGCAATAAGGAGTTCATGATCTGAGCCACAGTCAGCTCCTGGTCTTGTTTTTGCTAACTGTATAGAGCTTCTCCATCTTTGGCTGCAAAGAATATAATCAATCGGTTACCATAAAGTTTTATGTGTTTTGAAAAGTAATACAAGTTGCAACTGCTTATATTACAATATGCTCTTCATATGTTAAATTTATATGGAAATTTTCTTATAATCTAGTACATCTTTTTTTTTTTCTTAAGGTTCTATACTGAAATACTGTAATCAACTAGCTTGTATTAGGTTGGTATGAAAGTAATTGGGATTTCTGCATTTTGAAATTTGACTTTTGATACTGGAATACATTCTAAATAAATGTTGTCATGCATCATTTTAATGCACATTTCTTGCTTTATGTTTCTTTGATAATGACAGTATTTCCTGTTTATATTTATTTCAGACTAGGGAAATGATGTTAGACAAAAAGCGAGTTCAAGCAATTTTCTTTTTTGAGTTCAAAATTTTGTGTTTCGAGTGGAGACAATGCAATATCAATAATGCATTTGACCCAGGAACTACTAATGAACATAAGAATGCAGTGGTAGTTCAAATTTGAAAAGGAGACAAGAGCTTTGAACATAAGGAGTGCAGTGGTTGGCCATCAGAAGTTGACAATGAAAACCGAGTGCAATCATCAAAGCTGATCCTCTTACAGCTACCTGAGAAGTTTCCAAAGAACTCAGTGTCAACCATTCTATGATCATTTGGCATTTGAAGCAAATTGCGAAGGAGAAAAAGCTCAGTAAATAGGTGCCTCATGAACCAATCCAAAAAAGAAAAAAAAAGTTGCCATTTGGATGTGTTTTCTTCTTTATTCTTCACAACAACTAACCAATGGATTGTGACATGCAAGGAAAAACAGATTGTATAGGACAACCAGTGACAATCAGCTCTTAGTGACTGGACTGAGAAGCTCCAAGGCACTTCCCAAAGCAAAACTTGCACCAAAAAGAGTATCATGGACACTGTTTGGTGGTCTGCTGCTGGTCTGCTGACTACTGCTTTCTGAACCCTACTAAAACCATTACATCTGAGAAGTATGGTCATCAAATCAATGAGATGTACTGAAAACTGCAATGCCTGCAGCCAGCACTTGCAAAGAGAAAGAGCCCAACTCTTTTCTGTAATGAAACCCAATTGCAAGGCTTCAAAAGTTGAACAAATTGGTCTACAAAGTTTTGCCTCATCCACCACATTCACTTGATCTCTCACTAACTTACTACCACTTCTTCAAACATTTTGAAAACTTTTTGCAGGAAAAATCCGTCCACAACTGGCAAACTGCAGAAAAATGCTTTCCAAGAGTCTGTCGAATCCCAAAACATGGGTTTTTATGCTCCAGAAATAAGCAAACTTATTTCTCATTGGCAAAAATGTGTTGATTGTAATGGTTCCTATTTTGATTAATAAAGATGTGTTTGAGCCTAATTATAATGATTTAAAATTTACAGTCTGAAACTATAATTACATTTGTACCAATCTAATTGTTTATGGAAATACTTCTTCCCCGCTGAAGTACTTTCTTTTTATAGCTTGCAAATATTTTATTAACAAATGTTGCATTGCACTTTAGTCTTCAGGAAGGCTGAATATTTGGATCCAGGCAAATTATATGAGGGCTTCCTAGGTGGCTGTTGCTGCTGCTGCTGCTGCTGCTAAGTCGCTTCAGTCGTGTCCGACTCTGTGCGACCCCATAGATGGCAGCCCACCAAGCTCCCCCATCCCTGGGATTCTCCAGGCAAGAACACTGGAGTGGGCTGCCATTTCCTTCTCCTCCCAGGTGGCACTAGTCGTAAAGAACCTCCCTAACAATGCAGGAGACATGAGGCTCAGATTTGATCCCTGGGTCAGGAAGATCCCCTGGAGGAGGGGCATGGCAACCCACTCAGTATCCTTGCTTGGAGAATCCCATGAACAGAGGAGCCTGGAGGGCTATAGTCCAAAGGGTCACAAAGAGTCAGAGGCGACTGAAGTGACTTAGCACACACGAACACAGATTACATGAATAAAACGCAGACAATGATGTGTAATTAGAGGAAAGAGAAGAAATTGAGAGAAAAATAAAACGGAAGTAGGAAGAAAAGATTATGGCCTTGGACTCCGAAGAAAAATGAGGAAAATTTAAGACAGAAAAAGGATTGAAATGGACAGCTGGAAGAGTACCAAGATAAAATCAAAGACTAAGCATAGAAAGGGAATGAGGTTGGAAAGAGAAGGTGGTTTTGGTGCCAGAAGGAGAGCAGATACTGAGTTCTGAGCCAGAGCGGGCTGTGACAGTGGTGCTGTCCCTTAACAGGATTGAGTTATGGCTGGAAGAGAGAACAGGCTGTGCCTGGCCAGGAGCAGAGATATTGGAACAAAACTGTAGCATATGAAGTGAGAGGAATATGTTCAGAGCTGTTGGAGGTTGTGGTTATTTAATCATAACTTTGTTCCTTCTGGTGCCAGAAGTCTGATGGAACTCCCTCCCACAGAGGTCAAACAAATGATTTTCCCAACTCACTTAGTCAATTACCCATCCTGTGCATAGAAGGTCAGGATGCTGACTAACCACAATTTAAGACAAATGAGATGCATTAACTGAGCACTTGCTCCCAAGGTTCCTATGACCTAACCTTTTTAGGGATTTAGATACTACTTTGCCAAGATCAGACCAACTAAATGATCAGTATGTTTAAGTACTTGTTTTGATATTCCTATAATATATCCTTGCTAAGTATGTTATATACACTATTGAGAATTACATAAAGTACCAAATGACAAAACTTTAAAGAGACAGAATAGTTCATTACTAACATACCTTAACAGAAACCGTTACTTTTTAGTCAGAAAATAGAAAATTTAATGCTAAGCCTGTTGATTTAACTATTTGATTTGATAATTTAATGTCTTAGGGCTTTAGAGTTCCAACATTATTTAAACAGTAATATAAATTCCAGGCTTCCCAGGTGGCTCAGCCATAAAGAATCTGCCCATGATGCAGGAGACACAGGACATGTGGGTTTGATCCCTGGGTTGGGAAGATCCCTTGTAGGAGGGCATGGCAACCCACTCCAGTATTCCTGCCTGGAGAATCCCATGGACAGAGGAGCCTGGGGGGCTACAGTCCATGGGTTCACAAAGAGTTGGACATGACTGAAGCAACTTAGCACATACACACACACATTATATTTAATACCCCTTTCTATTTAACAATACACTTAGATGAATTGTACACTATATCATATCTCATCTTGCCTGTTCGCTCCCAAATATCATGCAAAAATCTTAATAAAATGCACCAAGCCTTATACCTCTTTTAATTCTCCACTGAGAAGAACAGTACCTTATCAGTGTACAGGAAGCAAAACTTTCACCTCTATACTCTTAGAGCTTTCCTATGGACCTTATAATTAAACAGACATAAGACATATTAACAGGAGAAAAGCATACAGATATAGACGTTTTACGTGACATGGAAACTCTGATAAGGAATGAACACCCAAATAAGTGATGAAGTCTGTTAGGTTGAAAAAAGGCAATCTTGGAAATGTAACTGAATTTTGTGGTAAAGCTAGAAGAAAGTAACAATATTTTAACAAGATCCGTTCATACACAATTCTTTTGGTCTCACCTTCTTATTCATGATGATAAGGATGTTATTTTTCTTCTGGTACAGGTGTAACCAAACGGGTCTGTTCGCCTGTGCACAGTAGGGCCAATCTACTGACACCAGGTTGTGGTGAAGGAAAGTGTAAACTTTATTGCAGGGCAGCAAGCAAGAAGTACAGGAAGCTAGAGCTCAAAAGACCAACTCCCCAGTGGCTTTCAGCGAAAAGTTTTTAGACACAAAGTGAGGGAGCAGGACAGCAGAGGATGAGATAGTTGAATGGCATCACCGACTCGATGCACATGAGTTTGAGCAGGCGCTGGGAGTCGGTGATGGAAAGGGAAGCCAGGCATGCTGCAGCCCATGGGGTCGCAAAGAGTCAGACATGACTGAGTACTGAATTGAACTGAGGGAGAAAGCTGCTGGTGCTGCTAAGTTGCTTCAGTTGTGTCCCCTCTGTGCAACCCCATGGACAGCAGCCCACCAGGTTCCTCTGTCCACGGGATTCTCCAGGCAAGAATACTGGAGTGGGTTGCCATTTCCTTCTCCAAAGGGAGAAAGACTGAGGGGTGTATGATCAGCTCATGGACATTCTTCTGACTGGTTGATAGTAAGGTAATTGGGAGTCAACCTTCTGGTTCCATAAGTCTGGGGCCTATACACTTTTGGGCAGCATATAGCTAATTTCTTCCATCTGGCAGCAGTTTTAGTTTCTGCAAAACAGGTCAAAGGACATGGCTTAGAATATTATCTGTAGCTATTGAAGAGGAACTAAAGGTCCTTGACTTTGGTTAATGGCTAAACGATTATTATTTTGTCTTGCTTGCTTATTTTCCTTTCTTCCTGTTCACTTCTCTCACTTTTCTCACTTCTCTGATTAAATTGATCCTTTGGAACTCAGGGAAGACCTAGGATGCTAATGTTTTTATACAGACAAGATGCAGGTGGAGGACGTGCTATGGGGGCGGGGGGGGGTTCTGTCCCTGGAAGACCCTGCAGGGTCCTGCTCAGCTACATGGGAAGGACAGCTGTCACATGGGCAACTCATATCCTGTTCTGAAGAAAAAGAAGGAACAGTGTTCTTGCATTTTCTGATTTCCAAGTGCATTAAACTTAAAAGTATCAACATGCCAGAGCAACATATTTGGGGGTGGTATATTCTGCAGCATTCATTGGTAAAATAAGTACAATATAAATTGAATGGTTGTTTAATTGGAGAAGTATATATCAGAGGACTGCAGTACCATTAATTCCTTTTGCATTTTTGGAGTCCTCTGTTGAGTGAAGATGGGCTCGATAAAGGACAGAAATGGTATGGACCTAACAGAAGCAGAAGATATTAAGAAGAGGTGGCAATAATACACAGAAAAACTGTACAAAAAGATCTTCATGACCAAGATAATCACGATGGTGTGATCACTCACCTGGAGCCAGACATCTTGGAATGTGAAGTCAAGTGGGCCTTAGAGAGCATTACGACGAACAAAGCTAGTGGAGGTGATGGAATTCCAATTGAGCTATTTCAAATCCTGAAAGATGATGCTGTGAAAGTGCTGCACTCAATATGCCAGCAAATTTGGAAAATTCAGCAGTGGCCACAGGACTGGAAAAGGTCAGTTTTCATTCCAATCCCAAAGAAAGGCAATGCCAAAGAATGCTCAAACTACCCAACAATTACACTCATCTCACACGCGAGTAAAGTCATGCTCAAAATTCTCCAAGTCAGGCTTCAGCAATACGTGAACCGTGAACTCCCAGATGTTCAAGCAGGTTTTAGAAAAGGCAGAGGCACCAGAGATCAAATTGCCAATATCCACTGGATCATGGAGAAAGCAAGCGAGTTCCAGAAAAACATCTATTTCTGCTTCTTTGACTATGCCAAAGCCTTTGACTGTGTGGATCACAATAAACTGTGGAACATTCTGAAAGAGATGGGAATACCAGACCACCTGACCTGCCTCTTGAGAAACCTGTATGCAGGTCAGGAAGCAACAGTTAGAAGTGGACATGGAACAACAGTCTGGTTCCAAATAGGAAAAGGAGTACATCAAGGTTGTATATTGTCACCCTGCTTATTTAGCTTATATCATGAGTACATCATGAGGAACGCTGGGCTGGAAGAAGCACAAGCTGGAATCAAGATTGCTGGGAGAAATATCAATAACCTCATATATGCAGATGACACCACCCTTATGGCAGAAAGTGAAGAGGAACTAAAAAGCCTCTTGATGAAAGTGAAAGAGGAGAGTGAAAAGGTTGGCTTGAAGCTCAATATTCAGAAAACAAAGATCATGGCATCTGGTTCCATCACTTCATGGGAAATAGATGGGGAAACAGTGGAAACAGTGTCAGAAATTATGTTTTTGGGCTCCAAAATCACTGCGGATGCTGATTGCAGCCATGAAATTAAAAGACGCTTACTCCTTGGAAGGAAAGTTATGACCAACCTAGATAACGTATTAAAAAGCAGAGACATTACTTTGCCAACCAAGGTCCATCTAGTCAAGGCTATGGTTTTTCCCGTGGTCATGTATGGATGTGAGAGTTGGACTGTGAAGAAAGCTGATCGCTGAAGAATTGATGCTTTTGAACTGTGGTGCTGGAGAAGACTCTTGAGAGTCCCTTGGACTTCAAGGAGATCCAATCAGTCCATTCCAGAGGAGATCAATCCTGGGTGTTCATTGGAAGGACTGATGCTAAAGCTGAAACTCCAATACATTGGCCACCTCATGCGACGAGTTGACTCACTGGGAAAGAGTCTGATGCTGGGAGGGATTGGGGGTGGGAGGAGACGGGGACGACAGAGAATGAGATGGCTAGATGGCATCACTGACTCGATGGACATGAGTTTGAGTGAACTCCGGGAGTTGGTGATGGACAGGGAGGCCTGTGATTCCTGGGGTCGCAAAGAGTGGAGCACGACTGAGCGACTGAACTGAACTGAACTGTTGAGTGAAGAAAACACAAAGTTAACATTCGTCATTTTTATTAGTCAAAGTTTTATCTGTGATTTTAGTACAAGGGTCCTTTGCCAAGGATAGATTTCAGCAACTCTTCATCTTAATCTAGATATTGTCAAAAATATACTACAGAGATTCACAGGAAGGAAAAATTCTATGAAAACATATCAAATCTACTTACACTGTTATTGACAAAAGTCTCAGTCCAGAAAACTCACATCTTTTTGTTTCTTACTGCCTTTTCCTTGAATCTCATGGAATATTTACAAAACTATTGAGAGAACAAGTAGCTAAAGTAGGGAGAAAATGGCAGATGAATAGAATCAGATGAACATCACAGAGTAGCGTGAGTTTAACAGAATTAGCATGAGTTTAGCAAGTTTAGCATTAAGCTGGCCTAGGTTACATGGCCTCTATGTGTCCCAGTGAGAGAGTTAATTCTTAGTTGGTTGATAAGGATTCCAGGGTCCTCAAGGAGGAGAAAGGGGTCCAGGACCCTTGAGGAGAAGAAAGTGGTCTGAGGCTCTTAAGGAAGAGAAAGGGACATTTTTTTTCTACATTCCTTTGTCTTGATTATACGATTATATAACAACAATGTATATATAATGATTATATAACAACAATGTATCCTGCTTGAGGACATGTTTCTCCTTCTTAACAAGAATCTTCTGACTAATCTTGTTGTGGGAGTGGGTCTAGTAAGACTTTTCTATTGCTAGTTAATTTAAGATGTTATGTTGTGGGAGTGGGGCTGGTAAAAGCATATAAGGCCTTGCTAAGACCTGCATTCTCTGTCCCCCTTCTGAGGTCTATGTCAGTTTTCTTTGTCCTTTTTCACTGTAATAAAACTTCTGCCACACAAAAGCTCTGAGTGATCAAGTCTGGTCCCTGGTCACAAAGTTAAATTTTCTTTGGAGATCAAAAATTTGGCATCATTCACCATAAGGTATCACAGGCCTCTCACTAGACAGGGTATCATTTCTAAAAGAGAGAGGCGAGGCTGAAGCTGGGGAGAAGGAGATGACTAACTATAATATACATATCTATCAGTAAGTAGAAGAGAGAATAATAAGATATGTTAACTTGATTTTTAAGACAATGTTAGAAATTAATAAACAGAAACCTCAAACAAGTAGAGCTAAGATATCAGAAGAAGGAGCGCTCACACATGCAAAGATGGCAGAGTCCACCAGCAGAAGAGATTCCTCTTCTTCCCTGTCAAGGACTCAGCCAATAAAAAGTCATAGACTGCTTCTGATTCATTCCCTTCAACTTCCTTTTCCCTTCTATAAGAGTGTCCTTCTTTTGCCATATGGTAAATTGCACATGGCTTGCCATGGCTGTAGATCCCAAACTGCAATTCTCTGCTGATCCTGAATAAATCCATTTTGCTGGAGAAATACCTGGCCGTCTATTTGTCTGTGATCAGTATTTTGGTGGCTCATAGGGGGACCAAAGACGATTCCCAGTGGCTCCAGGGTTAATGAGCCAACAGGTGAGGTACCCATAACAGCCCATTGTGTGTGTGTGTGTTAGTCGCTCAGTCGTGTCCGACTCTTTGCAACCCCATGGCTCTCACCCACCTTGCTCCTTTGTCCATGGGATTCTCCAGGCAAGAATACTGGAGTGGCTTGCCATTTCCTTCTCCAAAAAGGCTGATGAAAGTGTGTAAATTAAGATGATAACCATACTTAGAAGCACAGTCGCAATAAAGCATCACTGAGATCATTCAGTGATGATCTCAGTGATCATCGCTGAGCCCATTGTACTCACTTATCTCACAAAACCCTGGAGTTTGAAAGTATTTCTTTTTCTTGGATCTGAGCAAGTTTACATGCTCTTTGTGTTTGAAGCACTCCAGGTTTACTCAGGATCCTTTTAAAAGTTTCATCTTTCTGGTTAAGGCCTTGTTTTGTATATGAATACTCTTTTGGCACTTTGGTCTGATTGGAGATCAGATTGTTTCACTGAAGCTGGCTAGTCTTCAACCCATTCCTTCTGGAACAGGGGGGTTGTTTCTCTGACACAATGCCAATTTTTTTCATCCTTTGGCCAATTGCTTTGGAAGGGCTGTCTTCTGGAAACTGTCAAAAAAAAAAAAAAGCATTTGGCCTGGCTCCTCTGGGACCAAGCTGTCTTCTTAAGACTGGCTCAGATGGTTGTAAGCTGTTCAAATTAAGCCATTTGTGCAGTAAACTATTTAAGTTATTTGAAAATTGTTCTTTACTCTAGAGGAAACACCTTTAGGAAGTAGCATCTCAGGATTTAAGTGTCTTGAGGGAGCTTTACTCCCTCTGCATCCAGAGAAGCTGGTCAACTTTATGTTTAAAAACATGGTCCTTCCTCAGGTACATTTCAAAATGAATGGACCAGTCTGACCAAAGGCAATTTAGAATGTCAATGGCCATCATGGGGGACTTCTGAAATACCCAAACTTAATATACTTAAAACTGTACTGGACCACAGTTCAGTTCAGTTCAGTTCATTTCAGTCACTCAGTCGTGTCCGACTCTTAGCAACCCCATGAACCACAACACGAAAGGCCTTCCTGTCCATCACCAACTCCCGGAGTTCACTCAAACTCATGTCCATCGAGTCGGTGATGCCATACAGCCACCTCATTCTCTGTCGTCCCCGTCTCCTCCTACCCCCAATCAGAGTCTTTTCCAGTGAGTCAACTCGTCGCATGAGGTGGCCAAAGTATTGGAGTTTCAGCTTTAGCATAAGTCCCTCCAATGAACACCCAGGATTGATCTCCTCCAGAATGGACTGGTTGGATCTCCTTGCAGTCCAAGGGACTCTCAAGAGTCTTCTCCAACACCACAGTTCAAAAGCATCAATTCTTCGGTGATCAGCTTTCTTCACAGTCCAACTTTCAAGAGTTCAACAATTTTCAGAACTGAGTGAAATGTTTATTTTGATTAATATTTTGAAGCTTCCTAGCCTTATCAGAGGTCTAAACTGCCTATGCAAAATACTGTTTCAAAAATTAACAGGCAAACAAAGGACTAAAGAGAGAGAAGATAACCCCTAAAGCTTCAGGCTCTTCTTCCTTGACTTCATTGTCACATACTCTGTCACTGGTACAGTCCTGTTTCTGTCAGCATCCCCTGGTCATACTCAGCCTCGACCACATCTTCTTCCTTCCCTCTACGCTGCCTACACCTTCACCACATCCACAAATTTCCCATACAAATTCTCTTGTCAAACTTTCCTCTTCTCTGAAACTCTCACTACTCCCTTTTCCTTTGGGAGCGTCAGATTCACTCTGACTTGTCAGAACCCATCCCTTAAAATTAAGACTTCTAAGGATCCAGAGCTGTAATTTTATTTTATTTTTTATACTTTTTGGACTAAAGCTGAACTGTGAGCCATAGTCAAAGATTTTCCTAAAGTAACCGAAAATCTGCATAGATTTGCTGAGGATTTTAATATAGTCATCCAAACTTATCAACCTGGTTTCCCTGACTTGTAACAGCTAATCCAAATGCTTGCTGGGGAAGGCCAGGGCTAGCACTGGATGAAAACTGCTAACTGGTAAAGTCCTGAAAGGTCTCTAGAATTACAACTGGGAGACAAGTCTACTAACTTGTTATACAATCACATTCAGGCAACTGCTAGGCAATTTCACTGAGCAGTTCTTAAGGCATTTCCAAAGTTTGTTGATTAGGATGGAACTCAGGTGTGCACACAAAAATCTGATGAAGTTATTTATAATTTTTATAATCAACTTCAGAATGTTTGTAAAGGAAATTCTAGTCTTCTTTCAGAAGTTGATTCCACTTGAGTAGATTTAACTGTATATTATTAATGGGGCTGAACTGAGAACTTTCCCTTCTAGTAAAAAGGACCATAATGGAATGGGAAACTAGTTTGCATTTAGGTAATCAGGCCAAGCAGTTCTCTTGCACTCTAGATGAGTCACCTGTGATTACAGAAGGACCATCGAACTTCTTAATCTTTTTTTTTTTTCTAATTTTTTTTTGAAATGCCTAAAGTGCCAATTATTTTTTTATGATTTTTGGCTGTGCTGGGTCTTCATTGCTGTATGCAGGTTTTCTCTAGTTGCAGCAAGCGGGGGCCACTCACTACTTGATGTTCATGCACTTCTCCTTGTAGTGGCTTCTCTTGTGGAGCACAGGCTCTAGGCACACAGGCTTCCGTGGTTGTGGCACAGGGTCTTAGGAGTTGTGGCTCACAGGCTCTAGAGTGCAGGCTCAGCAGATGCCATGCACAGTCTTAGTTGCTCCATGGCATGTGGAATCTTCCTGGACCAGGGGTCGAACCCGTGTACCCAACACTGGTAGGCAGATTCACATCAACTGCACTACCACAGAAGTCCCAAACTTCTTAATCTTCAGTTCAGTTCAGTTCAGTTCAGTCACTCAGTCGTGTCCGACTCTTTGCAACCCCATGAATCACAGCATGCCAGGCCTCCCTGTCCATCACCAGCTCCTGGAATTCACTCAAACTCATGTCCATCAAGTCGGTGATGCCATCCAGCCATCTCATTCTCTGTCGTCCCTGTCTCCTCCCACCCCTAATCCCTCCCAGCATCAGACTATTTTCCAGTGAGTCAACTCATCGCATGAGGTGGCCAAAGTATTGCAGTTTCAGCTTTAGCATCAGTCCTTCCAAAGAACACCCAGGATTGATATCCTTTAGAATGGACTGGTTGGATCTCCTTGCAGTGCAAGGGACTCTCAAGAGTCTTCTCCAGCACCACAGTTCAAAAGCATCAATTCTTCAGCGATCAGCTTTCTTCACAGTCCAACTCTCACATCCATACATGACCATGGGAAAAACCATAGCCCTGACTTGATGGACCTTGGTTGGCAAAGTAATGTCTCTGCTTTTTAATATGCTATCTAGGTTGGTCATAACTTTCCTTCCAAGGAGTAAGCGTCTTTTAATTTCATGGCTGCAATCAGCATCTGCAGTGATTTTGGAGCCCCCCAAAATGAAGTCTGACACTGTTTCCACTGTTTCCCCATCTATTTCCCATGAAGTGATGGGACCAGATGCCATGATCTTCATTTTCTGAATGTTGAGCTTCAAGCCAAACTTTTCACTCTCCTCTTTCACTTTCATCAAGAGGCTTTTGAGTTCCTCTTCACTTCTGCCATAATGGTGGTGTCATCTGCATATCTGAGGTTATTGATATTTCTCCCGGCAATCTTGATTCCAGCTTGTGCTTCTTCCAGCCCAGCGATCCTCATGATGTACTCTTAATCTTCAGTCAGTTCAGTTCAGTTCAGTTCAGTCGCTCAGTCGTGTCCGACTCTCCGCGACCCCATGAATCACAGCACGCCAGGCCTCCCTGTCCATCACCAACTCCCGGAGTACACCCAAACTCATGTCCACAGAGTCGGTGATGCCATCCAGCCATCTCATTCTCCGTCGTCCCCTTCTCCTCCCGCCCCTAACCTTTCCCAGCATCAGAGTCTTTTCCAGTGAGTCAACTCGTCTCATGAGGTGGCCAAAGTATTGGAGTTTCAGCCTTAGCATCAGTCCCTCCAATGAACATCCAGGATTGATCTCCTTTAGAATGGACTGGTTGGATCTCCTTGCAGTATAAGGGACTCTCAAGAGTCTTCTCCAACACCACAGTTCAAAAGCATCGATTCTTCGGCGATCAGCTTTCTTCACAGTCCAACTCTCACATCCATACATGACCACGGGAAAAACCATTGCCTTGACTAGACGGACCTTGGTCGGCAAAGTAATGTCTCTGCTTTTTAATATACTATCAAGGTTGGTCATAACTTTCCTTCCAAGGAGCAAGCGTCTTTTAATTTCATGGCTGCAATCAGCATCTGCAGTGATTTTGGAGCCCAAAAAAACAAAGTCTGACACTGTTTCCACTGTTTTTCCATCTATTTCCCATGAAGTGATGGGACCAGATGCCATGATCTTAGTAAATGGAAGATTCTGAGACAAAACCAAACCCCAGCTCGATTCTGCTAGTGTTGCAAAGAACTGAAACATGAGAAAGGGTATCTTAACAATTTTTAGCACATTAGGCACCTTCAGCTCTCTAGCTGGACTTTCCAGAGTCCTCCCTAATGATGGAGTTATAAGAAACTATAAGGTATTACCAATCCTTCCTCTTGATCAACTTGGGGAAAATTTTCTCCATATTTGGGAGGAATCTCTTCCAGTCCTAATTGACACTGGAGCCACACTCTTAGTGCTCAACCCTGCTACTATGACAAAGCTCCTGCCCTGGAGTACTAAAACAGTTCCAATAGTGGGAATCTCTAATGATCCTCAAGAGGTTCCTGTCCTCCAATCCATTCCCTTTTGTTTAGGCCCTCCCTTTGAGATACACATTCTCTTTTCCCTTAGTTCCTCTGCCCCTATACATTTATTAGGCTGAGACTTCTTAGAGAATTATCATGTTGGAATTTCTTTCTCCTCAGAGAAGGAACTAATTCTCTGCATTTAAAGCAGTCATCAAAGTAACCAGCACGTGAATTAAATTACCCTCTGACATTTTTCATTTGTTCCATCTCTGATGGTACTAGAGCAGATTCTGGCAACACTGATCATTTGTCCCTTTTGAATCAGCTACCATTTTCATTATGGGCAAAATTTCCAACTGATGCTGGAAAAATTCACAGCCAACTCCCAGAAAAATTTAAATAGGCCCCTCCAAACCTTTTCTCCAAATTAACCAATATCCTGTAAGTCAAGAAGCCCTAAAAGTCATAGAGCCTGTGAAAGAAGCCTCCAGGTTTCATGACCCCCTATACTAGCCCTGTAAAACCTCTATTATTTCAGTGAGAAAACCTAAGGGCCAAGGGTGGAGGTTTGCCCAGTACTTCAGTGTGATAAACAGCATCACTGTGTCTGGATACCTTGTTGTTCCTAACCCTCATGGGTTACTAACATCCATTCCTGCTGAGAGAAAATTCTCTCCTATAACTGATTTATGCAGTAGATCCTTTAGTATTCCAGTTGATGAAGATAGTCAATAGCCATTTTGCCTTCACTTGAGAAGAAAATAAATTCACCTGGACAGTAATTCCTCGTTGTTGTACTGTGAGTCCTTATTTCTTGAAAATCCTGAAGGTTTATCTGAATGACCTGAAGGTCCCTAGAGGTTCTACTTTGTTGAAATATGTGGATGATTTACTTCTTTGTTCTCTTTCTCAAGCTTCCTCACAGGAAGACAGCATCCTGTTGCTAAAGTTTTTAGCCTTAAAAGGACATAAGGACACCAAGAGAACTATATTATCCTCCCAAACTCAGGTTCAATATTTAGGGCATCAAATATCAGAACAAGGGTTACACCTACATCCAGACAGGTTTCAGTTCAGTTCAGTTCAGTTCAGTCACTCAGTCGTGTCTGACACTTTGTGACCCCATGAATCACAGCACACCAGGCCTCCCTGTCCATCACCAACTCCCGGAGTTCACTCAAACTCATGTCCATCGAGTCGGTGATGCCATCCAGCCATCTCGTTCTCTGTCGTCCCCGTCTCCTCCCACCCCCAATCCTTCCTAGCATCAGATCATGGTGTCCTAAAACCCAAAAACTAAGTGATAGCTGTGAGATTTTCTCAGGCCAGTTGGTTACTGTTGAAACTGGATTCCAAACTTCTCTCTTATGGGCAAATCTCTATATGTTTTACTCAACAATAATAACTCCATCCCAATATTATAGGAAAAAACAAGATGACACAGACTTCAAGGCCTTAAAGGAGAGTCAGATTAATTCACCTGCCCTCTGGCATCACAATGGTCGATTTCCTTTTTTCCTGTTTGCATGTGAAAAGGAAAGGATTGCCTTTGGGGTACTCACCCAAAAACACAAGGACCAGTATCAACCGATAGGGTATTACAGGCAGCAACTGGACAGTATGGTATGAGGATACACCCCTTACCTTAGAGACATTACAACCATTTCCTTGTCAACTACAAATTGGCACTTAACAAGAGCACTGCCAACAACAGAACAACAATGGCATTTGCCATCTGCCTATATGGAGACTGAACCCTATGCTGCAATAGCTGTTAACCTTCAATAACCCTTGAGGGAGTTCAAGGTAGAGTGAGGCACTCTGTACTCCAGGGAATCTGGTTGGATGGGTCTTTAGATAGTTGGATGTTTTAAGGAAGAGATTTTATGATCTCAATCCTTGCATCTCCTCGTATCAAGAGAAGCACTAAATCCCTTCATGGTGACATCAGATCCTCATGACTAACAAAAAACCTTTTGTAAAATGAATGACATTTCTTATTTAAAGTGACAATGGTAAATAGTGTCCTGAGGATGCTATTATAACTCCTTTAGGTGTTTTTGAGAAAGCATCTCTATGTAACACTACTTCATTGTAACAGGTTGAAATATACTCTTATATGAGCTTATATTTTAGCCAAGAACAAAATTGCCAATATTCATACTGATAGTCAATATGCTTTTAGAGTAGCTAATGATTTTGGAATATTGTGGAAACAATAAGTTTTTCTTACTCCCAGGGGAAATATAATTAAAAATGGCCCCAATGTTCAGGATTTATTGAATGCAATACTTTTAACAACTGCTTTAGCTACGATTAAGATTCAAGGCCATTCTAAAAATGATTTTACAAGAACTAGGGGTAATCACCTTGTTAATATTTCTGGAAGGAATGCTACCTTTAAAGGGATCAACAGTAGCCAAATCTTTGTCATGGTCCAAAGGGCTATTTCCCCAAATAATAATTTAGAAACACTGGCTAAAGAGCCCAACGATTGGCCTCGGAAAAGGAAAACCAAGATTGGGAATTCAACAACTATTGGTGTGATGGAGAAAGCTCTTGTTTGGACCAATAACAGCCCAGTCTTCAGTTCAGTTCAGTTCAGTCGCTCAGTCGTGTCCGACTCTTTGCAACCCCATGAATCACAGCATGCCAGGCCTCCCTGTCCATCACCAACTCCCGGAGTTCACTCAAACTCATGTCCATTGAGTCGGTGATGCCATCCAGCCATCTCATTCTCTGTCGTCCCCTTCTCCTCCTACCCCCAATCCTGTCCAGCATCAGACTCTTTTCCAGTGAGTCAACTCGTCGCATGAGGTGGCCAAAGTATTGGAGTTTCAGCTTTAGCATCAGTCCCTCCAATGAACACCCAGGATTGATCTCCTCTAGAATGGACTGGTTGGATCTCCTTGCAGTCCAAGGGACTCTCAAGAGTCTTCTCCAGCACCACAGTTCAAAAGCATCAATTCTTCGGTGATCAGCTTTCTTCACAGTCCAACTCTCACATCCATACATGACCACAGGAAAAACCATAGCCCTGACTAGACGGACCTTGGTTGGCAAAGTAATGTCTCTGCTTTTTAATATGCTATCTACGTTGGTCATAACTTTCCTTCCAAGGAGTAAGCGTCTTTTAATTTCCTGGCTGCAATCAGCATCTGCAGTGATTTTGGAGCCCCCCAAAATAAAGTCTGACACTGTTTCCACTGTTTCCCCATCTATTTCCCATGAAGTGATGGGACTAGATGCCCAGTCTTACCAGAGACTAAAATTCCCACTCTTAACCACTTGTACATGCATCAAATAATTAGTCTACTGACAAAATGGTAGCCTTCATAAATCAATATTGGTAGGGAAACATTATCAAGTCTGCAGATATTGCCTATGTCACTTGTCCACTTGTTTGACTGGAACAGTTTCAAGTCATTTAAAATACTTAATGGACCACTGAAGTTCTGGTAAATGTATTTACACAACTTCCTTTGTCTAATGGACACAAATATGTTTTAGTCATTGTCTGTGTTTACACCTTGGACTGAAGCCTTCCCGTGTAGATAGACTACTGCTTCTTCTGCGACTTAGGTCCTATTGGTAAAGATTATTCCCACTTGGAGAACTCCTCTCAAACTCCACAGTTATCAAGGAACCCACTTCACTGGCCAGGATGCTTCCACCAATCTGCACTGTTTGGCCAGTTTTACAACACTTTCACTGTGCCAAGCATTCTAAATCCTCTGTTTTAGCCTAATGCAATAATGACATTATTAAGAATCATTTGAAATACTTTGTAGTAGCCCTTCAAATACCTTAGTAAAAATTATTGCTGTTGGTTCTTCTAAATCTTAAATCTACATGTTTTAAACTCATAAACACTCATTTTTTGAGACAGAGGATACTCAGTGTACTTGGCACCAGCTTTTTTTGACTCACATTAACAAAATGAGAGATACTCCAATACTGCAAAGACCTAATTGTTTATAAAACAAATAACCATGTTTTGGTAGAGCAATATTTTCAGAATGTATCCTCAGTAGATGAAGGTCTTAAGCTTCATACCTTACAATCTGGAGATTTTATCTATTGGAAAAAAAAAAACCCTCAAGAAGAACTTCTTTCAACCCTGTTGAAAAAGCCCTTATCAAGTACAGCTAACAAAACCTTGTGCCACTCAACTCTAAGAAACAGAATCTTGGATTCACATGATACAACTAAAGAAAGCACAAACCCTGACTAGACCTGCATATCATCTGGTAACCAAAAAATAAATATTTGTCAAATGGAAACTAGTGACATTGGATGAGACAGCTTTCCCAAGACTAGCTGGATGATTCTCACCTAATCATTGATAACAACATAACCATTCAGATGATTTCCAATGTCTATGATCTTGAGCATTAGTTAGAAAGTGCCTGAAAGTTCTCGTCCCTGCCCCTCGTTGTCACCTGAACGTGATCTTAACAGGTTTTCAATCTGTGCACTTTTTCTCCGATGTGAGACACTGCACCTATGGAAGGTCCTTCCCTTTTGAAGGGGAGAAAGGAGCTGAAACTAGAACACCTGACACCTAATCGGCAAGGTTTCCCAGAGAGAACTTGATCAAAAGCAGAAAATGTAAAATATTAATAAACAGAAACCTCAATTCAACTTGGGAGACCAGAACAGGGAACCTTCAATGAACTCAAAATCCAAAAGGTAAAAGAAAGACTCTTCTTTCCTGGCTGAGACACAGCCAATGAAAAGCATGGACTCCAGGTGACGTTAGTGATAAAGAATCCACCCACCAGTGCAGGAGACTTAAGACGTGTTTCAATCCTCGAGTGGGAAAGATCCTCTGGAGGAAATGTCAACCTACTACAGTACTTCAGTATTCTTGCTGGAAGAATTCCATGGACAGAGGAGCCTGGCGGGCTACAGTCCAAGGGGTCACAAAGAGTCAGACAGCATAAGCATCAGAATACACACTTTTTACTAGAACTTACAGCTTTCTCTACCTCCCAAGAAAACTGTTCTCCTTCTGTTTCCATAGGGGGTCTTACACATGGTTCATCATGGTTATTGGCCCCAAACTACCATTCTCTGCTGATTCTGAATAAACTCATCTTCAGTGGAAAAATATCTGGCAGTCTGTTTCAGGTCACAAACATTAATAGTTACCTGCAAATTAAGACTGTTCAATGCCCAATTAATTAGAAGACAACTTCTATTCCAAGACCAAAATCAGATATGGAAATAGAATTTGGGGTGAGAATATTCTGCTTCATAGGAGAAGGTCAAAGTATTGATAACTCTGCTTAAAAACCTGTAAACATTCAGATACTTTCTCTTAAACGTGTGCACTGAACCTTCACAGTTTTTCCAATCTGAACTCATTATCTACAGTGCTCTGAAATGCACATTCAAAATACCTTATTTCATGGTTAGTAGTTTTTTATTTTCTTCATTCCATAAGAACATATTTTCAACAATTCCGTGCAACAAAAATGTGTACTATTGTCTTAGCAAATAGATTCATCAGTAATTTGAACTGACTGTAGTCCTAAATATTACACATTAAACAGACACATCTGCTTCTTTATGAAGGCCCACACATCAAGGTTAGAAAATATCATCTCTCTCCTGGGAGCATTCCAGTGTCTACATGGTGATAACTGACACAAGAACATTTTGAACACAAGTGAACACATACAGGAAATCCATTTCAGGCAGCAGTAAACAGTACAAATCACAGACTCTGGTGATCTCTGTATCCTCCATCATTTTACATTCCTAAACCTCATTCCATTTTATATTCTTAATTCCATGCTCCTTTTAAACTATAAATTAATAGATCATCAAAGTAGTTAGTATGATCATGGAGTAGAAGTATCAGGTAAATTTTTTTAATTCTTTGTTTTTAAATGCAATCTTAGCCACTCAGAGGAAACTTGTCAGATACAAATATAGATTATATGTTATAATCACATTATATGCTTTTATTTATTGGTTATAGTTTGTTATTTAGGTCATTCTAATAGATAGATAGGACTCCTGATTCAAGTTAAGTGTGTTAAGTGCAAGACTGTAAGCACATCACACAATATATTGAGCAAAACAGGAGTAAAGAGTGAGTGGTCAGGTCTGGAAGACAGCAAGATCAAAACAAGTGCATTGAATACTATTTCATTAAAAAACTTCTCAAATAGTGTTCTATTTATGTTTAATATCAAAGAGCATCAAGCAAATAGTCACTGGTTCAGCTTCAATCTGCCTGTCAGTAAGGCATCTGTGATGATTATCATGCATTATTTACCGTGGTAAATATTAAATAAGTCCCTATTATGTTTCATTGTTGTAAATTCTGGTATTCAGCAGTGAGCAATGCATAGTATAGTATACATTAAACCAGTAAACATATAATACATATTATTTCACATACACATGCTATGTAGAAAATTATCAGAGTGAAGAAAACAGAGTAAACGGAATGGAATGAGATTGTTTTGGAAGGGGATTTAAATGTGTCAAGAAAGAGATATTTGAACACAGACCAGCTGAATGAGAAGTGACCCTTATAAGGACACAGGGAGGGAAGGCCAAGAAGAAAGCAATCAGCAAGCTTAGAGATACTAACGCAGAAAGAGATCAGTATAGTTGGAGGAAAGAAAGAAAGAGAATGTGACTGAACTATAGGTAACAAGGAGGGGAATGGTACCGGTTGATATTGTAGAAGTAGACAGCTTGTAGACCACAAAAAATAAATAAGTTGATAAATAAATGAACAAACTGAGGACTTTGACTTTACTGTAGATATGATTTAAAGCTCTGAGAGATTTTTTAATGGAAGATACATGATTTGAATTGCCCTAGCGGAAGTGGAGAAGGAAATGGCAACCCACTCCAGTGTTCTTGCCTGGAGAATCCCAAGGACGGGGGAGCCTGGTGGGCTTCCGTCTGTGGGGTCACACAGAGTCGGACACGACTGAAGTGACTTAGCAGCAGCAGCAGCAGCGGAAGTGGAAGGAACAAACACACTGCTTGACTGGCAATAGTGCCTGCAGGCTGACCAGCTAGGATGTAACATTAATAACACAGATGAAGGATTATGGTTCCTGGAAATGAGTGTTTGTTGTGGATAACAAGAAGTGTCTGGCATCTGGATGTCCTGTGGTCATAGATAATCAGTACACAGATATGGGAGACAATGAGGAAAAGGAGAGCATTGGATTACTTTGAAATTGTGTCCTCAGAGAGTAGGCAATTGGTTGATTGTATGTGTAGCAATTTATCTGGATGCCAAGCGGGTATCTGGGCAAGCCCATTTGCATTTGTCTTCAGTCACAAGCCATTCTCAACATTTCTGTTCTCTGCACTGAGCCAAGGGAGCCAACCCAGGAGGGAAGCTGACCTTTGAGGACAGCCTCCATTGGGCTCACTTGCCAGCGGGATTCTCACTGGGTTCGGTCAACTGGAGGAGGATTCAAATGATCTCTCACATGCTGCTGATTTATAAACATGCATTTTTCTAGGGCAAGAAGTTATTCCTCATTTTGTGCAACTTTTCCAGCCAGTGAATATCTAAACTCACAATTTTCTGTAGGACACAGGAAGAATAAAAGAAAAGCAGGCCCTGGCAAGGGCCACAAGAGAAATTTATAATTATTGATAAACTGGATGCTAAAAGACATGAGACTGTTGGAACAAGTCCAGAGGGAACAGTTCATAATCTTGAAAACAAGATATGATCCTGTTTCTCAACTGGCATCTCAGAGTCACATGTTTTATGTATCTGGTGGAAAATCTATAGATAAGAATATTAGTCTTAGTTACTGATTTGTTATTGATTACTGTTTCCTAATTACTCAATGGTTAATGATAATTTTGTTCTTTGGCCCTGAAGGCCACATGAGTTATAGTTTAACTCCCCGCATATTCTTTCCTTCATGGCTGAAAGTATAATAAAGCTGGCTTGGATTCAGTTTTGTCACCTTCACCTTGGAGCGGTGTTGGTCCCCTGATCCTCACTTTTCTCTGAATTCTTGCATCTCGTTTCTCATTCTTTTGCCTCATCATTGTGCTTTCGGAAACCCTGCTTGTCCAGCTAGTCTCGACATTTTCCAAACTGAACATTCTCTGGAAACATGATTGTCTTTCTGTTTCTTTCTTAATTGACACAATTCTGTTGATTCCCAAAACCAAAAACCTATGAATGCCTCTGATTTTCTAATGGCTAGCATATACTGATTATTAAAGTCATATGAACCAAATCTGAAAATATTTTTTACTAAAATTTTCTTTAATTTTTTTGCATTTGTTGTCTTTCATAGACGTGTCATCTCTTTCTTTGGACTATTCCTCTGTCCTTCTGTGTTTAAATTTGTTCTCCAACTTATTAACTGAATTATGCTACTAACTTAACTCTTTTGATGTGTTTCATCTATAAAATTTTTAACACCTTCTCAATAGTTTAGGATAAAATCTGTCTTTTATCTGCACACACACAAATTTTTTTTTTGGTTTTGCTAACTAACATGTTATGTGCAACCATCATCATACAAATACTCGTACCCTTAGTGTATGCGTGCATGCACACACACACACACACACTCTACATCTGGATCCAGTGAAACTAGCTATATTCAATTATAGGCACACACAGCATAGTTTGCATCTAAAATTGCTTTGATAACCCACTCTCTCTTGCATAGCACACCTTTTGAATCCACTTCTACAACTATATATGTAATATGCTCAAGACTTGCTTCATATGAAATGATCTTTGCCCAGTTAGAAATATTTCATGTACTCTTGATGCTCACAAAACAACCCACACCTCTATATTTATACTTCCAGCACTATCTTAAAAACACTAGTTTTATTTCTATCTGTTCTAATTAAGAAGAAAATAATTGCATACTCCTAATACTTTGATTGTTAAAGCTTAGGCTCATTACCTCAGCCAATCAGATGTTCCATTCTGAAACTATGAAATTTGATGAAATAAAGAAGGGATAGTTAAAAGAAATTATTCAAGGGTTTTGTTGTCACAAGCTCCCCAGAAACAGCAGTACTGACACTGTAACCGCAATGACGCGTAAAGCATTAGTCTCAGCTCCTGGGTGTAGTGATAACCTCAGGTGCAATGCATTTCATCCTTACTCCTCAAACCAAAAGTTTTTCAGTTAGTTCAATATTGGCTATTTCATGCACCTTCAAATACTTCACTGTTGTTCAGTGCTATGTTGTGTCCGACTCTCTGCCACTCCACTGACTGCCAACACGCCAGCTTCCTCTTTCTCCACTATCTCCCAGAGTTTTCTCAAATTCATGCCCAAAGAGTCAGTGATGCTATCTAACCATCTCATTCTCTGTTGCCCTCTTCTCCCTTTGCCTTCAATCTTTCCCAACATCAGGGTCTTTTCCAATGAGCCGGCTCTTTGCATCAGAAGGCCAAAGTATTGGAGCCTCAGGTTCAGCATCCGTTCTTTCAGTGAATATTCAGGGTTGATATCCTTTAAGACTGACTGGTTTGATATCCTTGCAATCCAAAGGACTCTAAAGAGTCTTCTCCAGAACCATAATTAGAAAGTTTCAATTCTTCAGTGCTCAGCCTTCCTTATGGTCCAACTCTCATATCTGTACATGACTACTGGAAAAAACATAGCTCTAACTATTACAGACTTTTGTTGGCAAAGGGATATTTCTACTTTTTAATATGCTGTCTAGGTTTAATCTTTAGAGCAACTAAAGAGCCTCTTGGTTAGGGTGAAGGAGTGTAAAAGAGCTGACTTAAGATTAAATATTAAAAAAACTAAGATCATGGCATCCAGCCCCATTACTGCATGGAAAATAGAAGGAGAAAAGGTGGCAGTAGTGACAGATTTTCTCTTCTTGGGCTCCAAAAACATCACTGCACACTATGACTGCAGCCATAATATCAGAAGACAACTGCTTCTTGGCAAATAAGCAATGACAAACCTAGACAGTGTATTGAAAAGCAGAGACATTACACTGCTGACAAAAGTCCAAATAGTCAAGGCTATGGTCTTCCCAGTGGCCATGTATGGTTGTGAGAATTAGACCATAAAGAAGGCAGAACTCTAAAGAATAGATGCCTTCAAATTGTGGTGCTGGAGAAGACTCCTTAAAGTCCTTTGGACAACCAGGAGATCAAACCAGTCAATCTTAATGGAGATCAACCCTGAATGTTCACTGGAAGTACTGATGCTGAAGCTGAAGCTGCAGTATTTTGGTTGTTTAATGTGAACAGATGACTCATTGGAAAAGTCCCGGATGCTGGGAAAGATTGAGGGCAGGAGAAGAGGGTAGAGGGCTAGAGGATTAGAGGACTGGACGTAATCACCAATGCAATGATAAAGAACTTAGGAAAACTCTGGGAGATAGTGAGAGACAGGGAGGCCTGGCGTGCTGCAGTCCATGGGGTCACAAAGAGTCAGACATGACTGGGTGACAGAACAACAACTAGGTTTGTCATGGCTTTTTTCCAATGAGCAAGCGTTTTTTAATTTCATGGCTGAAGTCATTGTCTGTAGTGATTTTGGAGCCCAAGAAAATAAAGTCTGTCACTGTTTCCACCTTCTGCCCTATCTGAGGTTGTTGATATTTCTACTAGCAATCTTGATTTCAACTTGTGATTCATTCAGCCTGGCATTCCTCATGATATACTCTGTATATAGGTTAAATAAGCAGGATGACAATATACAGCCCTGCCATACTCTTTGCAAAATTTGGAACCAGTCAGAGATTCCATGTCCAGTTCTAATTGTTGCTTCTTGATCTGCATACATTTTTCTCAGAAGAGAGGTAAGTTGGTCTAGTAGTCTCTTAAAGAATTTTCTGATATTCTCTTTAAGAATTTTCCAGTTTTTTTTTCTTAATAGACACTGTCGAAGGGTTCAGTGTAGTCAATGAAGCAAAAGATTTTTATTTTTTTACAATTATCTTGTTTTTTCTATGATCCAAGGGATATTGGCAATTTGGTCTCTGGTTCCTCTGCTTTTTCTAAAGCCATCTTGTAAATCTGGAAGTTCTCAATTCACATATATTGTTGAAGCTTAGCTTGAAGGATTTTGAGCATTACCTTGATAGGATCTGAAATGAGAACTATTGTATGGTAGTTTGAAGATTCTTTGGCATTGTCTTTCTTTGGGACTGGAGTGAAAATTGACCTTTCCCAGTCTTGAGGCCATAGCTGAGTTTTCCAAATTTGCTGACCTATTGAGTGCAGCACTTTAATGGCATCAACTTTTAGGATTTTAAATAGCTCAGCTGGAATTCCATCAGTTCCATGAACTCTGTTTGCAGTAATGCTTCCTAAGGCCCACTTGACTTCACACTCCAATATATCAGGCTTTAGGTGAGTGACCACATCATCCTGGTTACCTGAGTCATTAAGACCTTTCTTCTAGAGTTCTTCTGTGTAGTATTCTTGCCAACACTTCTTAGTATATTCTGCTTCTGTTATATCCTTGCCATTTTTGTCCTTTATGGTGCCGATCCTAGGATGACATATTCCCTTGATATCTCCAATTTTCTTGAAGAGACCTCTAGTCTTTCTTATTGTATTGTTTTCCTCTAATTCTTTGCAATGTTAATTGATGAAATCCTTCTTATCTCACCATGCTATTCTCTGGAACTCTTCATTCAGTTGGATATACCTTTTCCTTTCTCCTTTGTCTCTCACTTCTCTTCATTCCTCAGCTACTTTTAGTGTCCTCAGACAATAACTTTGTCTTTTGCATGTCTTCTTCTTTGGGATGATTTCGGTCACTATCTTCTGTACAGTGTTATAAAACTTCATCCATAGTTCTTTAGGCACTCTATTTACTAGCTCTAATTCCTTGAAACTATCTGTCACCTCTACTGTATAATCCTAAGAGATTTGATTTAGGTCATACCTGAATGGCCAAGTGGGTTTCCCTATGTTCTTCAGTTGAAGCAATGAAGAGCTCAGGATCTAATCCATATTCAGCTGACCATACAGAGCGTCTCCATCTTTGGCTGCAAAGAATACAATCAATCTAACTTTGGTATTCACCATTTAACGATGTCCATGTGTAGAGAAGGCAATGGCAAGCCACTCCAGTACTCTTGCCTGGAAAATCCCATGGATGGAGGAGCCTGGTAGGCTGCAGTCCGTGGGGTCGCTAAGGGTCGGACACGACTGAGCGACTTCACTTTCACTTTTCACTTTCACACATTGGAGAAGGAAATGGCAACCCACTCCAGTGTTCTTGCCTGGAGAATCTCAGGGACGGGGAGCCTGGTGGGCTTCCATCTATGGGGTCACACAGAGTCGGACACGACTGAAGTGACTTAGCAGCAGTAGCAGCCTGTGTAGAGATGTCTCTCATATCGCGGGAAAAGGGTGTTCATTATGACTAGTGTGTTCTCTTGACAAAACTGTTAACCTTTGCCCTGCTTCATTTTGTACACCAAGGCCAAACTTGTCTGTTACTGCAGGTATCTTTTGACTTCCTGCTTTTGCATTCCAATCCCCTATGATGAAAAGGACCTCTTTTTTTGTGTTAGTTCTAGAAGGTCTTGTAGGTCTTCATAGAACCATTCAACTTCAGCTTCTTTGGAATCAGAGGTTGGGGCTCTGGATTAGATTTGGATTACTGTGATGCTGAATGGTTTGCCTTGAAATGAACTTAAATCATTCTGTCATTATTGAGATTGCACCCAAGTACTGCATTTCAGACTCTTTTGTTGACTATGACGGATACTCTTTCTTCTAAGGGATTATTACCCACAGTATTATAGATACAATGGTCATCTGAATTAAATTGTTCCATTTCCATTCTAGTTCACTGATTTCTAAGATGTTGATATTCAATCTTTTCATCTCCTGCTTGATCACATCCAACTTACCTTGATACATTTACCTAACATCCCAGTTTCTATGCAGTACTATTCTTTACAGTATTGGATTTACTTTCCCCATTAGACACATCCACAACTGAGCACTTTTTCTGCTTTGGCTCAGAAACTTCATTCTTGAGCTATTTGTAATCACCCTCCACTCTTCCCCAGTAGCATACTGGAAACCTTCTGACCTGGGTTGGGGGGGGTGGTGGTGGGCACATCTTCTGAGGTGTCATATCTTTTTTTTTTTTTTTCTTTTTCTAGTGCTTTTGGGGTTCTTTCATCAAGAATACTGCAGTGGTTTGCTAATTCTTTCATGGGCCAAGTTTTATTAGAACTCTTCTAGACCCATCAAGACAGGATGGCACTGCATGGCATGGCTCATAGCTTCATTGAGTTATGCAAGCCCCTTCACCATAAAAAGACTATAATTCATGAAGTGAAGTGAAGTTGCTCAGTTGTGTCCAACTTTTTGTAACCCCATGGACAGTAGCCTACCAGGCTCCTCTGTCCATGGGATTTTCCAGGCAACAGTACGGGAGTGGGCTGCCATTTCCTTCTCCAGAAGATCTTCCTGACCCAGGGATCGAACCCAGGTCTACTGCATTGTAGGCAGATGCTTTATCATCTGAGCCACCAGGGAAGTCCCAAAGTAATTCATGAAGGGGCTTCAAATACTTACAGCTTCTTTATATACATTCATGTATATTTCTAGTTAATTCAGATAAAGTTTACTAGGAAAAAAAGAGCCTAGACTGAACTGCCTTTATTCTCTCAGTATCAAATAATATGCTTACATCACTGAAGCTTAATTTATATTTGCAGAATATATAAATGAATTAAAATATATTGTCCTTAAATATGAATAATGTAATAAACATTAATATTCACTGAGTGCTTATTTTGGGTATAGCTTTTAGCAAATGCTTTGTAGAAATGAATTTATTTACTCTTAACCTCATCCCTGTGAGGCAGATCCCTGCTTTACTGTGTAGGATACTGAGGCATTAAAAATGAGTTATAAGTATCAAAGTCAAATCTTCAAATCTAGTAAACAGTGAAGCTTGGATTTGTACTTGGACATCTATCTATTTCTGGAACCCACAGCCATTACACTGCCTTTTAAAGCAGGATAAGAAGCATGTTTTCTTTTTGTATTTGTTTACTGAGATCATTGTTAGTTTAAGTGAAAATAAATGACTACTCTCTGAAATTTTTAACATATTACATTTCTGTACTGGTTTTTGAACAAAATAAATGTGAAAAATAATAGAAGTTTATATTCAAATTCAGTAGAGAAGTGAAAATAATTTTATTGATCATCTTCCCTTATTAATCAGCATGGTCGATATGAATCCACTGATACTAATAAGAACATCTAAGAGAAGAAAATACACCTTCAATTTAAAAGTCTAGACTCTATCAATTCCAGTTAAATGAACATCATATTTTGTAAATTTGGATGTGTTATACTAGAAATGTATAAATATTGAAACATATCTTACTTTATTATATATAAATATATACATATGATATGTACATATATATATGTGTGTGTGTATATATATACACACATATCATTGTAAATGGATATGTATTTTACTTCCACATAAATTAGATTTGTAAATCCTATGTCTTTACATAGGCAAAGTCTAAGCCAAAATAAGAATTAGCTTGGCTTAGTAGATGCAAAAATACCAATGAATAACTCTCTTTTGAATTGCTTCCTAAATGCTCTTAAATTAAGCCTTAGAACTGCAGGAACAGAGAGTTCCACAGCCTTGGAACCATGACAAAGACATCTTCCCCTGAATTTTACATCATTTATATCACTTAACTACAAAATGACAGAAATGAAAACGATGCCACCAGAAATTTTCTCAGATCTTAACTTTTCACCCCAATTATGTTCTTAAGAACAAAAGCACACAAAAAATTTCAAACAGCACAAAACTAGAAGTAAAAAGAAGTTGCCCAATTTCCAAAATACTTGCTTTCAATTTTACCTATTAAAGCGTTAGTTTTTAAAAGTCAGTATTCGACAATCAGAACTTTTTTATTGACCTATAAAAAGTTTGAGGATACAAAGTTCGTAGCTCTGAGAAAAAAAACCCTGGTACTTATCCCATTGTTTGGTATACCCTAAATATGAGTGTAAATTCACGTATTTTATACACATATTTGCAACCACTAATTCACCACAAAAATTTTTTTGAGGCAATAGTGTATCTTGAAACCTGTGTCCTGCAAAAATTGTGAAAATATTATGAATAGGTGTGTGTGTGTGTACATATATATATATTATATAAGACATATAGTGTCAATGATCTACATTGAATTTATTGGAAATCCTTGACCTAAATCATTTCCTAAATTTATTCCTGTATTAATTCATGAGTATTAAACACTAGTGATTTTGAAATATTTCAAATAGTTTGGAAAAATTATTCACAGGTGAAAGAGAAGGAATTCTATTGGTTCAAAGAGAGAAGCAGGACTCAACTTGATAAATGTCATGTTAGTTTTCTTTTCTAAATCTACTGGGAGGAACTGAAATCTGGGAAAGGAAGGTTTACTACATAGGGAAAATTCAGAGTAAGATAGTAATTAAATTAAGTCCGAAACAATCTAACCTAATTTCTTTACATACAAGTAGTCACATAGAAGGCATTTTCTTAGACATCTCTAAACATGGACATTACCATAAGGTCAAAACCGAAATCAGATTGATCATCTGTGCAGCCAAAGATGGAGAAGCTCTATACAGTGAGTAAAAACAAGACTGGGAACTGACTGTGGCTCAGATCCTTACTGCAAAATTCAGACTTAAATTGAAGACAGTAGGGAAAACAACTAGGTCATTCAGTTCAGTTCAGTTCAGTTCAGTCCTTCAGTCATGTCTGACTCTCCGCAACCCCAAGAATCAAAGCACGCCAGGTCTCCCTGTCCATCACCAACTCCCAGAGTTCACTCAAACCCATGTCCACAGAGTCGGTGATGCCATCCAGCCATCTCATTCTCTGTCGTCCCCTTCTCCTCCCACCCTCAATGTTTCCCAGCATCAGAGTCTTTTGCAGTGAGTCAACTCGTCACATGAGGTGGCCAAAGTATTGCAGTTTCAGCTTTAGCATCAGTCCTGCAAATGAACACCCAGGATTGATCTCCTTCAGAATGGACTGGTTAGATCTCCTTGCAGTACAAGGGACTCTCAAGAGTCTTCTCCAACACCACAATTCAAAAGCATCAATTCTTCGGCGATCAGCTTTCTTCACAGTCCAACTCTCACATCCATACATGACCACGGGAAAAACCATAGCCTTGACTAGATGGACCTTTGTTGGCAAAGTAATATCTCTGCTTTTTAATATACTATCAAGGTTGGTCATAACTTTCCTTCCAAGGAGTAAGCGTCTTTTAATTTCATGGCTGAATCAGCATTTTCAGTGATTTTGGAGCCCCAAAAAATAAAATCTGACACTGTTTTCACTGTTTTTCCATCTATTTCCCATGAAGTGATGGGACCAGATGCCATGATCTTTGTTTTCTGAATGTTGAGCTTCAAGCCAACCTTTTCACTCTCCTCTTTTACTTTCATCAAGAGGCTTTTGAGTTCCTCTTCACTTTCTGCCATAAGGGTGGTGTTATCTGCATATCTGAGGTTATTGATATTTCTCCCAGCAATCTTGATTCCAGCTTGTGCTTCTTCCAGCCCAGCGTTCCTCATGATGTACTCTGCATAGAAGTTAAATAAGCAAGGTGACAATATACAGCCTTGACGTACTCCTTTTCCTATTGGGAACAGTTCTATGAAGACCTAAAAGACCTTTTAGAACTAACACCCAAAAAAGATGTCCTTTTCATTATAGGGGACTGGAATGCAAAATTAGGAAGTCAAGAAACACCTGGAGTAACAGGCAAATTTAGCCTTGGAGCACGGAATGAAGCAGAGCAAAGGCTAATAGACTATTGTCAAGAGAACGCACTGGTCATAGCAAACACCCTCTTCCAACAACACAAGAGAAGACTCTATACATGGACATCACCAGATGGTCAACACTGAAATCAGATTGATTATATTCTTTGCAGCTAAAGATGGAGAAGCTGTATACAGTTAGCAAAAACAAGACTAGGAGCTGACTGTGGCTCAGATCATGAACTCCTTATTGCAAATTCAGAATTAAATTGAGGAAAGTAGGGAAAACCATTAGACCATTCAGATATGACGTAAATCAAATCCCTTATTATTATACAGTGGAAGTGAGAAATAGACTTAAGGGACTAGATCTGATAGATAGAGTGCCTGATGAACTCTGGACGGAGGTTCATGACATTGTACAGGAGACAGGGACCAAGACCATCCCCATGGAAAAGAAATGCAAAAAAGCAAAATGGCTGTCTGAGGAGGCCTTACAAATAGCTGTGAAAAGAAGAGAAGCGAAAAGTAAAGGAGAAAAGGAAAGATATAAGCATCTGAATGCAGAGTTCCAAAGAATACCAAGGAGAGATAAGAAAGCCTTCCTCAGTGATCAATGCAAAGAAATAGAGGAAAACAACAGAATAGGAAAAACAAGAGATCTCTTCAAGAAAATTAGAGATTCCAAGGGAACATTTCATGCAAAGATGGGCTCGATAAAGGACAGAAATGGTATGGACCTAACAGAAGCAGAAGATATTAAGAAGAGGTGGCAAGAATACACAGAAGAACTGTACAAAAAAGATCTTCACGACCAAGATAGTCACAATAACGTGATCCCTGACCTAGAGCCAGACATCTTGGAATGTGAAGTCAAGTGAGCCTTAGAAAGCATCACTACGAACAAAGCTAGTGGAGGTGATGGAATTCCAGTTGAGCTATTTCAAATCTTGAAAGATGATGCCGTGAAATTGCTGCACTCAATATGCCAGCAAATTTGGAAAACTCAGCAGTGGCCACAGGACTGGAAAAGATCAGTCTTCATTCCAATCCCAAAGAAAGGGAATGCCAAAGAATGCTCAAACTACCGCACAATTGCACTCATCTCACACGCTAGTAAAGTCATGCTCAAAATTCTCCAAGGCAGGCTTTAGCAATATGTGAACCGCGAACTCCCAGATGTTCAAGCAGGTTTTAGAAAAGGCAGAGGCACCAGAGATCAACTTTCCAACATCCGCTGGATCATGGAGAAAGCAAGAGAGTTCCAGAAAAACATCTATTTCTGCTTCATTGACTATACCAAAGCCTTAAACTGTGTGGATCACAATAAACTGTGGAAGATTCTGAAAGAGATGGGAATACCAGACCACCTAACCTGCCTCTTGAGAAACCTGTATGCAGGTCAGGAAGCAATAGTTAAAACTGTACATGGAACAACAGACTGGTTCCAAATAGGAAAAAGGAGTATGTCAAGGTCATTCAGGTATGACCTAAATAAACCCCTTACGATTATACTGTAGAAGTTACAAATAGATTCAAGGGATTAGATCTGACAGACAGAGCACCTGAAGAACTAAGGACCAAGCTTCATAACATTGTATAGGAAGTGGTGATCAAAAGTTTCTCCAGAGAAAGAAATACAAAAAGACAAAACAGTTGTCTGAGGAGGCATTAAAAATAGCTGAGAAAATAATAGAAGCAAAAAGTAAAGAAGAAAAGGAAAGATACAACACTCTGAGTGCAGAGGTCCAAAGAATAGCAAGGAGATATGACAGCCTTCCTAAGTGAACAGTGTGAAGAAACAGAGGAAGACAATAGAATGGGAAAGACTAGAGATCTCTTCGAGAAAATCAGAGATACCAAGGGAATATTTCATGCAAAGATGGTTACAATAAATGACAGAAGTGGTATGGACCTAACAGAATCAGAAGATATTAAGAAAGGTGGCAAGAATATACAGAAGAACTATACAAAAATGATCTTCATGACCCAGATAACCACTATGGTTTGATCACTCACCTAGCGCCAGACATCATGGAGTACAAAATCAAGTGGGACTTAGACAGAATCACTACAAACAAAGCTCATGGAGGGGATGGAATTCCAGCTCAGTTCAATTCAGTGGCTCAGTGGTGTCCAACTCTTTGAGACCCATGTACTGCAGCATGCTAAGCTTCCCTGTCCATCACCAACTCCCAGGGCTTATTCAAACTCATCTCCAGAGTCAGTGATGCCATCCAACCATCTCATCCTCTGTTGTCCTCTTCTTCTCCTGCCCTCAACCTTTCCCAGCATCAGGGTCTTTTCCAATGAGTCAGTTCTTCACATCAGGTGGCCAAATTATTGGACTTTCAACTTCAGCATCAGTCCTTCCAAAGAATATTCAGGACTGATTTCCTTTAGGATGGACTGGTTGGATCTTCTTGCAGTCCAAGGGACTCTCAAGAGTCTTCTCCAGCACCACAGTTCAAAAGCATCAATTCGGCGCTCAGCTTTCTTTATAGTCCAACTCTCACAACCATACATGACTACTGGAAAACCAAAGCATTGACTAGATGGAAATTTGTTGGCAAAATAATCTTTCTGCTTTTCTATATGCTGCCTAGGTTGGTCATAGCTTTTCTTCCAAGGATCAAGCATCTTTTAATTTTAAGGCTGCAGTTACCATCTGCAGAGATTTTGGAGCCCAAAAAACTAAAAGTCTCTCACTGTTTCCATTATTTCCCATCTATTTGCCACGAAGCAATGGGACCAGATGCCATGATCTTAGTTTTCCGAACGTTGAGTTTTAAGCCAACTTTTTCACTCTCCTCTTTCATCAAGAGGCTCTTTAGTTCTTCTTTGCCTTCTGCTGTAAGGGTGATGTCATCTGCATATCTGAGGTTATTGATATTTCTCCCAGAAATCTTGATACTAGCTTGTGCTTCAGCGAGCCCAGCATTTCACATGATGTACCCTGCATATAAGTTACATAAGCAGGTGACAATATACGGACTTGATATACTCCTTTTTCAATTTGGAACTAGACTGTTGTTCCATGTTCAGTTCTGTTGCTTCTTGGCCTGCATACAGATTTCTCAGGAGGCAGGTCAGGTGGTCTGGTATTCCCACCTCTTGAAGAATTTTCCACAGTTTGTTGTGATCCACACAGTCAAAGGTTTTGGCATAGTCAATAAAGCAGATGTTTTTCTGGAGCTCTCTTGCTTTTTCGATGATCCAGAGGATGTTGGCAATTTGATCTCTGGTTCCTCTGCCTTTTCTAAATCCAGCTTGAACATCTGGAAGTTCATGGTTCATGTACTGTTGAACCCTGTCCTCGAGAATTTTGAGCATTACTTTGCTAGCGTGTGAGATGAGTACAATTGTGAAGTAGTATGAGCATTCTTTGGCATTTCCTTTCTTTGGGATGGAATGAAAACAGACCTTTTCCAGTCCTGTGGCCACTGTTGAGTTTTCCAAATTTGCTGGCATATTGAGTGCAGCACTTTCACTGAATTATCTTTTAGGATTTGGAATAGCTCAACTGGGATTCCATCACCTCCACTAGCTTTGTTGGTAGTGATGCTTCCTAAGACCCACTTGACTTAGCTTTCCAGGATGTCTGGCTCTAGGTGAGTGATTACACCATTATAGTTATCTGGGTCCTGAAGATCTTTTTTTCATAGTTTCTGTGAGTTCTTGTCACCTTTTCTTAATATCTTCTGCTTCTGTTAGGTCCATAATATTTCTGTGCTTTATTGTGGCCATCTTTGCATGAAAAGTTACTAAACAATGCTGCTGTGAAAGTGCTTCATCCAGCCCGGCATTTTGCCTGATGTACTCTGCATATTAGTTAAATAAACAAGGTGTCAATATAGAGCCTTGACATACTCCTTTCCCAATTTGGAACCAGTCCATGTCCAGTTCTGTTGTTTCTTGACCTGCATACAACCTAGACAGCATAATAAAAAGCACGGACATTACTTTGCTGACAAAGGTCTGTAATGTCAAAGCTATGTTTTTTTTCCCAGGAGTTATATATGGATGTTGAGAATTGGACCAGAAAGAAGGCTAAGTACCGAGGATTGATGCTTTTGTACTGTGGTGTTGGAGAAGACTCTTGAGAGTCCCTTACACTGCAGGGTGATCAAACCAGTCAATCCTAAAGGAAATCAATCCTGAATATTCATTGAAAGGACTGATGCTGAATTTTAAGCTCTAATACTTTGGCCACCTGATGCAAAGAGCAGACTTATTGGAAAAGACTCTGATGCTGAGAAAAATTGAGACGAGGGCGACTGAGGACGAGACGGTTGATGGCACCACTGACTAAACGGATATGAGTTTCAGCAGGCTCTGGGTGATGGTGAAGGACAGGAAAAGGTGATATGCTGCAGTCCATGGGGTTGCAAATATTCGGACATGACTGAGAAACTGAACAACAATTCTCCTAATTCTCTAGATCTTTGTTCTGCTTTATTCTTTTGCTTTCAACACCTGCTTTTTAACTTTTACTCTCAAATTTCATTTCCTTGCTCTAGATCCTGCATCTGTTTTCTGGAAGCCAGAGTTTCCATTACTTTGATTTGTAGGGGAAAAAATAAATTGTAGCATTAGAGAATTATTCAAGAGGCATCAGTGTATCATCCTCATAACAAATCTCTCCAAATCTATAGATACTGATGTCATCTTCACACTTCATAGATTTCTGGCAGAAATATTCAAAGAAATGCAAACATAGATTCCCCCCAAAATTAATTTTAAAATATACAAACATCAACTTGTATAGGTGTCTTGTACAGGCACCTACAGTATCAAATAGAATAATGGAGAAAAAAGTCCAAATATAAACTTTGATAGAGTCAGTTTTTAAGGCATGAAGAGACATTTCTGAAGACTTACAGAAATGAAAAACAATTATTAAACATTAAGAAATGTCCTTCAGAGCAACACTGCATACATGAAACCAATGAATTAATATATTTTGAAGGTAAAAACCTTTATTATTTTTCATATGGAAAAATCACAATAAAATGAACACAACCTTGGCCACAAAAATCCTCATATTATTAAACAATGAAAGTCACTTATCTAGATTACCTATTTAGAACAAATTGCAAGTTGCAAATAAGTGGGAATATTAAAAATACCTTTTTTTTTTTAGCATTCAATGCAGCAAAATTTATTGTCTATTTTATACATCAAAATGGATTTCCTCTGAAAGAAAAGTTATGCTCATGCTTTCTGGAGCATAGTATATAAGGGAAACATTTTAACTCCCTCCATGACAGTGACTTCTCTGCACTATTTTACAAATTACTTGCAAAGCAACAGGAAGATTTCCAGTTGTGCAAAAATACCTTATTTCTAAAAACAGTTTAAAACAGTTTTAAATCCACACACAAAAGAAAAAATGCTTAGAAGAGATTATAGATGATTATAACTAAATTGTTTTTGTTTTTGAGTTACTAAGTCATATCTGACACGTTTTGTGATCCTATGGACTGTAGCCTTGCTATAATCCTCTCTCTCCGGGATTCTACAGGCAAGAATACTAGAATGGGTTGCCATTCCCCTCTCCAGGAGATCTTCCCGACCCAGAGATTGAACCCATGTCTTCTGAGTCTCCTGCATCTGCAGGCAGATTCTTTACCACTGAGTCACTAGGGAAGTCCCTAGAACTAAACTACTTTAATAAAACATATAGGAAACAGTTGGAGAGAAATTTTTAACTTGAAAGTCATATTTTCAGAAGTAAGTTTGAAAACTATGTTCTCAGTCTTTAACTACAAAAGATTCAATTTCAAAATATTAATAGAATACACTTTTCAAAAACATGGAATAATAATAATAAGGGTAAATCAATTAAAGAAACAAAAAACTGGGGAAAATCATAACAAATTAAGTGGTTCATAAAATATATATTATTTTTGAAAAAGATTTTTATTATTCAATAGAAATTCTCATATTGCTTGATCAAAACAAAATTTCTCATATTCCATGACAGAATATGCTGTAATTTTACTCAGTGCTGTGTATTTTGGAATTTGCTTAGCTAACAAAGTTAATGTGGTGGCTTAACTGCTCAGTAGTGTCTGCTGCATTGTAGCTTGACCAGACCTATAGTGTGACCTGTAGTGTGACCCCATGGATTGTAGCCTGCCAGACTCCTCTGTCCATGGTATTTTCCAGGCAAGAATACTGGAGTGGGTTGCCATTTCCTTTTACAGGGGAACTTCTCCATCCAAGGATCAAACCTGGGTCCCGGGCAGATTCTTTACCGACTGAGCCATCAAGGAAGCCTAATTTCTCACCTTAAGAGAAAGAAACACTGATGTGTTAGCAAAAACTTCACCACAAAATTAACAGTAATCTAAATAACACTGACCCTTGACTTATTTTAGTTATTTAGCTATTACAATAAACACTTTCTCTTTCCCTCTTTCTCCTACCCAGTTTAGGAAAACTCTGTTAAATCCTTAAAATTCAAACATAAAGCAAAAAAAAACAGACAAATGAGACTTGGTAAGCACTCTACTTGTATATGTGAAAGATGAATTTGTTATTCTGTAATATGAGCATGTTTAGATGTTTTGATGGGTTTCATAACACTTTTATTTTCATATAGACATTTTAATCATTGCTTTTCATATCTGACTGCAAGATTTTTAGGAAAAATATATATCTGAATACATATTACATATAGAATATATAAAACATATGTATTCAAATATATTTATTGAAACATAAATACTGTAGACATGATACATATGTATAATGATCCCAGGATAAAACTAACAATAAATATAGAATAAAGATACTGTACTAGTATTTACTATTTACTGTATCACTAGGACTTCATCGATCACTTTAAACAAAATCTGATTCACTTGTCATTCGTGACAAAAATCTATCTCAGAAACAATGTTTTCTGATCACAGCCCCATTTCCACCAACATTTATATAATTTTTTCCAACACAGTCACAAAAGAGTCCCCAACTTTTGATATATAATGAAGATAAGGTTTTTGAGTTTACAGCAGGACTTTTCTTAGTTTAATGTAACCAATTTTTTTAAAATAACCAGCCGATTAATGATTTATAAATTCTTCATTTGCTTTAACTTGGTGTCAAGCCGCAGTTATTCAGGTTCCTTCAACTTTGCCATCAGGGCTTATGTGGGATCATATGACTCATAGAGGGATAGTGCAAGGTCGCTCAAAATTTTATAGATTAGAACCATTTCTCACTGTTTGCCTCAAATATGATTCCAAGGTTTTCTTTCCGAGACCTCTAGTTGGCCTAGAGAATAAAATTCTTCTTTTGATTGTATGTGTGGATAGACATCAAATCTTCCATTGAGAAATGCTCTACACTTAAAATCTATACTTCAGTTTACTGAGCCTATGCTTTCCTTCCTCTGCTCGTTAAGAACAATCTTAACTCCAGCAAGAAGGCTTTAGAATGCCATTTTTTTCCTTTTTTTCTATAGTTTTCTAAAATGGCAATACTGATTATCACAAGTCAGTACAATCTAGCAATCAGGATAGAACTCAGAGAATAAAAATCTGGGTCTTAAACTTGTTTACACAACAATGGAGGTAAGTTGTATAATGTCTAAGTCTCATTTTCTCCATTTGTTAAAAAAAGCTAGTGAAATCCTAATAGATATTTTGTTGACTATTACATAATATCTAATACTACTTAAAAGATCATTTACTAAATTATTATACATAAATTCACTCACTGATATTAGTATTTGCTAAGGTCTGTTCTGGGCTTTCCAGGTAGGGCAGTGATAAAGAAGTTTAACACCAACTCAGTGGTGTGCTGTGACTCTAAAATATGCATAGGAATGCCAATAAACACAATTTTTACATACATGACTATTAAGATATTAAGTTCAAATATACTTTGGTAATATTCTGCTATACCAAGATCAATTTAGTTATAAAAAGTAGAAAAATCCTTGACTTGTTTAGCACAATATAATTTAAAATACAATAGCTTTTAAAAAGATAATAAGGCTATTTTTAAATGGCATACTATTATTGAAATTCTTTGAGGGTACACTGATAAACACAAATCTCAAAAATCACCAAGTTTCATAGAATGAATTAAAATGCATTTTCTCATTTCACTTAACACAGTTATGGCATTAAATTTTCAAAGTTCTGGATATGAGTCATTACCTACTAATAGTCACCTGGAATTTTTATTATTATTATTTTTGCTATGGCATGGTGCCTTGTGTCTGATGGTGTCAATGTTTATTTAAGATCAGCATTTTCAGAGGTTTCTGCTGTTTTTTATTTCCTTACTGCTCTAACACAACAGTCTATAACTTATTTATATTGCCTTCTTCAAAATACTATTGATTTAACTTTTCATTGTGTACATAATATCATAGGATTTTTTTAAGTTTTTAGATTTTATTACTTTTAGTAGAAAATCATGCATGCTATCAACTTATTTGAAGATACATTAAATTGAAGAATCCTGGATCTTATTTTTCTATATAATTTACATTTTACTGGGTTTTTACAATGTATTTCAGTACATATCTATGATAATAATGTCAAAAATTACAAAAATGTATTTTATTAAGCATTTTAATACTATAAAATAAATTATGAATAATAACTACCTCTTCTGATGTATTTAGTAAAATATCTTCTTTGTAGCATACTAATATCAACATTGAACATATTAAATATTGGTATTTAAGATAACTTATATACACTATAAATGCTAGGGAAAAAAACAGTTTGCTACTTCCTGTTTTGTTGGCTCCTTTTGAACTTTCTACTGTCACATAGAAATACTTTTAGAATATAGAAAGAGTTCCAATAAAGTCTCCAGAAGAACTGCCACAAGATTAAGATTAACCATCAGAAACATTCACAGCATATCTGATGGAACGCTGCTCACATACAGATGTTCAAAGATTAAAAGATTTTTTTTTTTTTTAAAAAGATGTCTTTTAGTATTATACTGCCTCTCCCCAAACATAACCCAACTGAAAGGGGTAGGGGTGTTGGGATTTTGCATTACCAAAAGAAATAGATACTAAAATTTCATTAAGTCAGTACGTGCTTTATAAGTAACTAGAAGTCAATTTTGTAATAGTTTATATCACATCGTCCCTCTAGATTAAGTAATATAGTAGTGAGATCTATTTTTCATATGCTACTCTGCCAAGACTGACAAAAACCTGACAAATGTCTTGGCAAAATACAATTTTTTATTATAAAAGTTATCACTGATTAACACTGTGATGATAAGTGTTTAAAAAGTGCCTTTAAGGATCTGTACTGATGAAAGTGAATTCACTGTGAACACAATAAAATATGTTGCATTAATTTTTCTTTCATGATCCCTTTACTCAGCAGATATTTATTTCATACACTTAAGTGTGCATGTGACACTCCAGGCACTGTACAATTATTTGCTTATATGAAAACATTTTAAGAAGAACAACAAGATTATTCTTTAAAATTGCATCCAGGTTTTCAATATTCTGAAAGAAAAATGATCAGTTTAAATTTTTTCATCTTAAATATATATACATGCACCAGTACTACAGACCTCACCTGCATATGAAAATATTCTATTACCATTCTATGACAAAATTTATTTACACATTTAAAAAAATTTATTTTATTGTTTTGCCACACTTCTGGGCACGTGGAATCTTAGTTTCCCAACCAGGGATTGAACCTGTACCCGCTGCATTGAAAACACAGAGTCAACCACTGGAGTGTCAGGGAGGTCCCACAAATTTTTTAATATTAATTTAAACCTCTTGGAGTAATACTGAATGTATAGTAAACACTTGATAAAAGAAGGAAAAATACAACCACATATGTCTGCATAAGAAGATACTCTATTCTGGTCCTCTCTCCTACAAATTTCAATATTCATCTCAGATAATCCTAAAGCTATTACTAACAATTAGTATAGAAATGATCATCTTAGTTTTTCTTTCCAGTATGGCAAGTCTTAAATTTGAACCTCAATGAATTTCATATAACTAGATATATGTAATAAAACCTTCTGTAACCTTTTGCTTCCTGTTAATTTCCCCAAAATTGAATTTAACAGTTTTTCAGTAGTATAAACACCAAATATTTTTACATGAACTTTCTAGCAGCTTAGACAACAGAAGGTGAAAAGCCGCACTTTATCATCAAATTCCACGCTTCATCAAGCCAAACAGCTTATTTAGATTTGAAATATAGCTTAATGATCATATCTGCCATGATTTATTTTTCAGGATGGCCCTTGACTCTATTCATCTTAATCTTCTCTGAATTTTATAGACAGTAAAACAATATCACCAATTTTTTATACAACATATCTTGCCTGAAATAATTTTTAAAAACATGTATATTTTTGTCATCACTTAGGAATTTCTTCTAATGGAGATGATCTATAATTTATATTGTCATAATCATAACATTTAGTTAGGCACCAAATGCATGTTTAATAAATAGCCTAATTATTTTTTTTTAGAAAAGTAAATAAATTGATTTGACAAAGAACATTTTTTAAGATTCACATAGCAAAAAATAAAACAACCTATTAATTTGAGTATCTATCACAGTCTAAAGATAGAAAATTTACTGTTATGGACTGAATTGTGCCCCCTCCCCCTAAATTCATATGTTGAAATCCTAATGCCTAGTACCTCAAATGTGACCTCTACGTGGAGACAAGGCCTTTAAAGAGGCAAAGTGAAAGTCGCTCAGTCATGTCCAACTCTTTGCAACACCATGGACTATACAGTTCATGGAATTCTCTAGGCCTGAATACCGAATTGGGCAGCCTTTCCCTTCTCCAGGGGATCTTCCCAACCCAGGGACTGAACCCAGGTCTCCTGCATTTCAGGCGGATTCTTTACCAACTGAACTATCAGGGAAGCCGGAAAGAGGCAATTAGGTTAAACAAATCTTTAGGATGGGGCCCTAATAGGACCAGTGTTCTCATAAGTGGAAGAGACAACAGGGGCACATACTCACAGAGAAAAGACTGTGTACGAACACAGCAAGAAGACTGCCATCTGCAAACCAAGAAAAGAGGCCTCAGGAGAAACTAAATCTGCCAACAATTTAATCTTAGATTTTAAGATTCTAGAACTGTGAAAAAATAAATTTCTGTTGTTTAAGTCATCCAGTCTGTGATATTTCATTACGGGATCAGCAGCAAACAAATAAAACTGTCAAAACACAATATCTTCTATGCAATTTAGCTTCTGCTAACATGAATAATTGGAAAAGAAAATGGCAACCCACTGCAGTCTTCTTGCCTAGAGAGTCCTGTGGACAGAGGAGCCTGGTAGACTGCCATCTACGGAGTTGCACAGAGTCTGACACGACTGAAGCGACTTAGCATGCATGCATGCATTGGAGAAGGAAGTGGCAACCCACTCCAATATTCTTGCCTGGAGAATCCCAGTGACAGAAAAGCCTGGCAGGCTGCCGTCTATGGGGTCGCACAGATTCGGACACGGCTAAAGTGACTTAGCAGCAGCAATGTCAATAATTATTATTTTTAAATGAAAAAAACAACAAAATTATTGTTATCCAATTACTGTCCCTCCATGTCATTTTAAAATGGTTTGACAAATTTTTTCTATTTCCATATTAGAACTACTACACTGCTTTCATCATTAAGGCAAAATCGCTTATTACTCAATATTACATTGTTATGGAGAAATTAGTATAAAATTTATTTTATGAAACTGCTAAATGGAGAAGTAAAAAACTCATTTGAATTTAGGTTTTAAGAAATTATAAAGCAGAAGAACTTTTAAATTAAAACTGAACTATGTACCATTTTCATTTTTAGAGGATAATATCTCAAGATATTAGCAAAAAAAAACCACATTGGCAATGCTAACTATAATTTTTAAACTTAAATCTCAAAGGTCTTTCACAGATCTACATATATACATATTTTAATAAAATTCATAACCCCTTAAGTGATCAAATACCTTTTTTCTTTCTTACTAAATAGCTAAGTTGCCAATTACTCGCAGGCCATAAAATGTCTATTAAAATTTCATACTGTAAGATTCAGTTCTATCTTCTAAGTATCCGAAAATTTTGATGGACTCTTAAAATACATATTTGTTACATGCAAGGTTCCTTTTTCTCTACTTCAAATGTTCACATTTCAAGAACATGATTGCTAGGAATCTGCCTTCGATTAGAGGTTTGATTCTTTGTTGGGAACGAAAATCTGACATGCCGCAACTAAGAACCCATGCAACCAAATCAATTTATATTTTTAAAAAGAAACTGTGGTAATAAAACATTGTCATCTGCAATCCGGTGAAAAGGATACTGGACTGAGTCATTAGAGTTGATATCCAGGCCCACCACTTACTAGCTTTGTAGTTTGAGACAAACCACAAACTGCTTAACATATTTGAGATCACTTATTCTTACGTGAATTATCATTGTTCATCTGTAAACTATCTCACAAAGGATACTTGACTGCATTAGATATACTAGACAGGGATTGGTAAACTCTATTATTCAAAGAGATGTTAGTTCAGAGTGATTTAAATATTTTGAATTATTTAAAATAAAAGTAGCCGTAATAAGTATATTATGATTCTTTTGATTTGACCCAGATTTTTGCATCACTTTTAATATACTGCTGCTATATGTTCCAGGAAAAGAAATCCTTTCTTTTCCTAATACAACCCAAATTAAAACAGTTTAGCTATTCAGAACAGTTACCATTTAAAACTGGTAACAGCAGGTGATCTATTGCTAGTCCTAATAATAGTGGATTTTTATTCAGGATGGTAGCATGGACTCTTCATGAGGCTCCTTCTACAAAAAGTGAGCTTCTTATTCTATTAAAGTTGCAAAGGAAAAGACACATATATGCACACATACACCCTTAGTTCCAATTGCTAGGTGACCAATTGACTGACTTGCAAAGAAAGGCAGAAAGCCAGTTCCACAATCATTATTGAAGGAGTAGAAGTGTGAAAGCAGAGTAAATTGAACAAGATCATTTTTATAGCATTTTTAAAATTTCTGTGAGACTCACCCACCTCCCCAGTTTTTTTGAGATATAACTGGCTTATTTCAAGGTATAGGATACAATGATTTGATATATGTATATATTCTGTAATGATCACCACAGTAAGTCCAGTTAACACTAATTGCCTCACGTAATTAATTTTTTTTTCTTGTGATGAGAACTGTTAAGATCTGCTCTCTGAAGAATTTTCAAATATACAAAACTGTATTGTTAACTATAGTCACTATGCTGTACGTAACAGTCCCAGAATTTATCTTTTAGCTGGAAATTTGTACCTCTTGATCACCATCACCTGTTTCTACTATCCTCCAACCTCTGGCACCCACCAAGCTGTTCTCTGTTTCAGAGTTCTTTTCTTTTAGATCCCCCATATAAATGAGACCATATAGTATTTGTCTTTGTCTGACCAATTTCACTCTGAGTATAATGCCCTCACAATTCATTCATGTTGTCACAAATGGTGGGATCTCCTTTTTTATATTGGAGTAACATTCCAGTGTGTGTGTGGGTGTGGGTGTGGGTGTGGGTTGGTGGCTGGGTGTGTGCCCCTAATAAACTAGAGTTGGGAGATCTTAATGAGAAACATTTGAGAAAGTCACACAAGTGTTGTAAGGGATTAAGAATAACTGAGCCTCAATCCAGAAAGATTCATCGCATATATCCTTGCACAAAGACATTTTCCACACTTAAATCTCTGTTCTCCTTTTTGTTCTCTATCTGTAGAGAACAAAAGCAGACTGATGAAGGAAGGAGAGGAATACATAAATTTAGAAAAACCAGTAAACTAAATAGTAAAAAGAACAAATAAATAGTAAGCAATGGTTTTTCCCGTGGTCATGTATGGATGTGAGAGTTGGACTGTGAAGAAAGCTGATCGCCGAAGAATCGATGCTTTTGAACTGTGCTGTTGGAGAAGACTCTTGAGAGTCCCTTATACTGCAAGGAGATCCAACCAGTCCATTCTAAAGGAGATCAATCCTGGGTGTTCATTGGAGGGACTGATGCTAAAGCTGAAACTGCAATACTTTGGCCACCTCATGCGACGAGTTGACTCACTGGAAAAGACTCTGATGCTGGGAAAGGTTGGGGGCGGGAGGAGAAGGGGACGACGGAGAATGAGATGGCTGGATGGCATCGCCGACTCTGTGGACATGAGTTTGAGTGTACTCCGGGAGTTGGTGATGGACAGGGAGGCCTGGCGTGCTGTGATTCGTGGGGTTGCGGAGAGTCGGACACGACTGAGCGACTGAAGTGAACTGAACTGAACCAGTTAGCACTAGTGGTAAAGAATCCACCTACCAAGCAAGAGACCTCAGAAATAGGAGTTCAATTCTTGAATTGGGAAGACACCCTGGAGAAGGAAATGGCAACCTACTCCAGTATTCCTGCCTGGGAAATCCCATGGTCAGAGGAGCCAGGCGGGCTACAGTCCATGGGGCAGCAGAGTTGGACAGGACCTAAAAGACTAAACAACAAGAGAAACCAGAGTGAAATCCTCTATCCAAGTTTCTTACCCCGATCTTCAGAGCAGGCATTGCAGTTTTAGCCTTGAAGAAAAAAGCTTTTGATTGGTTATGATAATGAACACTGGAGTGGTTTTGTAACTGCTTAAATGAGCATGTGATTGGAGCTTTAATGCCTGAAGTCCTACTTCTCAAAAAGAAAGTGGAGAAGACTATGGCACTCCATCTAGTGGCAAGGAGAAAAACTGGCTCAGAGAGTAACTTTAGAGCAAAATTACTTTCTTTTTAAAAAATGTGTTATACTAGGCCATGGTGCTATGGGTTTTCTTTTTCTCTTACATGTTTCATTTTGCTTTTTAGTTTTTTTGGTCTTCTGGTTCCTGCATAGAATAAGAATGCTGAAATCAAGAGAAATAAGGATATCACTTATATGTGAAATCTGAAAAAGGAAAAATATATATACTAATGAACTTATTTACAAAACAGACTGAGAGTTTGAAAACAAACTTATGGTTACTAGAAGGGAAAGGTGGCAGGGGGTAAACCAGGAGTATGGGATTAGCATATACATACCACATAAATAAAATAGAAAATCAACAAGGACCTACTATATATATCACAGGGAACACTACTTAATACTCTGTAAATAATATAGGAAAAGAATCTGAAAAAGAAACTATATATGCAGATGTATTACAATCACTTTGCTATATACAGCTGAAACTAAAAGAAAATAACAACACTGTGAATCAATTACTCAAATATAAAGTTAAATTAAATTAAAAAGAGAAATAAGAAAAGTAAGTTAGCACATAGTACATTTTGCCAGTTCTGGCTGCAACCTTAAAAAGGAAACTTTCAAAATGGAGAAGTCTATCATTTATATGATCTAAAAAGACCCAAGTTATTATTCAGAGAAACAACTGCCCGTGGATCTCAGAAATAAGGTAGACAAATACATCTTGAGATTTCCTTCTCAGGTAGCCCTAATGCTAAAGAATCTGCCCCCCAATGCAGGAGACGCCAGAGATGCATTCAATCCCTTGGTTGGGAAGACCCCCTGGTGTAGGAAATGGCAACCCACTCCAGTATTCTTGCTTGAGAAATTCCATGGATAGAGGAGCCTGAGAAGCTACAGTCCATGGGATCACAAAGAGTTGGACAAGACTGAGTATGCACACACAACACATTTACTGGAATAAATATTGCTGTGAATTGCAACACAATTAAACACATTAATTTTAGTAGTACACACCAATGAATTTAAACACAAATATAAACTCAGTAGGTAAATATATATATATATACCTTCAACACAGAAAATGCAGGAGATGTGGGTTTGATTCCTGGGTCAGGAACATCCCCTGAAGGAAAACATGGCAACCCACTCCAGTTTTCTTGCCTGGAAAATCACATGGACAGAGAAGCCTAGTCTGGTGGATTATGGTCCATGGGGACACAAAGAGTCAGACAAAACTGAAGCAACTGAGCATGCATACACCCAAGTAACTATCACCACAATCAAGATACAGGATGTAAATATCTATTACTGTTGGTGGTTCTCTCTCCATTCATGGCAAAATTAGCTTTGTGTCCCTATAAACGAGAGGTGCCTCTTTAAGTGTTCTATATAATGAAAAGATAGAGTAAATATCCTTTTGTATTTGGCTTTTGTCACTTACCAAAATGGTTTTGAGAATTATTCTTGTTATTTCATCTGTCATTACATCATTCTTTGTATTGGTATTATTATATGTTGCTGTTCAGTAGCTCAATCATGTCTGACTCTTTGCGACCCCTGGACTTCAGCATGCCAGGCTTCACTGTCCTTCACCATCTCACAGTTTGCTGAAACTCATGTCCATTGAGTTTGGTGATGCTAGCCACCCATCTCATCCTCTGTCGCCCCCTTCTCCTCCTGCCTTCAATCCTTCCTAGCATCAGGGTCTTTTCCAAAGAGCGGCTCATTGCATCAGGTGGCCAAAGTATTGGAGTTTCAGCTACAGCAGCAGTCCTTCTAAAGAATATTGAGGGTTGATTTCCTTTAGGATTGATTGTTTTGATCTCTGTGCAGTCCAAGGGACTCTCAAGAGTATTCTCCAGCACCACAAAGTAAAAGCATCTATTCTTTGGTGCTCACCCTTCTTTATGGTCCACTCTCACATCTGTACATGACTACTGGAGAAACCACAGCATTGACTATACAGACCTTTGTTGGCAAAGTGATGTCTCTGCTTTTTAATACACTGTCTAGGTTTGTCAGGGCTTTTCTTCCAAAGAGCAAGTGTCTTTTAATTTCATGGCTGCAGTCAACAATCACAATAATTTTGGAGCCCAGTAAAATAAAGTCTGTCACTGTTTCCATTTTTTCCCTATTTGCCATGAAGTATGGATAGATCAAAAGTTGATCTTTCACCTGTTTATAGACTTTTTTGTTGCCTGTAATTTTCAGCTATTATAAGAAAAATAGCAAAATAAAATGTCGGTACAAATATTTATAAGAATATATATTTTCATTTATCTTAGGTAAATATTCAGGACTTCAATTATCTTGGCTCATTTTAATGAAAGTCATTCAGTTGTGTCTGACTTTTTTTGACCCCATGGACTATACAGTCCATGGAATTCTTCAGGCCTGAATACTGGAGTGGGTAGCTTTTCCCTTTTCCAGGGTATCTTTCCAACCCAGGGATCGAACCCAGGTCTCCAGCACTGCAGGCGGATTCTTCACCAACTGAGCTAACAGGGAAGCCCCAGGCTCATAGTAAGTATATGTTTAACTGTATAAGGAACTGCCAGAATATTTTTCAAAGTGGTCATACTGTTTCAGATTTCCATCAGCAATGTAGGAGTTAATATATATGCTTACCAAAACTTGGTTTTCTGCCTGTTTAAATTTCAGCTATTCTAACACTGTGTAGTGGTATCTGTGATTTTAATTTGCATTTTCCTAATGACTAATTATGGTAGGCAGTATCCCAGTGCCTACTTGCCATTAGCATATGTTCTTTCGTGCACAAATTCTTTTGCCCAGTTTTAATTCGATAGTTTTTCTTCTTATTATAGAGTTATAAGAGTTTCTTATATTCTTCAGATCCAAGTCATTTGTCAGGTATCAGTATTGCAAACATTTTCTTCCAATCTGTTCTTTCCTTTTCTTTTCTAATTGAATTCATGAAAATCAGAAATTTTTAGTTTATTTGAAGCACTATTTACCTTTTTTCCTTTTCCAATTGGTCATGTGTTTTGCCTATTTGGGGATCACAAATATTTTCTTCTATCATTCAGTCTAGAAATATCATAGATTTAGCTTTTTTAGTTTCTATAAATCATTTAAATACAATTTTCACTTATATTGTAGGTAGCAACTTTTTTCCCCCTTCTCTCATGGAGATATCAAGTTGCTTCATCAACATGACTGAAAATATTATCCATTCTTTCCACTGAATTACCATGAAAAAAGGGCTGAATATCACTGATAGAGGTGTTCATCTGTGGACCCAAATTTATCCTATTGATCTATATGTATATTCTCAAATAATGTAACAGCGTCCTAACTACTCTAGTTTTATTATAAGTTTTAGTCACATAGTGTACATCTTCCAACTGTGTTCATTTCCTAAACTGTTTTAGCTATTCCAAGTCCTTTGAAGCTGCATATATATTTTAGAATCAGCTTGTATATTTCCACAAAAGTCTGATGGGGTTTTAACTAGAACTGTATTGAATTCATTCAGTAAATTGGTGTGAATTATCATCTTAACAGAATCAAACTGGCCAACGGCATGAATAACTTAAATCTTTCTAAATATTAATTTAAGAATTTTAATGTCTTAAATGTTATTAAGTCCTGTTTTATAGTTACCAGTGCAGAAGTCACATATGCGTTTTGTTAAAACTTATCCCTAAGTATCTCATGCTGTGAGATAATAATTTGAATGGCATTTTTAAATTTTGACTGCATTTCCCAGTTGTTTCCAATCATTATTTTCTAGTATACAGAAATACAAACAATAAATTACTTTTCTAATCCCACTTATTATTTTTATTAGTTTTGTATATTCCTCAGGATTTTCTTCATATACAATAATGCTGCATGCAAATAAAGAGATGTTTACCTCTTACTGTTTTGTTCAGTGCATGTATTACTTCTTTGATTGCCCTGTTGCTCTAGGGAAAAATCTCTAATACCATGAATAAAAGAGGTGACAGTGCCTCCTTGCCTTGATCGCAGGTTTTTTTTTTTTCCATTTGCCTTCCTTCCCTCCTCCTTTTCATTCTCATTGCCTCTTTCTCTCTTTAATCTTCCCTTTGCTAATTCCTTCCTCCTTTATCTCTCCAATCCTCTCCCTTTTTCTTTCTTTTCCTTTCTCCTTTTTTAAAAATTTCATTATATTCACTGTTGGATTAAGGAAACTTCCCTTATTGTTTACTGTGTGAGCATTTTCATCACAAATAAGATAAATTTATTTAATGCTTGTTTAGTAACATGTTTATTAGTGAATTATATTGATAAGAGTTATGAATGCCAAACAGTGGTACATTATTGAAACAATCTCACATGATCATGTTTTAAAATATGCTTCACTCAAATTATCTTTTAAATAGCAATTGCATTTGGATTCTCTTTTCTAATGTGTATGTATGTATACACATATACATATATTTTAATTTAGCATCTAAATTCACATGGTGTAATGTGGTATACACTTATGTTTTTCCATTATGCTCTTTGCTGGTTTTGTTGTCAAAATGATGCAGACTTTATAAAATAAGTGATAATGCTTTTTTTCATCTTTTACTTCTAAAAAAGTTTCTGTACAGTTGATATTAATTTTCCCCTAAATTCTTGAAATGACTTACCAGAGAAGCCATTGGAGTTAGGAGTTTTCTTGTTGGGAAGTGTTTTAAATATAAATTTATTTGCTTTAGTACATATCAGTTCAGTTCAGTTAAGTCCCTCAGTCGTCTCTGACTCTTTGCGACCCCATGAAACAGAGCACACCAGGCCTCCCTGTCCATCACCAACTCCCGGAGTTCACTCAAACTCACCTCCATCGAGTCGGTGATGCCATCCAGCCATCTCATTCTCCGTCGTCCCCTTCTCCTCTTGCCCCAAACCCTCCCAGCATCAGTCTTTTCCACTGAGTCAACTCTTCGCATGGCCTGGCCAAAGTATTGAAGTTTCAGCTTCAACATCAGTCCTTCCAATGAACACCCAGGACTGATCTCCTTTTGAATGGACTGGTTGGATCTTCTTGCAGTCCAAGGGACTCTCAAGAGTCTTCTCCAACAACACAGTTCAAAAGCATCAATTCTTTGGCGATCAGCTTTCTTCACAGTCCAACTCTCACATCCATACATGACCACGGGAAAAACCATAGCCTTGACTAGACAGACCTTTGCTGGCAAAGCAATGTCTCTACTTTTTAATAAGCTATCCAGGTTAGTCATAACTTTCCTTCCAAGGAGTAAGTGTCTTTTAACTTCATGGCTGCAATCAGCATCCGCAGTGATTTTGGAGCCCCCCAGAAATAAAGTCTCACACTGTTTCCCCATCTATTTCCTATGAAGTGATGGGACCAGATGCCACGATCTTTGTTTTCTGAATGTTGAGCTTTAAGCCAACTTTTTCACTCTCCTCTTTCACTTTCATCAAGAGGTTTTGAGTTCCTCTTCACTTTCTGCCATAAGGGTGGTGTCATCTGCATATCTGAGATTACTGGTATTTCTCCCGGAAATCTTGATTCCAGCTTGTACTTCTTCCAGCCCAGCATTCCTCAATGCATTCTGCATATAAGTTAAATAAGCAGGGTGATAATATACAACCTTGACATACTCCTTTTCCTATTTGGAACCAGTCTGTTCTTCCATGTCCAGTTCTAACTGTTGCTTCTTGACCTGCATACAGGTTTCTCAAAAGTCAGGTCAAGTGGTCTGGTATTCCCATCTCTTTCAGAATTTTCCCCCGTTTATTGTGATCCACACAGTCAAAGGCTTTGGCATAGTCAATGAAGCAGAAATAGATGTTTTTCTGGAACTCTCTTGCTTTCTCCATGATCCAGCAGATGTTGGCAAGTTGATCACTGGATCCTCTGCCTTTTCTAAAACCAGCATGAACATCTGGAAGTTCACGGTTCACATATTGCTGAAGCCTGCCTTGGAGAATTTTGAGCATGACTTTACTAGCGTGTGAGCTGAGTGCAATTGTGCGCTGGTTTGAGCATTCTTTGGCATTGCCTTTCTTTGGGATTGGAGTGAAGACTGACCTTTTCCAGTCCTGTGGCCACTGCTGAGTTTTCCAAATCTGCTGGCATATTGAGTTCAGCACTTTCACAGCATCATCTTTCAGGATTTGCAATAGCTCAACTGGAATTCTATCACCTCCACTAGCTTTGTTCGTACTGATGCTTTCTAAGGCCCACTTGACTTCACATTCCAAGATATCTGGCTCTAGGTGAGTGATCACACCATCGTGATTATCTTGGTCATGAAGATCTTTTTTGTACAGTTCTTCTGTGTATTCTTGCCACTTCTACTTAATATCTTTTGCTTCTGTTAGGGCCATACAATTTCTGTCCTTTATCGAGCCCATCTTTGCATGAAATATTCCCTTGGTATCTCTAATTTTCTTGAAGAGATCTCTAGTCTTTCCTGTTCTCTTGTTTTCCTCTATTTCTTTGCATTGATCTCTGAGGAAGGCTTTCTTATCTCTCCTTGCTATTCTTTGCAACTTTGCATTCAGATGCTTATATCTTTCCTTTTCACTTCTCTTCTTTTCACAGCTATTTGTAAGGCCTCCCCAGACAGCCATTTTGCTTTTTCACATTTTCATATAGTCTGCTGCTGCTGCTAAGTCGCTTCAGTTGTGTCCGACTCTGTGCGACCCCATAGACGGCAGCCGACCAGGCTCCACCATCCCTGGGATTCTCCAGGCAAGAACACTGGAGTAGGTTGCCATTTCCTTCTCCAATGTGTGAAAGTGAAAAGTGAAAGTGAAGTCGCTCAGTTGTGTCCAACTAGTAGCGACACCATGGACTGCAGCCCACCAGGCTCCTCTGTCCATGTGATTTTCTAGGCAAGAGTACTGGAGTGGCTTGCCATTGCCTTCTCTGTCAAATAGTCTACTGATTATCTAATTTCTTGTCAGTTTTAGTTATGTGCATTTTTCAAAGAAACTATATTTAATCTTTTAGTTGAATGTACAGCATGAAATTGTTCATATTTTCTCATGCTCTAAAATGTCTGTAGAATCTATACTAAAGTACCCATCTTCATTCATGACATTGGAAATTTTCATGATCTCTCCTTTATTGCATAATCAATCTAGGTAGATGTTCACCAATTTCATAGATTTTTTTCATAAAATTAGATTTTTGATTCACTTATTTAATATTTTACTTATTTCTAATTTATTGCTTGCTATTTTCATCTTATATCCTTCTCCTACGTGTTTTGGATTTTATTTCTACTTCTTTATTTATCATCTTATTATAGAAACTTAGATCACACATTTTAGACCAGACTATTTTCCAATATAAGCCTTTAAAACTATACATTTTACTTCAAGCATTGTTTTAACATATCTTACAAATTTGGTAAGATATGTTTTTAATTTTTTAAAATTTCCCATTTTAAAATTGTATTTTTTAATCTGAGACATATTTGACAGTGTACTTTCAAAATCCAATTCTATTTTGGTTAAAGGTTATGATTTATAGGATTTCATTCCTCAAATTTATTCACACATATCTGCATGTTCCCGATTAACTTGAGCTTCCCACGTAGCACTAATGGTAAAGAACCCGCCTACCAATGCAGGAGATATAAAAGATGTAGGTTCAATCCCTGGGTCAGAAAGATCCCCTGGATGAGGAAACAGCAACCCACAAGAGTATCCTTGCCTGGAGAAGCCCATGGACAGAGGAGTTTGGCGGGCTATAGTCCATATGATCGAAAAGAGTTGGACACAACTGAAGCAACTTAGCATGCGGGTGTGCAAGCAACTTGAGAAAACTGATTTTTTTTTTTTACAGTAGTATATGTTCTTTATTAATGCATTAAATAACAAGCTCTAGTGGCAGGTGTATTAATCGCTATAATTTCTTTTTTGTTTGTTTGTTTGTTTTTTAATTCATTTTAATTGGAGGCTAATTACTTTACATTATTGCATTGGTTTTGCCATTCATTTACATGAATCTGCCCCGGGTGTACATATGTTCCCCATCTTGAACCCTCCCCTCATCTCCCTCCTCATCACATTTGTTTATTTTTGCTTTTATTTCCAATATTCTGGGAGGTGGGTCATGGAGGATCCTGCTCTGATTTATGTCAGAGAGTGTTTTGCCTATGTTCTCCTCTAGGAGTTTTATAGTTTCTGGTCTTACATTTAGATCTTTAATCCATTTTGAGTTTATTTTTGTGTTGGTGTTAGGGAGTGTTCTAGTTTCATTCTTTTACAAGTGGTTGACCAGTTTTCCCAGCACCACTTGTTAAAGAGATTGTCTTTTCTCTATTGAATATTCTTGCCTCCCTTGTCAAGGATAAGGTGTCCATAGGTGCATGGATTTATCTCTGGGCTTTCTATTTTGTTCCATTGATCTATATTTCTGTCTTTATGCCAGTACCATACTGTATAATGACTGTGGCTTTGTAGTAGAACCTGAAGTCCGGCAGGTTGATTCCCCCAGTTCCATTCTTCTTTCTCAAGATTGCTTTGGCTACTCGAGGTTTTTTGTATTGCCAAACAAATTGTGAAATTATTTGTTCTAGCTGTGTGAAAAACACCGTTGGTAGCTTGATAGGGATTGCATTGAACTTATAAATTACTTTGGGTAATATATTCATTTTCACAATATTTATTCTTATAATCCATGGACACAGTGTATTTCTCCATCTATTAGTGTCCTCTCTGATTTCTTTCACCACTGTTTTATAGTTTTCTATATATAGGTCTTTTGTAGATATCTTCTTTAAGTAGACATATTCCTAAGTATTTAATTTTTTTGGTTGCAACGGTGAATGGAATTGTTTTCTTAATTTCTCTATATTCTCATTATTAGTGTATAGGAATGCAAGGGATTTCTGTGTGTTGATTTTATGTCCTGAAACTTTACTATATTCATTGATGAGCTCTAGTAGTTTTCTGGTAGAGACTTTAGGGTTTTCTGTGTAGAGGATCATGTCATCAGCGAACAGTGAAAGTTTTACTTCTTTTCCAATTGATATTCCCTTTATGTCTTTTTCTGCTCTGATTGCTGTAGCAAAAACTTCCAGAACTATGTTGAATAGTCGTGGTGAGAGTGGGCACCCTTGTCTTGTTCCTGACTGTAGGGGAAATGCTTTCAGTTTTTCACCGTTGAGGATAATGTTTGCTCTGGGTTTGTCATATATAGCTTTTAGTATGTTGAGGAATGTTCCTTCTATTCCCGCCTTCTGGAGGTTTTTTATCATAAATGGATATTGAGTTTTGTTGAAGGCTTTCTCTGAATCTATTGAGATAATCATATGGTTTTTATTTTTCATTTTGTTAATGTGGTGTATTACATTGATTGATTTGCGGATATTGAAGAATCCTTGCATCCCTGGTATAAAGCCCACTTGGTCTTAATGTATGATCTTTTTAATGTGTTTTTGGATTCTGATTGCTAGAATTTTGTTAAGGATTTTTGCATCTATGTTCATCAATGATATTGGCCTGTAGTTCTTTTTGTGACATCTTTGTCAGGTTTTGGGATTATGGTGATGGTGGGCTCATAGAATGAGTTTGGAAGTTTACATTCCTCTGGAATTTTCTGGAAGAGTTTGAGTAGGATAGGTGTTAACTCTTCTCTAAATTTTTGGTAGAATTCAGCTGTGAAGCCGTCTGGACCTGGGCTTTTGTTTGCTGGAAGATTTCTGATTACAGTTTCAATTTCCGTGCTTGTGATGGGTCCGTTAAGATTTTCTATTTCTTCCTGGTTCAGTTTTGGAAAGTTGTACTTTTCTAAGAATTTGTCCATTTCTTCCAAGTTGTCCATTTTATTGGCATATAATTGCTGATAGTAGTCTCTTATGATCCTTTGTATTTCTGTGTTGTCTTTTGTGATCTCTCCCTTTTCATTTCTAATTTTATTGATTTGGTTTTTCTCCCTTTGTTTCTTGATGAGTCTGGCTACTGGTTTGTCAATTTTATTTGCCCTCTCAAAGAACAAGCTTTTGGCTTTGTTGATTTTTGTTATGGTCTCTTTTGTTTCTTTTGAATTTATTTCTGCTTTTGGAGTGGTTCTATTATCTCAATTACCTTAGTATAAGCTTGCTTTTTTTTTCTTTTTTTACTTTTAAAGGCATTTTGTCCTATAATAATGATTACTGAGAGGTTCATGCTAAAAGCCATTTCTACTTTATTTTCTGTCAGTTTTTGCTTCATATTATTTTGATGCTGTATTAACAGATGCGTATACATTTATGACTTTTAAAATCTTGAAGAACTGACTCTTTTATAATTATGTAACAGCCCTTTATTTTTGGCAATATTTCTTTTCCTAAAGTTTATTTTTATGAAAATGCAAATAGGGAACTTATCTGAAAAGTGTTTGCATAGTTATTTTTCCATCCTCTTCTTTTAAGCTGCATATATCTTTATACCTAAGATGTATTTCTTTCATGCAGCATATAATTGACAGTATATGCCTTTTTACTGGAGGATAATTGCTTTACACTATTGTGTTGGTTTCTGCCATACATCAACTTAAATCAGTCACAGGTATACATACGTTCCCTCCCTCCTGAATCCCTTCCCGTCTCCCTCTAGGTTGTCACAGAGTACTGGGTTGAGCTCCTTGTGTCACACAGTCAGTTCCCTCTTGCGATCTATTTTACATATGGAAATGTATACGTTTTCATGCTATTCTCTCAGTCTGTCCCACCCTCTCCTTCCCCCACTATGTCCACAAGTCTGTTCTCTACATCTGTGCCTGAATTGCTACTCTGTATATAGAATCATCAGTACCTTCATTCCAGATTCCATATGTATATGTTAATATACAGTATTTGTCTTTCTCTGACTTACTTCACCCTGTATAATAGGTTCTAGGTTCATCCACCCTTATTAGGACAGACTTGAATGTGTTCTTTTTTGTTTTTTCTTTAATTTTTTTATTTTTTCAAAAACAATTTTAGGAATCTTTACTTAAAAACAACCTTATCTTAAAATGGAGTAATTTTGGTTTTATGAGCAGCAAGCAAAGTACAGAAGCAAAAATGCATTACAGGAGCATCAAGTTCTACCTTAGGTCACAGCGTCTAATCTGAAATCACACCCATAATATCATTTTTCAGGATATTTGGGAAATAGTTATTTCCCAGGATGTCTGAACCATAGCTACTCTATTTTGACTTTTAATTGTAAAAAAAAAAAAAAAATTAATAGCCAAAGCAGATTTCACCATTAATGACGTCAGTGTTTTTCTAGGTATGAGAAGATGCAAGAATTGGAACTCATTAAACCTTTTTCTGAAAAGATCTAACTATCTGAAGGCCTGTTCTGCCAGATTTGTTTTTGTTTGTTTTTTTTTTCAGAGCACAGAGTGCCTCATTCCTGATTTTCACCCTGAACTTCTTTCAGGGGGTGTAGAAGGTCAGCAGCTTGCAATGGTCATGATGTAATCTTTGTAGAGGCAGCTGGCAAGGACCAACTTCCAGTCAGCATGGTCCCTTCATAGCCACATATCTGACCATGTGACACCATTTCATGGCCATTGTGTCCCATGGTGCTGGGAAGGCTCATTCCCAGGTCTAGGGAAGTGATGGGCCACTCAGTGTGCTAAAATTGGACCAGGCCTTGCAAGTAGCAAAAGTCTCTGGACCACTGTCTTACTAGCCTCCTGGTCCAGGAAAATATTTCCTCTTGTTGCTTTTTCCCATACCCAGAGTCACATTATTACAATTATTGATCTCATATGGAACTGTCAGTTCAGCATTATATCACAGGCTCAGTGAAACAAGTGACATAGAAAATAATATAGCCATAGCTAGCAGTTATTAGTAAAATAAGAATTATAAGTCAAGAACTTTCATTAGGTAAAGCCTGGTATACCCCAAGTCACCTGACTTCATTCGTTAAATGATTATAGTCTGGTATTAATCTCCTGGTTGTACATTATGGAGCATCCGACCTTTATCTGAAGATTGGTTACTGAGATAAGCCTTAGAAACTAACCTAGAGTGTCCTTTTTAATAACTTAATTAAATCTTTTAGCAGTATCACGTAACAAGGAACTGTCTCAGCAGTGAGTCTTAGTAAACACTAGACATTAACAGAACTAGAAACTTAATTTAACAATTTACAAAACTTAATATTCCGTGATTTTTCATTATGGAGGCCCTGTAGCCAGGGAGGCTTTAACCCATCAAATAAAAAAAGTTTTGTCAGGGAGCTGGGAAAAGCCAAGCAACCATGTTGGATTTCCCATAGCCCTGACACTGATTTCTAGCTATTGTTTTTAATTTTCCAATTTAGACGCAGACTGTTGCCATGGTTTAAGGACATTAGGATTGCACAAGTCTAACAGAGTTTTTGTATAAGCAGAATGAGCTTTTACATGTCTACAAACCGACAATTGGATTAATTTCTGAAACTAGCATAGAATCAGACCTATGGTAGAAAAGCATTTGATTTATATGCAGAGGGCTAAGAAGTCAAGAAAACATTATAAATGATCATACGAATCAGGTCCAGCATCTTGGGCAAGCTGTCTACCTCTGATGTCGTTGTCTTCTCATCCTGGTGTAGTGTAGTTTCTTCTGAAAAAAGTCCTTCCATCCAGGTTGGAGACAGTCCCTTTTTTTTTTTTTTTTAGTCCTGGTTGCAGGTCATGAGGCATCTGATTTTCATCCAAAGATAGATCACTGAGATAAGCTTCAGAAACAAACTTAGGGTGTTCTTTGAGAATTCAATTAAATTTTACATTAATATCACATAACAGCAAGGAACTATCCAAGAAATGAGTCTTACTACCTCCATTGGTAGACCACCATTAACATTATTGAATTTAACATTTATTGAAACATCCTTTCCTCCCTAAAATCACCCTCATTTTTACCAAATATAACCAAATTAAGACTTGTTTAAAAAATAGATCTGTTCTCAATAAACTTGACCTGATTATTTATATAAAAATAGACCCCCCTTTTTTTTTTTTTGCTGAGACTTTAATGGAGTCTCAAACTTAACTTTATTTCTTTTAATTTTTTTTTATTGGAGGCTAATTATTTTACAATATTATATTGGTTGGTTTTGCCATACATTGACATGAATCCACCCCGGGTGTACATGAGTTCCCCCTCCTGAACCCCCCTCCCACCTCCCTCCTCCCTTTATCCTCCCTCTGGGTCATCCCTAAACACCAGCCCCGAGCATCCTGTAACATACATCGACCCTGAACTGGTGATTCGTTTCACATATGACAAGATACATGTTTCAATGCCATTCTCCCAAATCATCCCACCCTCACCCTCTCCCACAGAGTCCCAAAGACTGTTCTATACATCTGTGTCTCTATTGCTGTCTCGTATACAGGGTTATCATTTGCATCTTTCTAAATTCCATGTATATGCGTTAGTATATTATATTGGTGTTTTTCTTTCTGGCTTACTTCACTCTGTATAATAGGCTCCAGTTTTATCCACCTCATTAGAACTGATTCAAATGCATTCTTTTTAATGGCTGAGTAATACTCCATTGTGTATATGTACCTAAGCTTTCTTATCCATTCATCTGCAGATGGACATCTAGGTTGCTTCCATGTCCTGGCTATGATAAACAGTGCTGTGATGAACATTGGAGTACATGTGTCTCTTTCAATTCTGGTTTCCTCGGTGTGTATGCCCAGGAGTGCGATTGCTAGATCATATGGCAGTTCTATTTCCAGTTTTTTGAGGAATCTCCACACTGTTCTCCATAGTGGCTGTACTAGTTTGCATTCCCACCAACAGTGTAAGAGGGTTCCCTTCACTCCACACCCTCTCCTGCATTTATTGCATGTAGACTTTTGGATAGCAGCCATTCTGACCTGTGTGAAATGGTATCTCATTGTGGTTTTGATTTGCATTTCTCTGATTATGAGGGATGTTGAGCATTTTTTCATGTGTTTGTTAGCCATCTTTATGTCCTCTTTGGAGAAATGTCTGTTTAGTTCTTTGGCCCATTTTTTGATTGGGTCATTTATGTTTCTGGAATTGAGCTGCAGGAGTTGCTTGTATATTTTGGAGATTAATCCTTTATCAGTTGCTTCATTTGCTATTATTTTCTCCCATTCTGAAGGCTGTCTTTTCACCTTGCTTATAGTTTCCTTTGCTGTGCAGAAGCTTTTGGTTTTAATTAGGTCCCATTTGTTTATTTTTGCTTTTATTTCCAATATTCTGGGAGGTGGGTCTTGGAGGATCCTGCTGTGATTTATGTCGGAGAGTGTTTTGCCTAAGTTCTCCTCTAGGAGTTTTATAGAATCTGGTCTTACATTTAGCTCTCTAATCCATTTTGTGTTTATTTTGGTGCATGTTGTTAGGAAGTGTTCTAGTTTCATTCTTTTACAAGTAGCTGACCAGTTTTCCCAGCACCAGTTGTTAAACAGACTGTCTTTTCTCCATTTTATATTCTTGCCTCCTTTGTCAAAGATAAAGTGTCCATAGGTGCATGGATTTATCTCTGGGCTTTCTATTTTGTTCCATTGATCTATATTTCTGTCTTTATGCCAGTACCATACTGTCTTGATGACTGTGGCTTTGTAGTAGAGCCTGAAGTCCGGAAGGTTAATTCCCCCAGTTCCAATCTTCTTCCTCAAGATTGCTTTGGCTATTTGAGGTTTTTTGTTTTTCCATACAAATTGTGAGATTATTTGTTCTAGGTCTGTGAAGAATATCGTTGGTAGCTTGATAGGGATTGCATTGAATGTATAAATTACTTTGGGTAGTATACTCATTTTCACAATATTTAATCTTCCAATCCACGAACACGGTATATTTCTCCATCTATTAGTGTCCTCTTTGATTACTTTCACTAGTGTTTTATAGTTTTCTATGTACAAGTCTTTTGTTTTCTTAGGTAGAAATATTCCTAAGTATTTAATTCTTTTCGTTGCAACAATGAATGGTATAGTTTCCTTAATTTCTCTTTCTATTTTCTCATTATTAGTGTATAGGAATGCAAGGGATTTCTGTGTGTTGATTTTATATCCTGCAACGTTACTGTATTCACTGATTAGCTCTAGTAGTTTTCTGGTAGAGTCTTTAGGGTTTACTGTGTAGAGGATCATGTCATCAGCGAATAGTGAAAGTTTTACTTCTTTTCCAATTTGTATTCCTTTTATGTCTTTTTCTGCTCTGATTGCTGTAGCCAAAACTTCCAGAACTATGTTGAATAGTAGTGGTGAGAGTGGGCACCCTTGTCTTGTTCCTGACTTTAGGGGAAATGCTTTCAGTTTTTCACCATTGAGGATAATGTTTGCTGTGGGTTTGTCATATATAGCTTTTATTATGTTGAGATATGTGCCTTATAGTCCCACTTTTTGGAGAGTTTTTATCATAAATGGATGTTGAATTTTGTCGAAGGCTTTCTCTGCATCTTTTGAGTTAATCATAAGATTTTTATTTTTCAGTTTGTTAATGTGGTGTATTACGTTGATTGATTTGCGGATATTGAAGAATCCTTGCATTCCTGGGATAAAGCCCACTTGGTCATGATGTATGATCTTCTTAATGTGTTGTTGGACTCTTATTGCTAGAATTTTGTTAAGGATTTTTGCATCTATGTTCATCAGTGATATTGGCCTGTCGTTTTCTTTTTTTGTGGGGTCTTTTCCAGGTTTTGGGATTAGGGTGATGGTGTCCTCATAGAATGAGTTTGGAAGTTTCCACTCCTCAGCAATTTTCTGAAAGAGTTTGAGTAGAATAGGTGTTAGCTCTTCTCTAAATTTTTGGTAGAATTCTGCTGTGAAGCCGTCTGGACCTGGGCTTTTGTTTGCTGGAAGATTTCTGATTACAGCCTCTAGTTCCGTGCTTGTGATGGGTTTGTTCAGATTTTCTATTTTTTCCTGGTTCAGTTTTGGAAAGTTGTACTTTTCTAGGAATTTGTCCATTTCTCCCAGGTTATTCATTTTATTGCCATATAATTGCTGATAGTGTTCTCTAATAATCCTTTGTATTTCTCTGTTGTCGGTTGTGATCTCTCCATTTTCATTTCTAATTTAATTGATTTGGTTTTTCTCCCTTTGTTTCTTGATGAGTCTGGCTAGTGGTTTGTCAATTTTATTTACGTTCTCAAAGAACCAACTTTTGGCTTTGTTAATTTTTGCTATGGTCTCTTTTGTTTCTTTTGTATTTATCTCTGCCCTAATTTTTACGATTTCTTTCCTTCTACTGACCCGGGTGTTCTTCATTTCTTCCTTTTCTAGTTTCTTTAGATGTAGAGTTAGGTTATTTAGTTGACTTTTTTCTTGTTTCTTGAGGTGTGCCTGTATTGCTATGAACTTCCCCCTTAGCACTGCTTTTACATTGTCCCAGAGGTTTTGGGTTGTTGTGCTTTCATTTTCATTCATTTCTATGCATATTTTGATTTCTCTTTTGATTTCTTCTATGATTTGTTCATTATTCAGCAGCGTGTTGTTCAGCCTCCATATGTTGGCATTTTTAATAGTTTTTCTCCTGTAATTGAAATCTAATCTTACTGCATTGTGGTCAGAAAAGATGCTTGGAATGATTTCATTTTTTTTGAATTTACCAAGGCTAGATTTATGGCCCAGGATGTAATCTATCCTGGAAAAGTTTCCATGTGTGCTTGAGAAAAAGGTGAAATTCATTGTTTTGGGGTGAAATGTCCTATAGATATCTATTAGGTCTAACTGGTCTATTGTAACATTTAAAGTTTGTATTTCCTTGTTAATTTTCTGTTTAGTTGATCTATCCATAGATGTAAGTGGGGTATTAAAATCTCCTACTATTATTGCATTGTTGTTAATTTCCCCTTTCATACTTGTTAGTAATTGTCTTACATATTTCGGTGCCCCTATGTTGGGTGCATAAATACTTATAATTGTTATATCTTCTTCTTGAATTGATCCTTTGATCATTATATAGTTTCCTTCTTTGTCTCTTTTCACAGCCTTTGTTTTAAAGTCTATTTTATCTGATATGAGTATTGCTACTCCTGCTTTTTTTGGTCTCTATTTGCATGGAATATCTTTTTCCAGCCCTTCACTTTCAGTCTGTATGTGTCCCTCGTTCTGAGGTGGGTCTCTTGTAGACAACATATATGGGGGTCTTGTTTTTGTATCCATTCAGCCAGCCTTTGTCTTTTGGTTGGGGCATTCAACCCATTTACATTTAAGGTAATTATTGATAAGTATGATCCCGTAGCCATTTTCTTTATTGCTTTGAGTTCGAGTTTATACACCCTTTCTGTGTTTCCTGTCTAGAGAAGATCCTTTAGCATTTGTTGGAGAGCTGGATTGGTGATGCTGAATTCGCTCAGCTTTTGCTTGTCTGTAAAGCCTTTGATTTCTCCTTTATATTTGAATGAGATCCTTGCTGGGTACAGTAATCTGGGCTGTAGGGTATTTTCTTTCATCACTTTAAGTATGTCTTGCCATTCCCTCCTGGCCTGAAGAGTTTCTGTTGAAGGATCAGCTGTTATCCTTATGGGAATCCCCTTGTGTGTTATTTGCTGCTTTTCCCTTGCTGCTTTGAATATTGTTCTTTGTGTTTGATCTTTGTTAATTTGATTAATATGTGTCTTGGAGTATTTCGCCTTGGGTTTATCCTGTTTGGGACTCTCTGGGTTTCTTGGACTTGAGTGATTATTTCTTTCCCCATTTTAGGGAAGTTTACAAGTATTATCTCCTCAAGTATTCTCTCATGGTCTTTCTTTTTGTCTTCTTCTGGGACTCCTACGATTCGAATGTTGGAGCATTTAACATTGTCCCAGAGGTCTCTAATATTGTCCTCATTTCTTTTAATTCGTTTTTCTTTTTTCCTCTCTGTTTCATTTATTTCTACAATTTTATCTTCTAGCTCCCTTATCCTGTCTTCTGCCACTGTTATTCTACTGTTTGTTCCCTCCAGAGTGTTTCTGATCTCATGTATTGCATTATTCATTGTATATTGACTCTTTTTTATTTCCACTAAGTCCTTATTAAACCTTTCTTCCATCTTCTCAATCCTTTTCTCCAGGTTGTTTATCTGTAACTCTATTTTGCTTTCAAGATTTTGAATCATTTTCACCATCAAAATTCGCAATTCTTTATCAGGTAGATTCCCTATATCTTCCTCTTTTGTTTGTGTTGGTGGGCATTTATCCTGTTCCTTTACTTGCTGGGTATTTCTCTGCCTCTTCATCTTGCTTATATTGCTTTGCTTGGGGTGGCCTTTCCCTCTTCTGGCAGTTTGTGGAGTTCTCTTTATTATGTAGTTTCCTCGCTGTGTGTGGGGTTGGACGTGTGACTTGTCAAGGTCCCCTGGTTAGGGAAGCTTGTGTCGGTGTTCTGGTGGGTGGAGCTGGATTTCTTCTCTCTGGAGAGCAATGAAGTGTCCAGTAATGAGTTATGAGATGTCAGTGGGTTTGGAGTGACTTTAGGCAGCCTGTATATTGAAGCTCAGGGCTATTTTCCTGTGTTGCTGGAGAATTTGCGTGGTATGTCTTGCTCTGAAACTTGTTGACCCTTGGGTGGTGCTTGGTTTTAGTGTAGGTATGGAGACTAATAATGAGCTCCTGTCGATTAATGTTCCCTGGAGTCAGGAGTTCGCTGGTGTTTCAGGATTCGGGCTTAAGCCTCTTGCCTCTGGTTTTTGGTCTTATTCTTGGAGTAGCCTCTAGACATCTCTATCTGTCATTTCCAAGGTGGTTCCCTCTGTTTTAGCTTTTGTTTGTTGGTCTCTTCAGTGTCTAATTTCCGCCCTGACACTAGGGTGCATGTGGACACTTTTTAAAGGCTCAGTTGTTCAGTCCTGTTCTGGGAAGGGAGGAATGCTACAGACAAATATCTCTGGCATCTGTGGGGAGTGCTTACAGCGTCTCGGCCACATTGGGTTTGCCCCCGCTCACAGCGCATGTGTTGTCCCGATCTACACTGCACAGGCTCTAGGTTGCTCTCCCAGGAACTGTCTGAGGCCGGCGCTGGGTTGTATGCACTTCCCAGGTCTCAGCAGCTCAAGTTCATACTCTCGGGTATTCCACAAAGGCGCAGACTTGGTTGGGCCTGCGTTTTGTGCCTTCCCCGGTCCGAGCAGCTCAGGTGACCAGGTGTTTGGTGAGCACAGTCGCTGCGACTTATCGCCTCCCCAGTCCCTGCCACTCGGTTTTCTGGGTGTACAACCAGCACACCTTCTCAGGTGGATATCAACCGGCCAGAGCCCAAGAAGTCTTGGTTAGCAATGAAGCCTGCCTGCAGTTTGGTATTGGATGCCTTTCTGGGGACGCAATTGCCCCCTCCAGCTCTGGCTGCCCTCCCTTGCCTGTCTCGGCGGGGGATGGGGGATAAGCCGACTGCAACCGGCTCACTCTGCTCAGTCCTTTGTTCTGTGAGGGGGCTGGCAGAGTCCTAGGTTAGAGCTTTCCGCCTTTTCGCGGGGAATCTATCCCAGTCTGCTTTGCTATCCCCAGTTCTCTCAGATTTCCCTTGTGGCATTCAAGCCCAATCCTTGCTCTAAGCAGTTCAGCTGGCTCCTCCCTGCCCAGCCCCCACTTGCTAATGGCATATGCAGGCGTCTGCGCTGCTTCTCCGCTGGGAGTTACCGTTTTGGGGTAATCTGTGGGTTTTAAAAAAATCTTAAAAAAAAAAAAAAAGAGGGTTATGTGGCCCTCTGAGGTTCCAAGGCTCGCCACAGATTCATTCGCCAGTGAGAGTGTTTCCTGGTGTTTGGAAACTTCTCTCTTTTTAAAGCCTCCCTTCCCAGGATGGAGCTCCGTCCTTACTTCTTTTGACTCTCTTTTTATCTTTTGTTTTTTCCTACCTCCTTTCGAAGACAATGGGCTGCTTTTCTGGGTGCCTGATGTCCTCTGCCAGCGTTCAGAAGTTGTTTTGTGGACTTTACTCTGCGTTCAAATGTTATTTTGATGAATTTGTAGGAGAGAGAGTGGTCTCGCCGTCCTATTCCTCCGCCATCTTGTCCTTCCCCGAATGTGTTCTTTTTATAGCTAAGTAATATTCCTTTGGGCTTCCCTGGTGGCTCAGAGGTTAAAGCATCTGCCTCCAATGCGGGAGACCCGGGTTCGATCCCTGGGTCAGGAAGATCCCCTGGAGAAGGAAATGGTAACCCACTCCAGTATTCTTGCCTGGAGAATCCCATGGATGGAGAAGCCTGGTAGGCTACAGTCCATGGGGTCGCAAAGAGTCAGACGCGACTGAGTGACGGAACGGAACGGAATATTCCTTTAAATTGTTGCTTTGGGGCAACGTGTTTTTAATTGAATTATCTATGTATTTGGGTTTAAACACACCGTCTTATTTTCTATTTATCAAGTTGGTCTTCATATTATTTTTTCCTCTTTTTATTGGGTTAAATGTGTTTACTGACTAAACTTGCTTGTGCAAATGTATGTGTCTGTGTCTGTGTGTGTGCAAGTGTGCATGTTGGTGTGACTGCTCAGGATCTATGCTGCTGCTGCTAAGTTGCTTCAGTTGTGTCCGACTCTGTGCAACCCGATAGACAGAAGCCCACCAGGCTCCCCTGTCCCTGGGATTCTCCAGGCAAGAACACTGGAGTGGGTTGCCATTTCCTTCTCCAATGCATGAAAGTGAAAAGTGAAAGTGAAGTCATTCAGTCATGTCCAACTCTTAGCGACCCCATGGACTGCAGCCTACCCGGCTCCTCTGTCCATGGGATTTTCCAGGCAAGAATACTGGTGTGGGTTGCCATTGCCTTTTCTGGCTCAGGATCTATATGTATCTTTAATTTAACACAGTCTGTCTTTGAATGATATTATACCCTTGAACACTGAATATGAAACTCATATCATAGCACACAAGCAATTCTCTTCTTTCAACATCTGTGATATATCAATATAGAGAAATGCTATACAGGGTTTTAACATATTGATTATATTTTCTCAATGACTGAAAACCATAGTTTCATCATATTCTGCGTTGTTTGTTTTTTGTTGAAGTGGTTGTGAGTAAAAGTTGGAACTTTTTTCCGTAGTTCAAACATAAATATGTATGTCTTTGTTGCTGCTGCTGCTGCTGCTGCTAAGTCGCTTCAGTTGTGTCCGACTCTGTATGACCCCATAGACAGCAGCCAACCAGGCTCTGCCGACCAGGCTCCGCTGTCCCTGGGATTCTCCAGGCAAGAACACTGGAGTGGGTTGCCATGTCTTTGTTACGAACTGGTAAATGCAGAAATAAATCTTCATCAACTAAAAAAGTCAAATGCATCAAGTAATTTCACTGAAGTCCTATATATATGTATATACATTAATGGACTTCCCAGGTGGCACTGGTGGTAAAGAATCCCTCTGTAATGCAGGAGACACAGAAGACATGGGTTTGATCCCTGGGTTGGGAAAATCCCCTGGAGGAGGGCATAGCACCCTAATCCAGCATTCTTGCCTGAAGAATCCCATGGATGGAGGAGCATTGCAGGCTACAGTACAAAGGATCTCAAAGAGTTGGACATGACTGAGTGACTAAGCATTATATATATATATATATATATATATACACACATACATGTATATAGCATTACTTTCCCTTTGAATTTTTAAAAGTACATTATAATAGAAGTGTGTTTAAGCTCTCTTTTCCAAGTCCTTAACATTACCACTAAATGGTAAATTAATTAACAAATGAATTTGAAAATCAATGAACTATTTTTAAATCTCTTCATTAACTGATTCCATCAGTGGCATCTAGATAAAAATGATTTTCTTACCTTCAAGGTTTTTGACATACTCTGCTGGAGGACAATGGTTTATTCAACATTCCAATATGCTTTAAATTTGCATACAATATGCATTTCTGAGGACACAGGTTTATTTTAGATGCTCTTACTGTACAGTGGTTGAAAATGTTTTCTAAAATGTTTTCATGAGATAGTGCTAAATTATTAAACATGTATTTAAACAAAAAGAGTAAAACAGAATAGAAGTGATACATCAACACTGATACTAATTTTTTAAGCAAAATTATTTATGAAATATAAAATATATTGTTGTTTCAATAAAGCAAACTATTAGGCAGGAAGTTAGCAGAAGGCAATAAGAGGAGGCCACTTCAGCTAAATATGGAGTAGCCACCTAATCCCACCAAGCAATTTACAAGCCCCTAATACACCCCTATCAGTACTCCAACATAGTCAGGGGACAAGAAGAAAATCCCATTGGCAGATGTGCAGGACTTTCCTTACTCTAGCACAAACACACACCTCATACTATCCTAAAGTAACCTTTGGTGGTCACTGGACTCATTAACTGGTCATATATATTTCATGGACACAAAAATCTACTTACAAAAGATGAATTATGGGAAGGACATGTGCAGTAGAGCATCTGGTCATATAGCCTGCAGCTCTCAATCAACTACCTCCTAGATTATGCAAAGGATCTTGCCATAAAAACTCTGTACCCATTCCCTCCAGGGCTCTTGCCTCCCTTGGCATGGCCCACCTCTCTCCTGAGGTATTCTTTCTGTGTGTGCTCACTCAGTCCTGTCTAACTCTTTGCAACTTGTTCTTTCTTTCCTTATCATTAATAAACTTTCTTGCAATGGGTAAGACCTTGGACTCTTCTCTGAGTCCTTACTTGGAGGAAGGGTCTCCAAGACTTTCCTTTGCTAACAAAATGAATGGTCCTATACAAAACATATATCAATTAAGATCATAAAAACCTTGGTCATTTAGTATATTTATAGAGTGATGGTGTTAAAAAAGGTAAAATAAATTGAACAAATAGATAAATGAGTAGCTGGTATCACTATGAGAACTCTAAATAACAGATCTATATGAAAAACAAGTAGTGTAAAAATGGCATAATTAATTTTTTGAATCCTTGACAATGAATACTTAGAAAAGTTGAATTAGGAAAGAAAATTAACCAGGTAATGTTTTCATGAAATTTGGTAACCTGGTAACTAACATTTATACTGTATAACTCGAACTCTCTAGTGAAAAAATTAAAACATTACTTTCAAAATGAATCCTCTGATTAATTAGTCAAACACATATTTTTAGAAAACTTCATTTAAATTTCAAATATGAAGTTGGCAAGTTTACAGTGTTAACTTTTTACTAATATGAAATTCAATACTTTATATATTTTATACTATTTCTTACATGTATATAAGAGAAAAATATCAAGAAGAAATTAAATACTGTAAAACCATGAAGTTGATTTTGTTTAGTTCTACCTCATCTTCTAAAAGAAATCTATTTTCCTGTAACTTGATTTTGACATTGATCGAAAGAAGTTATTTAATGCTATATTAAGAAGTAACAATAATGAGTGCTTTTGTGTAACAGTCTATGCATACCTCAATACCATCCAAAAAAGTCAATGCACTTTTTTCTCATTAATCTTTTTTGGAGCATGGACCATTTATTTTATGAAATTGGGTACTTATTTCTAACCATATTGTGAAAAGACAACTGAAATTAATATTTAATTGATATCTAATTATAAAATAACCTCCTTGATAACAGACATGTAACACTTCTGAATTTTGTATTTCTAAATGAACAAGTGGTTTTATTGTGAGGAAGTAATTTAAACTTCATGGCAAAATTTCATGTCTTTTGGTTCAGAACTATATCGGTGCCTTAAGGATAGTGGGTATTCAATGCAGAGTTAATGTTGTTAATTATTTAATTAATCCTCTGTGACAGTATGTCAGATCAAAGTCAAAATTGCATTCCATAATTAAATTAAAAGAGTTTAATATTTGTAAATGATAAGCCACTTTGATTGATTATATTTTCATAGCATGAAAAAGAAGCCATTTGGATTAAAAATATTTAAACCCTATGAAAACAACCTTTCGTCTAATAGGTAAAAAAGTTTACATTTCCAGCACAATGTAATGATATTTTAAAATAATGTGACTCTTTGTTGAGAATATAGGAATTTTAAATTATATCTCAGATTTTGAAACCAGACTTTCTGAGTTCAAATTTTAGTTACTAGCTACTGGTTTTGTGATCACAGGTGTGTAATTTAACTTCGCTATACTTCAGATTCCTCATTTGTAAAACAGAAGTAAACTAACATACAAGATTGCTGTAAAGACTAAATTCATTAATGTTAAACCACTGTGATAATGCTTGAAACATGTTAAGTGTTGACTTGTTTTTATTTTTTATTCAGGTTAACAATATACATAAAGTATTTTCAAATGATATATTGAGCAAAATAATCATTTTTGTTGATTAATCAATGCCCTACTCATTGTTGAACAATAGTAGATTAGACTTATATGAAAAGTATTTAAACATATAGTCGTCATTCAATTTGATAACATTCATGAAGATGTGAAAAACAATGTATTAAAAAGTCTTTATATAAAATAATAAAATATGATCTTCAAAATCGTGGTTCAGAATTTTGAATTTCAGATATATAAAGTTAAATATGAAATTTTAAGGCAAAAGAAAAAGGAGGAAGGAAGGAAAGATAAAAGAGAAAGAAAAAAGTAAAGGAAGGAAGAAAGAAAACTAAATGATAACTCACAATGATCCAGAAAGAAAAAGGTTCATCTATCCAAAGTTTCAGTTTTAAATTATCCCTATAATGGTACTTTCCCTACAATAGTCTTTCCAACATAATATACTCCTTGAAGCTTAAATTTTAAAAGTAAAAGCTTCACACAGATGAAATATTTATTTTAAGTCTGCATTATCTGATACTAGTATAGCCATTCTTGCTTTCCTATGGCTTCTGCTTACAATGATATTTTTTATTTAGTTAGTTTATATTCAATTTAATTGTGTATCTGGATTTAAAGTGTGTTTCCCATGGTGCTAAGTTGCTTCAGTCGTGTCCGACTCTGTGCGACCCCATAGACGGCACCCCACCAGGCTCCCCTCGTCCCTGGGATTCTCCAGGCAAGAACACTGGAGTGGGTTGCCATTTCCTTCTCCAATGCATGAAAGTAAAAAGTGAAAGTGAGGTTGCTCAGTGGTGTCCGACTCTTCGCGACCCCATGGACTGCAGCCTACCAAGCTCCTCCGTCCATGGGATTTTCCATAGGGAGCCTATATATGGATCTTGTTTGTTTTCTATTCAGCCTGGAAATCTGCCTTTAATTAGATTCTGTAATCCATTCAAAATATTACCGAGGTAGGTGCATTTGTCTGTCATATAACAGTTATCATTATATACAATTGTATATCATTTACAAAAGCTTATATAGAAAATTGACAGTAAGTATATATTTATAGAGGTTGTTACATTAACCTGCTCACATATCATTTTGGTTCTTTTCATTTATATTTATGGATTTGATGTACCATATGGTGTCATTTCCTGAGTCCAATACAGATTTGCTTTTACCTACCTCCATTATGTTCTTACTAAAAAGAATATTATATTTCTATGCATTATGGATCCAGACAATTATATACAAGCTGTTTCACACAATTCATTTTAAAAATCAGCAAAGAGAGGAAAGGAGACACATTATACATTTATTTGTATTTTGATTTACATAATTACTTTTACTGGTGTTCACTTTTGGCTGTGGATTTCAATTTCCCTCTAATATTTCTTTTACGAGGCTTCTGGGACTTGCTACTTTGCTGTTGTTTATCTGTTCATTTGTTTAGTGTACTGGCTGATCTATTTTTGTGGCAACTGTTTCCTTTGCCTTGTAAAGCCTCTAATGTCTCATCTCAGTGGCACAGCTTTGAACATACACAGGGTCCCCTGCATTGATGAGCTTCCCAGGTGGCGCAAGTGGTAAAGACCCACCTGCCAATGCAGGAGATGAAAGAGACACAGCTTTGATCCCTGGGTATGGAAAATCTCCTAAAGAAGGGCATGGCAACCCACTACAGTATTCCTTCCTGGAGAATCTCATGGACAGAGGAACCTGGCAGGCTACAGTCCACAGGGCTGCAAAGTGTTGGACAGGACAGAAGCGACTTAGCACGCATGTACCTGTATTGATAGTGGTGTTAGCTATGCGTGCTCAGTCATGTTAGACTCTTTGCGAGACACAGACTATAAGCCGCCAGGCTCCTATGTCCACGGAATTTTCCAGGCAAGAATATTGGAGTTTGTTGCCATTTCCTTCTTCAAAGGCCCTTCCCGACCCAAGGATCAAATCCATGTCTCTTATGTTTCCTGCACTGGCAGGCAGAGTCTTGGCACTGGTGCCCGGGCTCTATGTAAGTCTCATTCACTGGTTTCTGTTGACTTCTTATGTTGGCATCACACTCAGCTGTGAGGCTCATGAATTGTTATCTCCTTGCTATATTTTTTCTGTCAACACCTAAGAACACAAATTAATACACAGTGATCTACTTTAACTTGGGGTCCTTTACAGAGGTAGTTTTTAAGATATCTTGAAAGTTGTTTTCTTTTTCTGCTTCTGGAAGGGATCAACTTAGCTGTCATTTTACCTGGTCTCTGGTGAACTAACTGATCTGAAGCTTAGCTCATTCTCATGAAGATATATTAACCATTCATTGGCTGCATACTAATTAAAAGCTCTTGTTTCTGAAAGGGCCCTAGACGAAATCTTCTCTAAGTGCTGTTCAAAATAAAGCCAATTCTTTATGGGAGAACTCTCTGATCTGTTCTTATGGCCTAAATCTTTCACTAGGAAAAAATTCTGAGCCACTGCTCTAAATATGGGGTCGGGAACACTTGCATGCTTTTCTTTCAATGACAGACCTAGCATATAAATGGGATTCTAAAAGGAGGTTCACAGCTATTTGTAAGGCCTCCTCAGACAGCCATTTCACTCTTTTGCATTTCTTTTCCATGGGGATGGTCTTGGTCCCTGTCTCCTGTACAATGTCACAAACCTCTGTCCAGAGTTCATCATGCACTCTATCAATCAGATCTAGTCCCTTAAATCTATTTCTTACTTCCACTGTATAATAAGGGATTTGATTGAGGTCATATCTGAATGGTCTAGTGGTTTTCCCTACTTTCTACAATTTAAGTCTGAATTTCACAATAAGGAGTTCATGATCTGAGCCACAGTCAGCTCCTGGTCTTGTTTTCGCTAACTGTATACATCTTCTCCATCTTTGGTTGCAAAGAATATAATCAATCTGATTTCGGTGTTGACCATCTGGTGATGTCCATGTGTAGAGTCTTCTCTTGTGTTGCTGGAAGAGGGTGTTTGCTATGACCAGTGCGTTCTCTTGACAAAACTCTATTAGCCTTTGCCCTGCTTCATTCCGTGCTCCAAGGCCAAATTTGCCTGTTACTCCAGGTGTTTCTTGACTTCCTACTTTTGCATTCCAGTCCCCTATAATGAAAAGGACATCTTTTTTGGGTGTTAGTTCTAAAAGGTCTTGTAGGTCTTCATAAAACCGATTAACTTCGGCTTCTTCAGCATTACTGGTTGGGGCATAGGACTGGATTACTGTAATATTGAAAAGGAAAGATATAAGCATCTGAATGCAGAGTTCCAAAGAATAGCAAGGAGAGATAAGAAGGACTTCCTCAGTGATCAATGCAAAGAAATAGAGGAAAACAACAGAATAGGAAAAACAAGAGACCTCTTCAAGAAAATTAGAGATTCCAAGGGAACATTTCATGCAAAGATGGGCTCGATAAAGGACAGAAATGGTATGGACCTAACAGAAGCAGAAGATATTAAGAAGAGGTGGCAGGAATACACAGAAGAACTGTACAAAAAAGATCTTCACGACCAAGATAGTCACGATAACGTGATCACTGACCTAGAGCCAGACATCTTGGAATGTGAAGTCAAGTGGGCCTTAGAAAGCATCATAATGAACAAAGCTACTGGAGGTGATGGAATTCCAGTTGAGCTATTTCAAGTCTTGAAAGATGATGCTGTGAAAGTGCTGCACTCAATATACCAGCAGATTTGGAAAACTCAGCAGTGGCCACAGGACTGGAAGAGGTCAGTCTTCATTCCAATCCCAAAGAAAGGCAATGCCAAAGAATGCTCAAACTACCGCACAATTGCACTCATCTCACACGCTAGTAAAGTCATGCTCAAAATTCTCCAAGCCAGGCTTCAGCAGTATGTAAACCGTGAACTCCCAGATGTTCAAGCAGGTTTTAGAAAAGGCAGAGGCACCAGAGATCAAATTGCCAACATCCGCTGGATCATGGAGAAAGCAAGAGAGTTTCAGAAAAACATCTATTTCTGCTTCATTGACTATGCCAAAGCCTTTGACTGTGTCAATCACAATAAACTGTGGAACATTCTGAAAGAGATGGGAATCCCAGACCACCTGACCCACCTCTTGAGAAACCTGTATGCAGGTCAGGAAGCAACAGTCAGAACTGTACATGGAACAACAGACTGGTTCCAAATAGGAAAAGGTGTACGTCAAGGTTGTATATTGTCACCTTGCTTATTTAACTTATATGCAGAGTACATCATGAGGAATGCTGGGCTGGAAGAAGCACAAGCTGGAATCAAGATTGCCGGGAGAAATATCAATAACCTCAGATATGCAGATGACACTACCCTTATGGCAGAAAGTTAAGAGGAACTCAAAAGCCTCTTGATGAAAGTGAAAGAGGAGAGTGAAAAGGTTGGCTTGAAGCTCAACATTCAGAAAACAAAGATCATGGCATCTGGTCCCATCACTTCATGGGAAATAGATGGAAAAACAGTGGAAACAGTGTCAGACTTTATGTTTTTGGGCTCCAAAATCACTGCAGATGCTAATTGCAGCCATGAAATTAAAAGACGCTTGCTCCTTGGAAGGAAAGTTATGACCAACCTTGATAGTATATTAAAAAGCAGAGACATTACTTTGCCAACCAAGGTCCGTCTAGTCAAGGCAATGGTTTTTCCCGTGGTCATGTATGGATGTGAGAGCTGGACTGTGAAGAAAGCTGATCGCTGAAGAATCGATGCTTTTGAACTGTGGTGTTGGAGAAGACTCTTGAGAGTTCCTTATACTGCAAGGAGATCCAACCAGTCCATTATAAAGGAGATCAACCCTGGGTGTTCATTGGAGGAACTGATGCTAACGCTGAAACTGCAATACTTTGGTCACCTCATGTGACGAGTTGACTCACTGGAAAAGACTCTGATGCTGGGAAAGTTTGGGGGCTGGAGGAGAAGGGGACGACGGAGAATGAGATGGCTGGATGGCATCACCGATTCTGTGGACATGAGTTTGAGTGTACTCTGGGAGTTGGTGATGGACAGGGAGGCCTGGCGTGCTGTGATTCATGGGGTCACTGAGAGTCGGACACGACTGAGCTACTGAACTGAACTGAACTGACTGAACTGAAAAGGAGGTTACAGCCTCTGATCTTCTCAGAACCTTTACTTTCCTAGTGTGATACTTCTAACCTATGAGTGAGGTGAGCCTGAGTGAGGGCAACTGCAAAAGTACTTTGAGTTTTCCTCACCTGAATTAGGTACAGTGACATGTTTGTGCAGTGCAGTAAGGTTTCATCTGGAGTTTGGCTTAAGCAACAAGAGGAATGCTTGTAATACATATTTCTAGAGAGATTCTAGGCTTTAACTTAGAGCTGGGTAGAAAGAGAGACCTCCCATTTTGGCCACAGCTGCCAAGAGTGGAACAAGGGATAAGCATGGAGACAGAGAACAGACCATGACTGGACTCACATGGTCACTCCTTTTCTCTTCCTGATATTTAGTAGATTTTTTTAAAAAATCAAAATTATTTATTTAAGACCATGATGAATGACTTGCGGAACTTAGCTCTCTGACCAGGGACAGAATCCAGGCCCAGCAGTGAAAGTGCTGAGTCCTAACCACTGGACCACCAGAGAACTCCCTTGTAAATTTTTGAGAATAAATGTGTGTTAATTTGCTTATATCCTTAGGATAACTTCAGTGAGTTGTGTTTGTTCACTGGGAAGTGGTTTCACAGACCACCTAACACTTTTCAAGAAATGGAATCTGTCTGTGTATGCATCTGATGTCAGTCATCAAATAAAAATGTAATGAAACATAAAGGCCTGTAAAGAAGTCTTATTCATTCATTAGGTTGTGTCCAACTCTTTGTAACCCCATGGACTGCAAGCATGCCAGGCTTCCCTGTCCATCAGAAACTCCCGGAGCTTACTCAAACTCATGTCCATAGAGTCGGTGATGCCATCCAACCATCTCATCCTCTGTCGTCCCCTTCTCCTCCTACCTTCAATCTATCTCACAATCAGGGTCTTTTCCAATGAGTCAGTTCTTCGCATCAGGTGGCCAAAGGATTGGAGTTTCAGCTTCAGCATCAGTCCTTACAACAAATATTCAGGACTGATTTCCTTTAGGATGGACTGGTTGGATCTCCTCTCAGTCCAAGGGACTCTCAAGAATCTTCTCCAATGTCACAGTTCAAAAAGCATCAATTCTTTGGCACTCGGCATTCTTTATAGTCCAACTCTGACATCCATACATGACTACTGGAAAAACCATAGCTTTGATTAGATGGACCTTTGTTGGCAAACTAACATTTCTGCTTTTAAATATGCTGTCTAGGTGGTGCTGGAGAAGACTCTTGAGAGTCCCTTGGACTGCAAGGAGATCCAACCAGTCCATTCTAAAGGAGATCAATCCTGGGTGTTCATTGGAAGGACTAATGCTAAAGCTGAAACTCCAATACTTTGGCCACCTCATTCGTTGAGTTGACTCACTGGAAAAGACTCTGACGCTGGGAGGGATTGGGGGTGGGAGGAGACGGGGACGACAGAGAATGAGATGGCTGGATGGCATCACCGACTCAATGGACAGGAGTTTGAGTGAACTCCAGGAGTTGGTGATGGACAGGGAGGCCTGGTGTGCTGTGATTCATGGGGTCGCAAAGAGTCAGACACGATTGAGTGACTGAACTGAACTGAACTGAGGTTGGTCATAGCTTTTCTTCCAAGGAGCAAGTGTCTTTTCATTTCATGGCTACAGTCACCATCTTCAGTATTTTGGAACTCAAGACAATGAAGTCTGTCACAGTTTCCATTGTATCCCCAGCTATTTGCCATGAAGTGATGGGATTGGATGCCATGATCTTAGTTTTCAGAATATTGAGCTTCAGCTGACTTTTTAACTCTCCTCTTTCAGTTTCATCAAGAAACTCTTTAGTGCTTCTTTGTTTTCTGTCATAAAGGTGGTGTCATCAGCATATCTGCGGTTATTGTTATTTCTTCTGGCAATCTTGATTCCAACTTGTGCTCCATCCAGCCTGGCATTTCTCATGATGTACTCTGCATATAAGTTAAATAAGCAGGGTGACAATATACAGCCTTCATGTACTCCTTTTCCTATTTGGAATCAGTATATTGTTCCATGTCCACTTCTAACTGTTGCCTCTTGACCTGCATACAGATTTCTCAGGACGCAGGTCAGGGGGTCTTGTATTCCCATCTCTTTAATCTCTGGTTCCTTTGCAATGCTGAAGAATGCTCAAACTGCCACACAACTGTACTCATCTCACACGCTAGTAATGCAATGCTCAAAATTCCCCAACCAGTCTTCAACAATACATGAACTGTGAAAGTTCATATGTTCAAGCTGGTTTTAGAAAAGGCAGAGGAGCCAGAGACCAAAGTGCCAACATCCACTGGATCATCGAAAAAGCAAGAGAGTTCCAGAAAAACATCTACACCTGCTTTATTGACCATGCCAGATCCTTTGACTGTGTGGATCACAATAAACTGTGGAACATTCTGAAAGAGATGGGAATACCAGACCACCTGACCTGCCTCTTGAGAAACCTGTATGCATGTCAGGAAGTGACAAAAAATAAGACAGGTTTCAAATAGGAAAAGTAGTAAGTCTAGGCTGTATATTGTCACCCTGCTTATTTAACTTATATGCAGAGTACATCATGAGAAACACTGGGCTGGAGAAAGCACAAGCTGGAATCAAGATTGCCAGGAGAAATATCAATAACCTCAGCTATGCAGATGACACTACTCTTATGGCAGAAAGTAAAGAAGAACTAAAGAGTCTCTTGATGAAAGTGAAAGAGGAGAGTGAAAAAGTTGGCTTAAAGCTCAACATTCAGAAAACTAAGATTATGGCATCTGGTCCCATCACTTCATGGCAAATAGATGGGTACCAGTAACAGACTTTTTTTTCTGGGCTCCAAAATCATTGCAGATGGTGACTGCAACCAAGAAATTAAAAGATGCTTGCTCCTTGGAAGAAAAGTTATGACCAACCTAGACAGCATATTAAAAAGCAGAGACATTACTTTGCCATCAAAGGTCCACTAATCAAAGCTATGGTTTTTCCAGTAGTCATGTACAGATGTAAGAATTTGACTATAAAGCTGAGCACAAATAATTGATGCTTTTGAACTGTGTTGTTGAAGAAGACTCTTGAGAGTCACTTGGATTGCAAGGAGATCCAACGAGTCCATCCTAAAGGAAATCTGTCCTGAATATTCATTGGAAGGACTGATTCTGAAGCTGAAACTCCAATACTTTGTCCACCTGATGGGAAGAGCGGACTCATTAGAAAAGACCCTGATGCTGGGAAAGGTTGAGGCAGGAGGAGACGGGGACGACAGAGGGTAAGATGGTTGGATGGCATCATTGACTCAATGAACATGAGTTTGAGTGGACTCTGTGAGCTGGTGATGGACAGGAGGTCTGGTGTGCTGTAGTGCATGGTATCACAAAGAGTTGGATGTAACTGAGCGACTGAATTGAACTGAGCATGACCACACACATAGAAGAAGACCCAGTTTCCCACTCAGTCAATCTCTCTTATCAGGAAGCTTCCATTAGTCTCTTATCCTTCTCCATCAGAGCGCAGACATACATAAAACCACCATTTCAGAAAACTAACTGATCCGATCAAATGGACCACAGCTGTGTCTAAGTCAATGAAATTATGAACCATGCCATGACAGATGGGTCATGGTGGAGAGTGCTGACAATACATGGTCCACTGGAGAAGGGAATGGCAAACCAATTCAGTATTCTTGCCTTCAGAACCCCATGAACTGTATGAAAAGGTAAAAAGATAGGATACTGAAAGATGAACTCCCCAGGTTGGTAGGTGCCATATGCTACTGGAGAGCACTGGAGAAATAACTCCAGAAAGAATGAAGAGATGGAACCAAAGCAAAAACAACACCCAGTTGCAGGTGTGACTGGTGGTGGAAGTAAAGTCCAGTGCTGTGGAAAGCAATAAAGAAGTATAGATAATTATAAACGAATTTGGGGTTGGGAGTAGGCAAAACAGATGACAGGAGTCAACTGTGTGGTAATGGATAGAAACTAGACTGGTGGTGGTGATTTCTTTGTAATGTATACAGATGTTGAATTAAAATGGTATACACTGGAAACTTATATAGTAAAAATTTCAAAAATTAAAACCAAAACCAAGCTTCTTCATAACATACAAGATACATTCCCTGCATAAGTGACAGGGCAATTTTGAAATTTATTTTTGTGACTCACAATGGCGGTATAGGGACTGATAACATTCTATTTAGGTTTCATGTTTTCCATTTCTCTTTACTTATACTACATGTAGAATTTTAAATCTTATTGCCATAGTTACTAATAATAAAGCACACAAAGATAAGAGAATCAAATCTGAAACTATAAGAAAATATATTTGAAATTTTAAAAAAAAATCACTACAGTAAAAATTGCTTTCCTCAGTGACTCAGCTGGTAAATAATCTGCCTGCAATGCAGGAGACCTGGGTTCGATCACTGGGTCGGGAAGATCCCTGGGAGAAGGGAACGACTATCCACCCCAATATTCTGGCCTGGAAAATTTCATGGACTCTACAGTCCATCGGGTCGCAAAGAGTTGGATTCAAGTGAGCGACTTTCATTTTCACTTCCCCCTCCTGATATTGCACTAGTTTTCTTCCCTTAGATAATATATAATGTTTGTAATATATAGTGCCTCCAAAAGGTTGTGGGATTTAAAGAACTTTAAAACGTTTTCTTAAAAGAGCCCTTTTAAAGAACAAAAATCACCATGATGCTTACAAGTACATTGCATACAAGTAAATGATAAGGACATGAGAAATTCATTGTATGGTACTGAAAAGTTTATTTATCCCAGATACAAATTATAACATATCCTGTCATTAACATATTAATTTCTCATTAATATGAGTATCTTTGTTTGCAATTTTTTTTTCAACTCAGGGTATACAACTGATATTTGATCAAAGGGAATCAAATGCAATATATAAACAGCATTTTAAAAGCTAGATTACTGTACGTGACTCTGCACAGTATGGTAGCCTATTCCATAAGGTCATTTTGAACTGTATGAAAAGTTAATAGCTGACCTGATATGGGATTTGATGGTACTCTTAACAGTATGATGCCTTCTATTACACTGCAATAGATGCATCATTTAAAAGGTTTTAAATTGCTTCCTTTTCCTTTTTTTGTCAAAAGAACATACAGGATAAAAATGGCTTTTTAAAAACAACTTGAGCACCTTTTTCTGTAACCAATTTCACAGCAATAAGCCATATCACAGAAAACATTAAAGCTTTTCAGTTGAAATCAACCCACTCAATTCCTTTCACCTGAAATTCTACACATTAAATGTGAAAAGCTTTAATTAACCATATTTTCTATACAGTGGGATTCATCAATATCTCTATAGATAGAAATCTATAGATTGGATACCTAGATATACAAAAATAGTTATAAAAATAGATAGACATAAATATCATACACCCACATCCACATCCACACCCATATATATATTCAGGAAACCAGAGAGAATAATTTCTTTAGCTTTGAATTTTACTCTTTTGTTCTTGCTATACATATTTTTAAGTAATTTAAATAAGTATTTAAATGATTAATTTCTCAAAGAATTTTGGAAATTGAGCATTTAACACACTTAATATATGGAACAAAAATTAACAACTGAAGAAAAAAGAAAAGTGCTTCAAAATTTCAGATCCTCTGCAATATGCATTGACTTATTTTTTTCAAGAAATGCTCAATTTTAAAACTCCTATCCTGCCTTCTCTTCTGTATTCCTCTCTCATATATGAAATTATTCACTTACTATCAGCTTCTTTGTTCCCAACAGAAATATAAAGGCAGAATGCTTAAATCATTTCATGGGCCAACCCTGATTTTCCCCTGCCACGAACACACAAATACATGAAAAATTATCCAAATCTCAGCCAAGAGCATTCTCCACTCATGTATTTGTACCTACGATCTGAGAGTGATTTTCTCTGTGTGTCTGCTGTCTCTCCTCAAAAGCAATCACCAGTTGTTTGATTCCATTCCTGAAATACTGACCAAATCTCTCTTATTTGTCCAGAGTGCCATGACACTACTGAGAGTCACCGTTCTCTTCAGTTTAAATCTTGGCCACTATGGAAAACAATGTGAAGTTTCCTCAAAAAAACTACAAGCAGAGCTACCATATGATCCAGCAATTTTACTTCTGGGTTTATACTCAGAAGTAATAAAGATGGGGTATTGAAGAGACAAATGCATTCTCATGTTTACTGCAGTATTATTATTATCCACAATATGGGAACAACCTAAGTGTCTATCAATGGGTAAATGGATAAAGAGGATGGTGTACATGTGCATACAATGAAATATCATTCAGCCATGAGGAAAAAAAGGACACCTTGCCATATGTGACAACATGGATAGTACTTGAGGACAGATACTATGTTAAGTGAGATAAGTCAGACAGAGAGACAAATACTGTATGATATGACTTACATGTGAACTAAAAAAAATCCAAACTCCTAAAAACAGAATAACAAGGTGGTTAACAAGTAGCAAAATAAGAGAGATGTTGTTTAAGGGTACAAACTGACAACAAGCAGATATATAATAAACTGGTGATCTAATGCACAGTATAGTAATTATAGATAATAACATTGCATTATAAAAATTGAATGATAAGAAACTAGATCTAAGTTATTCCCACCACAAAAAAGAAATGATAATTACATAACTCGACAGAGGTGCTATTTAAAAATAAACTAGAACGGCAATCATACTGCAATCTATAAATGTATAAATTAAAATGCTGTGAGTCTTAGCTTACACAATGTTATATATCAGAAATATTTCAATAAAAGACAACAAAAATGTCTGCAGTACCCTGTTAACTCATCTACTCTGTTCTCTTTCAGCCTTTGATTCATCAGCACTATCACAAAAATACTGTAAAATATGATTTGGATAAGGATGCTTTTCTGCTTAAATGCCACTGCAATGCCTTCTTTAGATGACAAAACCTTGCATCAACTGGATACACAATTTATCTCCAAATTTACTTCATTCTTCTCATAGTCATCTGTTATCTTTTCATAACAAATACTACATAGTCTTCTTCATATTCTCGGGATTTCAAGTCCTCCTCTATCAAACATGCTTTCTCTTCGTTTCATGAATTAATAATTTCTCATCTTAAATTCTTAAATTTGTTTTCCTAGAAAGTCTTCCATAAACCCCACACTAGGTAAGTCTCCTTGTTATAGCTATAATCTAAGGACACAAAGTTAATATAAATTTGTATCTCCAAATTTTAAAGAATATCTCTTCTATGAGACCCTCAGGTTCTTCAAACAACACAAGAGAAGACTCTACACATGGACATCATCAGATGGTCAATACCAAAATCAGATTTATATATTCTTTACAGTCAAAGATGGAGAAGCTCCATACAGACAGCAAAAACAAGACCAGGAGATGACTGTGGCTCAGATCATGAACACCTTATTGCCAAATTCAGACTTAAATTGAAGAAAGTAGAGAAAATCACTAGACCATTCAGGTATGACCTAAATCATATCCCTTACAATTATACAGTGGAAGTGAGAAACAGATTCAAGGGACTAGATCTGATAGAGAGAGTGCCTGATGAACTATGGATGAGGTTCATTACATTGTAGAGGAGGCAGGGATCAAGACCATCCCCAAGAAAAAGAAATGCAAAGAGGCAAAATGGCTGTCTGAGGAGGCCTTACAAATAGCCGGGAAAAGAAGAGAAGCAAAAGAAAAGGAGAAAAGGAAAGATAGGCCCATTTGAATGCACAGTTCCAAAGAAGAGCAAGGAGAGATAAGAAAGCCTTCCTCAATGATCAATGCAAAGAAATAGAGGAAAACAATAAAAATGGGACACACTAGAGAGCTCTTCAAGGAAATTAGAGATACCAAGGGAACATTAAGAAGAGGTAGCAAGAATACACAGAAGAACTGTACAAAAAAGACCTTCATGACCAAGATAATCACGATGGCGTGATCACTGACCAAGAGCCAGACATCTTGGAATGTGAAGTCAAGTGGGCCATAGAAAGCATCACTAAGAACAAAGCTAGTGGAGGTGATGGAATTCCAGTTGAGCTATTTCAAATCCTGAAAGATGATGCTGTGAAAGTGCTGCACTCAATATACCAGCAGACTTGGAAAACTCAGCAGTGGCCACAGGACTGGAAAAGGTCAGTCTTCATTCCAATCCCAAAGAAAGGCAATGCCAAAGAATGCTCAAACTACCACACAATTGCACTCATCTCACACGCAAGTAAAGTGATGCTCAAAATTCTCCAAGTCAGGCTTCAGCAATATGTGAACCGTGAAATCCCAGATGTTCAAGCAGGTTTTAGAAAAGGCAGAGGCACCAGAGATCAAATTGCCAACATCCGCTGGATCATGGAGAAAGCAAGAGAGTTCCAGAAAAACATCTATTTCTGCTTCATTGACTATGCCAAAACCTTGACTGTGTGGATCACAATAAACTGTGGAAGATTCTGAAAGAGATGGGAATCCCAGACCACCTGACCTGCCTCTTGAGAAACCTGTATGCAGGTCAGGAAGCAACAGTTAGAACTGGACATGGGACAATAGACTGGTTCCAAATAGGAAAAGGAGTATGTCAAGGCTGTATATTGTCACCTTGCTTATTTAACTTATATGCAGAGTACATCATGAGGAATGCTGGGCTGGAAGAATCACAAGCTGGAATCAAGATTGCTGGGAGAAATATCAGTATCCTCAGATATGCAGATGACACTACCCTTATGGCAGAAAGTGAAGAGGAACTAAAAAGCCTCTTGATGAAAGTGAAACAGGAGAGTGAAAAGGTTGGCTTCAAGCTCAACATTGAGAAAACAAAAATCATGGCATCTGGTCCCATCACTTCATGGGAAATAGATGGAAAAACAGTGGAAACAGTGTCAGATTTTATTTTTTTGGGCTCCAAAATCACTGTGGATGCTGGTTGCAGCCATGAAATTAAAAGATGCTTACTCCTTGGAAGGAAAGTTATGACCAACCTTGATTGTATATTAAAAAGCAGAGACATTAGTTTGCCAACAAAGGTCCGTCTAGTCAAGGCTATGGTTTTTCCTGTTGTCATGTATGGATGTGAGAGTTGGACTGTGAAGAAAGCTGATTGCCTAAGAATTGATGGTTTTGAACTGTGGTGCTGGAAAAGCCTCTTGAGAGTCCTTGGACTGCAAGGAGATCCAACCAGTCCACTCTAAATGATATCAATCCTGGGTGTTCCTTGGAAGAACTGATGCTAAAACTGAAACTCCAATACTTTGGCCACCTCATTCGATGAGTTGACTCACTGGAAAAGACTCTGATGCTGGGAGGGATTGGGGGTTGGAGGAGAAGGAGACGACAGAGAATGAGATGGCTGAATGGCATCACCGACTCAATGGACATGAGTTTGAGTGAACTCTGGGAGTTGGTGATGGACAGGGAGGCCTAGCGTGCTATGATTTATGGGGTCACAAAGAGTTGGACATTACTGAGCAACTCTACTGAACTGAACTGAACTGAAGGGAACATTTCATGCCAAGATGGGCACAATAAAGGACAGAAATTGTTTGGACCTAAAAGAAACAGGATATTAAGAAGACATGGCAGGAATACACAAAACTGTACAAAAAAGATCTTCATGACCCAGATAATCATGATGGTGTGACCACTCACTTAGAGCCAGATATCCTGTAATACCAAGTTAAGTGGTCCTTAGGAAGCATCACTATGAAAAAAGCTAGTGCAAATGAAAGAATTCCAGTTGATCTCTTTCAAGTCTTAAAACATGATGCTGTGATAGTGCTGCACTCAACATGCCAGTAAATATGGAAAATTCAGCAGTGGTGACAGGACCAAAAAAAGTCAGTGTTCATTCCAATCCCAAAGAAAGGAAATGGCAAAGAATGCTCAAACTATCACACAATTGCACTCATCTCACATGCTAGCAAAGTGATGCTCAAAATCCTCCAAGTTGATTTCATGAGACAAGGATGAACAGATATGAGAAAAATCATCTTAAAGCCAGGCAAATAACCTCCTTTCCCACCTGTATCAGGTTCTTTGGTATCTGATTCTGGGGAACCTCCGGAGGTTCTGGGATAAAGAAATATAAGGGGCGTTGACAACATAATTAGAATTTCAAACAGAGCGAATCAAATCAGTGAGCATTTTATTGAACACCTAGATAGGCAAAGCCCTGTGACAGTACTTTGGAAGGGACAAAAGTGAATAAAGCACATGTACTGCTGACTGTCTTGATGTCTACAGCAGGGTCTTCTGAGTCCATCAACATTTCTTATTGTGGCTCTTTTTTGTTACCCATTGATTCCTTCAAAACCTTCTCCATTGTTGGTACACCTGACCATATTACTTTAAGTATTCTGATTAAGGTTCATTATGAAATAATGAGAGGACTGCAGCATGCAAGCATAGTCCTTTTAGATCTAGGGTTCACACATGCCATGTTTGTGATTTCCGAATTGAATTTTCTAAAGGTATAAAGTGAAGAATTAATATTTTTTGTCTTTAAGATCACAAAGCAACATAATCCAAAGCTTTTCTGATGTTGATAATATGTATTAGGCCACATAACAAATCCAGCTATCTAATCCTTTAACAGCATTGTTCCTGAAATTGCGCCTAAAATTTAGGCAGCTGAGGGAAGAAAAGTAGAGTGTTTTGCAGTGTCCTCCTTTAATCTAATTCCTATGGATTTGCATCAGTTTTGAAATGGTGTGCACACTAGAACTATGTGAAGATCAGATTAGTACAGTACAGTGTGTGCATTATCAGTTGTGTCTGACTCTGCCATCCATGGGCTGTTTCCCATCAGGGCCCTCTGTCAGTGAGCTTTCCCATACAAGAATACTGGAGTGGATTGCCATTTTCTTCTCCAGGGGTTCTTCCCTACCCAGGGATCAAACTTGTGTCTCTTGTATTGGCAAGTGGATTTCTTTACCAACTGTGCCACATGCGAAGCCCAAATATGGCCCCATGCTGCTGCTGCTGCTAAGTCATTTCAGTCGTGTCCGACTCTGTGTGACCCCATAGACGGAAGCCCACCAGGCTCCCCCATCCCTGGGATTCTCCAGGCAAGAACACTGGAGTGGGTTGCCATTTCCTTCTCCAATGTGTGAAAGTGAAAAGTGAAAGTGAAGTCGCTCAGTCGTGTCCGACCCATAGCGACCCCATGGACTGCAGCCTACCAGGCTTCTCCATCCATGGGATTTTTTAGGCAAGAGTACTGGAGTGGCTTGCCATTGCCTTCTCCGATATGGCCCCATAAGTAACAGTAAAAGAGAGATACTTTTATTTGGGGAGATATGAAGGATTGGGGTGGGAGGAGAAGGGGACGACAGAGAATGAGATGGCTGGATGACATCACCAACTCGATGGACATGAGTTTGAGTGAACTCCGGGAGTTGGTGATGGACAGGGAGGCCTGGCATGCTGTGATTCATGGGGTGGCAAAAAGTCAGACACGACTGAGTGACTGAACTGAACTGAACCTTCATCTTTCTTTTAATATTTCATTTCCTTAGGGTCCTAAGCCTGACATGTTTCAAAAACTTTGCCATTCTGAATAACACATTTCCAGTTTCCTGTTATACTTTCTTGTGGAGGTCTTTTGCTACAACTTATTTCAGTTCAGTTCAGTTCATTTCAGTCGCTCAGTCATGTCCGACTCTTCGCGACCCCATGAACCACAGCACGCCAGGCCTCCCTGTCCATCACCAACTCCCGGAGTTCACTCAAACTCATGCCCATCGAGTCAGTGATGCCATCCAGCCATCTCATTCTCTGTCGTCCCCTTCTCCTCCCGCCCCCAATCCTTCCCAGCATCAGTCTTTTCCAGTGAGTCAACTCTTCGCATGAGGTGGCCAAAGTATTGGAGTTTCAGCTTTAGCATCAGTCCTTCCAATGAACACCCAGGATTGATCTCTTTAGAATGGACTGGTTGGGTAACTGAAACAACATCTTACCTTATTTTATTCTCATAAATTTTACTATCCTTTCCTCCTTATGTATAAAATTATCTATACCATATATATTTCATCCTTCCAGGTTTGTCTCTAGTTTCTGTAAGTATTATTTTTATTTTATAGCATTTGTTTGTTCTATTTTTCGCAGAAGTAGTTTACCCAGGGTTGCACCTCTGCTCTTTAAAACAATAATGATGCTAATTATGGTAATTAAGTAAAGTTGCTCAGTTGTGTCTGACTCTTTGTGACCCCCTGGACTGTAGCCTACCAGGATCCTCTATCCATGGGATTTTCCAGGCAAGAGTACTAGAGTGGGTTGCCATTTCTTTCTCCAGGGGATCTTCCTGTCCCAGGGATCGAACCCACGTCTCTGCATTGCAGACAGACGCTTTACTATCTGAGCCACCAGGGAAGCCCGCTAATTATGGTAGTACTGCTTATTTATTAAGAGATTAGAATCATAGACCCATTCCAGTATAACACTATGTTCTTTGCATGCATAAACTTGTTAAATATTCACAACAAATTTCGCACTAAGTAAAAATTCTTGTTTTAGGTGACAAAATGAGACTCAGAAAAATTAAGCTACTTGTCTAAGTTCATAAAGCTAGAAAGCAGTAATGGGTGAAGTCAAGAATATCCAATTTCAGGGACTGAGGTCTGAATTACTACACCATAAAGACATTATCATTGTTGCCTGGATAAATTGTTCATTTGATTCTTAGCGAGGGTAATCTTCTTAGATGACAGTCTCAATTACATATGTGAAGATACAATAATGTAATTTCCACCAAAATGTAATTGAAGTGATTTGTTAGTCTATGAAATGGTTTTCTTAAGAAAGCGACCAGCTTAAGTGATGAGGGCAAACCACAGGACAATTCAAATGAAAAGAGGTGTTTTAATTTGGAATTTAATTTGAAACGTTTTCCTATCCTCATTCAAGTGTTTTTCTGAGTTCATACAATACATTCTCTCAGGTGTAATGCTTGCTTTCTGACGTCTCACTACTCCTTGGAGACACCTGCCCTTAGAACTCTCCTCTGTCAGAATCTCTTCTTACGTTATGCTGGTTTTTAAAACTTGTTCTCAGTTTAGAACCACATTAGAAGATAAAATGATGACTAAACCATGTAAGTACATTAGCAAGAACTAGTTTGCTGACTTTTGTTAAGTTTTAACAAAATACGCCTTATTTTAAACAAGAGATTGTAATTTAAGGCAACTGTACATAGGGTATGATCAGTAAATGTTTAATAACTGATTAGTTACTGAGATAAATTCAAAGTTTAACAGTTGAAAATACAGACACATTTTTTATCAAGCCTACTTCTATCGCCACCTCTCACTATTCATTCATACAATACAGTTGGTGCCTTTTTGATGTTCCTGTTCATGGTGTCTCTTATTTCGTCAAAACCTGCAAGTAGAGACCTTGAAAAGCAGGGACACTGACAGCCTTTGAAATTTTTTTTTTCTGGATTACTTTTAAGGGTGTTGCATAGGGAACAGCTTTGAAAGACAGACATAATATGGGCAGAACTGTTTGCTCTTTAATAAAGACATGCTCTCCATTTGGGTAATAGATTGAGCAGGTTTGCTTGCAGTTTATAAAAGACTGAGGTTTCATAATCTTGGGGTTTCCAACTGTGACACAAACCACTGCTGCATCCTGCCCTGTCCATCTGCGTTACGTGCTGGGGATATGGATTGGGGATACAGAGAGGAACTGATGTAATTATGAAGTTTATGCATCTCGCTGTACCTGAGTAATAAAGACCTTTTTTCTCTGTTATGGTTGTCTCATGTTTTCTGTCAGCAAATATAAAACTATGGCAGGCTTATTTGCTAGTCTTAGAATCAGGTCAATTTCAGGCCCTTTATAATTCTTGACTCCATCCAATTTAAAAACCATTGCCATAATTATACAAGATAAGTCTAAGAAAATGTCTACACCTGTAGCTTCTAGCTGCGTGTTTCCTCTACTTTAGCTTTCAAATGTGTAAAACTCCAACGAGCATGAAAAGTTAACTACTTTTTTCTCTGATACATTTTTAAAGGAATTTAATTAGCAATGGTAGAAAATTAATGGAGCAGATAATTCACACATTTAAAGACAACACTGCCAAATCTAAACTTAGAAGTTGATATTGTACAATTTGTGATTTTCTTTTCATATTTTAAATGCAATGATTTTTCAAATAAGTCAGTATAATCTATATTCATGAGTTTTCAATTATCTTTATATATGTCAGGGTAGGTAACTTGGTGATATGTTAAAGTACAGTAGATAAAATGTAAATCTAAGCAAGCTAGAGGTGACAAATTAATCTCCACCTACATATCATTCATCTTATTTCCCTTAAAACAGATAATCTGCTGGTAAAAATATTTTGTGCTTACTCACAATCTAAAAGCTATCAAAATTTGTTCTAGTTGGGTTCATTCAGGAATATACAGAAGGGAAGAATATAGAGCTATCTCTATGGCTCTTCTTGTGCAATGTATCATAAAAGTAGATGGAAAATGTGCCAGGACCTCCTTCCACTTTGAATTTGACATAATGGTGCAGGAAAGCTAATCCAGTGAGTGAATTATTTTACCTTTTTCTCCTTCTGTCAAACAAAAGCATTTGCAAGCATTAGTGGGGCATTGAGATATCAGAATTTTCTCTTAACAGTGGTGCCCAAATGATGTTTAGCTCATTAAGTAAGGTTATCACTGATTCACATAGTTAACTGGCGAGACTGTTACATATCAGAATACATAGTTTGTTCTGTGGCCAGTTGCCTGAAGCATGTAGTCAGATATTGCCTCAGCCTCAATATTAACATATGCTAGACTTTCTTACTATATACTCTTTGTTTTTAACCCCTTTCACGTTATTTTTTCATTTCTGTTTTTCTCCACCCTCTTGCCTTTATGTATCTTACTATTGCATCTGGAATGCTTATTATTCTATCTCACCAGCTTAAATTATAGTGAAATATCAATGTAGTGAACCAGTGTGATTATCTATATTTTTCTGAATGTCAGAAACAAGAAACTAATAGCAAAGCTGGGACTAAAATTCACACATTTCTGTCTTTGCAAGCCAATATATTTAATAGAGTAGAGTGTTTCTTAACATAATCTTAAGAAGGCTATAATTTGCAACACTATATTTAATCATTCATCTTTCATGAATTTATTGAAAAGAAACAGAACTATGCCTGAGGGGACAAATAACATAGAAAAAATGTGACTGTTTCAATGAGCTTATTATTAAAACAAGCCAAAAAAAAAAAAAAAGACACATGAGAGTTAAAAAGGACATTTTTATTATATCTTTTAAACCCGAATTAAAGGTCTGACTTTTACCTGAAAGAAATTAAGAGTTTCCTTTAAAAGTGTTAAGAAAAAATTGTGAGCAGATGTCTATCTTTAAAATATAATTTTCATTGCCATACCCAAAATGGATACTCCTCAAGGAGCTGGTATAGTAATTCATTTGAAAATTGACAGCATTTTATTTTATTTATTTTTTAAAAATTTTTATTGGAGGCTAATTATTTTACAATATTATATTGGTTGGTTTTGCCATACATTGACATGAATCCACCCCGGGTGAAACAGGAGTTATAAAAAGTACTCTAGAAGCATTTAAATGTAGAACAAAATAAATTTGATATATATATATATTTAAAATCATATGGTAGATTCATGAGAGGGTAGTAGAGGACTAAGAATAACTTCTAAATCTGAAACACTATCATGGGAAACTGGTTTGATTAAAGTATCATTTCATGAACTAAGGTTTAAGAAAGAAAATAAATTTTATGAAAAAAGATGAGTTCAATTTAATTCAGACTGTATTGTGGCTCCTAAGAGATAGCAAATGTAGACACAAAAATAGAATTTTGACATACGGGTGTGAATTTCAATAGACATCAGTGTCATGTAACTTGAATTTTAGTTTATTAATAAATTAATGAGAGATGAATCCACGAGAATAAATAAATAAGCTCACAGCCTATATTATATTGAATGTTGACTGCTACAATAACAAATTATCCCAGAGCTTAGTGGCATGAAATATTTATTATTTCACAATGTTTGTAATTTAGGAATCTGAAAAGGTGTAGATGATATAGGTGATATATTTGGCTCACAAAAGTACCTTTACCTCAAGTACCCACTGCGAAGGATTCATTTCCTAACTCACTCATGTGGTTGTTGGTGGCCTTCAGTTACTCACAGGAAGTTAAACTGAGACCTCAGTTCTTCATGAGATGTCGAATATAAATTTCATTTAGGTCCTTGACACATTTTTGTCTACATACAGTATCTTACAACATGACTTCATCAGAATAATCAAATGAGAGAAGAGAGACAACCAGCAAGAGAAAAAGATTATGTGCAACCAACATGAAAGTCACAATTAGGCTCATACCAGAAATGAAAATCCATTAACTTCCATACTCTATTCATTAGCACCAAATCACTAGGCACAACTCACATACAATGGGCTAAGTTTACATGATGTGAGACCATGAGTTCTAACAGGCAGGGTCATTGGAAGTAATGTCAAAAGCTACCTGCCACAGCCCCAAGGAGTGAGAAGTAGTAAGAGAAGGAGACTCATGGCAAACCTGAGAGACGTGTTTAATGTTATAATTTTAAAAGGAGCTGGTATAGAGCTAAGGAAATATTTGAGGAAATATCTCAGGCAGTTTGAATTCATATTCTATATAAACTATCCAGATATATGGAAATTGTTAATATTTCTAACTATAACCTAAATTGAAGATTCCATGTCTTCTACGTATGCTTTTTTTAATGCTCTGTGTTCAGCACAAATCTTTATTAACCTATTTATTAACAGTGCTACTATTTATATCCAATCAATTATGTCCAAGATGGCAAAAAACACACTATAATTAATAAAGATACATTCTGAGGATTACTGTAAAAATACTCCTTTCTTATGTCTTATCTAGCTCAATAGTTTGAATATAATTTGATACTTTAATTACATTCTATACTTTAATTATTAATATATAGAATTATAATCTCTATTATGAAAGTTCTCTGTATTTTATTATATTTCATTTCCAACCTGAGCATCTACAGTTTATAGTCATGAATCAAATCCAGTGAAATAAAAATCACAAGGAATTTCTAAATCATCAAAAACATGTTTAAGAAGTCTTCAGTGGAACTACAGGCTAAGAAGAGAGACTGAACTAAAAACTGACACTTAACCACAAAAAACAAGCCTAATTATATAAGATGATTCATGTGATTCATTCAGTTGTATAGTTCGTCCCTTGATTATGACTTTTTGAAGGTAACAGCATTTTGCTATAATATAATCATAGCAAAAATTGGCCAACATAATATTAAATAATGAATATGCTAAAGTATATTTTTAAAAATTCAGTTTATAGCTTATTAGTTTATTGACTTCTTGTTATTAGTGTGATCATATTTTGAAATCATTTAAATTTTTTATAGATAGTTCATTGTTACAGCATTAGAAACACACAGGATTTTTCTATGTTGACTTTTTTCCTGCATTCATCTGTTAGTTCTACCAGTTTGTGCGTGTGTGTACAGTCTTAAGGGTTTTCTATTATAAGATCATGTTATATGCAAACAAGACAAAATTCTAGTTCTTCCTCTCCAATCTGTATGCTTTTTTTTAAAAACTCTACCTAGGAGATACATGTACTCTACTGATTAGAAGCTGCAGAATATGCTTCTACAAGTTGCTCCAGATCTTAGAGGAAAATATTTCAAATTTTGAAAGATTTTTCATGGTAGGATATTCTGTTAGCTGTGGACCTGTCATTTATGAGTCAATTATGTTGAGGTAAATTTCTTCTATACATAATTTATTAAGGGTTTCCATCATGAATTGACACTGAATTTTGTCAAATGCTTTTTCTGTATCTACTGAGATGATCATGTAATTTTTATCCTTCAGTTTGTTATTGCAGTTATCATAGTGAATTTATAGGTTCAATGCTAAATCCATCAAAATCCTAAGGACATTTTTTACAGAAGTAGCAAAAACAATTCTAAAATTCATACAGAACCACAAAAGACCTCAGCCAAAGGAATCTTGAGAAAGCAATACATAGCTGAAGTATGGTACTGACATTAAGACAGACATAGAGGCCAACAGAATAGAATAGAGATCCCAGGAATGAAACCATATATACAGTCAACTGATCTTCAACAAGGGTGCCAGGAATACACAATGGGAAATGAGTAGTCTTCTCAACAAATAGTGTTGGGAAAATTGGGTGCCCACATGCAAAAGAAAAAAATGAATGTCATTTTACACATTATTTAATATACCCAAAAATTAGTTCAATTTGCATCAAAAACTTGCATGTAAGACCTGAAACTCTAAAACTCCTAGAAGGAAACATGGGGGAAAAGCTTTTTGACATTAATCTTGGCAATGATTCCTTGAATATGACAGCATAGGCAACAAAAGCAAAACTTAGTAAGTGGAACTGCATCAACTAAAAAGATTCTGCCTCACAAATGAAACAATCAACAGAATTAAAAAGCAACTTATGGAATGGAAGCTAGTATTTGCAAATCATATTATCTTATAAAAGATTTATATTAAAAATATATAGAACTTAGACAATTCAATAGCAAAAACAAACAAAAAGCAAATAAACTGAATGAAAACTGGGCAAAGGACCTGAACAGATATTTCACTAAAGAGGACATACAAATGGTATATGAAAAAGTATTCAACATCAGTAATAATCAGGGAAATGCAAACATAAACCACAATGAGATATGACCTCACATCTATCAGAATGGCTTTTATCAAAAAGACAAATGATAAGAAGTGCTGACAAGGAGATGGTGATGGTGGGAACATAATGTGTGCAGTTGCTATGGAGCATAGATATCCCTCAAAAAAAAAAAAATAGAATCATCACATGATCCAGAAATAACATTTCTGAAATAACATTACATATCCAAAATAATTCAAATTAGGATCTTAAAGAGATATTTACACTCCACGTTCACTGGGAGGATTATTCACAATACCCAAATTTAGGAAACAGCCTAAAAGTCCATCTATGGATGAAAGGATAAAGTAAATGTGGTATACATGTATAATGTAGTATTGTTTATCCTTAAAAGAGAAGGAAACTCTGCCATTTGAGACAACATGGTTAAACTTAGAGGGCATTATGCTAAGTGAAACAAGCTAGTAACAGAAGAAAGGAAAAACGGTGCATGATTTCATTTACATGAAGAATCTAAAGTAACCAAATTCACAGAAGCATAGAGTAGAATGCTGGTTGCCAGGAAAAGGGGTAGGAGGAAACAGGGAGTTACTGCTAAATGGGTATAAAGTTTTAGCTGTGTAAATGAATGATTCTGGAGATACACTGCACAATGTAGTGCCTACAGGTAACAGTGATCTATTCCTATGAAATACTATGAAAATAGTACTTATTATGGAAGTATTATTAAGTATAATAAGAGTATACTTAATACATAGTATTAAGTATTAGTAAGTATTCTTAATACACACACACACAGAGGACAAGAGGAAACATATGCAGGTGTTGGGTACGCTTATTACCTTGACTGTAATGATGGCCACATCAATGTCCAAACTCGTTAAATTGCATGCATTAAATATGTACAGTTTTTGGTATATCAATTAGGTTTTTTCAAAGTAATATCCCTTAGCAAAGTTTTGTTAATACACACAAAGTTGTATAAACTTAAAATAATAATCTTTTTCTGGGTTTGACCCCTGGGTTGGGAAGATCCCCTGGAGAAGGGGAAGGCTACATATTCCAGTATTCTGGCCTAGAGAATTCCATGGACTATATAGTCCATGGAGTCACAGTTGGACAAGTGAGCACCTTTCACTTTCACTTCCTGAATCACATAATTCTAAAGATTCAAAATACAAATAATTTAAAGACAATCATCATTAATACTTGGCACCTAAGTAAATATAAAAATTCTGATCATCATCTCTTACAAAATGTCTTACAAAATCTTATTGCATAATCAATTCAGTTCAGTTCAGTCGCTCAGTCATGTCCAACTCTTTGCGACCCCATGAATCACAGTACGCCAGACCTCCCTGTCCATCACCAACTCCCGGAGTTCACTCAAACTCATGTCCATCTGGTCCCATCACTTCATGGGAAATAGATGGGGAAACAGTGGAAACAGTGTCAGACTTTAATTTTTTGGGCTCAAAATCACTGCTGATGCTGATTGCAGCCATGAAATTAAAAGACGCTTACTCCTTGGAAGGAAAGTTATGACCAACCTAGATAGCATATTAAAAAGCAGAGACATTACTTTGCCAACAAAGGTCTGTCTAGTCAAGGCTATGGTTTTTCCCGTGGTCATGAATGGATGTGAGAGTTGGACTGTGAAGAAAGCTGAGCACCAAAGAATTGATGCTTTTGAACTGTGGTGCTGGAGAAGAATCTTGAGAGTCCCTTGGACTGCAAGGAGATCCAACCAGTCCAGTCTAAAAGAGATCAGTCCTGGGTGTTCTTTGGAAGGACTGATGCTAAAGCTGAAACTCCATACTTTGTCCACCTCATGCGAAGAGTTGACTCACTGGAAAAGACTCTGATGCTGGGAGGGATTGAGGGCAGGAGGAGAAGGGGATGACAGAGAATGAGATGGCTAGCAAATTTAATAAATATAAAAATATTCCATATTTTAAGAGAAGCCTCTTTTTCAAGACTATGTTCAAATGCATACTTTTTAAACAGCAATATGTATCTTAAAAGGTATAAAACATAAAATGCTTAATTCCACATAGGTTGTAGATGCAAAACTTTTTTATATAAAATCGCTGTTTAAAGATTTGCTTCCTTATTTTCCAACAATTTTTATATTTCATTATAAAACATCTATTTCTGCTTCATTGACTATGCCAAAGCCTTTAACTGTGTGGATCACAATAAACTGTGGAAAATTCTGAAAGAGATGGGAATACCAGACCACCTGACCTGTCTGTTGAGAAACCTGTATGCAGGTCAGGAAGCAACAGTCAGAACTATACATGGAACAACAGACTGGTTCCAGATAGGAAAAGGAGTACATCAAGGTTGTATATTGTCACCTTGCTTATTTAACTTATATGCAGAGTACATCATGAGGAACGCTGGGCTGGAAGAAGCACAAGCTGGAATCAAGATTGCTGGGAGAAATACCAATAATCTCAGATATGCAGATGACACTACCCTTATGGCAGAAAGTGAAGAGGAACCTAAAAGCCCCTTGATGAAAGTGAAAGAGGAGAGTGAAAAGGTTGGCTTGAAGCTCAACATTCAGAAACAAAAATCATGGCATCTGGTCCCATCACTTCATGGGAAATAGATGGAAAAACAGTGGAAACAGTGTCAGACTTTATTTTTTTGGGCTCCAAAATCACTGCAGATGCTGATTGCAGCCAGGAAATTAAAAGATGCTTACTCCTTGGAAGGAAAGTTACGACCAACCTTGATAATATATTAAAAAGCAGAGACATTACTTTGCCAACAAAGGTCCGTCTAGTCAAGGCTATGGTTTTTCCCGTGGTCATGTATGGATGTGAGAGTTGGACTGTGAAGAAGGCTGATCGCCAAAGAATTGATGCTTTTGAACTGTGGTGCTGGAGAAGACTCTTGAGAGTCCCTTGGACTGCAAGGAGATCCAACCAGTCCATTCTAAAGGAGATCGATCCTGGGTGTTCATTGGAGGGACTGATGCTGAAGCTGAAACTGCAATACTTTGGCCACCTCATGCGACGAGTTGACTCACTGGAAAAGACTCTGATGCTGGGAAAGGTTGGGGGCGGGAGAAGAAGGGGATGACCGAGAATGAGATGGCTGGTGGCATCACCGAGTCTGTGGACATGAGTTTGAGTGAGCTCCAGGAGTTGGTGATGGACAAGGAGGCCTGGCATGCTGTGATTCATGGGGTCGCGGAGAGGCGGACACGACTGAGCGACTGAACTGAACTGAACTGATAACATGACGTTAATCAAGTAATATATAACAAAGTAAACAAAATTAAGCATGTGGCTAGATGCTTTTAGGAAACTAAATTTAGTAAATATAATAAAAATGTATTTTAAAAATAGAACTGATAAAGAAACACAGCAGTATAAGGCAAATATAAAATATACAGGCATTGTATGAGATTCCTTTAATATAATTAATTGAAAATACATTAAATAACTTTATTTGTGATTAGTCAAATTCAAAGACGATTTGAGAAGGGTAGAAAATTAGAATAATGGAGGATACTTGTAATAAAGCAACTATGGAACAAGTAAATTTATTCTAAATTCCATTTCATTTTAGTAATTTGAAAGTAGTCAAAACAATTCAAGTATAAGAGAGTTTATATACAGGATGTTGCTGCAAAATATGTATTTTTAGAATAAGTAACATAAGATTTGATATTATTTCACTAATGTTTAAACTAAATTTTAAAGGGTAATATGCATTCTGGAGAACGTTTGGTTATATAACACACAGTCACTCTTGCATGACTAAAGGCATAAGAAAAGCGTAAAACTGGCCTTAATAATTACTGAATCTAAACTTATTTTTTAAAATATTCAACCAATTACATGCAAAATATTTATGACAGACTAGTAGAATGATTTTACTTATGAATTAAAAAATACTGAAACAGTTTGAAACTGTCTGTAGCCCTTCAGTGCCCTGTGCAGCAGCTCAGGCCTTGTCATCTGCTGTGCTGTGCCAATGTCAGCATCTCTTCGGTATGGTATTCTCTACAGCCTTAAGTCCTCTGCCTATGTGCACTGCGGACTGCTGGTAATGAAGAAATGAGTACATCCAGAGTTATCTCTCAACTAATGTCTGATGGGAATTTCATCAGATGGGAATACAATAATTCCCTTAAGACTGAATAATTTTTAAGCATGTGTTTTACACCACTTTTCAGAATTTCCCCCTTGAAATCAAGTTTCAGAGAGGGATAATGGTAACAGGATGGATAGTGAACCCATTACTACTATAGCTCCTCTCCTTACCAACTTCTCCACTCCCATACTGATGTCATCTACAACCCTCAAGTCAAGTACTTTCACACATTTTCTCTTCTCTGATCTAAATTCGGGAAAAGCCAAATCAAGATACAACTCTGCAGGGATGCTGGTCCTTAGTCACATAATTTTCAATAACAAGTTTACACTAAACATCTGTGTTTAAATTATTGTGTTTTAGATGAATGTGTTATGACATTCCATTTCCTTCTCTAGGGGAGCTTCCAGACTCCAAAATGCGACTCGTTTCTCCTGCTTCTCCTGCATTGATAGGTGGATTTTTTACCATTGTGCCAGCTGGGTAACCCAGCCCAAATTAATAGCCAATGATTATTTCAACCTTGCAGGTTGCCTCTTTCCCCATCCTTAGCTTTATATTCACTACTCCAGTCACTCAATATTGTTCAGTTATTTGAAAGTACATTTTCTAAAACATCTGGCTATAGGCTCAAGTTTTTTGTTTGCCTCAAACTCATTATCCCCTTTTCTCCACTTCAGGTTAATTTATACTTATCTTCCAGATTTTAATTTATATATATTCATTAATCTGTTCAACAAACATTTAAGGGTAAACCCTATATCAAATTTCATTGTACAGACTAAGAATAAATACATCAGTGAATAATACAAATAGAGTTCATGCTCTCCTGGGATTCACACAAAAGTGTACAAAAGAATAAGCAGTGGGGATTGTAGCACATAAGTCTGAACCAAACTCTCATATCAGAACACATGTTAAAGAGACAACAGACAACCTAAAGACTCAGAAGCCAACCAAAAGTTTCTCACAGTCCAAAAATAGAACAGTTTTAATATAAAAAATGTTGATACCTGCAATGGATTAAAACATCAAGTATATCGACATCTAGAGCATATGATAACACTCTAAAATAAAAATAAATACCCTCAAATTTCACCTTTGGAGAATCCCACAGAAACAACTCACTATCATGAAAATCAGAATTACTGCAAAAGATTTAAGCATTAATTCTTCTCTTCTGTGTCAACCAGATATCAGTGTAACCTCATAGTTGATAAGGGAAAGTTTATTTTAGAAGAATTCCAACTAATAAATGGAAAACGAATTATAGAATTAAAACATTACCATTTGCAACCATTAATTAAATATAGATCTAGGCCATACTCTTCAAGAGTCTAAGGAAACAGGAGTTAAAAGGCAGATGGGAAATGTCATATGGATGGATCAGACTGACAACATCCCCCAGTCATCAGTCTCAAGGACACAGGAGGAAAGACAACCAGAAATTAAGAGACTTCTGAAATAGGGCTATAGGAAGTACACCACCACATCTCAGGTACTCTTTTCACAAATCTGAATCTGAGCGAGCCTCCATATGAAGTTATTATTAATTTAAAGGAAATAGGATGAGCCAGAATAGAACCACAGCATAGTAGAGACATAATCAGCATACTCCAGAATGCAGACTCCACAAGAAAAAGATCCAGCTTGAAACGTAAATAAATGGAGATTTAAAAAAGGACATTTGAATGAAAAGATATCAAGATTTCAGAGAAATTAAGCTTAAAACAACAATGAGCTGCTACCATGTATCTATGAACAACAAAAAAGGATTAAGATGGAAAATATCAAATTGTCTACTGCTTAGTAACTGTGATGAATATTATCTTCTAATTTTGACAATCATTATCTTCATATTTTTCTTAAATAAATATGGTCTGTAAATGCAAAAAAATTAATAAATTAGGGTAAGGAGAATATAGAATCATGAAGTGATAGAGTGGGGAGGGAAACCACCCTGGTGAGATGACCATCTCAGCAGAGACCAGCATGAACTAAAGTAGTGAATTACACAAATATTTATGGAGGTAGTTTCCAAGATGATAGACCCACCAGAGGAAGGATGTCCTTAGGTACAAGCAAGCTGTAGGTGTCTAGGAAAAGCAGATATCAATGTATTTGTATCTCACTATCCTGGACTGTCCCGCGACAGTCCACTGAGATTTTAGAGCATACTACATCCTGCCCACCCCTCCGACATACAAACGGATGCACTTTACCTAATCACTTATGCAATCAATTGCTTGCTGTAGCGTTTAAAGGGCAGAGTCCTTGACTAACTTTTTCACTTCGTACATGGTGCCATGACAAAAAGCCTCAATATCTATTTTATCAAGGCTTCCCAGGTGGCTCAGTGCTACCAAGCAGGAGATGTGGGTTTGATCCCTGAGTCGGGAAGATCCCCTGGAGAAGGAAATGAAAACCCACTCCAGGATTCTTGTCTCAGAAACCCCATGGACAGAGGAGTTGGCTATAGTCAGCTATAGTCCGTGAGGTCACAGAGTCTGACACACCTTAGCAACTAGACAACAACGTATTTTATCAAAAACTAATGTAGAAGCAGACATTCATATAAACACACATATTTATGTGCATGTATATATATGCATTTTTTCCTCACCCCCTAGCTTTTTTTTTTAATTCCTGCATTACATTCGTTTTGAATTGTATACCTGGTCTCGGGGGCTTCGCACTCTCTGGGTCTGGCAGGCCTCGGCCTGGGCTCATGCTCCAGAAATGGCTGCGGCAGGTGCCCCAGGGCCAGACTGCACATCCCCACTGCTGTCTAAGGCGGGTTCACAGCCGCGCCTCGCTGCTGGGCCGGGGTCACAGTTGGACCGCGTGATCCCACGTCACACAGAGTCTGCATCTGCTTGTGGGCGGAGCCCCAGCTTGTGTGCACCCTCAGTCGGCCAGCTTTGCACCTTTTCTGAAAAGGTGCGATTCTTAATTGTGATGTATGTAAGTCTGTAACATATATTTTTATGTGTCTTGTAACATTTAATGTGTTATATGGGCCTCCATAGAAACTCCAATACTTTGGCCACCTCATGCGAAGAGTGGACTCACTGGAAAAGACTCTGATGCTGGGAGGGATTGGGGGCAGGAGGAGAAGGGGACAACAGAGAGTGAGATGGCTGGATGGCATCACCGACTTGATGGACATGAGTTTGAGTGAACTCCGGGAGTTGGTGATGGACAGGGAGGCCTGGCGTGCTGTGATTCATGGGGTCGCAAAGAGTCGGTCACGACTGAGCGACTGAACTGAACTGAACTGAGTGACTCAGAACGTAAAGACTCTGCCTGCAATGCGGGAGACTTGGGTTCGATCCCTGAGCTGGGACGATCCCCTGGAGGAATCATGGCAACCCACTCCATTATTCTTGCCTGGAGAATCCCCATGGACAGAGGAACCTGGCGGCTGCAGTCCATGGAGTCACAAAATGTTGGACACAACTGAACGACTAACGCAACATGTATACGCTACTTTAAGGTATAAAATGTAACCATTTAAAAATACATAATTGAATATATAAATATGTATCACACATAGGTACACACAGGCACAGACCCTGCTGGTTCTCTCTCTGGAACCCTGAATGCCAGGTACTTTGATACTGAGAATGGTTATGGAGAACAGAATAAGGATGGGCTTTCTGAATTGCTTCCAAGATTTCTGGAATTGGTTCTCTAGTCTGATCGGATTCAGAGGCAGTCATGATTCTATTTCCAGTGGTGAAGAAATCACTGAAAGTCTCTGATGTGAAGCAGCAACAAAGGTAGGCAAAATATCGTCACTGAGTACTGTCTCTTCCATTTTCTTGAAAAATACAATTTGAGGTATTCTTCAAAATCTTCCCTTTTTCTTTTGGAAAAATACATGCAAATATAATCCTGATTGTTTTCACTGAACTATCTTTTAAAGCTTTAAGGCCTATTTCTTTTCCATAGTTAGTATGAGTATTTTAATTTAACGTTTTACTTTGAAGTGCAAGGCACATCCAGAAAAAGATAAAAAGCATATATACATTGAACTGTCAAAAAAAGTAAGCCCACTTATGTAAATATTACTTAGGTCAAGGGTATTACTGTGTGTCAAACTCCTCCTTTTGTGATCGCTCTCATTTCTACTATGCTATTCTTCCCCTAAAATAATCACTGTCCTGATTGCTAAAGCCTGTTTTGAATTAAATACAAAAGGAATCACGCAGCATGTATTTTTTACACCTGGTTTCTTGGGTTAACATTATGTTTGTGAAAGGTGTTATGTTGTTTTACATAGGTGTAACTGATGTATTTTCATTGCTTTACAAAATTAGTTATATAAAAAAAATCCAATTTGTTTATCCATTCTACAAATGGACATGAGGCACGTGTTTTGGGGCTATTCTGAAAAATATTTCAAGTACATCCATGTGCATCTCTTGGCAGAGAAAGAGTGACTGCTTTTCTGATGGACACATTCTAAGGATGAATTTTCTTGCTCATAAAATAAATGTATGTTTATCTTTAGTAGAGTATGTGAAAGTGTTTTTATGGAGATTGTACTAATTTACATTCTCAAGAGCAGAGGATGAAAATTGCATTTTTTACAATACTTCATATTGTCAGTTTTCTTTTGTTTTAGCTTTTTAAAGCTTCTCTCAATTTTAACCCTTCTGGTCTTGTAAAACTCTCTCACTGTGGTTTAAAATTGCAGCGCCCCTATGTCTAACTCATGGGATCATCGAAAAAGCAAGAGAGTTCCAGAAAAACATTTATTTCTGTTTTATTGACTATACCAAAGCCTTTGACTGTGTGGACCACAATAAACTGTGGAAAATTCTGAAAGAGATGGGAATACCAGACCACCTGACCTGCCTCTTGGGGAAACCTGTATGCAGGTCAGACAGCAACAGTTAGAACTGGACATGGAACTACAGACTGGTTCCAAATATGAAAAGGAGTACGTCAAGGCTGTATATTGTACCCTGCTTATTTAACTTCTATGCAGAGTACATCATGAGAAATGCTGGGCTGGAGGAAGCACAAGATGGAATCAAGATTGACAGGAGAAATATCCATAACCTCAGATATGCAGATGACACCACCCTTATGGCAGAAAGTGAAGAAGAACTAAAGAGCCTCTTGATGTAAGTGAAAGAGGAGAGTGAAAAAGTTGGCTTAGAGCTCAACATTCAAAAAACTAAGATCATGGCATCTGGTCCCATCAGATAAGTTCAGTTCCGTTGCTCAGTCGTGTCTGACTCTTTGTGACCACATGAACCACAGCATGTCAGGCCTCCCTGTCTATCCCCAACTCCTGGAGACCACCCAAACCCATGTCCATCGAGTTGATGATGACATCAGACTATCTCATCCTCTGTTGTCCCCTTCTCATCCTGCCCTCAATCTTTCGCAGCAGCAGGGTCTTTTCCAATGAGACAGCTCTTCCCATCACGTGGCCAAATATTGAAGTTTCAGCTTCAACATCAGTCCTTCCAATGAACACCCAGAACTGATTTCCCTTACTTGGACTGGTTGGATCTCCCTGCAGTCCAAGGGACTCTCAAGAGTATTCTCCAGCACCATAGTTCAAAAGCATCAATTCTTCGGTGCTCAGCTTCCTTTATAGTCCAACTCTCACATTCATACATGACCACTGGAAAAACCATAGCCTTGACTAGATGGACCTTTGTTGACAAAGTAATGTGTCTGCTTTTTAATATGTCTAGGTTGGTCATAACTTTCCTTCCAAGGAGTTAGTGTCTTTAATTTCATGTCTGCAATCACCATCTGCAGTGAATTTGGAGCCCAAAAAAATAAAGTCTGACACTATTTCCACTGTTTCCCCATATATCTGCCATGAAGTCATGGGACCAAATGTCTTGATCTTAGTTTTCTGATGTTGAGCTTTAAGCCAACTGTTTTACTATCCTCTTTCACTTTCATCAGAGGCCCTTTAGTTCTTCTTCACTTTCTGCCATAAGGGTGGTGTCATCTGCATATCTGAGGTTATTGATATTTCTCCTGGCAATCTTGATTCCAGCTTGTGCTTCCTCCAGCCCAGCGTTTCTCATGATGTACTCTGCATATAAGTTAAATAAGCAGGGTGACAATATACAGCCTTGATGTACTCCTTTTCCTATTTGGAACCAGTCTGTTGTTCTATGTCAAGTTCTAGCTGTTGGTTCCTGACCTGCATACAGGTTTCCCCAAGAGGCAGGTCAGGTGGTCTGGTATTTCCATCTCTTTCAGAATTTTCCACAGTTTATTGTGGTCCACACAGTCAAAAGCTTTGGCATAGTCAATAAAGTGAAAATAGATATTTTTGCAGAACTCTCTTGCTTTTTCGATGATCCAGAGGATGTTGGAAATTTGATCTCTGGTTCCTCTGCCTTTTCTAAAACCAGGTTGAACATCTGGAAGTTCATAGTTCACGTGCTGAAGCCTGGCTTGGAGAATTTTAAGCATTACTTTACTTGCGTATGAGATGACTGCAATTGTGTGGTAGTTTGAGCATTCCTTGGCATTCCCTTTCTTTGGGATTGGGATGAAAACTGACCTTTTCCAGTCCTGTGGCCACTGCTGAGTTTTCCATATTTGCTGGCATATTGAGTGCAACACTTTCATAGAGTCATCTTTCAGGATTTGAAATAGCTCAGCTAGAATTCCATCACCTCCACCAGCTTTGTTCCTAGTGATGCTTCCTAATTGTCTTCACATTCCAAGATGTCTGGCTCTAGGTGAGTGATAACACCATCGTGATTATTTGGGTGCCATCACTTCATGGCTAATAGATGGGGAAACAGTGGCTGACTTTATTTTTCTGGGCTCCAAAATCACTGCACATGTGATTGCAGCCATGAAATTAAAAAACGCTTACTCCTTGGAAGGAAAGTTATGACCAACCTAGATAGCATATTAAAAAGCAGACACATTACTTTGTCAACAAAGGTCTGTCTGGTTAAGGGTATGATATTTCTAGTAGTCATGTATAGATGTGAGAGTTTGACTATAAAGAAATCTGAGCACCGAAGAATTGATGCTTTTGAACTGTGGTGTTGGAGAAGACTCTTGAGAGTCCCTTGGACTGCTAGGAGATCCAACCAGTCCATCCTAAGGGAAATCGGTCCTGGGTGTTCTTTGGAAGGACTGATGTTAAAGCTGAAACTCCAATATTTTGGCTACCTGATGGGAAGAGCTGACTCATTTGAAAAGACCCTGATGTTGGGAAAGATTGAAGGCAGGAGGAGAAGGTGATGAGGATGAGATGCTTAGATGGCATGACTGACTCAATGGACATGAGTTTGTGTGGTCTCCGAGAGTTGGTGATGGACAAACAGGCCTGGCATGCTGTGGTTCATGTGGTTGCAAAGAGTCGGACACCACTGAGCAACTGAACTGAACTATATATAGTTATGTTGGGCACCATTTCACAGACTTGTTGTTTTTTAGATATTTCTTTTGTCCTTATTTTTCTCACTGTTTTGTAGTTCTGTATATATTTTGGATACTAGTGTACAGAAAAATAGATTCTTCCTATTTCTGTGATTTCTGTTTCCACTATTTAACAGTGTCTTTAAATGAATGGATTTTGAAATTAATATAGCCTGATTTATCAGATTTTCCTCTTATGAGTAGTTCCTTTTGTGTCATGTTTTAGAAATCTTTACTTCTCAAAATCCTATGCCATCTTCTAAATATCTTTACTGTTTTGATTTTCACATTTAGGTCTACAGTTACTGGAACTAGTTTATGAATATAATTTAAGGCAGTGATCAGCCTTTTATTCCCAATTTTTTCTCTTTTTTTTTTTTTTTTTGTGTATGCAGATATTCAGTTAACCCACAATGGTGATGTAAAAGAGTTCTGTGTACGTGTATGTTTTCTGTTTTGTATTTTGTGTTCTATCATCATTGAATACTCTTAATCAGATACTTATGAAAGTGATGTTTGACCATATTTTTGATACCATAGAAGAGTTTTATCAAACTATCCAGTATAATGAGGTCAACAGGTTGCTCATAATTGTATTGAGAAGTACAAAATGTAATTAAAAACATAAAAAGAATGAACCCAAAGCTTTAAATTCCCAATTCAAGCTCAGAATACATAACTGGATATGTTTTATGTGAATCCCAAAAGAACCTTTATCTGATGTAGCCACAGAGCTGAGGTTCAGTTCAGTTCAGTTGCTCAGTTGTGTCCGACTCTTGAATCACAGCATGCCAGGACTCCCTGTCCATCACCAACTCCCAGAGTTCACTCAAATTCATGTGCCCATGAATCACAGCATGCCAGGACTCCCTGTCCATCACCAACTCCCAGAGTTCACTCAAACTCATGTCCATCGAGTCGGCGATGCCATCCAACCATCTCATCTTCTATCGTCCCCTTCTCCTCCCGCCCCCAATCTTTCCCAGCATCAGAGTCTTTTCCAGTGAGTCAACTCGTCACATGAGGTGGCCAAAGTATTGGAATTTCAGCTTGAGCATCAGTCCTTCCAATGAACACCCAGGATTGCTCTCCTTTAGAATGGACTGGTTGGATCTCCTTGTAGTCCAAGGGACTCTCAAGAGTATTCTCCAGCACCACAGTTCAAAAGCATCAATTCTTCGGCGATCAGCTTTCTTCACAGTCCAACTCTCACATCCATACATGACCACTGGAAAAACCACAGCCTTGACTAGACGGACCTTGGTTGGCAAAGTAATGTCTCTGCTTTTTAATATGCTATCTAGGTCATTCATAACTTTCCTTCCAAGGAGTAAGCGTATTTTAATTTCCTGGCTGCAATCAGCATCTGCAGTGATTTTGAAGCCAAAAAAAATAAGGTCTGACACTGTTTCCCCATATATTTCCCATGAAGTGATGGGACCAGATGCCATGATCTTCATTTTCTAAATGTTGAGCTTCGAGCCAAACTTTTCACTCTCCCTCTTTCACTTTCATCAAGAGACTTTTGAGTTCCTCTTCACTCTCTGCCATAAGGGTGGTGTCATCTGCATATCTGAGGTTATTGATATTTCTCCCGGCAATCTTGATTCCAGCTTGTGCTTCTTCCAGCCCAGCGTTCCTCATGATGTACTCTGCATAGAAGTTAAATAAGCAAGGTGACAATATACAACCTTGACGTACTCCTTTTCCTATTTGGAACCAGTCTGTTGTCCCATGTCCAGTTCTAACTGTTGCTTCCTGACCTGCATACAGGTTTCTCAAGAGGCAGGTCAGGTGGTCTGGTATTCCCATCTCTTTCAGAATGTTCCACAGTCTCTTGTGATCCACACAGTCACAGGCTTTGGCATAGTCAATGAAGCAGAAATGGATGTTTTTCTGGAACTCTCTTGCTTTCTCCATGATCCAGCGGATGTTGGCAATTGATCTCTGGTTCCTCTGCCTTTTCTAAAACCTGCTTGAACATCTGGAAGTTCATGGTTCACATACTGCTGAAGCCTGGCTTGGAGAATTTTGAGCATGACTTTACTAGCGTGTGAGATGAGTGCAATTGTGCGGTATTTTGAGCATTCTTTGGCATTGCCTTTCTTTGGGATTGGAATGAAGACTGAGGACGGGTCATGGTGGAGAGGTCTGACAGAATGTGGTCCACTGGAGAAGGGAATGGCAAACCACTTCAGTATACTTGCCTTGAGAACCCCATGAACAGTTTCAAAAGGCAAAATGATAGGATACTGAATGAGGAATTCCCCAGGTTGGGAGGTGCCCAGTATGCTACTGGAGATCAGTGGAGCTGAGGTTACTCAGAGCCAAATCTAGAGTCTCATTATACAAGTGATTGAATTACAAAAAGGAGATCAATCCTGGGTGTTCATTGGAAGGACTGACGCTAAAGCTGAAACTCCAATACTTTGGCCACCTCATGCGACTAGTTGACTCACTGGAAAAGACTCTGATGCTGGGAGGGATTGAGGGTGGGAGAAGACGGGGATGACAGAGAATGAGATGGCTGGATGGCATCACCGACTTGATGGACATGAGTTTGAGTGAACTCCGGGAGTTGGTGATGGACAGGGAGGCCTGGCGTGCTGTGATTCATGGGGTCGCAAAGAGTTGGACACAACTGAGTGACTGGACTGAACTGAACTGAAACATAACAGGATATCTTCTGTTAAGTTGAGGGCATTGATTGGGAATCAATGGGGTTCTGAAAGTAAAAATAGAGACTGGAAGATTCAGGTGAAGCTGGGAGCCCTGGACCCCTACATTCTACGGAGTCTCCTTTACCAGCAGAAACAGCTCTTTGAACCTTATTTGTTAACTCACTTTTGCCTGAATAATCCAGAATGACCTCCTGTGAGGTAGCCACCTAGCAAGACACTGCAGAATTTCTTCAGGGCCACCCTTCACCACCCTTTTTTATAATACAAATCAAATAGTATCATCCACTTCCTTAAGCCCTCAGAAAGGTTCTTATTGCAATTAAAAGAAAATATGACCATTTTTTCATTGCTTAGATGGCTTTGTTCAGCCTTTTTTCTGACACCTGCTTGTTCTCTGTGACTCTAATGTATGGTTCATGTTCAGTTTCTTGAACATATCAAGCTTTGCCCTGACTCAAGGCTTTAAATTAGATTAATATCAAAGTTTTTTTATAACTTTTCTGTTGTCCGTGTTTCAGCATCAAAGTTAGAATACACATTTCATACCCTGTTTATTACTTCCTACTTATTTATTTTCTTTTAAATAGTTATGATTATCATAAATGAATGTGCATTCATGAATTCACTATCTGTATCTATCACTCAAATCCCCAATATCCAAATTTCATGTCCACATGACAAGTAAAATAATGCTTCAATAATTATTTATTGAGTAGCCGCTCAATAAATAATATGTTTAAAGAATGAATATCAAGTACACATATAAGAATAATACTGATATACTCTACCATATTTTATAGTAGTTTCTAAATTTCTATTGCTTATTGTAATATAATTTATAGTTTTGTTGATGACTGGAAACTAACTTAATCTGTTGTCATCACATTTTCAATTCTGATTCAGTTGCCTTAGGATTTGAAATATATTGACTTTTGTTACTTTATTTCCATCCATTAGAACCTCTAAGACAAAGGGTAAATTCTTGAGATCTAGGACAACAAGTAATGTTCCCTCAGTTCAGTTCAGTACAGTTCAGTCGCTCAGTTGTATCCGAGTGCTTCCCAAAGCACACTTAGATGGTTATTGAGCAGTACTTTAAAATATTAAAATTACCAAAAATTGTTGATTGCTTTTCTGACATTGAATGATTGACATAAACTTGTTGAAATACTGCTTGTCATATTTGGTGGGTACTGGTTACCATGAAACTTATTTTAGCTAACCAATGGATTGATAACATTAGGATTAAGTCAAAGAGTATATCAACAAATGTATATATATATATATATATATATATGTGTGTGTGTGTGTGTGTGTGCGCATGTGTGTGTGTGTCTTTATATATATATACACATATATACATATATGTATATGCACATATATTCTGGAGAAAGAAATGGCAACCTATTCCAGTATTGTCTGGAAATGTCCATGGACAGAGGACCCTGGCAGGCTAAAGTCCATTGCGTTGCAAAGATTCAGCCAGGACTAAGCACATGAGCACACATGTATACATACATACATATATATATTATATATTTTATATTATATATTCAGTTCAGTTCAGTCTCTCAGTCGTATCCGACTCTTTGCGACCCCATGAATCACAGCATGCCAGGCCTCCCTGTCCATCACCAACTCCTGGAGTTCACCCAAACTCATGTCCATCGAGCTGTTGATGCCATCCAGCCATCTCATTCTCTGTTGTCCCCGTCTTCTCCTGCCCCCAATCCCTCCCAGTATCAGAGTCTTTTCCAGTGTATGATATAGATAATGTAAACCTTAAAAAGTTAGTCCATCACAGTAACACAGTAGTTCTGGTAGATCATAAATACTCAAATTGCAACAGTGCCAAATGCAGTAAAAACAAATGCTGGGTTGATAGATTGATTTGGATTGGTAATTTTTGTTACAGAACATATTGATTTCATTATCAATTTTCTTGTTTGTAGCAGTGTTATCCTTAGATATTGACTCAGTAAGTCTGGTTGTCTTGTATCCTATGCTTCTGGTGCATACCAACTTTTAATGCCACTCAGTTATAGCATCCTTAGATGGCTTATTTCAACCTTCAGTGAGATGTCAGATTTGACCTTAATCTCTTTTTCTGGTCAGAACTTGAATAAAATGAATCACATATGTATATTTTTCTACTGATTAAAAAATGATATTAGATTCTTTCATCATAGCAGTGTATAGGCACTGTCTGTTACAAAACTATTTTTTTTCTAATTTTCATTTAAAATAACCTCAACTGAAAGAAAACATTGGAAGAGTCAATAAATTTACATTGTATGAATTTATGTGCAGAAATACTTAAATCTAATAGGAACTACTTGCTTACTAATGTATTGCTATAACATCTGAACTGGAATGGAGTGTGAGGAGAAAATGATTGAATTATCTTAAAAGCTGTTATGACTGCTGCTTGTTTACAGCATATACATTAAAAAAATCGAAGAGCTTGTTGTTCTTCTGTGACATTTTCCTGTAATGGGAGGTGCCAATAGCATGATACCTGTAATAATTCAGAACTCTGGCAAGATTATGCACCTTTGAAAGGGGTCTTCAAATGGTAATGGGAAAAAATAATATTTTATTAAAATATAGTTGATTTATGATGTTGTATTAATTTCTGCTATATAGCAAAGTGATTCAGTTACACCTGTATACATGATTTTTCATATTCTTTACCATTATGGCTTAACACAGAACTCCATTGTTTTGGAGTTCTGGAAGCAAAGGTAGTCTGTGATGTTTGAAATCTCATTATTGTTTTTCTAAAGAATAGAAATCTGCATGAAGAAAATTTTTGGACTCAGGAAGTGTTATATTACTTGATTGGATAATCAAGGAAGTAATCTTACTGAGGTGTAAGAAATAGTATGTATAGAATGACTCAGTATTGGTTGTAATGGTAAAAGAGAAAGAATTAGGGTGACATGTTTTAAGACCACATGAAGGAAGAAAGTGAAAGTGAAATCGCTCAGTCATGTCCAACTCTTTGTGACCCCATGGACTGTAGCCCACCAAGCTACTCATCCATGGAATTTTCCAGGCAAGAGTACTGGAGCGGGTTGCCATTTCCATCTCTAGGGGATCTTCCTGACCCAGGGATCGAACCTGGGTCTCCTGCATTGCAGACAGATGCTTTACCATCTGAGCCACTAGGGAGAGTGGAAAGATGATGTTAGTAAGTGAAATCAAAAAACAACAGCAACAAAAAAGTGGAATTTATAGGGATTTTCATTTTCTATTTCTGTGTAATAAATTGTGGTAAATGTAACTGCTTAAAACAACACACATTTATTATTTCACAATTTCTGTAGTTCAGGACCCCAGAAGAGACTTAACTGTGTTATCTCCTTTAAGACTCACAGGCTGCAATCAAGGCATTAGCTAGGCTTAATTCTCATTTCAAGGCTATAGTGCCGAAAAGTCTACCTCTGAGCTCTCTCATGTTGTTGGCATAATTGATTTCCTTGTAGCTATAGTACGTGGTTGGAGAAGGCAATGGAAAGCCACTCCAGTACTGCTGCCTAGAAAATCCCATGGACAGAGGAGCCTGGTTGGGCTACAGTCCATGGGGTCGCTACTAGTCGGACAAGACTGAGCGACTTCACTTTCACTTTTCACTTTCACACATTGGAGAAGGAAATGGCAACCCACTCCATTGTTCTTGCCTGGAGAATCCCAGGGATGGCAGAGCCTGGTGGGCTGCTGTCTATGGGGTCGCACAGAGTTGGACATGACTGTAGCAACTTAGCAGCAGCAGCATAGTGCGTGGTAGCTTCCTACTTCAAAACCAGTAAGTGAAAGAGGAAGAGGGAGATGGAAGCAAATGAAAAAGAGAGGAGAGGGAGAAAGATGCTATCCTGATGGTTACCACAATCTTAGCAATCTTCTATAATCGTGTGTAGTGAAGTAAAAGTCAGACACGTCCTGTCTGACTCTTTGCGACCCCATGGGCTGTAGCCTGTCAGGCTCCTCTGTCCATGGAATTCTCCAGGCAAGGATACTAGAGTGGGTAGCCATTCCCTTCTCCAGGGGATCTTCCCAACCCAGGGATCAAACCCATGACTCTTGCACTGAAGGCAGATTCTTTAGCATCTAAGCCACCAAATATAATCATATTCATCTCATCACATTTCTCATTGGTTCAAGCAAGTCATATGTCTTCCCACACTCAAGGGGAAGATCTGTACAGTAGTGTGAAGAGAAGGAGATGTGGATCACCTTAAAGTTTGTTCTCCATATTATAGAAAAATAAATTTGTTCTGGATATGTGAATCTTCCCTGTGCCTCTGTCAAGTGTGCAGTAGAAGATGCAGCATGATTTATGATGATTTAAAGCTACAGATAATTAAACAGCATGTTAATACCTGTTCACACTGTCTGTTAAATTTCTGGAATATAAAAGAAAGCAAAACTTGATATCAATATCTGTATTTTGAAATAATTAAAGTTGGCTTTCTGATATGATACAGTAAGGAGAAAAATTTTCCCACATATTAATCAGGCTATGGAGTTTTTAAACTACTTGTCAGGAAACATGCCTAGAGACATTTTTTAAACTGCAGAGATATGTACTAACAAAACAAGAACAAGGGAAATAAGACAGGTGTCAGTTGTGAGCCAGTGGATTCACTGAGCACATCTTCTCTTCATGAGTCCAGGGTCACAATGCTGAGAATGAGTTTTGTCAGCCAGTTCTCTGGCAATCTATCTCAAATCCATAGAAATGACTCTATAGATAAAAGGTAACCACTTGGTGAAGATTAACTAGGTTGAAATATAATATGCAAGAATTCAGCAAACTCTCTGTTAGGTTTGATGATAAAAGAAACTTTGTCAGACCATACAGTTTATGGGACTCTGGTGAGGGTCTTTTGGTTATGTTGATAGTCATTTACTAAGTGAAGAAGGTAAAGCCAAAACAGCTATTTTTAATGGAATGATAATATTCTAGCTACATGAATAAAGAAACTCTAGGAAGATTCTTTAAGAGGCAGTGAATATGAACCAAAAAATATTTAATGGAAAAGTTAATCATAGAAAATATTTTGAAAAATACTTAACGACCATTTAAGAAGGAACTCTGTTAAAGCAGAGATGAAAATCTGGTGAAGATTTTTAGAGCAACCATCCTAGTAATTTCAAGTATAATTTTAACTCACTTTTGATTAAAAAGTCATTGACTTGGGAAATACAATATTATAGGTAAGTGATCTCTGAATTTATAGGAGGGGTTTTAAGTAGTAATACCAGATTAGCATAGAAATAACATCTTTGGTTACATAGGAAGTTGAGACTTATGAAGCAGTAACAAAAGAGAGAAGAAAAACCAGTGTTGTGGCAGAAAGCAGCTGCTGCTGCTGCTTCTGTTAATTCAGGATGAAGAGGAGACACTATTGAAAGCAGAATCGTGTTAGGTAATATGTATCTCCCAGCCCAGGGCCTCCATCAATGGTCTGAATTTTAAACAGAATTTCAGTTGTCTATGTAGAAGTGTGATTTTCAGCAAATAATTTTTAGAGCTTACATAAAATTCTCATTATGATGTATGATCCAAAATAAGTATAGCGTCTAAAATCTGGTTAAAACTAAATTACACTTTTTAGAGACTCTTCTCTCCCTTTAAGAGCAAAGAGGACCAAGGATGTCTGAATGTGACTTGTGTGCTGAGAATTTACAGAAATCTATCCCTTTTCATAAATTTCCCAAGAAGGAAGCCCAAGACAATTGTTAACATGTGGAATGATATTTTAGAATGCTAGTGCTGACTCTTCTGTGGATGTTTTTTGTTGTTCTGATCAGAGAATAAAACCAAGGAATAACTGGCTATATCTGTTGAAAATAAATATTTAAATGGAAAAAAAGTTCCTAATCATTAAATTAGGCCTTTAGGAGAGCTCCAGATTACCATACTCAGATATAGTCCTACTAGACCATTCATGAAGTTATGGTTTTATTGAAATAGATGCCTCATGGATTATTGCACATAGTGATTTTAGACAAAGACTTGTTAAAGAAAAAAATTTTTGCTGGATGGAAAATAGACAATGCAGAATTTATTTGACTGTTGCAGTATGTGTCAAGACTGTTGCAATAGGGCAGAGGGATTGAACTTAACTCTACTAACAGGAAAAGCAGGAGGATTTTTACACTGGAATGGCCTAATTGGAAAAGACCCTGATTTTGGGAAAGATTGAAGGCAAAAGGAGAAGAGGGCAAAAGAGAATAAGATGGTTGGATGGCATCACTGACTCAATGGACATGAGTTTAAGCAAACTCAAGGAGATAGTGAAATGCAGGGAAGCCTTATGCACTGCAGTCCATGGCGTTACAAAGAGTCAGACACAACTCAGCAACAGCACACCAATGGAGAAGTACAGAGGACGTTAGGGGAGAGGGAGGTTGATCACTGTGCTTGGGGTATCTGTATTTGGTGAATGGTACTTATCTAAATTTGACACCTACTACCCCTTGTGTGTGTATATGTGTCACTCAGTCGTGTTTATTTGTGACCTCATGGACTATACAGTCTCTGGAATTCTCTAGGCCAGGATACTGGAGTGGGTAGCCTTTCCCTTCTCAAAGGATCGTCCCGAACCAGGGATTGAACCCAGGTCTCCCACATTGCAGGCTCTATATCACCTGAGCCACAAAGGAAGCCTCCTACTCTCCCTTAGAAACTGGAAAACAGAGATACTTTCTTGATGATTACATTTCAGAGAGTTCCCAGATCCTTGAGAAAGATATGCCTGGATTTATAAAGCTTGCAAGAGAATATAAGATTTACATCTAAAAATAGTGGACAAATCATTTACAATTGCAGGTTTTCTAAAATATATAATCTAAGAAATGAAGGTCGGAGGCCTATAGTCAGGAAGAAACCTGTGGAAAGTTTGGACAAGCAATTTCCTTGTATGACAACTATATAGTCAACTGAAATAGCTTCAGTCTTGAATGGAACTCTGAAATTAGTAGTGCTTTCCTTTAAAGGGGTAAAAAAATGCTCTGTGGAAGCTTAGACTTGGATCTGCCACGCTAAACACCATGACTGCAAAACACAAGCCCTTCGTGTTTCTACTTGCTACTTTCGATTTATTACACCATTCAATTTTCTCCGAAGGAAAAGAAAAAGTATGTGCACACGTATTTGAAGATCTTATTTTGACACATATGCAGCCTGTGAAAATGTTTCTACTAGAATTTCAAGGCTTTTGCTGAATTGGCTGAATTTTGTATACTGCAGTAGAGCTAACTATTCTTTTGCTTACACAGCTGTAAGTTTTGCTTATTGTTATGTATAATGTATGAAGAAGCACCAATGTACAGTGTTTCTTTTGCAGGAAGATTATGAACTAAATCAAAAGTATTTCCAATATAAATAATAAAATAGAAAAGACAATTTACAGTAGAGCCAGAAAAGCTTAGCTACACAAATAAAATTTTCACAGCTACTTCAGAAAACAAATCATTCAAGGCATATTGTGGGCGTAAGGCTAAGTTATTTGTTCGAGCTCACCGGAGATATTTTTCAGTTCACATGTGGAACTTCATGTCAAAGCTTACTTTATTTTCTGATGAAAGTTAATCACTCAGTTTTTCACTACACACTAACACATAATATCAGATAGAGGAGAATAAGACAGATTTAAAGAATTATCCACAAATTAAAGGCAAAGATATTTGCATATGAGGAGAGTTTTCTAAAACCTAATAAGCAAAACTGAAGACTCAAACTGCAAGAAGAGAAAGCTATTCAAAGATGCCTCTTGGACAGTCTCTTCTTATACACTGAATAAGGTCAATATGACTTTAGCATTTATGGAAAATGACAGTGAAGAAAATGGCCCCAAGTAGAAGAGACTTTTGTCATAACTTCCCTCAACTTGGTACTGAAGTAAACTTGAAAATAAGCAATTCTGAACCAAAAGAAGTACTATTTCTCATTTCAGTACCATTGTTGGCTGTGTAACCTGGACAACAAATATTTAGTGTTCACTCCAAACTGTTCTTTTGCCTTTACTAGTGATGGATGGTGTTCGGATCTCTCTTGGCTAGTATTGATTAGAAGTATTAAAAATATATTTAATAGTCTCTCAGGAAGAGATGTTTTGGTCTTGAATCTAAATGGTACTCTATCAAATTAAATGTGCATAGACCAGTTGTCCTTGAGAAGAGCAGTTTGGGCAACAGCCAAATTAAAATTTTAGAGAAGAAACAGACCGTTATTAAGCTAGTGTTTTTGGCATGTTGTACTATTACTAAAAAAGGGAAAAGGGTGTGTGTGTGTGCATGAACTCACACTTGTGTGAGTGCTTGTCTCCGTATGTACATTTTTTTAGTCTCTAAGTCGTGTCTGACTCATTTGAGACTACATGCTTTTAAGTTTGTTTTTCACATATATTGAAATTGTTCACTCTGAATGCATGTATCTGTATTCTAGTTTTATTATTTTCATTACCTCTTCTTTGTTATTTACTTTAGGGTCACTGAATTTTTGAGTCTGCAGCACAGATAGCCTCAGTGTTTCTTGAATATCTTGACTTCAACTTAAATTCCACTCTTGTTGTAATATATATATATATATATCTCCTGCACACCAAAATCTCTTAATTGTAATCTGTCACATCTAGCTCTAACTTCCTCTTTTTTTAAATAACAAATCTCAACTTGAACTATTTTACAACTGTTTTCACTTTCCAGAGCCATGGAGATATTAAATTTCTCCATTTCCCTAAACAAAACACATCAACAAAAATCCTGTATGTCATATATGTCTTAGGATGTTGAATGTGTAGGAGAAATATGTGGTATGACAAGACTTTCAGCAAAATAAAGTTAATAATTTGTTGGTGGTTATATCTCTGGTCTCAAATTACCCTAAACATTACTTTTTTTCTTCCATATATTTATAGGTACTTCATTTTCTTTCTGAATTTAGGTGCCTCAGTTAGTCACATTTAATTATTGTTATAGTTTGACATGATGTGTATACAAAACATTTGCTAAGTATTAATCTATCATTAAACTGTGAAATTTGTTTCTTTTAAAGTAAAAATTTCATCTATAAATTACTGTAAAAGCCACTTAGACTGTGAAATTCTTTCTGATAAAACTAGTGGACATATTCTTTTTAATTAAATGATATAAAACCACCAAGCATTATTTGTCTCCATTTGGAAAATAAAATAATAAGTATGTTATAATTAATTATATATAATTATAATATAAATTTATTATATAATTATAAGATAGTCAAATCATAATTGGGAGGCAATATACTGCATAATTTATTTAACAATGAATAATAAACTTTGCTATCATTTTACTTTTGTTTTTCTGATTCTAAAAGGTATTATGTAATGCATGTGTGTGCTCAGTCGTCTCTGACTCTTTTGTGAGCCCCTGGATTATAGCCTGCCAGGCTCCTCTGTCCATGGAATTTTCCAGGCAAGAATACTGGAATGGGTTGCCATTTCCTCTTCCAGGGGATCTTCCTGGGCCAGAGATGAAGCTCTTGTGTCTGCTGAATTTGACAAGTGGATTCTTTACCACCGTGCCACCTGAGAAGCCCAGGTTATGTGATAATGAGAATTTATAAAATTCTGAAAATGAAAATATGAAAAAACACAAAGCAAAAACATTATAACATGATACTCATGTATTTAAACACTGTAGACTCTGCAACTTGATGCATATTTTGTTTTCTTTACTATAATCGGACAAAGATGCACAAGTATATCCATATATGTATAAATTGGAGAATAATATTGAATTGGTACAAGAGGATGAGTTATTATTCCCTGAGCTTATTCTCTACCCGAGAGACAAGACATAGAAGCATTAGAATTTTTCTACCTGGTGGAAGTTTAGTAGCCATGATATGAAATCATTTCACCCTCATGCCATAGGAAGAGGGACGGTGTATATCCAATATGCTCTACCCAATACCTGTTCCTTAGCTAAGTTGAATGAAATGGTCTCCAGAAATCTGAGTGAGGTTGAAAATGCCTCCATAGATGGGAAAAGATCATTCAGGGCCCTGAGAGGATGATGGCTGAAATAGTGAATAACTAGGTTGTTCCATGGTGGCTCAGATGGTAAAGAGTCTACCTTCAATGCAGGAGACCTGGGTTCGATGCCTGGATTGGGAGGATCCCCTGGAGAAGGGCATGACAATCCACACTGGTATTCTTGCCTGGAGAATTCCATGGGTGAAGAGCCTGGAGGGCTACAGTCCATGATGTTGCAGAGAGTCAGCACAACTGAGTGACTGAGCACACAGGCTTTTCCCCTGTCTACCTCAGCAGTACATAGAGAGAAAGACAGGCAGATAGATAAATATGTAGGTAGGTAGATTTGAAGAGGGCAGCCTGAATTTCTATTTTCAAGTCTAGGGCATATTTTCTGTGAGTTTATTTTAGGTTAAGAAGAAAACGCTAGCAAGACCTGAGCAGTTTTGTAGTTACCTTACCAAAAAGGGCTTCTAAGTTGGAGGAAACTTTGGCAACTATGGAAGAATTTGAGCCAGAAGGGAACTCTCACTTCTGGAGCCTTGCAGCAGAAGGGCCACAGCTGAAAGACTCACACCTGTAAGCACATACCTCAGTAATGCCTGGATGGAGTTTAATTTTAAACAGAAAGGAGCTGCAGTGCTAAAAAATAATCCGTTATTTTACTCTCCACACTTCAAGCCCCTGAAACTACAAGTTTAGACAATCATATTGGAAATGTAAGTATCGTAGTCTAGGCAGCTATAGCAAATTAACACAGACTGTGTAGCTTAAACAAGAAATATTTATCAAAGTTGTAGAGGTGGGAGGGAAGTCCACGATCTGACCCGTGATATCAGTTCTCGGTGAGGGCCCTCTTTCTGGTTTGTAGAAGGCAGCCTTCTCTCTGTGTCCTTGTATGGCAGAAAGAGAGCATGCTCTCTGGCCTCTTCTTCTAACAGTTTCTGTATTTTATTTTGTCACTTTTCAGTAATTTGCAACTTCCCAGTAACTTTTTCATTTCATATAATTGCTGTGGCGTGGTTAGTCACTCCGTTGTGTCTCTCTCTGCCACCCCATGGACTGTAGTCTGCCAGGCTCCTCCTTCCATGGGCTTTTCTAGACAATACTGGAGTGGGTTGCCATTCCCTTCTCCAGGGAATCTTCCCAACCCAGAGATCGAATCCAGGCCTCCCACATTGCAGGCAGACTCTACCATCACAGACACTAGGGAAGCCATATATATGTATATCTGAATATATATATGTATATCTGAATCACTGCTATATACCTGAAACTAACACAATATTGTTAATCAACTATACTCCAATAAAAATTATAAAAATTAAATGTGAGGTATATATTAAATATTAAACTATGTAAATTGGGCAGTTTTGTCAGAATCTCCAGTTACTGTCTTATTTACTTTACTTTGTATTTATTTATTTTTCATATTGTACTCAGTTTTTATAATTGTTGTCTGTAGGAAAGGAAAGTTCACGCAACTTCATTGCTTGCTTGCTATCACGGGTATGATAGATTAAATTAGTTTAATAAGTGTTAACTTTTTGGATCAAAAACTGTTATAATTAATGCTTTATCGCTATTTCCTAGATTGTTTATGCAAATATAAAATATATATTTTAGTGTAGATTATATTATGAAATTAGTATTCTCAGTGAAAAATGTGTTAATTTATTATAGTATTATGTTTAAAGCACTGCAGCTATCAAATTTTGACTGCTTAATTTATGACTTATAGAACATATTCATGACTTTGCTAGTCTGTTTAATGCTTCCCAATTGAATCTTAGCCTCCCAGCAAAAATAACTATCATTTTTTTCCATGTTCACTGCTGGGGTTTTACTAAATGAGAGGTAATGGAGGTGATATTCAGATGAGAATTTTCTGCTTTCTGACTGACATGAGCTACCACAGCCACGGTATTAATCTTCCTGCAATCCCCTTAACCACTATAGAAGAGAACCGTATAATTTATTTATTTAGGTGAGTTCTCTGATCTTCTTAAGTTGTATAAATTATTCAAGGCACACTATTGAGAAATTGTAAGTTCTGTTGACAGTCAAAACCTTCGATTCGATGCATGTGTGTGAGTGCACATGCTTTATTTACTCCGCCAACAAAGACAAGATTTTTTATTGGATGCAAATATATATATATATATATATCTTGAATGTTTAACGGATAACTTAACATGTGTCTTAGATAGCATTTGGACTTTCCTATGTTTTGGAGTTAAATATAAGTTTGTATCATATCTCAAACCCTGAGGATTATGAAAGTTGACTGTCTTCAGTGATTTTTTTCTTCTTAAATATTCATAGGAACTTAATTTCTCATGTTCCTCAGTAGTACTCTTATTGGTGAGTTTGTGAGTATTTCTTCTTGCTGCTGCTGCTGCTTAATCACTTCAGTCGTGTCCGACTCTGTGCGACCCCATAGACAGAAGCCCACCAGGCTCCCCCGTCCCTGGGATTCTCCAGGCAAGAACACAGGAGTGGGCTGCCATTTCCTTCTCCAATGTGTGAAAGTGAAAAGTGAAAGTGAAGTCGCTCAGTCATGTCCGAATCTGTGCGACCCCACGGACTGCAGCCCACCAGGCTTCTCTATCCATTTCTTCTTGACCTACCATTATATTCCTCACTTTATTTAAAATCAAACAAGAACCTTAGCTAATTCCTTGACCACTATGCAAAGAACATATATCTGCCATTTATTTTCCTAGTACCTTGGTCTCTCTTGGCATCTCAGGTTAATTCTGTAGTGAATCTTTGTTTAATTTCCTTCCTGGGGGGTTCAGATTTTCTTCTTTTATTATGTAGGGAAAATCAACTTCCTTTACTTCTTCCCCATATTTCATGAAAAAGAAATTCACATTGTAAGTAGCAACTTTTTTTTAATACTTATATTTAAATAGCACCTTTATATATATTTCAGAAAAACCATAATTTAAATACATCTTTGTAGACAATGTGCAGGAATTATTTCAAAAAGGTAATATTTCTTTTATTTTTCACATAATGTGGTATGTTAAAACATTAACCTGAATAAGGTGATATTTATTTTACATAAGATTTTAATATGTGCTGTACTTGATTAATATTTACATAATTTATTTGTCATTATATTAGCTCTGACTGCCATAAGGAAATACTATAGACGAGGTGTCTTAATGAGTGGAAATTTTTTTTTTTCTCAGTTACAGAGGCTATAAGTCTAAGCTATGGAGTCAGCATAGTTAGGTTCTGCTAAGACCTCTGTTCCTGGTTTACAGAAGAATAACTTCTCATTGTGGCCTCTCATGGCACAGAGAGGGAGAGCTGACTCTTGTCCTCTTCTTATAAGAGGACACACTCCTATCAAGCTAGGGATCAACCCTTACAACCTCATTTAATCTTATGTAATTACTTCCGAAATGTCCTGTTTCCAGGTATAGTCACATGGGCTGATAGGTAGGACTTCAACATATGAATCTGAGAGAGAGAATTCAGTTCATAGTAGTTATTATTGAGTAGTTACTAATTAAATAGTAATATGATGTCCCCTACCATATGTTTACTCTATATAGAGTTTACATATATTGTTATTGTTTTTTCTTTCTTTATTTTGAATAAATTTTATAACTGTGTCCTTTGGAAATGACACTTTGTGGTAAAAAAAATTTATAACTAAAGTCTCTCATATCTAATAAAAACTGACTTGAATTAATTTATTTTGAATCTTTAATCTTAAACTATTTGGATTCATAGTTTATTTTATATACATTTGCTAATATGTTTTAGTTTGTACATAAAATAATGAGGGCCTCACACAGTCCTATTTTTAAATATTAATCAGTTTCCATCCATCTATTTGCTTCTTGAAGCAACTGTTAGTAGATTGACCCAGACTGTGAAAAGAGTGACTGAAAGAAAGAAGAATGAAAGGCAGTACTAGGATTTAAGTCACTTGTGACTAAATCAGCAAAGGGCATCTGCTAAACCAAAGTGCACATCAACTGCAAAGGTAGCATTTTTCAGACATTCCCTAGATAAGGTCTATTCTCTCCAGATTTCAGGATGGCCAGTGCCTACAAAAAGGCAATTAGTATTAATTTAAAAGGATTTGATATTTACATTTAGGATTACAATCATGAAGAAAAAGTCAGTACTTCTGGATTTTTACAAACTTCAATTTATTTGATTTTTACCTGTATGCAGGTCAGGAAGCAACAGTTAGAACTGGACATGGAACAACAGACTGGTTCCAAATAAGAAAAGGTGTACGTCAAGGTTTTATATTGTCACCCTGCTTATTTAACTTATATGCAGAGTACATCATGAGTTACGTTGGGCTGGAGGAAGCACAAGCTGGAATCAAGATTGCCGGGAAAAATATCAGTAACGTCAGATATGCAGATGACACCACCCTTATGGCAGAAAGTGAAGAGGAAATAAAAAGCCTCTTGATGAAAGTGAGAGAGGAGAGTGAAAAGGTTGGCTTGAAGCTCAACATTCAGAAAACAAAGATCATGGCATGTGGTCCAATCACTTCATGGGAAATAGATGGGGAAACAGTGGAAACAGTGTCAAACTTTATTTTTTGGGCTCCAAAATCACTGCAGATGCTGATTGCAGCCATGAAATTAAAAGACACTTACTCCTTGGAAAGAAAGTTATGACCAACCTAGATAGTATATATCCTTTTTTTATTTTCATTTTTTTTTATTGGAGGCTAATTACTTTACAATATCATATTGGTTGGTTTTGCCATACATTGACATGAATCCGCCCTGGGTGTACATGTGTTCCCCTTCTTAGCAGAGACATTACTTTGCCAACAAAGGTCCGTCTAATCAAGGCTGTGGTTTTTCCAGTGGTCATGTATGGATGTGAGAGTTGGATTGTGAAGAGGGCTGATCACCGAAGAATTCATGCTTTTAACCAATGGTGCTGGAGAAGACTCTTGAGAGTCCCTTGGACTGCAAGGAGATCCAATCAGTCCATTCTAAAGGAGATCGATCCTGGGTGTTCATTGGAAGGACTGATGCTAAAGCTGAAACTCCAGTATTTGGGCCAACTCATGCGAAGAGTTGACTCACTGTCAAAGACTCTGCTGCTGGGAAAGATTGGGGGTGGGAGGAGAAGGGAACGACAGAGAATGAGATGGTTGGATGGCATCACCGACTCGATGGACATGTGTTTGAGTGAACTCCGGGAGTTGGTGATGTACAGGGAGGCCTGGCGTGCTGTGATTCATGGGGTTGCAAAGAGTCGGACACGACTGAGCGACTGAACTGAACTGAACTAAAATGAAGGCAAGTACATATACCTTTTTGAAGAAAATATTTAATCATTCAAATTAAGAAAAAAATTAACACTCATATAATAATTTTGAAGAGATTTTCTTGTAGAAATTATTCAGATATAACAGCTTCACACTGAAGAAAAAGAACTGGAAGCAATTTTTAGTCAGTAGTCCTAACTTGTGCAGTTTTGTTTTCTGATGCTTTCAAAATACACCAATTAGATTGAAAAAAACAAAAAAAAAGAGACTTACCTTGTGGCAAAAGTCTGTACTTATGTGTAGCATTCCATTTCCCTATCTTCTTTTGAAAGCAAGTTTAAGCATTTGCTTTATTAATTTCTCCAAAATAGAAATTTACTTTGTAATCAATATTTTGATTTACTGTATTCAATCTTCTTATTTAAACAGAAATAACTTGCAGTTATTATTAGATTAATTTTAAAATGCTGATAATATATATTTCTATACATTTTTTCATGATAAAGATTTTTTTTTATTTCACTGAGGTGGTTTATTAAAATGCCAAAGAGGGATCCTGCCACTATTGGAAAAATTAATAAATGGCAGTCTCAAAGATTAAGAATTTCTTGTTCTTATTGAAGAAGGAAAAGAAATTCATGGATTCATTAGTCATTATAGTTAAGATAAATGAAATGTGAATTACTCTAAGTGGTATAATACATTGAGTGATGGGTATTTTAGACTGGCATCATTTAAGTGTTATTTTTGGAAGAAATAGAATATTAAATTTACTGCAATGAACAGACAAGAAATGTATGAGATAAATTCAAACTATATAAAGTAGTTGTGAGAATTGCATGAGAATTATAATACTCATCTAAATGCAGTTTTGAGATATGCTTGAACTAAGTAGAATATTTATTTTGGGAGACCATACGTGAATTGAAAGGTTATCCATCCAAGGATTAATCTTGTATGTTATAGTCAACATTTAGTGATCTAAGGAAAAGCATATTACTTATATGTCCCTCGGTTTTCTTACATGCCTTATAAATTTTATAAACCATATTCCTCCCGTGTGTAATATGTGAGAATCATAGAATCGTATTTAATATCATTTTAAAATAAATGGTGAACATAAAGATGAAGAGAAGATTTACTGAGGGAAATATTATAGCTTGTTAAATTGTCAGAACAAGAAGTTTTATACAACTGTGTTTTACCATGGTGTCTACTTACTGTAGTCAACATTTTATAAAGAAGAAAATTTGAGAAACTGAAGAGAATAAACATATACAAACACACACATTCACAGCTTTCATCAGTTGCCTAAAGGAGAGACAAAATTCTTTAAAAACAAGAAGAAATCTTGAACTCCTCCAGGAAAAAAAAAAATGTAAAGAAAAAATATTTTTATTTTTTTAACATTTATGCTATAATAAAATGTTTTTATTTATTTATTTGGCTGCACCCCATGGCAGCATGTGAGACCTTAGTTTCCGGACCAGGGATCAAACCTGCACTTCCTACATTGGAGTCTTTTTATTTTTTTATTTTATTGGAGGCAAATTACCTTACATTAATATATTGGTTGGTTTTGCCATACATTGACACGAATCCACCCCGGGTGTACATGTGTTCCCTTTCTTGAACCCCCCTCCCACCTCCCTCTTCCCCATATCCTCCCTCCAGGTCATCCCGGTGCACCAGCCCCAAGCATCCTGTATCACGCGTCGAACTTGGACTGGTGATTCATTTCACATATGATAATATACATGCTACAATGCCATTCTCCCAAATCATCCCACCTTCACCCTCTCCCACAGAGTTTTAAAAAGTTTAAGCAAAAGAGAAGACAGTTATTGCTGCTCTGGTTGTTCCATCATCAAAAATCATTATAGGAGGCATCAGGAATGAATAAGATAAGAAAATGTTTACAGGAAAAAAATTTTTCTAGGACCAGATGTCCTAAAAATGAATTTAGGTAACATGCCAATTCCTAACAATGGGAACATATTATGACTGCAAAATGAATGTACCTGAGGGATGTGTTTATTCCTAACTTAATAAATATGGGGTTTGATGTGATCTTCCAAATAGAGAGGGATTCTTCATTTTATTAAATATACTTTGGTGGTTTAGTCACTAAGTCGTGTCCGATTCTTGCACCCCCACCCCCCCCCCACCCCGCCATAAACTGTAGCTCGCCAGGATCCTCTGTCCATGGGTTTCTCCAGGCAAGAATACTGTAGTGGGTCGCCATTTCCTTCTCCAGGGGATCTTCCTGACCCAGGAATCAAGCCCAGTTCTCCCGCATTGCAGGCAGATTCCTTAACGACTGATCAATGAGGAAAAATATATATATTTTATGGTATCCTAAATATTAACATGAAGCAGAAAAATAGGACCCATTTAATCACAGGAAAAATCTTCTATAATAACAGCTACTATTCACTGATAACCTACTGTATTTCAAGTAATATGCCTTATACATTCTTTATCTAAATAATGCCTTCAAAATTAAGGTGTCACAGAAAGTTCCAGATATTCTATGTTAATGATACTTTCAGCTGTTTAGGTGTCACGTAGGAATCTGAAGGAGCATGAGCAACTTCCGTGTTTGACTCATTGGGACATAAACATATCATCTTCTTTGTGTGCAGTAAAGTGAAACTTAGGAAGCAATAGTATAATTCTCACAATGGCCGTATTAAATATTTATTGTTATTATCCTTGCTTTACATAAATTTGAGCTGATATAAGGTTCAGTTCAGTTCAGTTCAGTCGCTCAGTCGTGTCCGACTCTCTGTGACCCCATGAATCACAGCACGCCAGGCCTCCCTGTCCATCACCAACTCCCGGAGTTCACTCAAATTCATGTCCACATAGTCGGTGATGGCATCCAGCCATCTCATTCTCTGTTGTCCCCTTCTCCTCCCACCCCCAATCCCTCCCAACATCAGAGTCTTTTCCAGTGAGACAACTCTTCTCATGAGGTGGCCAGAGTATTGCAGTTTCAGCTTTAGCATCAGTCCTTCCAATGAACACCCAGGATTGATCTCCTTTAGAATGGACTGGTTGGATCTCCTTGCAGTCCAAGGGATTCTTAAGAGTCTTCTCCAACACCACAGTTCAAAAGCATCAATTCTTCGGCGATCAGCTTTCTTCACAGTCCCACTCTCTCATCCATACATGACCACTGGAAAAACCATAGCCTTGACTAGACGTACCTTGGTTGGCAAAGTAATGTCTCTGCTTTTTAATATACTATCAAGGTTAGTCATAACTCTCCTTCCAAGGAGTAAGCGTCTTTTAATTTCATGGTTGCAATCAGCATCCGCAGTGATTTTGGAGCCAAAATAAATAAAGTCTGACACTGTTTCCACTGTTTTTCCATCTATTTCCCATGAAGTGATGGGACCAGAAGCCATGATCTTCGTTTTCTGAATGTTGAGCTTCAAGCCTTACTTATTCTATTTAAAGAAGTCAAGTAACATTCTCTAGATCCCATGGCTAGAGAATCTTGTGCATTCTAAATATGTCTGATTCAATCTTGAACTTTCAAGGACTGAATGCCCTTTATGCATACATGTGTTAGAACCTCTCCATACACATCTCTCTACTTCTGAGTCATTGGTATACTCTCCTTCCTCTTTTCTGCCCCTTCTTGGGTGAAGATATTTATGCATTTTTAAATTCTACCCGCACTGTTTTACTTTCATATCTTAATTTACATATGAAATATAGTAGAAATATAGTTTAGACATTGGAATCAAAGAAACCTGGTTGTAGCCCAAATTTTAAATGGGCTACCAAAATAGGCTACAGTAATATTTCATGTGGGTTAAATTAGTTAACTGCAAACTTGGATTCCAGTTTAGCTTGATGAATGTAAATGTATATGGGAAAGCCACCTAAATTAATGGAATATGTAGAATCTCTCATTAAGCTGTTTCATGGTGGGTGATCCAGTTTCAATAGATTATGTCAGTGAATGTGGCCCAGAGCAGACTGAAGCCCCTGCTAATATCTTCAGTTGCTATCCAGTGTCCTTGATCATCTCAGGGACTAGTTAAACATCCGCTGTTTAACGAATGTGATCTATGGGGGAAAAAAAAATCTGAAAATTATGTTTTGGTTTAGGTTTCATGAACAAGTAATGACTTTCCCTCATATATGTCCTCCCAGCAATTAGCTCCAGCCAGTGTACACTATGTATTATTCTATAATATGAAAGAGCATGTTTCATAGTTACTGAATGTCTCCAGACATTCAGTTGGAGAGAGAGTGTACTGTGATATCTGGGAAGGGTGTCGAAGTAAAAATATATATTATTAACATCTAGATGGAGCACAGAAGGGCTTCTAGTGGGTCACCATTTCTCCAAATTATGGCAAACCAAAGCAGTGTCTTGTTGGGTAAGCATGGTCTACAGCTAAATGTGCAATTAGTGGGATGCAGTTCTGTCCATTTTGTCTCAGTCACAAGTCTCCTCAAGGGCAAAACTTCCTCCAGTGCTAGACTCCACCATAGTACAGTTAATTCTGTGCTAAATTCCTGCTGGTTGAGTTTTCTTCAGTGCTGGACTGCAGTCCCAACTGTTGACAAAAGATAGTTTTGCCAGCTCATAGTTCAGAAGCACTTGCTTTTCTGCACTGCCCCCAACACCTCTAATGGCTTCACAAAAGGTTGCCACGAGTTAGGCTCCTCACCTGGCTGTCTCTTAGGTGACTCTTGTGTGTCCTGAGGTGACCATCTTCCCTGTGGGTGGTTTCCCCCAACACCATAGAGAATCTATTTTCAGAAGCAACTTAATGCCACTTTTCACCATATAGTGAGCCATAAACATGCCCTCTCCTTCCCCACACCATGCCTTCTTTGGTCAGTGAGGAAGAAAGGCTCTTCAGATAGCTGAGACAGCTCTATGGGCAATAGATATAATAACATACATATACCAACCTGCATGTGTACACAGGATTCCTAGTACATTATCTCACACAGGCTGAAATAGGTATATTCAGTTTTCTTTCTTCTTGTCTTGTCACATTTATGACTTAACAAGTAGTGCAGTCTAGAGAACTAGAGAATTGATAGGCACGTCAGTAAGAATCTTTATTCTTTCTTCATTCTTCATCCAATTTGTGTCCTTTCTTACTCCCGTTATATTTATAAATTTACGTGAATAATTTTTACTTCTTTGTTCAGGAGCTCATAATTTCTATCATGGTTAATTAATATTTTTCTTAAATTATTTTCTATCCTGATATAATCCTCTTAAAGCCATTTTTCATTGAGCTACTAGGGTGATTTTTATTAAAATTCAGATATGATCATGGTGTCCCTTTGTTGGAAATAGTTCAATGTTAAAATACTTTGGGGATAATAATCAAGCTCATTACTGAGAAGTTAGCATTTCTATTCTAGGCTCAACTAATTTTCAGTCACTTATCATTTCATCTCCTAAACCCTGTGTGCTGTTCATGCTTAAAAAGTACTGCACTCTAAACAATATTTAAATTTAATCAGAGGTACAAACTACTATATATAAAATGCATTGGCTATCAGTATGTATTGTTCACTATAGTAAAATATAATAACCATTATTATTTTATTTAAAATCACTATTATTTTGTGACGATTTTAAATGGGCAATGGCATATAAAATATTGAGTTGCTATGTTGGACACATGAAACTGTGATGTAGTAAATCAAATACACTTCTATTAAAAAGAAAAAGTTTACAAGAGAAAGTTCAGTTGAGCTTAGTTCAGTTCAGTCACTCAGTTGTGTCTGACTCTTTGCAACCCCATGAACCACACAACACCAGGCCTCCCTATCCATCACCAACTCCCAGAGTTTACCCAAACTCATGTCCATTGAGTCGGTGATGCCATCTAACAACCTCATCCTACGCCAAACAGTTCAAAATTGCCCTCAATCTTTCCTAACATTAGGGACTTTTCAGATGAGTCAGCACTTCACATTCAGTTCAGTTCAGTTCAGTTGCTCAGTCGTGTCCGACTCTTTGAGACCCCATGAATCACAGCACGCCAGGCCTCCCTGTCCATGACCAACTCCAGGAGTTCACTCAAACTCATGTCCATCGAGTCGGTGATGCCATCCAACTATCTCATTCTCTGTCATCCCCGTCTCCTCCCACCGTCAATCCTTCCTGGCATCAGACTCTTTACCAGTGAGTCAACTTGTCGCCTGAGGTGGCCAAGTACTGGAGTTTCAGCTTTAGCATCAGTCCTTCCAATGAACACCCAGGATTGATCTCCTTTAGAATGGACTGGTTGGATCTTCTTGCAAGTCAAGAGTCTTCTCCAGCACCACAGTTCAAAAGCATCAATTCTTCAGCGATCAGCTTTCTTCACAGTCCAGCTCTCACATCCACAAATGACCACAGGAAAAACCATAGCCTTGACTAGACGGACCTTGATTGGCAAAGTTATGTCTCTGCTTTTTAAAATGCTATCTAGGTTGGTCATAACTTTCCTTCCAAGGAGTAAGCGTCTTTTAATTTCCTGGCTGCAATCAGCATCTGCAGTGATTTTGGAGCCCAAAAAAATAAAGTCTGACACTGTTTCCAGTGTTTCCCCGTCTATTTCCCACGAATTGATGGGACCAGATGCCATGATCTTCATTTTCTGAATGTTGAGCTTCAAGCCAAACTTTTCACTCTCTTCTTTCACTTTCATCAAGAGGCTTTTGAGTTCCTCTTCACTTTCTGCTATAGCGGGCACTTCACATTAGGTGGCAAAATTATTGGAGTTTCAGCTTCAACATCAATCCTTCCAATGAACATTCAGGATTGATTTCCTTTAGGATGGACTGTTTGGATCTCCTTGCAGCCCAAGGGACTCTCAAGAGTCTTCTCCAATACCACAGTTCAAAAGCATCAATTCTTTGGTGCACAGCTTTCTTTATAATCCAACTCTCACATCCATACATGACTACTGAAAAAACCATAGCCTTGACTCGATGGACCTTTCTTGAAAAAGTAATGTCTCTGCTTTTTAATGTGCTGTCTAGGTTGGTCATAACTTTCCTTCCAAGGAGTAAGCGTCTTTTAATTTCATGGCTGAATCACCATCTGAAGTGATTTTGGAGCCCCCCAAAATAAAGGCAGCCACTGTTTCCCCATCTATTTGCCATGAAGTGATGGGACCAGATGCCATGATCTTAGTTTTCTAAAGTTGAGCTTTAGCCAACTTTTTCACTCTCCTCTTTCACTTTCATTAAAAGGCTCTTTAGTTCTTCTTCACTTTCTGCCATAATGGTGGTGTGATCTGCATATCTGAGGTTATCAATATTTTTCCTAGCAATCTTAATTCCAGATTGTGCAGCAGCCGACCTGCAAACAGATTTCTCAAGAGGCAGGTCAGGTGGTCTGGTATTCCCATCTGTTTCAGAATTTTCCACATTTTTTTGTGATCCACACAAAAACTCTGGCATAGTCAATAAGGCAGAAATAGATGTTTTTCTGGAACTCTCTTTCTTTTTCCATGACCCAGCGGATGTTGGCACTTTGATCTCTGGTTCCTATGCCTTTTCTAAAACCTGCTTGAACATCTGGAAGTTCATGGTTCACGTGTTGCTGAAGCCTAATTGGAGAATTTTGAGCATTACTTTACTAGTGTATGAGATGAGTGCAATTGTGCAGTAGTTTGAGCATTCTTTGGCGTTGCCTTTCTTGGGATTGGAATGAAAATTGACAATTTCCAATCCTGTGGCCACTGCTGAGTTTTCCAAATTTGCTGACATATTGAGTGCAGCACTTTTCCTGCATCATCTTTTAGCTTTGAAGTAGCTCAACTAGAATTCCTTAACCTCCACTAGCTTTGTTTGTACTGATACTTCCTAAGGCCCACTTGACTTCACTTTCCAAGATGTTTGGCTCTAGGTGAGTGATCACACCATCGTGATTATCTGGGTCGTGAAGATCCTTTTTGTATAGTTCTTTTGTGTTGTCTTGCCACCTCTTCTTAATATCTTCTGCTTCTGTTAGGCCCATACCATTTCTGTCCTTTATTGAGCCCATCTTTGCATGAAATGTTCCCTTGGTATCTCTAATTTTCTTGAAGAGATCTCTAGTCTTTTCCATTCTATTGTTTTCTTCTCTTTCTTTGCATTGATCACTGAGGTAAGCTTTCTTATCTTTCCTTGCTCATCTTTGGAACTCTGTGTTCAAATGGGTATATCTATCCTTTTCTCCTTTGCTTTTCGCTTCTCTTCTTTTCACAGCTATTTGTAAGGCTTCCTCAGACAGCCATTTTGCTTTTTTGCATTTCTTTTTTTGGGGGATGGTCTTGATCCCTTCTCCTGTGCAATGTCACGCACCTCTGTCCATAGTTCATCAGGTCCTCTGTCTATCAAATATAGTCCCTTAAATCTATTTATTACTTCCACTGTATAATCGTAATGGATTTGATTTAGGTCATTCCTGAATGGTCTAGTGATTTTCCCCACTTTCTTCAATTTACTTCTGAATTTAGCAATAAGGAGTTTATGATCTGAGCCACAGTCAGCTCCCTGTCTTGTTTTTGGTGACTTTATAGAGTTTCTCCATCTTTGGCTGCAAAGAATATAATCAATCTGATTTCAGTTTTGACCATCTGGTGATGTCCAGGTGCAGAGTTTTCTCTTGTGTTGTTGGAAGAGGGTGTTTGCTATGCCCAGTGCGTTCTCTTGACAAAACTCTGTTAGCCTTTGCCCTGCTTCTTTCTGTATTCCAAGGCCAAATTTGCCTGTTACTCCAGGTGTTTCTTGACTTCCTACTTTTGCATTCCAGTCCCCTATAATGAAAAGGACATCTTTTTTGGCTGTTATTTCTAAAAGATCTTGTAGGCCTTCATAGAACCAGTCAACTATAGCTTCTTCAGCGTTACTTTTCGGGGCATAGACTTGAATTACCATGATATTGAATGGTTTGCCTTGGAGACAAACAGAGATCATTCTGTTGTCTTTGAGATTGCATCCAACTACTGCATTTCAGACTCTTTTGTTGACTATGCTGGCTACTCCATTTCTTCTAAGGGATTTCTGTGCACAGTAGTAGATATAATGGTCATCTGAGTTAAATTCACCCATTCCAGTCTATCTTATTTCGCTGATTCCTAGAATGTAGACGTTCACTCGCCATTTCCTGTTTGACCATTTCCAATTTGCCTTGATTCATGGACCTAACATTCCAGGTTCCTATGCAATATTGCTCTTTATAGCATCGGACCTTGCTTTTTTCACCAGTCACATCCACAACTGGGTGTTGTTTTTGCTTTGGATTCATCCCTTCATTCTTTCTGGAGTTATTTCTCCACTGATCTCCAGTAGCGTATTGGGCACCTGCTGACCTGGAGAGTTCATCTTTCAGTTGAACTTTAGTAATTCTGAACTGCTTTCATAACTCATATTATTTTACTTTTTTTATCAGCAAGCATTATGAATGGTCAGTGAATTATTGTTTGACAAACAAGTATATGTATGAATAAAGTGGGTTAGAGAAGAATGAATGATGGAGCAAACAGATCAGCAGTTTCTTTTCATTCAGTTGTGTGAAGAACACTCATACTTGATATTTGGAGATGACTAATTTCATACATTATTGCAGAGTAAAATATGCATCATAGATTTATTCAGTACAGAATGTGATGCTCATGTAAATATAATGTTATATAAGTTTGGTATAAAATATTTGTATGTAAAAATTCAAAATCACTCATTAAGATAGCAGTACAATGAGAATACTTTAAATGCCTAAAGAAAGAAAAAAAAAAAGAAAAATTAACAGTTCAGTAGAAAAACAATTAACCAGCTAAGGACAGAGAGCTTGATAAAAGTCTAGGAGAGATAGAACTGCTGCTGCTAAGTCACTTCAGTCGTATCTGACTCTGTGCGACCCCATAGATGGAAGCCCACCAGGCTCCCCTGTCCCTGGGATTCTCCAGGCAAGAACACTGGAGTGGGTTGCCATTTCCTTCTCCAATGTGTGAAAGTGAAAAGTGAAAGTGAATTCGCTCAGTCGTGTCCGACCCTTAGCGACCCCACGAACTGCAGCCTACCAGACTCCTCCATCCATGGGATTTTCTAGGCAAGAGTACTGGAGTGGCTTGCCATTGCCTTCTCCGAGGAGAGGTAGAACTACAGATTGCTATATGGAGAAATGGAAATAAAATATGTAAAGGCATTGATTTAATAATGTGGAAAGTAGGAGAACATTGTAGAAAGCTGGTGAATGGACATAAATATCAATCTCTTGCTGAGAATTTGAAATAGGTGATTTTTTTAAGAAGTGAAGGAAATAAGAATAAAAATAAAAATATACTGGAACTTCTTAAATTATAAATCAGTAAGAAGGTCATTTTGGAGCTTCCCAGGTGGCTCAGTGGTAAAGGAATTTGATTGCTAATGCATGAGCTCAGATATGCAGATGACACCACCCTTATGGCACAAAGTGAAGAGGAACTCAAAGGCCTCTTGACGAAAGTGAAAAAGGAGAGTGGAAAGTTTGGCTTGAAGCTCAACATTCAGAAAACGAAGATCATGGCATCTGGTCCCATCACTTCATGGGAAATAGATGGGGAAACAGTGGAAACAGTGTCAGACTTTATTTTTTGGGCTCCAAAATCACTGCAGATGCTGATTGCAGCCATGAAATTAAAAGACACTTACTCCTTGGAAGGAAAATTATGACCAACCTAGATAGCATATTAAAAAGCAGAGAAATTACTTTGCCAACCAAGGTCCGTCTAGTCAAGGCTATGGTTTTTCCTGTGGTCATGTATGGATGTGAGAGTTGGACTGTGAAGAAAGCTGATCGCCGAAGAATTGATGCTTTTGAACTGTGGTGCGGGAGAAGACTCTTGAGAGTCCCTTGTACTGCAAGGAGATCCAACCAGTCCATTCTAAAGGAGATCAATCCTGGGTGTTCATTGGAAGGACTGATGCTAAAGCTGAAACTGCCAAAACTTTGGCCACCTCATGCGACGAGTTGACTCACTGGAAAAGACTCTGATGCTGGGAAAGGTTGGGGGTGGGAGGAGAAGGGGACGACAGAGAATGAGTTGGCTAGATGGCATCACCGACTCGATGGACATGAGTTTGAGTGAACTCTGGGAGTTGGTGATGGACAGGGAGGCTTGGCGTGCTGTGATTCATGGGTTCACAAAGAGTCGGACACGACTGAGCGACTGAACTGAACTGAACTGAACTGAATTCATGAGCTACAGGAGCCATGGATTCGATCTGTGGATTGGGAAGATACATTGAAGAAAGAAATGACAACCAATTCCAGTATTCTTGCCCAAATAATCCCATGGATAGAGGAGCTTGGAGGCTACAGTCCTTGGGGTCGCAAAGAATTGGACACAACTGAGTGACTGAGCATACATGCATGCAAGAAGGCATGTTAGTCAAGATGAATATGACTAGAATCTCAGAGCCAAGAATTCTCATTCAGAAATCTGGTATGGTCAGACTTCTACCAGGTGCAATGAATGGAATGTTTCCGTTCCCCCAAATCATGTTACTCCAAACCCAGTGTGATGGTATCAAGAGGTCAGGCCTTTGGAAGATGATAGGTCATGAGAGTGGCTCTCTTTCAAGAGTGAGATTAGTGTCCTTAGAAAGAGATCACAGAGAGCTCACTCATGTCTTTCTCACTTGTGAAGATATTGTGAAAATAGAGCAGTCTACGAACTAGGAATCAGAGCAGTATTTCTGCCAGTGCCTTGATCTTGGACTTCCAGGCTCTGGAACTGAGAGAAATAAATTTCTGTTATTTACAGCCTATCCAGTCTGCCATGTTGTTATACCAGCCTGAACAGACTAGCATACCAGTTTAGACTTTTCTGAGGTTATTTGGATTTGTTATGAAGAAAAAAAATCAGTGAGTCAATGCTATTTAATATACTGTGCTTGCAGTTTGAGCCTCATCCCTGAAAGATGTCTTGTGAGATAATGTAGAACATAAAAATGTTTTAAAAACATATTTTGCCTATACTCGAATCATGCTAACTGATCTTCCTAGTAGTTCTACATCTTATGTTCCATCCTGTTAACATTTAGTCTTCACATGTGGAAGAAAGGCTACTTTTGATGGTTAGGATTCAATTTTTTTTGAAAGTTTTTCAGAGCAAAGAGAGAAAATAATTTCTAGAAAGAGAAGAAGTCATCTAGCAATACTCACAGAAGTTTTAGGAGTCCACTAACAGAATGTTTTCTCCCCTTAGCCCCTTTGTTTAAAAGCTTCAATTAATGTTACCAGATAAAGATTTTCTGCCTTGATTCTGATTTGGTTTTCTCCCAGGAAGTAGAGCAAGTGAGGAGAGACAAAGAAGATTGGATCTTTGAGATATCATTAAACATTGGTTGTTTGTTTTTCAGGCTGCTCAAATTTAGATACTCAGACCACCTATATAAATACTACAGGTTATGCTTTTTAGAAGTTCTGTCTGCAGGTAACCAGTAAAGAATCCACCTGCAATGCAGAATACTTGGGTTTGATCCCTGGGTCGGGAAGATACCCTGGAGAAGGGAATGGCTACCCTCTCTGGTATTCTTGCCTGAGGAGCCTGGTGGGCTACAGTCCATGGAGTTGCAGAGAGTTGACACAACTCAGCAACTAATAGACTGCAGGCAATACTCAGACTTATGAAAACAGGTTTTGAAACATGTTTAAAAATAGTCTGAGACAATTTTTATGCTCAACAAGCACTCTGACCACTACTCTAAGGTCTGTTCTACAAGTGTGTTGGGAAACTTAATGCCAAACTAAGGTAGAATTTGAAAAAAAAAAAAAAAGGAATAGCTTAGGATATAAAATAGAGCAAAATAGTACGATTATTTTGTTCAATGAAATGTTATCACAAGTGACGTGTGTCACTTCCACTGGAGTTTTTCAAAGCCTAAGAATAGTTTCTAATATTCTCTTTCTTTTGCCAAGGTTATCTTAGAAGCAAATGATAAGATGAAGCAGCTGCTGCTGCTAAGTCACTTCAGTCATGTCCGATTTTGTGTGACCCTATAGACGGAAGCTCACCAGGCTCCCCCTTCCCTGGGATTCTCCAGGCAAGAACACTGGAGTGGGTTGCCATTTCCTTCTCCAATGTGTGAAAGTGAAAAGTGAAAGTGAAGTCGCTCAGTCATGTCCGACCCTTAGCGACCCCATGGACTGCAGCCCACCAGGCTCCTCCATCCTTGAGGTTTTCTAGGCGAGAGTACTGGAATGGCCTACCATTATGAGCTAAAATCCAAGAATAACCATAATAAGCTAAAAATCCTAGCAACACTGTATATTCCTAGTGTGAGAAATAAGCTTTTGCAGTGCTAATCCATGAGATTTTTAAGGTTGCTACTACAGAATACACTGGGTTGTACTATGGCCAACTACCATTGCACTCACATTGGACTGAGATAAGTTTTTAATACCAACAACCCATATTTTCTTCTATTTCACATTCATTTAGCTTCAGGGGGAATCCTACTGCTTTCCATCTGTTGCTCTCTGAGTCTTTTTCTTCCATGTGGGCTTCTCTTTCCCTCTTTTTTTAGTTTGTTTTTATTCTTATCTTGACTTTTCTGACTTCAGTTCAGTGACTCAGTCATGTCTGACTCTTTGTGACCCCATGAACCTCAGCACGCCAGGCCTCTCTGTCCATCAACAACTCCCGGAATCCAACCAAACCCATGTCCATTGAGTTGGTGATGCCATCCAACCATCTCATCATCTGTTGTCCCCTTCTCCTCCTACCCTCAATCTTAACCAACATCAGGGTCTTTTCAAATGAGTCAGCTCTTCACATCAGATGGTCAAAATATTGGAGTTTCAGCTTCAACATCAGTCCTTTCAATGAACACCCAAGACTGATCTCCTTTAGGATGGACTTGTTGGATCTTCTTGCAGTCCAGTGGACTCTCAAGAGTCTTCTCTAACACCACAGTTCAAAAGCATCAATGCTTCAGCACTCAGCTTTCTTTATAGTCAGACTCTCACATCCATACCTGACCACTGGAAAAACCATAGCCTTGACAAGATGGACCTTTGTTGACAAAGTAATGTCTCTGCTTTTCAATATACTGTCTAGTTCAGTCATAAATTTCCTTCCAAGGAGTAAGCGTCTTTTAATTTCATGGCTGCAGTCAGCATCTGCAGTGATTTTGGAGCCCACAAAAATCAAGTCTGACACTGTTTCCACTGTTTCCCCATCTATTTGCCATGAAGTGATGGAACCGGATGCCATGATCTTAGTTTTCTGAATGTTGAGCTTTAAGCCAGCTTTTTCACTCTCCGCTTTCACTTTCATCAAGAAGCTTTTTAGTTCTTCTTCACTTTCTACCATAAGGGTGGTGTCATCTGCATATCTGAGGTTATTGATATTTCTCATGGCAATCTTGATTCCAGCTTGTGCTTCCTCCAGCCCAGTGTTTCTCATGATGTACTCTGCATATAAGTTAAATAAGCAGGGTGACAATATACAGCCTTGACGTGCTCCTTTACCTATTTGGAACCAGTCTGTTGTTCCATGTCCAGTTCTAACTGTTGCCTCCTGACCTGCATACAGGTTTCTCAAGAGGCAGGTCAGGTGGTCTGGTATTCCCATCTCTTTCAGAATTTTCCTCAGTGAGTCAAAACTTTTCCACAAATGGCTGGGTATACAAATAACAAATAACTGCAATGTGGATGTCATTAGACTTTATTAGTATTTTTATTATTGAATTGAATGTTTAAAATTGGGTTTTGGAATGGGATGAGTGTTATCTAAGTTAAGTTTGCTATTGAATCAAAGTCCATAGTGGGGATTTTTGAAAAGTCCTTATCTTCTGTTTCTTGCATGTTAAACTGGCATCTTTGAAGTTGATTATATTTTTCATAGACTATTGTTGTTGACATTTTTTGAATGATTAGAAATGTATTTTATCTTGTGAACATCTACAAATTTCTTTTGTTTCCTCACATTTTCTGTTTAATATTAATTCCTCCTTTAAAAACTTCAGTTGTAGGACAGATAGATTGATGTACACAAACTTTATCCTAAATTTGAATATTTGCTAATATATATCTGTAGCTGTGCATGTCTCTGTAAGGATCTTTGATCCCAGTGTGTGATCTTAAACAGAAGCATTAGTCTATTTTAAATATTCTAATGGTATTTGTGGTTCTCTCTCTCCTGAGAATGAACAAAAATATAACATCATTCAGCGTACGTTGAGTTTATTAACTTTCTTGCAATAGATGCACCTGTTTATTTATAAGGAACCACTGCTTTACATTTCTCACTCCCACCATATCATGTCATCCATAGTAATAATCTGTAATGAATGTGCAATGGAAACAGCTACAGAATAAAGATGGAGGTGAATTGATTCTAGTTATTTTAGAAAGAAACTCAGGGCTAAAAGTGTGAAAGTAGAGTGATAGTGAAGTGGTAACCTCCTCTGACACATCCCAGAATATACACAATTCATACATTGGATCTATTGCATGTGAATTCTGGTTATATTTACCTTAGTGATAAAGGGAAAGCAATCACACATATGGAAAATTTTCTAGAGAACATTTTCAATATAATTATGATTACTGCTTCACAGGAAATAAGACAAGCTATAGTAGAAATACTAAATATGTTTTGATTTAACATATAAAAACATTATTCAATAATACATTTTGTGTCTGATGATATGGACATGACTAAAACCTAGCAAGGATATGAAAATGTTGGAAAAATACATGTTTCCTGTATGTATGGTCTTTTGTGGCCCTATTCAATTATAATTACTGCCCACCTAAGAATAAGCAACTGAATCACTGCCATTTTATATGTCCAGTGGGAAAAATCTCAGATTGTACATGTCTTGTGGAATAGAGTAGGTGGCCAGCTGATGATTCAAGCACTTCCTTTTTGCCTTCCAAGTTTGTGACATTAGATGAATAGATCATTTTTTTTTTTAATAAAGGACATCAATTTTAAAGTACCTGGTTATGAGTTAAGTACCTGGTTAAAGTACCTGGTTCAATTCTATAAAATCAGTAGTCAAATGTAGAGAGATAATGGGGTTATATTGAGAAACAATATTTAAATTCCTTGAGAAGTTTAAAGTATACTTGAAATATAGTTGAAATAAACTCAAGTGATTAGATGATAATCTATTGTCTTTCCCATCATGGTCTAGTGTTTTACCAGAGAATTTGCTGAGGTCTAAGAAAGGTAGAAATTTCTCAGTGTTTCTTGTCATACTCCAAATTTCCTATAATTATTTTAATTTTAAACACCCTTTGATTGTTCATTGATATTTAGTTGAAAGTTGAAGTGTTTTAATCAGGTAACATTATCTTATATGATCTGTGATCATAACCACTCACCATACTTTTATTGGAAGGATAATGGTTGAGGTGGTTATTAACAGCCATCTATTTAAAAATATAATTAAAATCACAGGATATATGATTTTTTAAAATTATATAAAAATATAATGAAAATCACTCATTCGGTTAAAAGGCACAATGTGTAAGAAGTCGGTCTTGTTCAGAGTTTTCCAGAGAAATAGAATCAATAGAATAAAACCATTGAGGCATAACTGGCTCTTACTGGGGGGATTGTCAATTGACTTTTCTATTGTGGCCTTCACCTGATTGGATGAAGCCCATCCACATTAAAGAGAACAATATGTTTTACTTAGTCTACCTAATTAAACATTAAACACATCCCAAAACACAATCACAGAAACACCAAAATGATATTTGACCAAATATTTAGACACCCCATGGTCTAGTGAAATTTCTGCATTAACTATCATCCAGTGTAATCACTTTTTGTTTATCAATAACTCCTATTTGTTATTTTGAAAATATGCTTCAGATTCTCTCTTTTATCTGTAAGTCAAGTTATGTGCCAAATACCACTTGCTTTCCATTCCTTAAAAGTGGTAATGCAGGATTAAAGTGCTTGTTTCATAACACACATTGAGTTCCTTGTAAGAAATAAACAAATAATCAACATGTTAACATTATCAATATGTTATGATATTTTCATATATTCAGTGGAGACCATATCATCCACTATATGACATAAAGAATGAACATCATCTAAGGAAAAGAAGAAAAACAGTCTGTAAAATCTTTTGAATAATTCATGAATAGATGTGTACGTACCTTATGTTCTATAACCTAAAGTAGGTACAATATTATGGAATATGATAAAGGGCAAAAACTGATACAACCTAGTTAGATTTTATTTCAAAGTTTGTACAGTAAGGGTAGTTTTGAAGTCTTTTTCAGTATATTTTATCAATTGATATCAGATTAAAAACTGTTAAATTTATTCTTTACTCCAGGAACTTTGACCAAAACCATGGTCAAATAAATTTGATTTGAGGATGTTCATTTGTAAAATTCGTAGAAGAAAAAACATGATCTCTAACAAAACATCCTGTTTTATGATTCCGTATTCCTTTTTTAAAAAATTTATTTATTTTAATCGGAGGCTAATTACTTTACATTATGGTATTGGTTTTGCCATACATTGACATGAATCTGCCCCGGATGTACATGTGTTCCCCATCTTGTACCCCTCTCCCACCTCCCTCCCCATCCCATCCCTCTGGTTCATCCCAGTACACCAGCCCCGAGCATCCTGTATCATGCATCGAACCTGGACTGGCGATTCATTTCACATATGATAATATACATGTTTCAATGCCATTCTCCCAAATCATCCCACCCTCGCCCTCTCCCACAGAATCCAGAAGACTGCTCTATTCTGTATTCTGTACGATAGGTAGCAAATCTGTCGCCTGTGTATTTAAAAAATTAGAAATGCATCATTTATGAAACAGAAAATTTTACATAAAAATTAAATGGCTGTATTTCTATCAAAGAAATAAGATCTAACAACTCCTCCCTAAATTTTCATATGGCATCTGTTTATATTAAGGGTACAATCTTTCCATTTTTTTTCTCATTCACTATTTGAACAAATATTTATTGAGTATGACACATTCATCATTCCTACTTTGTCCAATTCTTTGCCTTCTCCAACTTCGGTAGACAATTTTAATTGCAATTCACGTTCTAAAACAAAAAACAAAAAACAAAAAAAACCCTGATTTTTGTCTTGTCTAACTAAATTGATGAATTAGTTTACAAAGTCATATGAATGTAGTATTACTTTTAAAAGTAATTACTATTAAAAGTAGTATTACTGTTAAAAGGTTATTTGGCACTGGGATGTTACCAAATAATAAAATTTCCTTCAAGAAATGTGACTGGTTCCTTTTTCCTTCTTTCAGTCGCTATCCAGATTGACACCATATGACTCAGTTTTACGTGGTGGGAATAGAAGGAAATAGTCTCAATTTCCTCATAGTGAAAATGAATACTGATGCTACCTACTGTTTACTGAATCAATTAGTTACCATAATCTTTTGTGTTAGTGTCATCAGAATAAAGAGGAACAGATTAGTAAAATAATATTTTACACTAAGGAACTACTTACCAAATACATCAACACAAGGAAAGATATTCACAAATGAGTCTCAATATGTGGTGTATCTGTAGAGGAATGATTTAAATTTGATGCCATCAATTATGAGTACATAAAACAGTGAAAATATATTACTTTTTAAAAATTTAATCATTTAGACAGCACTTGTCTTGCTACTATACCTCTTACCAAGAGGTTGCAGTACCATATTTTCAACATTCATCAGTTGATGGGAAATATTTAAAACCGACTCAGGGTACCATATTTTTTTCTGAAATTAGTAATACAAGTCAGTATTTAAGTTAATTCTCATAGAAATCAACTGTGTGATAATTACAGCATCTTTTGTAGACCATTATTAATCTTCTTTATAGATAGTATCTAGAGCTTTCTTTTTATCATAGGCAGTGTTTTCTAATGATTACCAGCACATACACACCTGGCTGCCTTACCACCATATTCAGTTATTAGTGTGCTTAAGAAACAGTAAGTATGAAGGTAACTTGAGTAAAAATATAATTTATTGTATTTATTGATATATACTGGGTGGCCCAAAATATATGTTACAGTGTTTATGTGAAACAAAGGCGTTTTGAATTAAATGATATAAAACCTTGCTTCTCACAGTGTGGTCCACATTAGTCCCCTAAGAGCTCATTATAAATGTAGAATTTCAGTACCCACCCATTCTTAATCTGAATGTGCATTTTATCAGGATCCCCAAATGATTTGAATCCTAGTAAATGATGAGAAGCACTCATCTGAATTAATGTTTACAAAAATCACTGATTATCAAAACTGACCTTAGAACAGTGTTTTATAAGTCTTGTTCCACCATATCCTCTAAGTGTGAAGTAGTACTTCTCTGGTGACCATGAGAAGTGTCCTAGAGTAGGCCAGTTAGACTCACATCTGTTTATTATTATTATAATGAGAATGCTTAACATGAAATCTGCTGTCTTTACAAATGTTTAAACGTACAATTCAGTGTTGTGGACTACTGGTATAATGTTGTAAAACAGATGAAATATTTTCATCTCTAGAATTTAATCATCTGAAGCTTTCTGCGCATTGATTAGTAATTCCTGATTTCTTCCTTTCTCCAACCCCCAGCAATCACTATAACATTCTTTCATTCTTTGAATTTGACTATTTGTGAGTGAAATGAAGTCACTCAGTCGTGTCTGACTCTTTGCGACCCCGTGGACTGTAGCCTACCAGGCTCCTCCATCCATGGGGTTCTCCAGGCAAGAATACTGGAGTGGGATGCCATTTCCTTCTCCAGGGGGTCTTCCCGACCCAGGGATTGTACCCAGGTCTCCCGCATTGTGGGCAGATGCTTTAACCTCTGAGCCACCATTTGAGGTACCTCATATATGTGGAATCATGCAGTTTTTGTCTTGCTATGTGTAGTTTATTTCACTTACAATAATATCTTCAAATTTCATACACGTTATGTGTCACAGAAGATCCTTTGTTTTTAAAACTGAATAATATTCCATTGTCTGTGTGTGTGTGTGAATATTTATATTATGTTTTCATTATCCATTCATCTACTGGTGGGCAATGAAGTTTCTTTCTTACCTTGTCAATTGTTAACCGTACTTCACTGAACGTGAGAGTGCTAATATCTCTTTGAGAACCTGATTTACCCAGATGTGTGATTACTGGATTGCATAGTAGTAATCCTATTTTTAACTTTTTCATAATATATTTAATGTTTCTGTAGAAGCTCTATCATGTTGCATTCACACCAATGTGTGCATGTGGTAGTTTTCCCAACACATTTGTTGAAGAGTAGCTTTAATCCATTAAATTGTAGTGTCTTTGTTGATATTTTTCATTAAGTTGAGGAAATTTTTTTCTATGGCTGTTTTACTGAAAGTTTTCATCACTAATAAGTATTGTATTTTGTCAAATGCTGATCTGTATCTACTGATATTATCATATGATTTTTCTTTCCAGTGTGATGCATTATATGGGCTTCCCTGGTGGCTCAGAGGTTAAAACGCCTGCCGCCAACGCGGGAGACCAGGGTTCGATCCCTGGGTCGGAAAGATCCCCTGGGGAAGGAAACGGTAACCCACTCCAGTATTCTTGCCTAGAGTATCCCATGGACGGAGAAGCCTGGTAGGCTACAGTCCACGGGGTCGCATAGAGTCGGACACGACTGAGCGATGGAACGGAACGGAACGGGTGGAACGGAAATCCCACAATGTTTTGTTGTGTAATTATTTTTATATACTGTTGGCTTTGTTTTCTTCTAATTGTTTTACAGTTTCAGGTCTACATTTAAGACTTTAATCAATTAAAAAATTTTTGGTATATTTCTGTGTGTCACTAGAGAACGGGCCAGTTCCATCATTTCATGTATCTATTCTTATGCTGGTACTGTACCATTTTGATTACTATAGCTTTGTATTAAATTTTGAGACCAGATAGCGTGATGCCTGCAGCATTGAATCTGTAGATTTCTTTGGGCAGTATTGATACTTTAGCAATACTATCTTCCAGTCTGTGAATATAAATATGTTTCCATTTTTGTGTGTCTTGACTAATTTATTTCATCAATATTTTATAACTTTTGGTATATAAGTTGTTTGCTTTCTTAGTTTATTCCTCATCTGTTTGTGCGTTTGAGTTGCCTATTATGTGGTGAAATGCAAAATCAGCACCAACAGTGAACATTATGTAAATTTCTTGAAAAAGTTTAGGAAAAACCACTGCATTCAAAACATCTCTAAAGTATTTTAAAGTAGCCATTGTTTAATTTATTTTTTGAAATAAATCACATTTTTGGCCTGATCACTACTCCCTTAATGATGGAGGCTGCATTGTAAATATATGTCTTTATATTTTATACATTGAAGTAATAATTGGCTCTGTATCAAAGTTAAAAGAGAACAGCTTTTGCCAAAGCAAAACACTTTTATGTTCACATCTTGCGCATCACTTATTATTAAGAAAAACTGTCCTTGACTATGGTGGAAGTCAGAATTACATATGACAGGGATCATTGTCTCTATTTCTCTTCCACTTTTCCTCTTAGTCTGGTGGTGGTGGTGGTGGTTTTATTCCTATCTTGTGTCTGACTCTTGTGACTCCATGGACTGTAGCATGTCAGAATTCTTTGTCCATGGGATTTTCCAGGCAAGAATACTGGAGTAGATTGCCATTTCCTTCTCCAGGAGATCTTCCTGACCCAGAGATCGCACTCACATCTCCTGCATTGGCAAACAAATTCTGTACCAATGAGCCATCAGGGAAGCACTCCTCTTAGTGTAATATCTGTTAATCTAATTAAAGCAGTAACATGATAAAATTTTACCTTACGTTTCTCTTTAAGTTCTCTATTGTGAGAGGTTGAGTATATTATATGAAGTAGATGATTAGTATATATACTTCCTTTGCTCTTGTTACAACTTCAAATTAGTCTGTTTGTATGAATTGACATTCATGACATATGTAAATTTGTACTGATGATAAAGGGATTTTAAGTTATAAAATATAATATATAGGGGGAGAATAGGCAAGAAGGTTGCATATAATATGACATCTATCACTGTTAGGTCTTACAATTTAATTTACTTTCCTACAATAAACTGTGGAACATTCTGAAAGAGATGGGAATACGAGACCACCTGACCTGCTTCCTGAGAAACCTGAATGCAGGTCAGGAAGCAACAGTCAGAACTGGACATGGAACAACAGATTGGTTGCAAATAGGAAAAGGAGTACGTCAAGGTTGTATATTGTCACCCTGCTTATTTAACTTATATGCAGAGTACATCATGAGGAATGCTGGGCTGGAAGAAGCACAAGCTGGAATCAAGATTGCCGGGAGAAATATCAATAACCTCAGATATGCAGATGACACCACCCTTATGGCAGAAGTGAAGAGGAATTAAAAAGCCTCTTGATGAAAGTGAAAGAGGAGAGTGAAAAGGTTGGCTTGAAGCTCAACATTCAGAAAACAAAGATCATGGCATCTGGCCCCATCACTTCATGGGAAATAGATGGGGAAACAGTGGAAACAGTGTCAGACTTTATTTTTTTGGGCTCCAAAATCACTGCAGATGCTTATTGCAGCCAGGAAATTAAAAGACGCTTACTCCTTGGAAGGAAAGTTATGACCAACCTAGATAGCATATTAAAAAGCAGAGACATTACTTTGCCAACTGAGGTCCGTCTAGTCAAGGCTATAGTTTTACCCGTGGTCATGTATGGATGTGAGAGCTGGACTGTGAAGAAAGCTGAGCGCCGAAGAATTGATGCTTTTGAACTGTGGTGTTGGAGAAGACTCTTGAGAGTCCCTTGTACTGCAAGGAGGTCCAACCAGTCCATTCTAAAGGAGATCGATCCTGGGTGTTCATTGGAAGGACTGATGCTGAAGCTGAAACTCCAATACTTTGGCCACCTCATGCGACAAGTTGACTCACTGGAAAAGACTCTGATGCTGGGAGGGATTGGGGATGGGAAAAGACGGGGACGACAGAGAATGAGATGGCTGGATGGCATCACCGACTCGATGGACATGAGTTTGAGTGAACTCCGGGAGTTGGTGATGGACAGGGAGGCCTGGCGTGCTGTGATTCATGGGGTCTCACAGAGTCGGACATGACTGAGTGACTGAACTGAACTGAACTGAACTGAATTAGTAGATGGAGAAGTTTTGGAATTTTCAAAAATAGATGAAAGGAGGACTTTGGGATATACAACTCTGATGCAGGCATTACTAATTCATAGTTTATATTTTAAAATGAAAATCCTTCTCTCTTCTGAAAACAGTCTATCAATTACTACTTCACATGATGAGAATATCCAGTAGTAAGGTGTCTGTTTTTAGGTGAATGTCAGCAACTTCATTGGAGAAGGGCATGGCAACCCACTCTTACATTCTTGCCTGGAGAATCCCATGGACAGAGGAGCCTGGCAGGCTGCAGTCCATGGGGTCACAGGAGTCGGACCATTAGCAGGCAGCCATGCAGCATCTTCATATTGTGGAAGATGACTGCAGTGTTCATCAACAGTTTGGAAGGCACTGCACAAAGCTAGTACAGGTGATGGAATTCTAGTTGAGCTATTTCAAATCCTAAAAGATGATGCAGTGAAAGTGCTGCACTCAATATGCCAGCAAATTTGGAAAACTCAGCAGTGGCCACAGGACTGGAAAATGTCAGTTTTCTTTGCAATCCCTAAGAAAGGAAAGGCCAAAGAATGCTCAAACTACCACACAATAGCACTCGTCTCACAGGCTAGTAAAGTAACGTTCAAAATCCTCCAAGCTAGGCTTCAACAGTACATGAACTGTGAGCTCCCAGATGTTCAAGTTGGTTTTAGAAAAGTCAGAGGAACCAGAGATCAAATTGCCAACATCCACTGGATCACTGGAAAAGCAAGAGAGTTCCAGAAAAACATGTATTTCTCCTTTAATGACTATGTCAAAGCCTTTGTGTGGATCACAATAAACTGTGGAAAATTCTGAAAGAGATGGGAATACCAGATCACCTGACCTGCCTCTTGAGAAATATGTATGCAGGTCTGCTGCTGCTGCGGCTAAGCTGCTTCAGTCGTGTCCGACTCTCTGTGGCCCTTTAGACGGCAGCCCACCAGTCTCCCCCATCCCTGGGATTCTCCAGGCAAGAACACTGGAGTGGGTTGCCATTTCCTTCTCTAATGCATGAAAGTGAAAAGTGAAGGTGAAGTCACTCAGTCAGTCGTGTCCAACTCTTAGCGACCCCATGGACTGCAGCTTACCAGGCTCCTCCATCCATGGGATTTTCCAGGCAAGAGTACCACAGTGGGTTGCCATTGCCTTCTCTGTGTATGCAGGTCAGGAAGCAACAGTTAGAATCAGACATGGAACAGCAGACTGGTTCCAAATAGGAAAAAGAGTACGTCAAGACTGTATATTGTCATCATGCTTATTTAACTGATATGCATAGTACATCATGGAAAACAGTGGGCTGGAGGAAGCACAAGCTGGAATCAAGATTGATAGGGGAAATAATAACCTCACATATGCAGATGACACCACCCTTATGGCACAAAGTGAAGAAGAACTAAAGAGCCTCTTGATGAACGTGAAAGAGGAGAGTGAACAAGTTCGCTTGAAGCTCAACATTCAGAAAACAACGATCATGGCATCCGGTCCCATCACTTCATGGCATATAGATGGAGAAACAGTGGAAGTCGTGGAAGACTTTATTTTCTTGGTTTCCAATCACTGAAGATGCTGACTGCAGCCATGAAAAAAAAAGACGCTTGCTCCTTGGAAGAAAAGTTATGACCAACCTAGATAGCATATTAAAAAGCAGAGACATTACTTTGCCAACAAAGGTCCATCTAGTCAAGGCTATGGTTTTCCCAGTGGTCATGTATGGATGTGAGAGTTGGACTGTAAAGAAAGCTGATCACTGAAGAATTGATGCTTTTGAACCGTGGTGCTGGAGAAGACTCTTGAGAGTCCCTTGGAGAGCAAGGAGATCCAACTAGTCCATCCTAGAGGAACTCAGTCCTGAATGTTCATATGAAGGACTCATGCTGAAGCTGAAACTCCAATATTTTGGCCACCTGATGCGAAGCACTGATTCATTTGAAAAGACCCTGATGCTGGGAAAGATTGAAGGCAGGAGGAGAAGGGGTCGACAGAGGATGAGATGGTTGGATGGCATCACCTACTCAATGGACATGAATTTGTGTAAACTCCGGGAGTTGGTTATGGACAGGGAGGCCCAGCGTGCTTCAGTCCTTGGGGTCACAAAGAGTTGGACACCACTGCGGGACTGAACTGAACTGAACTGTGCATGTGCAGAAAATGAGCTGTGACCTTGTATAGCAACTTCTGTTAATGAACATTTTTCTTTGGACAGATAAGGCATCCTTTTGGGAACTCCTTAATAATGAGTGTGGAGGACAGAGTCTAGTGGAGGATTGGGCGGGTGGATCAACCCACTTACCAGTGCAGGAGATGTAAGGGATGTGGGTTAGATCCCTGCGTCAGGAAGATTCCCTGGAGAAGGAAATGGCAACCCACTCCAGTATTATTGCCTGGAAAGTTCCGTGGGCAGAGGAGCCTGGTGGGCTACAGTTCATAGGGTCGCAAAGAGTTGGAGATGGCTGAGCATATTATAATTTTGAACTTTCCTTGTGGCTCAGATGGTAAAGCATCTGCCTATAATGCCAAAGAACCGGGTTCGATCCCTGGGTTGGGAAAATCCACTGGAGAAGGGAATGTCAACCCGCTGTATTACTCTTACCAAAAAATCCCATGAATGGAGGAGTCTGGTAGGCTACAGTCCACAGGGTCGCAAAGAGTTGTACATGATTGAGCGACTTTACTTTAATAATAATAGATAGTGGGAGAGGGGTAAACATTAAATGAACTAGTTTCTATCAGGATGGTAAAAATTCTATCAATATTATTTAATTTTAGAAAAATATTAATGAAAAATTTCCGCCAACAGCATACAAGGATTCCAATTTCTCCACGTCCTCACCAACGTTTGTTATTTTTTGTTTGTTTCTAAGATAATGCTCATCCTATTACAATGTGAGATTATAGTTTTGATTTGCATTTCCCTGATGATTAATGAAGTTCCCTTTACCTTTTACCTGCTGGGCATTTATATATCTTTAGAGAAATGTCTGTTCAAGACTTTTACCTTTTTCTTACTTGGGTTATTTGGGTTTGTTTTTCTATTGAGTTCTAGAAGTTCATTATATTTTCGAAATTAAGCCCTTATCAGATAGATGGTTTGTAAATATCTCCTTTCAGTCTATATTTTGCCTTTTCAATGGGTATACAATTACAAGTATAAAAGAGCCCATTAGATACTAAAGAGGGAAGGCTCTCATACTCTGTTTTAGACAGAGAAATTCCTATATCTTCTCTCTCAAAACAAAATGATGTGTCACAGTTCTCCAAAAGTTTGCAAGAACCTTATATTTAAATGTAGGATCTATCATCTGTCATGCCATGAGGTAATTTAGTCCACTATTTCATTGTCATTTTATATAACCCTAAAAAAGCAGAGACATTACTTTGCCAACCAAGGTCCGTCCTAGTCAAGGCTATGGTTTTTCCCGTGGTCATGTATGGATGTGAGAGTTGGACTGTGAAGAAAGCTGATCGCCGAAGAATCGATGCTTTTGAACTGTGGTGTTGGAAAAGACTCTTGAGAGTCCCTTATACTGCAAGGAGATCCAACCAGTCATTCTAAAGGAGATCAATCCTGGGTGTTCATTGGAAGGACTGATGCTAAAGCTGAAACTGCAATACTTTGGCCACCTCATGTGACGAGTTGACTCACTAGAAAAGACTCTGATGCTGGGAAAGGTTGGGGGTGGGAGGAGAAGGGGATGACAGAGAATGAGATGGCTGGATGGCATCACCGACTCACTGGACATGAGTTTGAGTGAACTCCGGGAGTTGGTGATGGTCAGGGAGGCCTGGCATGCTGTGATTCATGGGGTCGCGGAGAGTCGGACAGGACTGAGTGACTGAACTGAATTATAGCTATTAAAAACAGCAGGGGATGGCCCTCCCAACTCTTGCACCTCTCGTGGAAAAAACCTGTGAAAGCTTCCAGATACCCTCCCACACCCGTTCCCATAGTTATCACTCAGCAGTACCATGCTATGGGTGAATGTATAATTGTTGTCTGAAATGGGTTGGAATCTCCTGGCTACTCAGAATGGAAATTAATACTACTTGTTACAGTGGGGCAGACCTGAGGCTCACTGCCAGATTAGCAAGAACTAATCCTTGAAAAGTGTTGAAAACAATCAGGACACCATTTGGTCACCAGTCTTTGAAACTATTATCTGGCATACAGCATGCAGTATTATCCCATATTCTTCTACATTAACACAAAATCAAGCAGATCATTTACTACCCAGTAGAGCATAACATTTTGGACAACATATTCACCATCAGTTCCCATGAAATTTCTTCAGATCCCATTAATCAACATACAGACAGCCTATACTCTTCCTTTTCCAGAAGTAGATCTATGTCACTTTGCTATCCTTATTGCTAAAATTGTCAAGAACTGTGAGATTTCTGTAACTATGCTCTACTTAAAAGCTGGCAAGTAATTTGCCACAATTTTAGAGATGCTGACAGAATACAGGATATATGAGTCATAGACATAAAACTTTATGGCCAATGGCAGTGCAAGTAGCATGGATATCAGAATGTTTCCTCAGTCCACTTTGCCAATGAGGCCCATGGGAATTACCCAACTGACTCCAAAGAGATGCCTGAAAATGCAATGATTTGCCTCTTATGGAAAGACATTCCGACCTTAGGAAACTGAAATTTTTTATGAAGGGAATTAAGCACACCTGCTCCAAAGGAAGGCACTTTCTATCTTCCTTGGCTGATTGGTAAACAGATACCTTTGAAAACATAGTCTAAAACAAAGGCAGTCAATGTCTTTGCAAAATGTCAGGAAACCTCAGGCATCCATAAAGAATCATCTCTCAGCATTGATTTCCCAGGGTAAAGAATCTGGCTGCCAATGGAGGAAAATCAGGAGATGTGAATTTGATCCCTGGGTTGGGGTTTGGAAGATTCCCTGGGGGAGGAAACGGCAACCCACTTCAGTGTTTTTGCAACTGAACAGGCACATTGACTTCCTCAGCTTTACTTAATTTTCCTCTTTCTCCCTCTCTCTCTCCCTCCCTCTGTACTCCTTCTTTCCTCTCCCTTTCTTTTTCTCTCGCTTCCTTTCTTCCTTTTTCTTTCATCTTTCTTCTGTTCTTGGCTTTAATGGAGTTCACAGAGTTAAGACTAAAATAGTATTAAATATTTTCAGGTACAATGATACATAAAAATTAAATTGTGCTGATGTCTTTCGATGTACAGTTAGTTTGATTTTCTCCTTTAGGTTTTATTTACATTTGTCATATGTATGTTTCTATGTGAGTATGTGTATGTTGGGGGGAAGCACTTAAAATGTTACAAGTTAGACTTTGTATTAAATTTGCCTTATGTAAGTTCATATACTTAGATTCACAGATCATTTCGGTGGAAGTTGTATTTGATAGGCCTAAGATGGTACCCAGAGTTTATATTTTAAGACAGAGCAAACTAAAATCTTAAGCAATTTGAGGAAAATGGGCATAGAAAAGAATTTTTAAAAGAGAAAGAAATGGACATGTCTTCACTAAATGTGTTGTTTACAATGACAAAGTAATCTTAAATAGTCAAAACGTTTTTCCTTGTGTATTAATGAAGTAAATACATTTCTGCTTTATTCACAACTAATGTTTCCTTTAAATTTATAGATAAAGAATGAATTAACTACGGTTTTTAACGTAGCATGTGGATGCAATTTGATATAGTGACTTTATGGAAATTAGTGCCACAAAAGAAGCACATGTGTAACACTTAACAAATGAGAAAACAAGTAAAACAAAACAAATAGGCAATACAGAATTTCATTTATTTCACAACATCTTGCATACGATTGAAAAAAATTAAACCCTGAAAACCCTAAATGTATGAATATTGTATTAAAAAAGAAAACTAAATGTTTGAGAAATACAGTTATTTAAATATTCATCTATATAGGATCAATATAGATTAATTCATCTATATTTGAGATTCTATAACATGGTGACACATATATGTAATCACTACCTCATGAAACTTAAAATATTGGTTGGAAAACACAAACTATATCTGAGGAAAAAAATTCTGATAAAATATTAAGGAAAACAGATGATTTATTTAAAGATTAATGGGCTGGCTGACTTAGATTAAAATGAGAGTTAAAGTGAACCTTCAAAATGATGAGTTATGAATTAATCAATGCAAGGAATATGAGTAAATAGGTTCACAATATATAAAAACAAAATATTCACAACTGTATTTGTATCTACAAAGGCAATAATATATTACTACATTATGGTCACAAAAAAATAACTTATATTATCTCCCATTTATATATAACTCTTTGATATGAAATATTATAGACTCTTCCTTTGATATTGGCTATCATAATTTATGCTTACAGCGTTACCAAGATAACTTGAGCTACAAAATTTGCTTATTCACTTAAGTTTTGGTGATATTAAGGTAGATTTTTTTTTTTTAGTATGTGTTATGTGAATCACAAGGAGTAAAATGGTTGATATTATTTTCTTCAAATATAGAAGGTTAATTAAAAAATAAAAAGTTATTTTTGTTGAAGTGTTTCAGTTTTACTGGGAAAGAAAATAGATAAAGCTTAAGCAATATAAAATGTATTGGTAACTATTTGTGAAGCTAATCAGAACTTCAGATTGAAAAATTGTTAGGAATCAAATAACTCATCACTGACATTTCTGTTATACACAAATATAAAACTATACTGGTCAGATCTTCATTAAAATTTCAAGGGAGCCTATTTAGGCTCTAAGAAGAAAATATCTACCATCAAATCCTCAAATTTTTTGAAATTTCTTTTTATGTTTCCTTTCAACTCCAGTCCTGACTTTTAAAATTTTAAACAAATGTTGCATTTCACTTGTATTGAATGACACATGGTAAGGGATAAAAACTGACAACTTCATTGTTACCATCAATATTTCTTTTAATACAGGTGATTAGATAGAGAAAAATGTCTCTTTCTAATAAAATGTTGTAGAGAGACTAAACTTAAATTGTGTTTTAACCAGAAAGAAAGCAGAGTTATTTTTATTAGAATAACCATTTTTTATGTAATTAAATTAAGTAGAACTGATTTCTCTCAAAATGTTCATAGTATATAAGCAGTTTTATGAAAGAAGATATATATTCATATGTATTTTTAAACCAGAACTAAAATTGAAAAAGTAATGTTATTTTATAACCAAATATATTATTTCATTGCAAGTACTTTAGACAAACCAAATATAATTTAATCTTTTAATCATTCTTATTTTTTTAATCAAATAGGAGAGAGTCTCCAAGCAGAAATTTGCCTGCCATCTGTGATATACATTGAGTGTAGTAAAGAAAAAAAAAAAAAGCTGGTCCTATGCACTTATCTTCAATTTGATTAACTAGAATATCGTGGCTATTGTTTTCATTTTTATTTCCTTATCAGTTCAAAGTGGAACCATTTGTAGCACTTCATTTTATCTTTAGATCCAGAGAAACTATTTCAACTTGTAAGGACTTTTTTGCTAAGATATTCCCTCTTTTGAAAAAAGTATTACACAAAGCACAATGCATTCAATTATTAGGTCTTTTAGTTCAGTTCAGTTCAGTTCAGTCGCTCAGTCGTGTCCGACTCTCCGCGACCCCATGAATCACAGCACGCCAGGCCTCCCTGTCCATCACCAACTCCCAGGGTACACTCAAACTCATGTCCACAGAGTCGGTGATGCCATCCAGCCATCTCATTCTCTGTTGTCCCCTTCTCCTCCCGCCCTCAACCTTTCCCAGCATCAGAGTCTTTACCAGTGAGTCAACTCGTCGCATGAGGTGGCCAAAGTATTACAGTTTCAGCTTTAGCATCAGTCCTTCCAATGAACACCCAGGATTGATCTCCTTTAGAATGGACTGGTTGGATCTCCTTGCAGTCCAAGGGACTCTCAAGAGTCTTCTCCAACACCACAGTTCAAAAGCATCGATTCTTCGGCGATCAGCTTTCTTCACAGTCCAACTCTCACATCCATACATGACCATGGGAAAAACCATTGCCTTGACTAGACGGACCTTGGTTGGCAAAGTAATGTCTCTGCTTTTTAATATACTATCAAGGTTGGTCATAACTTTCCTTGCAAGGAGCGTCTTTTAATTTCATGGCTGCAATCAGCATCTGCAGTGATTTTGGAGCCCAAAAAAATAAAGTCTGACACTGTTTCCACTGTTTTTCCATCTATTTCCCATGAAGTGATGGGACCAGATGCCATGATCTTTGTTTTCTGAATGTTGAGCTTCAAGCCAACCTTTTCACTATCCTCTTTCACTTTCATCAAGAGGCATTTGAGTTCCTCTTCACTTTCTGCCATAAGGGTGCTGTCATCTGCATATCTGAGGTTATTGATATTTCTCCTGGCAATCTTGATTCCAGCTTGTGCTTCTTCCAGTCCAGCATTCCTCATGATGTACTCTGCATATAAGTTAAATAAGCAAGGTGACAATATACAACCTTGACGTACACCTTTTCCTATTTGGAACCCATGGTGTCAAAGATGAGGCTGATTTTGATAAAAATAGAATTGGGTTAAAAACATTGTAGCTCAGAAAACAATGATTTATGGTGAAATATTTTAGGTGAACTATTTTCAGGCAATTGGTACAATAATAAAGAAGGATGAGACAAGAGGAATACATATATAAACTAGGATATAATAGGTAGTGGCCATATCAGGAAGCCAATACCTTTGAAGTTTGTGTATGTAGGGTTAGTTTAAAATCTTAATCTATTTTAACTTCGTAGAAAAATGCTGTCAATATATAAACCTATGTATACACACACACATATACAAGCTGACCCTTGATCAGTATTCTTAGAATATTAGAATTTATTTTGGTTTTCAATGCATTGATATGCTATAGAGGTTAAATAAAGAAGAAAATATAGAAGACTCTTGAGAATCCCTTGGACTGCAAGATCAAACCAGTCATTCCAAGTGGAAATCACCCTGAATATTCATTGGGAGGACTGACACTGAAGCCAAAGCTCAAATACTTTGGCTGCCTGATGTGAAGAGCCAACTCACTGGAAAAGACTCTAATGCTGGGAAAAATTGAAGGCAAAAGGAGAAGCGGGCAGCAGAGGATGAGATGGTTAGATAGCATCAGCATCTTAATGGACGTGAATTTGAGCAAATTCTGGGAGATAGTGAAGAAAAGAGGAGCCTTCATCATGCCATGGGATCCCAAAGAGTCGGACATGACTTAGCGACTGAACAACAACAATTCTTTGCATATTATAATGGTAAAATGTGTATTATTTCCACTGGGGAGGACTTTGTTGTTGTGGAGAGAGGAGAAAGAGATAATAAATCCAAGAAAGATTGATGCATAACATATGGTGTAATGGCTTGTGAAAATGTCAGGTAATGGAGGAATGGGTTCTTTAGGTGACTTTCAGGCCTACCCGTGATCTTTTTTTCCCACAATGCAATCTTAATACATCTTTAAACTTTGAAATATTGCAATATAAACTTCTGTCATTTGAAAGCTGTATTTTATGTGACCTTCATGGCTCCTCTCATGATGTTTTCTTGTGATTGTTTTAAGTTAGACAGAGGGATTCGGTACCTGTGAGACTTTGTTACAATATAGAGGCAGCATGTAAGAAATTGTATAATAATCTGTAAACTGAACTAACACAAGAAAGAGTTTACACTAAATATTTGTCATGATAGCATAAACTACCAAATCCTGGAAATTCACAGAAATCTGGGGAAGATAGCAATATTCCCTAAATTTTTCAGTGGAGTTTAAGCTACTCATTTACCATACTTTGAAAAAGTGCAAAGTATAAGTTGGTGATAGACAGGGAGGCCTGGCGTGCTGTGATTCATGGGGTCGCGAAGAGTCGGACACGACTGAGCGACTGAACTGAACTGAACTGAACTGAAAAAGTGCATCATGTTTTTGTTGATAAAATTTTAATGAGGTTCTGTTTTTCATCATTTGGTTAACTTAGCTTTCATTTGAAGCACAACTTGCATCTTTTTGTTTTTTCACTGTTTTGCTTCCTTACAAAGTGTTAGTCTGTTCCTCGGCAGTAGCACTTGGGTTTACTATGTATTCTTGCTTTTTTTCTTCTTTTTAATGCATCTGAGACATCTCTAAGTGTATTTGACTGCTATAAAATCAGGATCCTGTTCTCAGTGACTAATTTTCAGTCCCAGGTCAAATAGTTCTCCAGTCTGAACAATTGCTGTCTAATAGATTTTTATGACCTATACCTAGAGAGTCTAAACTGAAATATGATCCCAATGGTCTAGCTACATAGCTTCCACAATAGGTTTTGGAAGGAAAAGTAACTTATCCCTCTACCAGTGTGCATGCACGCACATACACATGCACATTTATACACATGTACATACATACACATGCACACACACACTACCAGCACACACACACACAAACAACTACACTAGCATGGATTAAGTGGTTCAGGACCTGCAAATAAACTATCAAAAGATAGATTTATAGGAGAAAAGGCAAAACTTATTTATATTCTTGGGAGCATATAAAGAAGTGGCTCTCAGAAGAGCTGGATCTGAGGGTTTATGTATCATCATAAGAAAAAAGAGAGTGAGGACCTCAAGAAAAAGGGAATGCTAGGAAACTAATGAGCAACAAATTTTGGAAACAAGTGGAAGTAAAGATAGTTTTAGAAGTATTTTTTTCTTAATATAAATTCTCATCCAGGTATGAATGGTCTCTTTCGGCTATAAACCATCAGGAAAGGGAAATTGTGCTGGCTTTGTTTGGGGGTGGCTTTGGAGTTCTCTGGTGGCTCAGACAATAAAGAATCTGCCTGCAATGCAGGAGACCCAGGTTTGATCCTCAGGCTGGGAAGATCACTTGGAGAGGGGACGACAACCCACTCTAGCATTCTTGCCTGGAAAATTCCTTGGACAGAGGAGCCTGGTGGGCTATCACAGAGTCTCAAAGAGTCAAACAAGACTGAACAACTAACACTTTCACTTTTGCTTAAGTCAGCAAAAGAAATTTAGACAAGGCTTTGTGTGTGAGTGTGTTCTGTTCTGGTTTTGTGTCATTTTTGTAGCTTCTGTTGGTTCTGATCTTTTGACCTTGAAAAATAAACTTCATACCATATCAGTGAGTCCAGATCACTCCAATCACAGGTAGCATCTCATACTTATTGAGAAAATGATACATATTGGACACTGGCAAACACACATTTGAATTACTACTTTGGTTACTTCTTACTAATCTCATTAACTTGATTTATAAATTCATTAGAGCATAACAGCAAAGAACAATCAATTTCAGCTCTTAACAGAATGGGGATTGAGCCTTGGCTGTGACACTCATATTATCTGTAAACTTGGGAATGTTTCCTCATTTTCCTGAGTTGAAGATACATATTAAGGAAAAAAAAAATCAGATTTATGTTAAGGAGCAAAATAATAAGGATTAAACTGGGCTATGAAATAAAATAATATTTTCAAATTAAAGTTAAAAATAATGAATTTGAGTAAAATGATATATGTGAAGTATTTCTAAAGTCATTTAACTTTTTTTGCATGTGTATTTTTTAATAAAAAATGCATAATGTGATTTTATACATTTTATTATCTATAAGTTTGTCATCATGAAAGGTTTGCATGGGAAATTTTGCTTTCAAGAAAGTTTTGTGAAGAACTATAGGGAAATGATTGAAGGCGGGAGGAGAAGTGCACAACAGAGGATGAAATGGCTGGATGATATCACCGAATAGATGGACATGAGTTTGAGCAAGTTCTGGGAGTTGGTGATGAACAGGGAGGCCTGGTGTGCTGCAGTCTATGGGGTCACAAATAGTTGGACACGACTGAGCAACTGAACTGGACTCAACTAAATAGGTAAATGAGCATAATGAGTGAAAATTATTTTTAAAAAGAAATAATAGAAAATCTCTGAAAATTAACCTAAGAACACACATAGCCTTGACTAGACAGACCTTTGTTGGCAAAGTAATGTCTCTGCTTTTTAAAATGCCATCTAGGTTGGTCATAATTTTCCTTCCAAGGAGTAAGCGTCTTTTAATTTTATGGCTGCACTCACCATCTGCAGTGATTTTGGAGCCCAAAAAATAAAGTCTGACCCTGTTTCCATTGTTTCCCAATCTATTTGCCATGAAGTGATGGGACCAGATGCCATGATCTTAGTTTTCTGAATGTTGAGCTTTAAGCTAACTTTTTCACTCTCCCCTTTAACTTTCATCAAGAGGCTTTTGAGTCTCTCTTCACTTTCTGCCTTAAAGGTGGTGTCATCTGCATATCTGATGTTATTGATATTTCTCCCAGCAATCTTGATTCCAGCTTGTGCTTCTTCCAGCCCAGTGTTTCTCATGATAAACTCTGCATATAAGTTAAATAAGCAGGGTGACAATATACAGCCTTGACGTACTCCTTTTCTTATTTGGAACCAGTCTGTTGTTCCATGTCCAGTTCCAACTGTTGCTTCCTGTTATGAGCAACCTAGATGGCATATTAAAAAGCAGAGACATTACTTTGCCAACAAAGGTCCGTCTATTCAAGGCTATGGTTTTTCCAGTGGTCATGTATGGATGTGAGAGTTGGACTGTGAAGAAAGTTGATCACTGAAGAATTGAGGCTTTTGAACAGTGGTGTTGGAGAAGACTCTTGACAGTCCCTTGGACTGCAAGGAGATCCAACCAGTTCATCCTAAAGGAGATCAGTCCTGGGTGTTCAAGGACTGATGCTGAAGCTGAAACTCCAATACTTCGGCCACCTCATGGAAGAGTTGACTTAATGGAAAAGACCCTGATGCCGGGAGGGATTAGGGGCAGGAGGAGAAGGGGACGACAGAGGATGAGATGGCTGGATGGCATCACCGACTCAATGGACATGAGTTTGGGCGGACTCCGGGAGTTGGTGATGGACAGGGAGGCCTGGTGTGCTGCGATTCATGGGGTCGCAAATAGTGGGACATGACTGAGCGACTGAACTGAACTGAAAAACATATGTAAAAAAAAAATATTTTTAAAACATTTACTAAAACTCAGTTAAAAGAGTGCCATTTGAACCTCAGTCTGTTCTTTCTTCCCTCTCCACCCAGCTCAGCAGGATATAAACTTCACTCCAGGTGGGTGCAGCCAAGAACAGAGCTCTTTCTCCACCCAGCTTACAGTTGAAGGCAAGATACCTCCATGTGAAGGGCAGTCTGCTAACATTTCTCATTTTACCCATTTCAATACTGGAGATAAGAAATACAGTGAGGGTGGTCAGAAGCTTGTAGGATGCTCTCTACTAGCCAGTTCTTACTTGTTGAGCTAAGTCTTTACTGAGGTTTGGTAGGATAAGGATATCGGGGACCTCACTGTCATCACACCACCTTGCTCATAGGGCAGAGGTTCCAATCCAGGGGAGGGAAACCAAGAAGAGAAGAGCCTACCACCTTGTCATTGTGGCTCATTTTTACAGAAGCATCACTTTTGAAAGAAGTAGGCCTCTATCCCCACTCCCAGATCCAGAACAGTAAATCAGATATTCTGTACAGGAGGAAAGGTAGGCCATAGAACAGAGAACTCTGAAACAGTAATTACCAGTCTAATGGCATATCGTGTGGGACTGAAGAGAGCAGTTTTTTGCATCACAAGGTCTATGGACAACTTTAGGCCATCATGAGTGTCCAGAGACTCTGGGAGACATGAGAGAAGATTGCTAAAACTTCTACAGAAACTAAAGTGAAGGAAATTTGGGGGCGGGTGTGGGGGAGATGAGAGGAGGTGTGGCACGAATGGGAGTGCCTGTCATATTCCAGTTGACTCATTCTAGATTCTTTTGTTGGAGGGTTCCCATTTATAGTAGGTTGATTTGCAAGTAAAAATATAAATGAGCTCAAGTAAAATCTGTCAGTGAGGTATATGTTACCTTATTTTGAGGTCAGTTGTTACTTTTTAATCATGAATAAATGAGTCTAGCTATTACTGTCTTCAAATCTTAATTATAATTTAATTACTATGGTTTCAGTTAAAGAATACGAAGTTTTTGCCCCTTATTATGCTTCCAGTGTACTGAACTATTGTTTACACTCCAAACACTTTTTTGGAGAGAGAATATTTCACATAAGTTAAGGTGTGATCACTTTTAAATTCTAAAAGTTGAAATAAATATCTTATGCGTGAAGAAAGTCAAGATTTGTCTTTAAAATTAGATTGATAGTTTTTGCTTTTCTTCTCTCACATATCTTACAATAAATTTTGTTTATATTGGGATAATTTTATTGTTTGATTGAAGAAGTTTGCACACTAAACATTCTTTAAAATATTTTCATCTGATAATGTTAAAATATTTTAAATGTCTGCATAATAAGAAGCTATAAGGAATATTATTTAAAACATCTTTTCACATAAATGGAAAGTCACTCAGTCGTGTCCAACTCTTGGCAATCCCATGGACTGCATAGTCCATGGAATTCTTCAGGCCAGAATACTGGAATGGGTAGCCTTGGGTAGCCTTTCCCTTCTCCACGGGATCTTCCCAACCCAGGAATCGAACCTGGGTCTCCTGCTTTACAAGCAGATTCTTTACCAATTGAGCTATCAGGGAGGCTCTTCATATAAAGTGAGTGAGTGAGTGAGTGAAGTTGCTCAGTCCTGTCTGACTCTTTGCGACCCCATGGACTATAGCCTACCACCCTACTCCATCCACGGGATTCTCCAGGCAAGAGTACTGCGGTGGGTTTCCATTTCCTTCTCTGGAGGATTTTTCTGACCCAGGGATTGAACCCGGGTTTCCACATTGTAGGCAGACGCTTTACGTCTGAGCCACCAGGGAAGTCCTTGGTCAAATAAGAGAATCTATCTTGTCTTGTATAGTCTTAAAAATTAAATCAACACCTGATTTAAATTGTAAAAAGTGTCTATAATTCTACCATGTTTTTATGTTTCATGAAATTCTACTTTTGTTGTTTAGTCGCTAAACTGTATGTAATTTTTGCAACCCCATAGACTGTAGCCCACCAGGCTACTCTGTTGTAGGGACTTCCTAGGCAAGAATACTGGAGTAGGTTGCCATTTCCTTCTCCAATGGATTATCAGGACTTGATAATCAAACTCATGTCTCCTGAATCGTAGGCAGATTCTTTACCACTGAACCACCAGGAAAGCCCTAATGTAATAGTTGCACCTGAATGCCCAGAAATATGAACATATTCTCATGTCTGGACCTTTTCCCCCCTTCTTTTCCATATATCTTAGGATAAATCTTAATGAATCAAATTCTGATGTCTTAATACAAACACTCAAAAAGGCCACTACTTTCTCTTAATCAGCTTCTGGGTAAGCAAAAAGCAGACACAATAAAAATCAGTGGAGATTAGCTCCCAGCCCTGAGCTGACAGAATTTGCTCAGCCATCTCTACCCTCTGTTATCATCCTTTATATGTGTTTTGTTGTTGATGTTATTAAGACAGATAGGTCAAAGGAATTCCTGGAATCATTTTAAACTTTGTAGATGTTATTCATGAGAGTATTCTCCTAATTTCCTGATATTAGAACCTCAGAGTTTTAAAACAGGAAATAAAGTTTGGATTTGAGGATTTCATGAAGCATGCTGAATAGAATGCTCTAAACCAGCACTTTGAAAGTAGGTCAGTTGAGAAAAGAGGAGAGAAGATGGAACTTTGAAATTCTCTTATGGGTGGAAATGACAGAGATATTGAAAAGGTCAGTCAACACTTGTTCAAATAAAAATAAAAGATATTTTAATTGTAGTTGCTAGCATTGTGAATTGTCAAACAATTTCAACAACAGTCAAACTCAATCAATTAAAAAACACAGTGTGATATTTACATAATTATGTGCACTTGAACAGTTAATTGAAATGCATATTTTTCTCAATACTTAGAACAAATCTATTGCTTTAGGTTCTATTACAATGTGCAATGTAAAAAAAAAATGAAACAAAGAATACTATAGTGTTTCCCAAAACTTTAAAAAACTATTTATTGAATATATAATGTTACAGTGCATTAGGGAACAAAACAACTTCCCTACCAACAAATTAGTTATTTTTTTAAATTTCAAATAAAATTATGCATACTGTATTTTTCTTGAAAGAAAAACTAAAACACAGAGCTTTGAAAATCAATGCATTAATGTTTAGGAATAATAAATTAATCTAGATCAATTTATAATCTACTTCAAATTTGAATAGGATGTGTTTTTATAGCTCAAAGATGTTTATATATATTTATAAACTGAATGCATGTTTTTATATTTTTTAATTTTACTTTGAGTAAAACTTTGGTTTTCGAACTTTATGGAACTGAATTTCAATATAGCGACACAGTGGTAAAGAATAATCCTGCCAATGCAGGAGACATAAGAGACACTAGTTCTATCTCTAAGTTGGGAAGATTCCCTGGACAAGGAAAAGGCAACCCACTCCAGTATTCAGGACTGAAAAATCCCATGGACAGAGGAGCCTGGTGGGCTACAGTTCATGGGGTCACAAAGAGTCAGACATGACTCATCACATTCATGCACTCAACGCAGCCTTAATGTAGACTTACCAATCTAACCTTTTGAAATTCTACATTAACTTGTTAAAACTGAAAAAAAAAAAGTTTAAGAAAACACAGGATTAAAATTTGAATATGAGATCTAAAATAAAGCTATTTATATTTTTAAATAACTCATATCCACCAATGTGATCTTAATTTGATACTTTTGCTCCCATCACTTGAATCCCATTTGCCAAGAATGAGTTTAATTCAGTTAATAACAGTGGATTTAATAAGTGGCTATTATATTTAAGTCATTTTCACTATATTCAAATCTCTTCATTTCTTTGTGTAAATCCAAGTTTCTGTCTGATTGATATCAGATAACTTCCTAAATAATTCCATTTATCAATTTTGTGGCATAATTCTTCAGCCAATGAGTTTACTTAGCATTTATTTGTCCAAAAATGTTTTGTTTTGTGTAATATTTTGAAAAATAGATACTCTGGGTATAAATTCCTCCTTTTATTTATTTATTTTTTCTTTCTTCTGTTTTTACCATTTAAAGCTTTAAAAATAACCCTCTATTGACTTCTGGATTGCATAGTGATTGTTGTAATTTCTGTCTTTTTCTCTGCATGTGATGTGTATTCTCTCCCTTGCAGGACTACCTTTAAGATTTTCTCTTTATCTTCAGTTTTCCTAATTTGATGTGATCATTTGATTGTGATGTGTGGAGGTGTGTTTATACATGTGTGTTTTGCTTTGTTTTTGCATTTGTTTTAGTCTCACTTGGGGTTCTTTAAATTTTTTGGAGTCTGTGGCCAATGTCTTTCTACATTTTCAGAAAATTGTTGATTACCCAACATCTTTTAAAATATATTTCCTCATTCATTTTTTTTCATCTTGAGGCTTCAATTACATAATATATATATATATATGTATATATATGTGTGTGTATATATGTATGTGTGTGTGTGTATAAAGTCTTTTAAGTTTGTCACATAGTCCTAAGATGTTCTATTTTGGTTTTGCTTCTTTCTCCTTTATGAGTTTTCATTTTGATAACGTTTTACTGTGGTACCATTCACTGGTCTTCTCCTTGGATGTAAATTTCTTCAGTTGATGAGTCCATTAAAGGGATTCTTCGTATCTGATATATGTATTTTTTTTAAGTTTGCTGTCTTTTATTTCAGCTTTCTTACAGTTTCCATCTCTGTGCTGAAACCCTCTGTCTGCTCAGGAATGCTGTCTGTTTTCCCTAACAGTGTGCCTTTTGGACTTCCCTTTTCCTTTTCAGTGCTCTACCACCTTTTGTCTCTCTTTGGCAACATTTGTCCCCTCTTGAATATTAGGAATCCTAGTTGTCCTGAAACCTCAGATTATTTGTTAAGAAAATAGAAAACAAGATCAGTCGTTTGTTACAATTATCTTTTTTACCTCTTTGTTGTGGTAGAGCAGTGTTTGTGAGTTTTCAACATCCTAGGTGAAGATAGAATCCCACTTGACTATTATAAATAACAGATTTTTTATGCCATTAGTAAATTATTTTTGACTGTGACTATGTACATATGAAATTTGAATTTATTTTAATATTCAATGAAATTAAATATACTAATTTAATTGAAAAATATGGCTATTTATAGTTATTATCTTCATTGTATCTCTTCTTGATTTACTTTTATACTGGCCTATAAATGAAGTATATTTTAAGAACAGCTACAGTTCATTCTGATTATTTGTCCCCTAGAGCACTGATACACTGATGAAAAGCCAAGACAAAACTATTTGTCTTTTAGACAAACATTTCAAGTAACAAATAGTAGGACATCAAACTCAGAAGAGACTTGTTTCATAAAAATCTTGGAAAATTATTCAGGATCTACAGTACCAGCCCTGTTGCAAAATTATCTGGCTAAGCATTTCAATATCCTCTTTTTTTTTTCCATATCTCAAATAATAACAGCTTGAAAATTTTCACTACATTTTTTCAATTTGTAAAATTGATAACATCAGAAACTCCTATAAATTAACAAATAATCACTTCAAAATAGACATGTCTGAGAAGAACCAAATAGACAAATATCTCTGAAAATAATAGCTCATATTTAATCCTCCCCAACACATATTAACATGACATTAACGGCACTGAGAAATTGGTAATGAAGATGATAAGCAATCATAAATAGTAGATAAATAGTGCTATGAATTAACAAAAATATAGGGCAGATCTTTAATGATCTAGAATTACTTATCCCAGCATAATAATACTGGGGATCGAATCCACTTGAAGCAAAAGGGATAATGGAGCAAAAATATTAAATATAAAGCATGCCCATAGCAAAAAGCTTAGAGTAGATTTTAACCCCAGGAAACAAGACAGAAAATTAAAAATACTTAAGGATGGAACTAATTATTTTTACATTTCCTGCTCTTCTAAATATTTTATTGAACTTTGATTTAAATGAATACAAAATTGATAAAACAATCTTCCTGGTGTTATTATATCTGGAATATTTATGAGCTTCCCTGATAGCTCAATTGGTAAAGAATCTGCCTTCAATACAGGAAACCTCAGTTCTTTTCCTGGGTATAGGCTACCCACTCCAGTATTCTTGGGCTTCCCTTGTGGCTCAGCTGGCAGAGAATCTGCCTGCAATGCAGAAGATCTGAGTTTGATCCCTGAGTTGGGAAGATCCCCTGGAAAAGGGAAAGGCTACCCACTCCAGTATTCAGGGCTGGAGAATTCCACAGACTGTATAGTCCATGGGGTTGCGAAGAGTTGGACAGGACTGAATGACTTTCACTCTCACTTTCTGGAATATTTATAAGTAAATAGCAGGGAAATAAGTGATATAGAGTAAATCTTTGATGTCTGTCATTTAATCAGTGTTACATACAAGTTTTCTAAATAGTTGGCTAGGTCATTCAATCATTTTTCAGTATAAATTAGTTTAATTAGATGTTGCTACATTACTGTAGTTAATTTTGTAATTTTAAGATGAATATATTTAATTTGGTTGTAATCTAACAAAAATACTAAAATCACAAGAATTTAGTTGCGTGTGATTCTTTTCGTGACTCCATGGACTGTGGGCAGCCAGGGTCCTCCCTCTGTCCATGGGATTTTCCAGGAAAGAATACTGGAGTGGGTTGCCATTTCCTCCTCCAGGGGATCTTCCTGAGCCTGGAGTCAAACTCACATCTTGTGCATCTCCTGAATTGGCAGGTGGATTCTTTACCACTGAGCTACCTGGGAAGTCCCACTAATTGATGACTTCTCTCCACAGTGAATTGTTGTTGTGTTGTTCAGTCACCTAGTCGTGTCTGACTCTTTGTGACCCAAAATGATGACTCCTCTCCAAAGTGAACTACAGAAAGGTTATTGACTGGAAAAGTACTCAACTTTTAGTTCTCTTTCTAAAACTGTGACTAAAGAAAAAAATTTTCCCCCTGAATAAAGATGTACTTTGTTTCCAATGCAGAAGTAATGTCCCTAAGGATAAAAGTATTATAAATTTTCTAAACTGGGTAGTATTAAATCAAACTGAAAAACTTAAGCAGAAGATGAGTCTTCTGACAGTAGGTTTGTTTCAAGCCATAGACTGCAAAAACTGTCTAGTGTCAGGTCACTGCATTTCTTATTTTCTCATTATAAACTGTTCTACAGCCTGTAATTATATTAAGCAGAATTATTCTAATCATTCATATCCACATCTTATGCTAGACAAAGCTGCATTTTTAGGAAAATAACACAAAATCACTAGGCACTAACACAAACGTTTTAGCCATATACCTAAATGTGTAAAATACTGAGGTTATACCCAAATAAAGGTAATTCTTCTCTTCATAAGATAATTACTGGTTATTATTTTAATATAAACTTGATACATCGAGTCTATAAGACCTGGCAAAAGGTTTGGAATATACAGTGTTTTCATAGTCTATCAGTTCAGTTCCATCGCTCAGTCGTGTCCGACTCTTTGCGACCCCATGGACTGTAGCCTACCAGGCTTCTCCGTCCATGGGATTCTCCAGGCAAGAATACTGGAGTGGGTTACCGTTTCCTTCTCCAGGGGATCTTCCCGACCCAGGGATCGAACCCGGGTCTCCCGCATTGGAGGCAGACGCTTTAACCTCTTAGCCACCAGGGAAGCCTAATAGTCTATAGAAGATGTTTAATAATCTTCTACAATTAGACAATATTTGAATTAAATACATATTGCTAAGTTAAAACTGATATGAACATGATACATAATAATATTTTATTTCACCTATATGACATGCTGGAAAAGGCAATACTATAGAGACAGCGCAAAGATTGATGGTTGCTGGAGTTTGTAAAGGAAGGGTTGAGCACAGATCTTTAGAGTACTGAAATTATTCTGCGTGACATTGATGTATTTTACATATGATATTGGGTATTTGGCAAAACCCACAGAATATTAGAATACAAAGTATATTCTAATGTAAATGGTGTACTTAATAATAATAGTGCATCAGTATTGTGTCATTAATTGTAATACATGCATCGCACTAAGAGAGGAAACTCTGTAGGCAGAAAGGGGTATGTGAAAAATTCCTGTACTTCTGTACAATAGTTTTTCAACCTAAAACTACTTTCAAAAATGAAGGGTATTAAAGTTTTTAAAATGGTTTTCCAAAAGATATCCATAGTAAAATCTTAGAGCCTGTGAGCATTATCTTATTTGGCAAAGGGTGTTTATTTAGATATGAAGTAGTTGAGGATCTTAGGATAAGGAGACAATCCTCGCATATTCGTGTGGGTCCTAAATTATATGATGCATGTGCTTAGTCACTCAGTTGTGCCTATTTGTAACACTTTGAACTTTAACCTGCCAGGCTTCTGTATCATTGGGATTTTTCAGGCTAAAATACTGAAGTGGGTTACCATTTCCTTCTCCATGGGATCTGCTTGACCCAGGGATCAAACCTGTATCCCCTGTGTATCCTGCATTGCAGGTAAAATTCTTTACCCACTGAGCCAAACACCCATGGCTGATTCATGTCAATGTATGACAAAAAACACCACGATATTATAAAGTAATTAATCTCTATTTAAATTAATTATAAATAAATAATAACAACAACAAAAATAATACTTTGTTATAAGAGAAAGGCAGAGGGAAGTTTAGGACAGACAGAAAAGGAAGACAGAGAAGTGTCAAAAGTGACCCTGGAAGCTGATGTTGAGTGATGCATCCATCAATCAAGGGATGCTGGCAGCCATCAAAAACTGAAAAAGTCAAAGAATGAATTCTCCCATAAAAGCCCTCAGGAAAGAACAGCTCTGATGACACCTTGATATTGAACTTCTGGCCTCTGGAACTGTGTTAAAAATAAATGTATCTGGTTTTATTTTACTAATTTTGTGGTAATTTGACACACAGAACCTAATACAGGTATGTGCTCAACTAGGTTTGCTATGTCTTTTTAGAGAACACATAACTTTATTATGAGGTAATACCCTTCCTTACTCCTGATAATTTTTGTTATTTTAAAGTCACCTTTGTCAGACATTAATGCTGTTTATTTCTTTGGACTAGTGTTTGCAAGGTATGCCTTTATCCATCCTTTGTTTTAAACCTATTTCATTTAAATTTGATTTCCTGTAAACACTTAGTTGAGTCTTGATATTTTTCAATATGACAATGTCTGTCTTTTAATTGGTGTATTTAGACCGTTACAATGAAGTGGTTGTTGATATATTTGGATTAATATCACCTGTATTTATAGTTCTTTTCTAAATATTTTGTTTTTTAGGTTTTTTCTTAATTTTTTTTAATTTATGAAAATATATTAGTACATTCACAGGAGACTTGGAAAATATAGACAATGTTTCATATAGTTCCACTATATATTACAATTATTTTTAAGTAAATAAATTAAGAGTTTTAGTTGAGTACCAATATCAAACTCTCAAAACTTAATATAATGAACAGACAGAAAAGCAGAAGAATATAGTAGATCTTAAAAACACTGTGAACCAATTCAACATACTTATGATTTATACAATTTTCACAAAAGAACGGGTTACAAATTCTATTCAAATTTCCATAAGCTATAAACCAGGAGACTCTGAAACATCTCCAGGGTTGTAAAACAAGATGCAAATATTGCATAGCTAAAAGGTTTTGAAACCATACAGTCTGTTCTCTTTTCACTGTAGAATTATGTTAGAAATCATTATCAAAGGACATTTGAAAATAACCTACATATTTTCCAGTGCAATGTAACATTTACCAAGAGAGATCATTGACTCAGGCATTGAAAGCCTCAATAAAGTTAAAAGACTGAAAAAGTACAGAGGGTAACTGCAGAGAAGAAAGCTTTTAAATGAAAAATTAATGTCTTGTTTTACCTGGTTTTAATTCATTTCCTCTCTTAGCATATCTACTTTCATTTCTTTAGAACATTTTACTAGTTAACATAGAGTTTATGGGCTTCCTGGGTTGCTCAGTGGTAGAGAAGTGGTAAACAATCTGCCTGCCAGTGCAGGAAACTAGGACTCGATCCGTGGGGTTGCAAAGATCACCAAGAGAAAGAAATGGCAACCTACTCCAGTATTCTTTCCGGGAAAATCCCGTGGACAGAGGAGCCTGGCAGGCTACAATCCATGGGGTCACAAAGAGTCGAACGTGACTGAGCAGGCACACACACATGGAATATACGCTATACATTTTTCACAACTCAAAGTATATTTTTTAATAATTGGTTTCTGCCTCAAGGGTAGTACAAATACTGTAGAGCAGAGTATTCACAATTACTTCCCCTTGTCTCTTATGAAATCTTCTGTCATTTATTTCACCATTTGCTATAAAAATCCTAAGTCGTATTGCTATTATTACTTTAAATAGTTTCATTTTCTAATTATTTGTGAATAAGAAAAAAAATAATTTTTTTACTTTCATTCATTTCTTCTCTGATGTCTTTGCTTTCTTATATAGATATAAATTCCTAACCTATATTATATTCCTTCCACATGGAAATAATATTTTACTGTTTCTGGCAGGGCAGACCTGGTAACAGTGAATTAACTCAGTTTTTTGTTTGTCTCATAAAGTCTTTATTTCTCTTTTGTTTTGAAGAAAGAAACATAAAGGTGTGGCATGCTAAATTAGTAGTTTTCTTTTTATCTTTAACTCTTTAAACATGTCAGTCCATTTTCTTGTAGCTTTTGTGGTTTCTAATGAGAAGTAGGCTATCACACTTACCAGGTTTAGCTATGTGTACTTAAGATTTTTTACCTTTAATTTTTTTTTCAAGATTTCCTTTGTATTTGGTTTTCTGCAACCTGAGTATGTGCATAGGTGTAGTCTTTTGTTGTTTTTGTTTGCTTGTTGTTGGGTATTTATTCTTGATGTTTTCTGAGCATCCTGGATCTATGACTTTTTATCTCTCACTAATGTTTGAGTGAACTCCGGGAGTTGGTGATGGACAGGGAGGCCTGGCGTGCTGTGGTTCATGGGGTCGCTAAGAGTCAGACACGACTGAGCAACTGAATTGAACTGAACTGAACTGAATGTTGGAAAGCATCCAGCCATTATTACCAGTTGTTATTACAACAGTGTTGCTGTTGTATCTTTCTCTCTCTCTCTCTTTTTTTTTTTTTTCTTTCTGGTATTCCAGTTATGCATTTGTTACGCATTTTGAAGTTGTCTTCAAGTTATTTACTCTTCTGTTATTTTTGAAAAAACTATTCATCTTTGCATTTTTGTTTGGGAAGTTTTTACTGACCTTACCTTCAAATGTGCTAGTACTTTCCTCAGCCTTGTTAAGTCCACTGATGATCCCATCAGAGACATTTCAATTACAGTGTTTTGAAATTCCACTTATTCCTCTAAATCTTTATTAGAATTCCAACCTTTCCACTTGTATTTATTTGCATATTATTAACTTGATAGAAGTTTCTGTAAGGTTTATAGAAACCTAAGTATATTTCTTATAATTATTTTAAATTCCTGCCCAATATTCATATCTGTGTCATATCTGAGGGTGGTTTGATGCTTGCTTTGCATCTTCAGACTGTGTTTGTGTTTTATACTGCACTTTAAGTATGCATTGGAACCTTTTTTTCTTGAATGCCAGACAGCTGTGTCAGGGAATAGGGAATGTGTTAACCAGAACTCTAGTGTGGGTATTTATGATAATCTGTCTAGTAGTTGAGTTTTGTTCTTTTTGGTACTTGCTGTAGTTATAAGTGTCTGTGCTAAACTGCCTCAGTCCTACCTGACTCTTTGTGACCCTATGGACTGTAGCCTGCCAGTCTTCTCTGTCCATGGGATTCTCCAGCCAAGAATACTGGAGTGGGTTGCCATTCCCTTCTCCAGGGGATCTTCCTGACCCAGGGATCAAACCCAGGTCTCTTATGTCTCATACATTGGCAGGCAGGTTCTCTACCACTAGTGCCACCTAGGAAGTGTGGTAAGGGTCAGAGACCTCAGATTTCTCTAGTGTCCTCATTTTTTTCTTTACTCTTGACTTCTGCCTGTCCTAAATACTACTCACTTTGAGTCCAGTGCTTGCAGCTCTTTCAGCTGTAATCCACTCTGATTATCCGGATGTCCTAGTGTTATGCTGGTTAAGTGTTTGGAAGAAGATTATTTTAGTATCTTCCAATGTAATGACAGTCTTTGATGGACATGTGTCTCTGGGCTTCACACCTTTTTTTTTTTTTTTTTTTTTACTGGATAACTGCCCCTCTTTACCACTTCTTGTTGATATATGAAGACTAACTGGAGTTGCTGCTGCTGCTGCTGCTAAGTCACTTCAGTCATGTCCGACTCTGTGTGACCCCATAGACGGAAGCCCACTGGGCTCCCCCTTGCCTGGGATTCTCCAGGCAAGAACACTGGAGTGGGTTGCCATTTCCTTCTCCAATGTGTGAAAGTGAAAAGTGAAAGTGAAGTCACTCAGTCGTGTCCGACCCTTAGCGACCCCATGGACTGCAGCCCACCAGGCTCCTCCATCCATGGGACTCTCCAGGCAAAAGTACTGGAGTGGCTTGCAACTGGAGTTAGAGTGGGAGAAATACTCTTACATCTTCTGGAAAATTCTCTGGTAAAGTTTCTTCCTCTGAAAGAGTAAGCTTTCATTATCTAATAGAAGGACATGAGCATGAACGACAAGGATCACCCTTATACCCCCTGCCAGACAGACCCATGAGTGGCTAGTTCTCAGCTCTTTGCCGTGAATTGCAAGAGGCAAAGCCCAAGAAAATGTGTGCTTCTCCCCCACCAAAACTGTAGTCCTTATAAGTTTCTCATTTTCAAGCTAGTCCATGATCAGCCTCCAGCAGTTCATCAACATCACCGTGTAAGTGTTTCTATCATCATTTTATGGCCCTAGTGACTTCTGCTCTAGGTAAGCATATCTCAGCTGTGGCTCTGTATTCATCTGTCTCTCCAAATTTCAGAGAGAAATTGAGTAGTTTGGGCGGGTAGTTTGCCCTGTGACCTATGGGAGTATAATGACTTCCAAGTTATTTACATATTGAAACTGAAAATGGAAGCAATTTTTTAATTTGCATAACCTTGAATAGGCAAAGCAAAACATATTTGGAGGTGTTCTCTTTGAAGCTAGTGTGTCAGTTCTGCTATTAATTTTTATATATTGTAAGCACCGTTGTTTACAAATTAACTTGATGTTCACTTTAGTGATGAAAGCTGATATGTGCATTAATATTCACTAGACGAAATTAAAGTATGTTCCCAGAGATAAAATGACTTTCTTATAGCCATGCTGCTAGTGAATGACAATAGATCCTTAACTCTTCATATTAAAAATTAAATATTAAATATTTTCTTGCTTTTATAATATTACCTTTCTCCAAATAAGAAAACAAATAAACAATTGGAAGCTTGTGTATAATCCTAATAACTTCAAAAAAACTTTATATGACAGAGCTTCTTTGTACATTCTAATGAGTAACTTAAACATGAATATACCTTGAAAAACAGTCCTAACCCTCCCTGACTTGGGTTAATGGAAAAGCTACTAAAATCACATTCATTTGGGGATCTGTTTTTTATATACTCCCAACAATTGTTAGGCATAAATCATCACTAAAATCTGTCTATACCATTATACTGTTGATCTATTGCTTATCAATCCATCTTTCTATGGAAAGAGAACAGCTGCTAGTTCCTTTTAATTACCTTCCCTGAAAAGTTAACCTGGGGCTTGGCAAGGACCCCTGGCACTAAAAGATATAAAAGAAAGAGAAACACAGAGATCCAGCTGAATACATCTACTGTGATCATGAAAATAGGTGCAGTGTTTCAGTAATATTTATTTTTCCTCCCTTCCATGTAGGTGACAAATTGAGAATGAAAATTTCTAAGTCATAACAAGTAAGAGAGGAAACCACAGTTGTATCCAGTTGAAACATGCTAGGTTATGTCAGTCATTTTATTTCCTTTGGAAGGCTCTGACCAGGAAGTCTTATATCTTTATTAAATAAGAGAGAGAAGGTAAAATATATATTTATCCCATTAGACCATTTTGAAGTAAAGTCACGATGGGACTACTTAGAATATTAGACCCCGCTGCTGATTTCATCTTTATTTCATTGAACTGACAACAAAGTAGTCAACCAGTCTCCTACTCAGTGTGCACAAAAAGAGAAGCAAAAAAAAAAAAAAAAAAAAACTGGCTATGAAACATATAAACTCTGCTGAAAGTCTGTACTTTTCTTTCATTTTAGAAATTATAAGTGGTGAAAATGAAGATGTAAGTTTAATCACAAATTAACACCTGTGTGTTAAAAACCTATAAAATTGTCTCTGATACATCAAAGGGTATTTGATGTCTTCAGTATTTTTTAGTTCAAAATGCATTCACCCTGTTTTACCCTGTGTATATACTAGTCCTTTGTTTTCTTCATCAACTCAAGGGCATCCAACATAATACACAGAAAGTGCTATGAATTTGAAATAGGGGCTTCCTCTGATTTCAGACTCCTCCAAATATTTTCAGGTGTTAGGGTGTGTTTCATATAAGACCCAAACTATTACCACCTACTCAATCATGTCTTCCGAGTACTACTGCTGTGTTTTCTCTCTTTTCACAAGTCCTTCACTCTCAGCCATGCTAGAATCAGTTTTCCATCATCACCCATGGTTACCACCATCAGTGAACTGGAATTTTGAAGTCCACAAAGAGTGATTTTTTTCTTGACTCTTTCTGCCTAATATGCTTTAATTATAGAAACACCAAAACAAGTTCTCATCTTACACATATATTAGAGAGCTTAAGGGAAGTCACTGTTCCTGATTTAATGAATGGTCCTTTACTCTAGTATCCACTCACTTTTTATGGAGTTAGGCTGGGTGTATTTCTGTGGGATAGATAACACTTCATACAAAGACTCTTGTGTCCTGTGTGAGGTCTAAGGCACTCTTACTGGATCAAATCATATATGTTCAAGCTTTCCTTTAGCATAATCTCTTTCCTAGGAGAACTTCTCAGTAAACCCCATGCACTTTATGAGGGAAACCCCACAATTTTACTTAGACAGGTACATGTGGAAATGTGCCACAGTCATGACCTCAACTAAGCTTAATCATTAATTCCAAGATAGGTGAATGTCCTATATCCCTCAGCAAATGGGAAGTCCAGATTTAGTATAAAGTAGGTCATGTATCGGAGAAGGCAATGGCAAGCCACTCCAGTACTCTTGCCTAGAAAATCCCATGGATGGAGGAGCCTGGTAGGCTGCAGTCCGTGGGGTCGTTAAGGGTCAGACACGACTGAGCGACTTCACTTTCACTTTTCACTTTCACACATTGGAGAAGGAAATGGCAGCCCACTCCAGTGTTCTTGCCTGGAGAATCAGGGACAGGGGAGCCTGGTGGGTTTCCGTCTATGGGGTCACACAGAGTCAGACACGACTGAAGTGACTTAGCAGCAGCAGCAGCAGCAGGTCATGTATGGATGTGAGAGTTGGACTGTGAAGAAAGCTGATCACCGAAGAATTGATGCTTTTGAACTGTGATGCTGGAGAAGACTCTTGAGAGTCCCTTGGACTGCAAGGAGATCCAACCAGTCCATTCTAAAGGAGATTGATCCTAGGTGTTCATTGGAAGGACTGATGCTAAAGCTGAAACTCCAATACTTTGGCCACCTCATGAGATGAGTTGACTCCCTGGAAAAGACTCTGATGCTGGGAAAGGTTGGGGTTGGGAGGAGAAGGGGACGACAGAGAATGAGATGGCTGGATGGCATCACCGACTCGATGGACATGAGTTTGAGTGAACTCCAGGAGTTGGTGATGGACAGGGAGGCCTGGCATGCTGTGATTCATGGGGTCGCAGAGAGTCGGACACGACTGAGTGACTGAACTGAACTGAACTGAACTGAGTTGCATATGAAGTGCTGATGGTGTAATATATTTTATAAACTATTGAAGTACAGTATTCTATTCCACAAATATAAATAAATCATGGTGGCTTTAATTTTAGACCCAATTGCTCTAATTTAATGGAGACTGGACTGTGAAGAAAGCTGATCGCCGAAGAATTGATGCTTTTGAACTGTGGTGCTGGAGAAGACTCTTGAGAGTCCCTTGGACTGCAAGGAGACCCAACCAGTCCAGTCTAAAAGAGATGAATCCTGGGTGTTCATTGGAAGGACTGATGCTAAAGCTGAAACTCCAATACTTTGGCCACCCCATGCGACGAGTTGACTCACTGGAAAAGACTCTGATGCTGGGAGCGATTGGGGGTAGGAGGAGACGGGGACAACAGAGAATGAGGTGGCTGGATGGCATCACTGACTCGATGGACATGAGTTTGAGTGAACTCCGGGAGTTGGTGATGGACAGGGAGGCCTTTCGTGTTGTGGTTCATGGGGTCGCTAAGAGTTGGACACTACTGAGCGACTGAACTGAACTGAACTGAACTGATGACTATGTGTAATCTTGGAATTATTAGGGACCTGTTGTGTCACAGTGTGAACATCTGTGAAACAAAATAAGAAATTTTAGGAATTATTCTTACAGAAAATGTTATTGTGGTTAGTCACGGTTTAAAGGAACAGATTATTACTATCAATGATATTTTAATGGAACATGCTATCTTTTCTAGAGTAGCAAAACAATTTTTTCCTTAAGTTTATTATAAATTTAATGATTATTCTGATTTAAACAGATATAGAAATGTAGTAAATAAATCTATAAACTTCCACAGTGTATTTTTCCACTTCTTTATTTTTATTCCTGTCTTAATGATGAAAACATATTTTCCTCCAAAGAATACATATTCAGAAGCAATGGGAGCTCTGGGTATCAATTACACTAGAAATATGACATACAGCCTGTATACATTAAGGATACCTCTGGCTATTTGTGTTTATGTTAGGTATAGTTCAAGGTTTTATTTCAGGATGATATATGAAATGTGTTTCTATAACAAATATGATGAACACTATTGTAGTCAAGATGAAAATTTTTTACAGAATCTGCTGGATGAAGATTTGCAGTATTGTCAATGAGCAAAGACCCAGAGCCTTCATAACCTTTAGAAATGTAAAACATTTACCAATTTCCTAAGAGACCAATGGAAAGACAGTTAAATGGATTTGGGGATCATTCCTTAATAATATTTTCTATAAACCAAGTAACTTTTTAAAAATGTTGGGACAATGATTAATTGAAGCCAGATGTTTCAGATGTGGCTCAGTGGTAAAGAACCCACCTGCCAATGAATGCAGAAGACTCAAGAGACAGAGGTTTGATCCCTGGGTCAGGAAGATCCAGTGGAATAGGAATTGGCAACTCACTCCAGTATTCTTGCCTGAAGAATCCCGTGAATAAAGAATAGGTCACAGTTCATGGGTAGAAAAAGAGTAGGACACAACTAAGTGACTGAGCAAACTTTTAAATAAGACTATTAAATGTGGAAATCTGAAAGATGGAAAGAGCCACAGAAGACCACACACATGTCTTCTGGTATATTTATCCCTGAATCTAGAACTTTCAATCTTATGGAGGTTATGTTAATGAAAAGAGGGAAGAAGTAAACTGAAAAATGGTTCAGAAGACTGCCCAAAAGATTGTCCAATTGTGCAATGAAAGCTATGTTCTCTATCTCTACCATCCAATGTAATACCCATAGCAAAATTCAGATACTTGTAGATGACTGAGGAGTTGAAATGTTATTTGAATTTTAATTATTAATAAACTTTTAATTTCAGAATAATTTTAAATTTTCATAAAAATTGCAGATATGGTCCAGAGTTTCAATATTCCTCTCACCCATTTTCCTTAGTATTAACATCTTACATCATAAAGGTATATTTGTTACAAATGAACTAATACTGATGATATATTAAGTAAAGTTTGCAATTTATCCAGATTCCCTAGTGTTTACCTAATGACCTTTTCTAGGTCCAGCAATTCACACAAGGTAAGACACTGTGTCATCATGTCCCCTTAGGTTTCAGCTGGCTGTGACAGTTTCAGAATTTCTTGGTTTTGGTCACAATTTTTGTAGCACGTTCTCAGATTAGGATTTGTCTGATGTTTCAGTCATGGTTTGACTAGAACTGGAAGTATGGGAAGAAAAACCATTGAGGTAAAGTGTCCTTCATGTTGCATCATACCAAGCATAGATACATCAACATAACTTTATTACTATTCATATTAAACTTGATCACCTGGCTGAGAGAGTGCTTGTCAAATTTCTCCACTGTAAAGTTACTCTTTTCCTCTCTCTTTCAGCACATCCCTCTTTAAGGACACCACAATGAGCAGCCTTCATTTAAGGAGTGGGGATTTATACTCAACCTCTGGGTAAGTGAAATATCTACATTAATTATTTGAAATTTTTCTTTATGGTCAATATGTCTGTTACTCTCCATTAATATATTTATTCAACCATTCGTTTCAGTCATCCATATCTGTATGGATCTGTGGACATGTATTTTATATTCCGGGTTATAATCCAATAATATTTTACTTACTTGTTGCTAACTCTTTTCTAACTTTGTACACTGGGAGCTCTTTCAGTTAACTTCTGCATCCCTTTGACATGGTCCCATCATTTGTTAACACTGCCTTGCAGTTTCCCTGGTGGCTCAGATGGTGAAGAATTTGCCTGTAATGCACAAGACTCAGGTTTGATCCCCAGGTCAAGAAGACCCCCTGGAGGAGGGCATGGCAACCCACTCCAGTATTCCTGCCTGGAGAATTCCATGGACAGGGGAGCCTGGTGGGCTACAGACCATGGGGTTTCACAGGTTTGGGAGTTACTCAGAGTTGCAATCACTCACCACTGAGCGACTAACACAGTCCTTGCTTCTAGCACCAGGTAATGGTCACAGCTCATCTTTAGTATTTCTTGCCTGGTTCTCAGTTAAGCTCCCTCAAAGGATCTGGGTTCCTGTTATTGTATAATAGCAGTACTACCATTTGTCAACTTAGTATGTAATAATTGGGAGTGGGGGGAGTATTTTAGGTATCTTTGATTTCTTATAAATGTAAAATGATTTTTTTTTTTTTGCATTTGCTGATTGAGTTTTTGCTTTTTCAGCTTTTAAAAAAAGATGAAAAACATAAAACTTCGGTGCATTGTAAGAAGATATATTTGCCTTTGTGATCAGATAAAGAAGGCCATGGATGAGCCTTAAAAGCTTTTATATTTGGTTCTAAAATCCAGCCTCAAATGACTATTTTTGCAGGTTTTGTTGTGTATTAGAATGAATTATTAATGCTGTTGCAAAACTCATTAAACATTTATAATGTCACATGATTTCAGAAGGAAAGATACTTATTTTGTTTTTTCATAAAGAACCTGCCTTTTAAAATATGATTTATGAGAATTCATAATTCAGAAGAAAGTATAAAATAGAAAATACATATTACAGTAACATACTCTGCTTTCTCTGAAATGAAGTAGGGTTAATACATCAATCCAGGAACATAGCAGAAATCTCAACATCAGCAGCATTCCCCAAATGAAACATGAATGTGGGAGAGCCAAAGCTATGATTTTTACCTGGTTTCCCGGGAGCAATAACAACTCTGTAATGTCCAGTTAACCTCCTATCTTTCTTTCCTGTCTCTTCTCTAACACCTCTTCTGCATTCTATCACTTCCCACCTTTGCTGTGTGTGATAAACTGCCATCCTGTGGTTTGTCTGAGGGCAAGGGCATAAGCAGGGGTGACAGGGAGGTTGAAAGACAGGCATTGATGCCAGCTCAGTGTTTAACTTACCTACTTCTAAACCTTGAGTCTTTTAAACTAAACAGAACCTTTTATTTTATAACTTCAAATAAGGTTTAAAAACATGATACTTGGAGAAGTAGCACACTGATTTCCAGTCATGCACACTTGTAAAACAGAACATTCCAAGGCTTTTCCCTTGAACTAAGAGAATTTTGATAGGTGGTGAGGTGAAAACTACTAAGACATATTTCTAACATGCATTTTTGCCTGGAGCCATCTGAAAGACCACAAGGAATGTGATTCAGACAGTTATTTTCTTGCCCGTTAGTGAAAATCTTAGATTTTCTGAATTGTGAAAACAATCTCTGTCACACTAAAGCTTAATGTTATCTCATAACATTGGTCCAATTAAGTGAAGCACTCCACAGCCACCTGTATTTCTGTCAGTGTATGTGTCTCCAGGGTGTAGTCGGGAGCATATAATAATTCAGGAGTGATTGCCTCAAAGGTTTTATTGGACTCACTCAGTTAACTCAGATAAAATACAGAGAAAAAGAAAACCTTGTTGGCTTGCTGACTTTCAGCTTCTGTGTTCGTTTTCTGCCTAGATACTTGTTATGCAGTTAACGGAGAGGACTGTATATCAAAATGGCCTAATAATTATCTGATCATCAAAGTTCCATAATTTAGTATTTGTAGATGTGGGAAATCTGGCTCTCTTGATAAGGGCTCTTTTAAATAGTTGACTGTAACTGGTTGTTCTGTGTAAGAAACAAGTAACCTGTGTATTTAGTTGAGGGTAGGAGAGCTCATTCAAACTAATGCATTGCACTACTCAGAGAAAAGGAGAAGGAATGTTTTATGTATTTAATTTATATTATAAAAATCAAGGTGAAAAGACAGCCTTCAGAATGGGAGAAAATAATAGCAAATGAAGCAACTGATAAAGGATTAATCTCCAAAATATACAAGCATCTCCTGAAGCTCAATTCAAGAAAAATAAAGGACCCAATCAAAACATGGGCCAAAGAACTAAACAGACATTTCTCCAAAGAAGACATAAAAATGGCTAACAGACACATGAAAAAATGCTCAACATCCCTCATAATCAGAGAAATGCAAATCAAAACCACAATGAGATATCATTTCACACCAGTCAGAAAGGCTGCCATCCAAAAGTCTACATGCAATAAATGCTGGAGAGGGTGTGGAGAGAAGGGAACCCTCTTACACTGTTGGTGGGAATGCAAACTAGTACAGCCACTATGGAGAACAGTGTGGAGATTCCTCAAAAAACTGGAAATAGAACTGCCATATGATCCAGCAATCCCACCCTGGGCATACACACCGAGGAAACCAGAATTGAAAGAGACACATGTACTCCAATGTTCATCACAGCACTGTTTATAATAGCCAGGACATGGAAGCAACCTAGATGTCCATCTGCAGACGAATGGATAAGAAAGCTTTGGTACATATACACAATGGAGTATTACTCAGCCATTAAAAAGAATGCATTTGAATCAGTTCTAATGATGTGGATGAAACTAGAGCCTATTATACAGAGTAAAGTAAGCCAGAAAGAAAAACACCAATACAATATACTAACGCATATATATGGAATTTAGAAAGATGCAAATGATAACCCTGTATACAAGACAGCAAAAGAAACACAGATGTATAGAACAGTCTTTGGTACTCTGTGGGAGAGGGTGAGGGTGTGATGGTTTGGGAGAATGGCATTGAAACATGTATATTATCATATGTGAAACAAATTGCCAGATCAGGGTCGATGCATGTTACAGGATGCTTGGGGCTGGTGTGCGGGGATGACCCAGAGGGAGGATAAGGGAGGGGGGTGGGGGGTTCGGGAGGGGGAACTCATGTATACCTGGGCGGATTCATGTCAATGTATGGCAAAACCAACCAATATAATATTTAAAATAATTAGCCTACAATAAAAAAATAAAATAAAATAAATGAATGAACATTAACTTCAATTAAAATAGGATTGGGAGGCCACAAGGGGGAGCTTTCATACCCCACAGCTAACAGCAGAATGAAACAGGAAGAAGACTTCCCCTTCTTGCCTGACAAAAGCTCAGCCAATGAGAACCTGTCATGACTCAACCAGTGAAGAAACTACTATTGTTCAGACTCGTAGTTTCTCCAGTGGACTCTGTTTACCTTAGACCTCCCAGCTGATTTCTCTTCTCTTTAAAAGAGTTCTCCTTTCGCTGAATAGGGATCTGCATATGTTTTGTCATGGTTGAAAAATCCCTAAATTGCAATTCTTTATTCATCTCAAATAAACTATTTTTTTTTTTTTTTGCTAGAGAAGTAACTGGCAGTCTGTTTTAGGCCAACAGTGTGTTACTTGCATGGTTTAGAAACAGTCTGGAAGGCTGTAAGAGAAGATGATACTTACATTATTAACTTTGTGAATTTATCCCTGCTTTGGGGAAGTGAAACAAGAAAAATATGGCCTCTTTGAGTCAAGATATCATGTTGGAATGCAAGGAATAAATTATATGATATATTGTTGAATAATGAAGAGTCACTGTGCCCCAGCATTCTTCTTTATCATATTACCTTGTGTGGTGTTCCTTCTGCCAAAACTGTCTTTTCTTAATTCTCTGATTAGTAACATGTACCCATTCTTACCATCTCTTGCCTGGTTTAGAGTTATAGGACTTTTCATCTAGCCTCTCACTGCCAGGCTCTACTCCATATTGTCAAAAAAAAAAAAAAAACCCTTTTCTTCATACCAATAAACTATGAACAAGCATATATTATCTGATACTGGCTTCCCACATTGTGGCAAACAGTGCATGAAAAATGACAGACATGTAAAAATTTTATCTTAGCTCATGAAATGTCTTAATTCATCATACAAGGCCTTGAGTAGTCCGACACCAGCCTTACTCTCCGACGTTTTCTTTATTCTACATCACCTATCACTCCTTTTATTAGTAACACTTCTCTACAGAGAGGGACTTTTCAAGTTTATTACAAGGAATTGGCTCCCATGACTATGTGATTGTGGCTCGAGACCAAGGCAAGCCTGTATATGTAGTACCAACTGCATCTGAATGTCTGAGAACCAGGAGAGCTGATGATGTAAATTCCAACCACAAAACCAGCAAACTTAAGATACAAGGAAAGCTAATGTTTCAGGGGGAGTCTGAAGGCCAGAAAAGAGCAATGTCACAGCTCTAGCCATCAGGTAGAAATTCCCTCTGACTCAGCCTTTATGTTCTTCTGTTGATTGGATGACGCCCACCCTCTTTGGGGAGGGTAATCTGCTTGCTTTACTCAGTCTACAGATTCAAATGTTAATATTATCCAGAAATGTCCTCAGAGACACACCCAGAATGTTTGGCCAAGTCTGAATACCCTGTGGTCCAGTCAGGTTGACAGAAAATTAAGCATCACACTTGCTGTCACCCCATTGATGAGCCAAATGAACATGTCCTCACTTCCTGCATTGGCCACATTTCCCTAGTCTCTGCTATGGCTTTGTACAGTATTCTCCCATTGAATTGAGTGGCTTCTCTTTTTTTATTTTTTTCTGTGATATTGTTTTTTTATCCTTAAAACCCCCTTCAGTCACATCAGAGTGAAGACTCCATGAATTGTCCTAAGCAACATTAATTTTCCTGATGTCTTCTCTCTGTTTTAGCGATATGAAATATCATGACTATCTGGCAGACTGCTTCTCTGTTTTCCTAACTTGACTATGAGCTAATTACTCCCAGGCCTGGCTCTTAAGGAGGGGTGTCAGCTGCTGATCAATCAGAGGATATTTGTTCATATCTGTAGATATTTTTATTGTCATAATTGGAGGAGGGAATGCTACTGCATTCTACTGTATAGAGGCCTCTGTGTGTGTGTGTGTGTGTGTGTGTGTATGTGTGTGTCTAACTCTTGTCTGATTCTTTGTGATCCCATAGACTGTAGATTCCAGGCTCCTCTGTCCTTAGAATTCTCCAGGCATGAATACTGGAGGGGGTAGCCATTCTTTTCTCCAGGGGATCTTCCTGATCCAGGGTTGAACCTGGGTCTCCTGCATTGCAGGCAGATTCTTTACCGTCCGAGCTACCAGGGAAATCCTATACAGAGGCCAGGGTGTGGCTAACAAAATTATATACAAAACAGCCTTTTGCAGCAAAGAATTGTCTAGTTAAAATATCCTTGGCACTTCTGATATTTTGAGCAGGATAATTCTTGATTATAAAGGTTCATCCTGTATAGTGTATGGTGATTTGCAGCATCTCTGATCTCTATCCACCAGAAGCCAGTAACAACATCTCCTCCAGTCATTGGAGATATCCCTGTAGTTGCAAAATTTGTCTGTTACTCCTGATAACTTTTTAAAAGTACCGTGAAAAAGCCAAACGGAGACCAAATTTGTGATTACCAAGGGCTGGCATGTGGGGGTAAATGTGTGGTTGGTGAAAGGGTACAGATGTCCAGTAGTTCTGGGGATCTAATGAATGGCACTGGGAGTCTAGATAGCAGTATTGTATTGTATAATTGAAAGTCACTGGCAAATAGATCTTAAATGTTCTCAGCATAGAAAATAAGTGATAATTATGTGACTTGATGGTGGCTTTAGCTAACAGTAAGGTAGTAATCATAGTGCAGTATGTAAGTGAATCAAATCAATGTCAGTTTTATCTCAATACAGTTGGGGGAAAATACTGTGCATACTAGCACCTAACTAGGTAGGGTGGTGAAAGGTTTAAGAAAATGAGCTCCACACTGATAGAATCCTGGGCTTGAATCTCATCTCCACTTAGTGCAGACATATTTAACTTCACACAAATCCATATTTTCATCTGTGGCCTGATAGTCTAATAATACAAAATTACTTATGCAGCAGTTGGGATAATTAAATGAGTTAATGATAGTGACTGGTAGATGGTGAGTGCTCAAAAACTGTAGCTATTGTGATTGCTAAGAGAATGGCATCACAAGGGCAGGTGAATTTACTTTATAAATATCCTTAGCTACATCATTTTAGAACATATATAAAACTTAAATTTTGCACATGTTAACCCTGAAGCACTGTCCGGATTATATTTAAATGTTTCATATGTAATTTTTGTCTTCCTGAATACAGGGATTACATTTTTGCTTTCACCCACAATGCAGGCTATGATAAATATTTGTCAAATTGAAACTAACAAGAAAAAAACATTGCCACTGATAACATTGTGTGTGGTTGCTATACCTCCAAATAATTCTTACTTGCCTGTCTGACCCATTGCTGTTCTGAGTAATTTTCTTTTTATCAGCTTTAGATGCATACAGAAGCAGCATGTAAAATATCACTTTACGGCACCATGGTATACTGCTGCAATACCATGACGTAATGCGATAAAAGATGAAATTTGGAACATAGATGTCTGTAGGAGGTCCAAAAGTTAAGGGAAAATGATTTAGATTGTACAGAGTATGATCACAGGATTAAGGAAACCAATTGTCACTTCCGCTGTGTGCAGATAACAAGTCAGAATGTGCCAGATGCACAGCTTGTCTGCAGCTGTTGCCATTTGAATCTTTTGTACAACATCCATTTATCCATTTCCTTCCTCAACTGTGTGGGATTTGTAAGTGCAGACAGTTGATCAGAATCACTTTTGTGTAGAGACTACTTGTATGATAGCTCTGAGATTTAAACCATGCACAAGAAAATATAACCTGGAAATAATTCCACAAATATCACTTCAGTTCAGTTAGTTCAGTTCAGTCACTCAGTCGTGTCCGACTCTTTGCGACCCCATGAACCACAGCACGCCAGGCCTCCCTGTCAATCACCAACTCCCGGAGATCACTCAAACTCATGTCCATAGAGTCAGTGATACCATCCAGCCATCTCATTCTCTGTCATCCCCGTCTCCTCCTACCTCCAATCCCTCCTAGCATCAGACTCTTTTCCAGTGAGTCAACTCGTCGCATGAAGTGGCCGAAGTATTGGAGTTTCAGCTTTAGCATCAGTCCTTCCAATGAACACCCAGGATCGATCTCCTTTAAAAGGACTGGTTGGATCTCCTTGCAGTCCAAGGGACTCTCAAGAGTCTTCTCCAGCACCACAGTTCAAAAGCATCAATTCTTCAGCGATCAGCTTTCTTCACAGTCCAACTCTCACATCCATACATGACCACGGGAAAAACCATAGCCTTGACTAGATGGACCTTGGTTGGCAAAGGAATGTCTCTGCTGTTTAATATGCTATCTAGGCTGGTCATAACTTTCCTTCCAAGGAGTAAGCGTCTTTTAATTTCATGGCTGCAATCAGCATCCGCAGTGATTTTGGAGCCCAAAAAAATAAAGTCTGACACTGTTTCCACTGTTTCCCCATCTATTTCCCATGAAGTGATGGGACCAAATGTCATGATCTTCATTTTCTGAATGTTGAGCTTCAAGCCCACCTTTTCACTCTCCTCTTTCACTTTCATCAAGAAGCCTTTGAGTTCCTCTTCACTTTCTGCCATAAGGATGGTGTCATCTGCATATCTGAGGTGATTTATATTTCTCCCGGCAATCTTGATTCCAGCTTGTGCTTCTTCCAGCCCAGCGTTCCTCATGATGTACTCAAATATCACTTTTTTTTTTTTCAATCACTCAGTCGTGTCCGACCCCATGAACCACAGCATGCCAGGCCTCCCTGTCCACCACCAACTCCTGGAGTTCACTCAAACTCATGTCCACAGAGTCTGTGATGCCATCCAGCCATCTCATTCTCGGTTGTCCCCTTCTCCTCCCACCCCCAACCTTTCCTAGCATCAGAGTCTTTTCCAGTGAGTCAGCTCGTCTCATGAGATGGCCAAAGTATTGCAGTTTCAGCTTTAGCATTAGTCCTTCCAATGAACACCCAGCTACTACAAATGCTTTTGTTGATTGGATATAGTTTGATATAACTTTAAAGTGCTGCATTTATGAGCATGAACTTTCTTCTCTGTTTCAGCTGACTTAGGACTACAGGCTCATTGTGTTCTGACTCATAGAGCAACTACAATTATAGTCAGGTATATATAATGAAAAGCTGTAAATTCAGTATATCCAGGTACCCCCTTCTTTCTTGCCTGAGATAGCATATGTGGGTGAGGATGTTAGTAAGAATGCACAGAGAAATAAATCTTGGGGGTAATAATGGTTTAATAAATAATCATTGCTTTCTAAGAGCTTATAATTTGAAGTGTGACAGACTATATACAGTGTACATCTTCTATTCCAATGACTTTTCTAAGTTACTGAAGTGAATTACTTTTTAAAGATTACTATACAAGTGTACGCTGGTCTGACAAAAAATCCTGAATATTCTGAATTCCAAATAATATTAAAACAAATGATTTGAAACATTCAAAATAGATTTTAATTTCCAAAATGTAAAAACACACTCTATCATGTATCTCATCATGTGATTTTTGGTTCACACGTTCAGCTAAGAAGACCCATGGGTAACTTTGACATTTTTGTGTTTACTGTGCAAGATACCAGTTGAACTTGAGTTTGTTTGCAGACACACAGTAAAGCCAGTTTACTGACACCTGGTTATGGTAAAAGGAAGTACAGCATTTATTTGCAGGGCGCCAAGCAAGGCCAACATGCAGTTGATACTTATAAGACTTGAGCTTCTTGATAGATTTCAATAAAGTGTTTTTAAAGCCAACATTAGGGGTAACGGTTATAGTGTGTGTGGATGACAGCACATCTGTTTACAACGTGATTCCTAGAGTCTTTTCAATCTGCCATTGACACCTACTGCTTAGAAACAAAAACATTTTCATTCAAATATTACTGCTCATTGACAATGCACCTGATCACCCAAGGGCTCTGATGGAGATGAAAAATGAGGTCAGTGTTGTTTTTTGTACCTGTAAACGCAGCATCCATTCTGAAGTGCATGGATGAAGTGATAATTTTGACTTTCAAGTGTTACTATTGAAGTAATACCTTTCCTAAGGGTATAGCTGACATAGATAGTGATTGCTCTATGGCAAAGTCAGTAAAAAACTTTGGAAAAGCATTCACCATCCTCAGTTCAGTTCAATTCAGTTGCTCAGTTGTGTTCAACTCTTTGCGACCCATTGGATCACAGCATGCCAGGACTAGTTGCCCATCACCAACTCACAGAGTCTACTCAAACTCATCTCCATGGTGTCGGTAATGCCATCCAACCATCTCATCCTCTGTCATCCCCTTCTGCTCTTGCCTTCAATTTTACCAGCATCAGGGTTTTTTCAAATGAGTCAGCTCTTTGCATCAGGTAGCCAAAGTATTGGAGTTTCAGCTTCAACATCAGTCCTTCCCGTGAACACCCAGGATTTAGGTGTGGACTGGTTGGATCTCCTTGCAGTCCATGGGACTCTCAAGAGTCTTCTCCAACACCACAGTGCAAAAGCATCAATTCTTTGGTGCTCAGCTTTCTTTATAGAACAACTCTCACACCCATACATGACTATTGGAAAAACCATACCTTTGACTAGACAGACCTTTGTTGGTAAAGTAATGCCATTGCTTTTTAATAAGCTGTCTATCTTGGTCACAGCTTTCCTTCAAAGGAGCAAGCATCTTTTAATTTCATGGCTGTGGTCACCATCTGCATAGATTTTGGAGCCCCCCAAAATAAAGTCTGACACTGTTTCCACTGTTTCCCCATCTATTTCCCATGAAGTGATGGGACCAGATGCCATGATCTTAGTTTTCTGAATGTTGAGCTTAAGGCAACTTTTTCACTCTCCTCTTTCACTTTCATTAAGAGGCTTTTAATTCTTCTTCACTTTCTGCCATAAGGGTGGTGTCATCTGCATATGTGAGGTCATTGATATTCCTCCCGGCAATCTTGATTCCAGCTTGTGCTTCTTCCAGCCCAGTGTTTCTCATGATGTACTCTGCATATAAATTAAATAAGCAGGGTGACATTATACAGCCTTGACGTACTCCTTTTCCTATTTGGAACCAGTCTGTTGTTCCATGTCCAGTTCTAAATGTTGCTTTCTGGACTGGTGATTCATTTCACATATATGTGAAATGAATCACCAGTCCAGGTTCAACGTGTGATACAGGATGCTTGGGACTGGTGCATGGGGATGACCTGGAGGGAGGATATGGGGAAGAGGGAGGTGGGAGGGGGGTTCAAGAGTGGAAACACATGTACACCCGGGGCAGATTTGTGTCAATGTATGGCAAAACCAACCAATATATTAATGTAAAGTAATTTGCCTCCAATAAAAATAAAAAAATTAAAAAAAAATAAATAAATGTTGCTTCCTGACCTGCATACAGGTTTCTCAAGAGGCAGGTCAGATGGTCTGGTATTCCTATTTCTTTCAGAATTTTCCACAGTTTATTGTGATCCACACAGTCAAAGGCTTTGGCATAGTCAATGAAGCAGAAATAGATGTTTTTCTGGAACTCTCTTGCTTTTTCCATGATCCAGCAGATGTTGGCAATTTGATCTCTGGTGCCTCTGCCTTTTCTAAATCCCGCTTGACCATCTGGAAGTTCATGGTTCACGTATTGCTGAAGCTCGGCTTGGAGAATTTTGAGCATTTTACTAGCGTGTGAGATGAGTGCAATTGTGCGGTAGTTTGAGCATTCTTTGGCATTGGCTTTCTTTGGGATTGGAATGGTAACTTCACCATCCTAGATGCCATTAAAAATATTTGTGACTCATGGGGACAGGTCAACAAATCATCATTAACAAAAGTTTGGGAGAAATTGATTCCAACCCTCATGGATGACTTTGAGGGGTTCAGGACTTCAGCGTTGGAAATAATTGCAGATACCATAGAAATAGCAAGAGAACTTGAATTAGAAGTGAAACCTGAAGATATTACATACTTGCTACAGCAAGTTCTAAGAGGACTGACGTCAATTTTGAAAGAAGTTCTACTGTGTGGTATATGTTATCAAACAGTACTGCAGCTACAGAGAAATTGTTCTTAAACAGAGGAGTGAATTGAAGCACCAGACTGCATTGTTTTCTTATTTAAAGAATTGCCACAGCCACCTAATTTTCAGCAGCCACTACCCTTCTCAGTCGGCAGCCATCACCATCAAGACAAGAACCACTTCCAGCAAAAGGTTTATGACTTGCTGCAAGTTCACAATACAGCCTTTATTTCTTTTTTTTTTTAAGCAATAAAGCAATTTAAATAAAAAAATATGCATTGTTTTTTAGACATAATGCTATTATACAAGATAGACTACAGTATAGTATAAACACAACATTTGTATGCACTGGGGACCCAAAATTTGTGTGATTTACTTTATTGCAATGTGCAACTTGTGGCAATGATTTGGAATTGAGCCTTCAATATTTCTGAGGTGTGTTTGTATGTTATTTTCACTGTCAGCACATTGGAATTTATTTGACTGATAAGTGTGAAGATTTTGTGGTCAAAGAGATTCATAGTATGAAATTTGACAGCTCTGTTACAAAGCTTGAATGCTGATAATTTGATAACAGTAACTGACATCAGAGTAGGACCTGAGTTCAGAGACAAGAGGTTGATGATCCCAGGCATGAGAAAGAGAAGCAGTCAATTATTTTCTGTGTATCCTTCCAATCACAGTGATTTTATGACGAGTGAATCTGTTGATCAGATTTATAAATGACTGTCCTTCTCAGGGAAAATGACTACTTTTACAAGAATGTCCCATTACATATATATTTAAATGAAGCATTCTTCTCTGGAAGGTGATCAAATTTCAAAGGTAATATCATTATACTCCAGGCATATATGTATCTCTCATACTATTTATCTATCGCTAGATAAATATGCCAGAGAACATGAAATGTGAAACTCTGGTTTGAGGATGAAGCTCCAAATTATTTATCTTTTATTTATAACAATTTCAAAAATTGTTTACAATTTCTTGGTACAAACTCATAGTGTGAAGAAGAAGGCATACAAATTCAGTCACTCTTTTCAAATAACTGTATTACACTGAATAGGAGGTAAAATATTATGATAATATAAAACTGTGAAGAAAAGTTTTACTTTTTATTTAGAGAGCCACATATCACTTTCAAAAGACATTAACTTTCTCAGTAAATACAATTAAAAATAATATGATATTAATTTTACATGCTCACTAAAAGTCCTTTATTTATGATTAACTCATAGATCTTAAAAAAATAATCATTGGCTACATTATCTAAAAAAATAAGGAGATCAATCCTGGGTGTTCATTGGAAGGACTGATGCTAAAGCTGAAACTGCAATACTTTGGCCACCTCATGCGACAAGTTGACTCACTGGAAAAGACTCTGATGCTGGGAAAGGTTGGGGGCAGGAGGAGAAGGGGACGACAGCGAATGAGATGGCTGGATGGCTTCACAGACTCTGTGGACATGAGTTTGAGTGAACTCCAGGAGTTGGTGATGGACAGGGAGGCCTGGCGTGCTGTGATTCATGGGGTCGCATAGAGTTGGACACGACTGAGCGACTGAACTGAACTGAATCTAATTTTGAATGCATGAAATCTCAATAGTCCTTTGATACAGATTAATGGTTTATATAACAGTTGTCTAAATTAGATGACTTCTAAAGAAGTACGTCAAGGTTGTATATTGTCACCCTGCTTATTTAACTTATATGCAGAGTACATCATGAGGAACGCTGGACTGGAAGAAGCACAGGCTGGAATCAAGATTGCCAGGAGAAATATCAATAACCTCAGTTATGAAGATGACACCACCCTTATGGCAGAAAGGGAAGAGGAACTCAAAAGCCTCTTGATGAAAGTGAAAGAGAAGAGTGAAAAGGTTGGCTTGAAGCTCAACATTCAGAAAACAAAAAAAATGGCATTGGGGACAGGAGGAGAAGTGGATGACAGAGAATGAGATGGCTGGATGGCATCACCAACTCGATGGACATGAGTTTGAGTGAACTCCAGGAGTTGGTGATGGACAGGGAGGCCTGGCGTGCTGTGATTCATGGGGACACTACTGAGCGACTGAACTGAACTGAGGATTAATATTTAATTATATATCAGAGAAATATATTTTATAAGCATATTGCTTGCATACGTATTTTACTAAAATAATATTACTTAGATTTTCTAAATATAAACTATTTTGAAATATTAATGAAAATTTATATTTAAATATACACCTTATAAAGTATTTCAATGTATTTATCTAAAGTTGAATTTTGGTTTTAGAGTGTTTTCGTATATTGAATCACAATGCATCCATCTGAAAGAGAATTTACAGATAATTTGATCCAAACTCTTTATTTAACCGATGAAGAAACTGACATTCAGAATGGTCATGAGAAATTTACAAATAGAAGCCAGATGTTTCAACTCCTTGTCAAATATCTCTTCTTTTACATATGTTGCAACTTCATGAATCATCAGTTTTCATCAAAATGAACTGCCCTTAAACCCAATATTAAACATATTTAATCACTCTATTATTTTCAATTGAACATATGATGATGCAGGTAAACGAAACATTTTTCAGTATCCCTAGAAAATTCTCCAAGCCAGGCTTCAGCAATACATGAACCGTGAACTTCCAGATGTTCAAGCTAGTTTTAGAAATGGTAAAGGAACCAGAGATCAAACTGCCAACATCTGCTGGATCATCGAAAAAGCAAGAGAGTTCCAGAAAAACATCTATTTCTGCTTTATTGACTATGCCAAAGCCTTTGACTGTGTGGATCACAATAAACTGTGGAAAATGTTGAAAATGATAGGAATACAAGACCACCCGACCTGCCTCTTGAGTTACCTATATGCAGGTCAGGAAGCAACAGTTAGAACTGAACATGGAACAACAGACTGGGTTCCAAATAGGAAAAGGAGTGCATCAAGGCTGTATATTGTCACCCTGCTTATTTAACTTATATGCAGAGTACATCATGAGAAAAGCTGGAATCAAGAATGACAGGACAAATATCAATAACCTCAGATATGCATATCACACCACCCTTATGGCAGAAAGTGAAGAGGAACTAAAAAACTCTCTTGATGAAAGTGAAAGAGGAAAGTGAAAAAGTTGGCTTAAAGCTCAACATTCAGAAAACTAAGGTCATGGCATCTGGTCCCATCACTTCATGGGAAATAGATGGGGAAACAGTGGAAACAGTATCAGACTTTATTATTTTGGGCTCCAAAATCACTGCATATGGTGATTGCAGCCATGAAATCAAAAGACACTTACTCCTTGGAAGGAAAATTATGACCAACCTAGATAGCATATTAAAAAGCAGAGACATTACCTTGCCAACCAAGGTCCGTCTAGTCAAGGCTATGGTTTTTCCAGTGGTCATGTATGGATTTGAGAGTTGGACTGTGAAGAAAGCTGAGTGCCGAAGAGTTGATGCTTTTGAACTGTGGCATTGGAGAAGACTACTATGGTCCCTTGGACTGCAAGGAGATCCATCCAGTTCATCCTAGAGGAGATCAGTCCTGGGGTTTCATTTGAAGGACTGATGCTGAAGCTGAAACTCCAATACTTTGGCCATCTCATACGAAGTGTTGACTCATTGGAAAAGACCCTGATACTTGGAGGGATTGGTGGCAGGAGGAGAAGGGGACGACAGAGGATGAGACAGCTGGATGGCATCACCGATTCGATGAACTAGAGTTTGTGTAAGCTCCAGGAGTTGGTGATGGACAGGGAGGCCTGGCGTGCTGTTATTCATGGGGTTGCAGAGTCTGACATGACTGAGCGACTGAACTGAACTGAACTGAGATCATTACTTAAATATTAATATTTGTGCTTGTGTAATTTTATAGAAAAGTGGCAGTTGACTTTCTACTTTGAAATGCCAGTAGAGCCATGGTTTATTTCATCAAGACAGTTGTAACCTTTTTTCTTGTTTCTATACTTTTTACATTCTTTACAGTATACAGTATTTGATTCAGAATCTGTGTTTCTTTTTATACCTTCATCCTCCTTCTGCATGGTTTTCAGATCTCTTGCAACTGTGCAGTTGCTTTCAAAGTGGTGAAAGAGGTGACTTAGCCTTACTTATCTAGTTTGAAAGGTCCATCTTCACATCAGCCTATAGTCCCCATGCTCCCATACGAATCATAGCACAGGAATAGTATTTTTTGTATTTTGTAATGTATATTTCTCTTGAAAAATGTCCTTGTTTTGAATAACAGAAATAAAAAATAACCTTTCTCAAGAAATTATGAGGATTGCACAAAATCACACTTGTAAATGTAAAGTATTACTTGTCTTGAAAATGTAAACCTATTTGATGTCTCTCTCTCACTGGACATAATGAAGACAAACCAGAGTAGCATAACAAAATGCGTAAGCTTCTGTTGTTCCAAATGGCAAACAGTGATGGATTTCTCACACATATCACATTTAGGTCAGAACACATAGATTTTTCTCATTTAGTAATTCAGACTCACTCTCATACCACATTAAAATCTCCACTCACTGAAACAAAATGTTTGAATGAAAAGGATGTTTGGCAACTTCAACATAAGTGAAGGGTATTTTCAGTGACCTTCACTATTGTTTTAAGGAATTTGTCTGCTGAACATCCTTTTTTTTTTTTTTTTTTCATGTAGAGCATTCTGCATCTTGTGATCTTCAGCATCCTGAAAAACACTAAAGGACTGTTCCCTATTACCAGTATGATTAAAGCAGTGTAGTGGCATTTTGAATTTATGTGCCAACAGGTGCCCTAATATAAGAAAATATAAAAGGGTATTTAATTTTGACAAGACACTGCCTAAGTTCTTAAAAAGAGAAATAACTTTTTTTAGAACAGAATTATTGTACATTAAATAGGGAGTCAGTTATCATTTCTTGATTTCTGTTTCTTTGTAAAGACTCACCAATACCTGCTGGGGTTCCAAACTTTTAAAGAAAGCTTAATAAGCAGAATTCTTTTATGGTATGATTGTTAGTTATTTTGTCTTTGAACTGGAAGAAAAATCAAAGAAGGATATATGAGCACTAATTTGAAGAGAGTGCTAAAAGTCACAAAACTGATATACTTAGTATGAAATTTAAATATTTATGTCCTATAGGACCCTTCTGAATAGTAATTATCACAATCTTAAGTGCAATGCTAATGTATCTGAAATGGTTTTCATTGCCAGAACATGCTGCAGGGATTATGTGAGAAAAAAAATTTATCAGGCATTGTCTAGAATTTCTAGGCAAATAATTAAATCAGTCACCTTTCTAATTAGAAATTATTTACAAATTATAAAATATAAAAGCAAATTTATATCAATTGAATATATGTATATTTCATATTTGTTACAGTGGTACTGTATATAAATGTGTGTACATAAGTACATGTATGTGCTCATGGGTAAATCTGACACATGTATGTTTTTAAGGCTTCTTATGTAATACATTTCTAAGGCCACTTATGGTTATTTGAAGCCTGATTGTGTTATATAAAGCCATTATACTATGTAGTCCCCACCCTTGGTGCCCTGCCTACGTCACCTTTATTGGACTGGAGTGCCTATGTCTCAGTGTCTGTGAGTGTTGGCTGACAGTACTTGAATCCTGTTCCCTTATCCTGAAAAATGGGCTTGACAAAATGGAGTTTTCTTAAACATACAGAAGTAGCTCACAATTTTGCACTAACCCTAGGCATGGATAAAGCCAAAGACTGACAGATATGGGAGTACTGAAAGCTAGCAACCTTAGCTCAAGGTTGATCACTTTATCCTGGCATTTATGCTCTCTGTTGGTTCAGGCTGAAACTAGAGAAGTCCTATCTTTAGCCAGCTTTTTTTTTCCCTGCTTAATCTTGCTTCCTCACACTTTCATAGGTTTTATTGACATAATTCATCACTATATCATTTGCACAATAATCCTTTTAATCTCCACTCGGGGAATCTGAACCTGAAAAAAATAACACAGCTACCACTGTGTACAATAAGATTACAGCAGAAATTGGATGCTTCGAAAGGTCATTATTTGCAAAGGTCTATTCAGTTACTGCCTAATGGTTTGAAGAGGTCCTAAAGAACCTTAAGATTCTAGAAAAATTGGGAGAGCCTTCTGCATAGAGCTCTCATGTTTCTGCATGTTTTGAATCAACTTTTGTTCTGGAGCATCTAACATTATGATTATAAAGATAAAGACTTTCTTTTAGAAGAGTTTTAGATTCACAGAATAATTGAGAGAAAGTTACAGAGATTTTCCATACAATTCCTATACCTAAACAGCCTCCCCCATTATCAGTATCTCCCACCAGAATCATTCAATGTGGAGGAGCCTTTCCAGACTGACTTACTATTAATAATATGCATTTATGATCCTTCTATGCATTTAATGTCCCTCTGTATCTTTTCATAATGTGGTAGATCATTTGCTTTTGGTGCTGAATAGTGTTTTGTCTGGAAGTACCATAGTTTATTTATCCATTTGCCTACTGAAGTACCTTGGTTGCTTCCAAGTTAGAGCAGTTATAAGTTAAACTGCTATAAACTTCTGTATGCAGAACTTGTGTGGATTTAAATGGGTGGACATAAATTTGGAATCCTTCAGTTATATAAAAATTTAATGAAATCTCAATTAAATAGAGTTGGAAGACCAAAAAGGGGTGCTCTAACATCCTGTGATGATAAGAGAGACTAATAGGAAGAAGAAAAACTTCTTCCCTGGAAAAGACTCAGCCAGTGAAAAGCCATGGACTTTGTTTACTAGACACCTCCCAACTTCCTTTTCATCTGTATAAAAGCATTCTCCTTCCCTTGTTGTTCCAGACTTGGGTGTGGTTTGCTATGATTTCAGACTCTAAATTGCAATTCCCTGCTGATCCCAAATAAAACTGTCTTTGCTGTAGAAATATGTGGTAGTCTGTTTCAAGTCAACTGGTAGATACCAAGGAGCCTGGTTGCTGGATCACAGAGAAGTAATATGTAAAGTTTTATTAATAAGAAGCTACTAAACTATCTTCCAAAGTTGCTGTACCATTTTGCACTCACTCCAGCAAGGACTGAGAGTTCCTACTGCTCCACATCTTCAGAATTTGGTGTCAGTGTTTTGAATTTTGCCCATTCTAACAGATGTGTAGTAGTATGTCATCTGCATTTACATTTCTCTGATGATGTATTATATGATTTGGCACATCTTTTCTAATGCTGGATATCTTCTTTGGTGAGGTGTCTGAAAGGGCCTTTGGCCTAGTTTTTACTTGGAATGTTTGTTTTCTTATTGCGGAGTTTTAAGTTTATTTATTTATTTATACATTGGTTAAGTAAATGTGATGACGTGTCTTTTCAAGTGTTTGTTTTCCCAGCCTGTGGTTTGTCTTTTAATTCTCTGACCATTGTCTTTCAGAAAAAAAATTTTATTGCCATTTCCTTCTCCAATGTGTGAAAATGAAAAGGGAAAGTGAAGTCGCTCAGTCATGTCTGACTCGTAGCGACCCATGGACTGCAGCCGACCAGGCTCCTCTGTCCATGGGATTTTCTAGGCAAGAGTACTGGAGTGGCTTGCCATTGCCTTCTCCGAATTTTCATTAAAGACAGTTTTAATTTTTTTAATGGATCTTGCTTTTTGTATTATACCTAAAAGTCATCACTATATGCACAATCATGTAGATTTTTGCCTATTTTTTTTAGTAGTTTTATAGTTTCACATTTATCGTTTAGGTCTGTTTTACATTTTGTTAACTTTTATGAAGGGTGTTAGTCTACACCTAGATTTTTTTGCTTTATTTTTGCATATGGATGGCCAGTTGTTTCAGCACCATTCATTGAAGAGACTATTTTGTACAATTGCATTGTCCTTGTTTCTTTATCAAAGAACAGTTGACTATAATGATGTAGTTTTCTTTAGGGACTATCCATTCTGTCCCATTGATCTATTTATTTGTTCTTTTGCCAACACCCCAATTTCTTGATTACTGTAGCCTTGTGGTAAGTCTTCAAATTGGGTAATATTAGTCTTTCAACTTTGTTCTTTACTTTCAGTATCAAGTTGGCTATTCTCTGTCTTCTGCCTCTCCATTTAAACTGTTGAAACAGTTTCTTATGTGTATAGATAGCTTTCTAGGATTTTGATTGCAATTTAATCTATAGATCAAGTTGCGAAGAACTGTTATCTTAACAGTATTGTGTGTTCGTATCCATGACATAGACTATCTCTCCATTTATTTACTTTTTTAATTTCATTTATCAAATTTTTGTAGTTCTCTTCATATAGATATTTTACACATTTTATTAGATTTATACCTAAGTAATTTATTGGATGCTAATTTAAGTGGGATTGTGTTTTTAAGTTTTTTTATTTTGTTATAATATTGCTTCTTTTATGCTTTGGTCCTTTGGCCATGAGTCACATGGGATACTAGCTACAACCAGGAATCAAACCTGCACCCCCTGCATTGGAAAGCAAAGTCCTAACCACTGGACCACAAGGGAAAACTCAGAGATTGTATCTTTTTTATTTCAAATTTCACTCGTTCATTACTGGTATATAGAAAAATGACTGACTTTCATATAGTAGCCTTGTATTCTTTAACTTTGCTATAATTGTTTATTACTTCCAGGAGTTTACTTGTTCATACTTTTGAATTTTCTACGTAGATAATCATGTCATCTGTCAGTCAAGACAGTTGTGTGTTCCTTTCCTATATGTGTAGATTTTATTCTCTTTTATTATCTTGTTCCATTACCTAGAACTTCAAATAAGATATTGAGAAGGAGTGGTGATAGTAGCCTTTATTGCCTTGTACCTGATCTTAGTAGGAAAATTTCGAGTTTCTCATCATTAAGTATGATGTTAGATGTATGCTTTTTGTAGATATTCATTATCAAGCTGCATAAGTTCTCCTCTATTCTTATTTTATGAAGAATTTCTGTCATTAATAGGTGTTGGATTTTATTAAATGCTTTTTCTGCACCTACTGATGTGATCATGTGAGTTTTCTTTTTTAGCTTATTGATATCAAGGATTGCATTAATTGATTTTCAAATGTTGAATCACCTTCTCATGCTTCCAATAAATCCCACTTGTATGCAGTGTATAATTCTTTTTATACACTGTTGGTTCTATTTGCTAATGTTCTGGTGAGGATTTTTACACATATTTTCATGAGAAATATTGGCCTGTAATTTTCTTTCCGTGTAATATTTTTAACTGGGTTTTAATTTTATGGGAATGCTGGCCTCACAGGCTGTATTAAGATGTATTCTTTCCACTTCTGTCCCCTGAGAGAGATTGTAGAGAATTGGTAGAATACATTTCTTAAGTGGTACAATGTACCAGTGAACCCATTTAGGTCTGGTGCTCTCTGTTTTAGAAAATATTCGTTCTGGAGTATCTTTTCAAGGAGGTTTGTATAGGACACAACTTTAATGATAGTGTTAATGGCTCTCCTCATGCCAGAGTACTGATTTGTTTTGCCCAGTTTAATAAGTATTATATCTCCGTCTGGGATAAAGTTTGAGTAGACTTGCTAGCAGCTGCCTTATATAATTAGGATTCTTTAAACTTATGGTTTCTTTACCTGTGATGTAAACCTTCTGCATGTGCAGCATGCATCCGGCTGCTCTTGATCACGCTGTGGGACATGGTGGGAGGTGGTGCTGAGGGAAACAAGTGCAGCCCTGTAGCCTGTGGTGCTGTTGTGCTTCAAGTAATAAAATCTTATACCTCTGATCAGGGAGTCTCTTGTATTGTGCCAGCATCTATAAAATAAAGACACTTGAGGGATATTTCCCTATGTTTTCTATAGTATTAATCTTCTTTAGAACTTCTTTAGGCCAATAACTAAACCATAAAACAAGATTATATATCATATCCTTCATAAGAAATTTCCCCAGAAATACACATATACCTTATCAAGCAAGGGAAGACACTCTGGAGAATGAAATGACTACCCACTCCAGTATTCTTGCCAGGAGAATTCCATGGACAGAGGAGCCTGGTAGGCTACAAGTCCATGGGGTCCCAAAAAGTCAGAAATTATTAAGCAACTAAAACTATCCAATAAAGAAAAGTGGGAAGAGATTCAGATATTATGATAACATCACATCTAAGGAAACAGATTTAACTGAAGACAATATAAAGTAAGCATGTCTTAAGATGCCTTTGGAAATTTGATGATTAGAGTCAGATTCTGTTGTTTATTGAGATCTTCCAAATAGATGTGATCCATCACAGACTTCATTGTAAAGGGATTTCAAATATATTAATAATGTATATACAGAAATACTCAGCTTGGAGTGAAAGGTTCTTGTTTGACATTTTTAATTCTAGAGACTTCTCCTTATTCCTGCAAGGTTATGAAATAATCAGTATATCTTCAGCCACATGAATGTAGACATTTTTTTTCCTGTGTTTTACTTGATTGGCCAAACTGATAATCATTCAGTGAATACATTTGTGACATTAGAGTCTACCTACATTTCTCATTGACATATATCTTCCATTTGAATTTCAGGCTTTTTTTTTTTTTTGCATTTGGGACAACCATGAATTTTTAAAATAGATACAAACCAGTATTACCTTCGAACATTTTTTATAACATTTAAAAATTTTCATTAAAGTCAGATAAAACATGAATAAGAGCAGAACGCTTTAACTTTTGTATGTCAGAAGGTTAAGTTGAGGTTTCTCACAGATGACTACAAATTAAGATGTAATCATTTTCCTAACATTTGGATTTTAGAGGAAAGGTGAATCAAGACATTTAAACTTCTGGAAAAGTTAAGCTCTGAGGTTCACTCCCAAAACAACAACCTGCCATGTATTCATACTCACTGTGTTTAACAAAAAGAAGCCATGTTCAAATGAATCTAAGGTCATGTCCAGCTTTAACATTCTATCATGAATCTGAGACTTTAAATGTCAATTATAAAATTGCCTTAATGAAGAATAATGATGCATTTATATCTACTTGGGAGAACACATACAGGGAAATAATGATACTAATAGGTACAAAGCTGAGTTTATATAGTGGTGATAATTGTGTACAAGATGTGCAAGATGGAATGTTTAGAAATTAAAATAGAGATGAGACTTGAATGATACCAAACATATGCTTGATGATTAACAAAGTATAGTCATCTCAGACAGTAGTTATGTAGACATAAGGGTATGAGAGTCTGATATGTTTGAGAACTACAAGTGCATAATTTAGAGTTACTGCAACATAATGTTTGAGTCAGGAAAGAGCTGAGGACAATTTTATCACAGGCAAAGGCCAGCCCATGAACATTCAATGAAAAGGAATTTGATTGGTATATCATCTGTTATAACCACTGACGTCTTTGAAGAGGTTTGCCATATAATTAGATTCCTCATTTTCAATCCTTACTACTAGCAAAATGATGTATAGGAAGTAAGAGAAGTAAGGAAGTAACAGATCTCTATGATAGAGAATGAATGCAGCCAGCTGAGTGTAATTTGAAGATGAACACAGCTTACAATCTTTCTTCAAAATCAGCCTTCAGTTCAGTTCAGTACAGTTGCTCAGTCGTGTCCGACTCTTTGCAACCCCGTGAATCGCAGCACATCAGGCCTCCCTGTCCATCATCAATTCCTGGAATTCACTCAAACTCATGTGCATCAAGTCGGTGATGCCATCCAGTCATCTCATCCTCTGTCGTTCCCTTTTCCTCCTGCCCCCAATCCCTCCCAGCATGAGGGTCTTTTCCAGTGAGTCATCTCTTCGCATGAGGTGGCCAAAGTATTGGAGTTGCAGCTTTAGCATCACTCCTTCCAATGAACACCCAGGACTGATCTCCTTTAGAATGGACTGGTTGGATGTCCTTGCAGTCCATGGGACTCTCAAGAGTCTTCTCCAGCACCACAGTTCAAAAGGATCAATTCTTCAGCGATCAACTTTCTTCACAGTCCAACTCTCACATCCATACATGACGATTGGAAAAACCATAGCCTTGACTAGACGGACCTTTGTTGGCAAAGTAATGTCTCTGCTTTTTAATATGCTATCTAGGTTGGTCATAACTTTCCTTCCAAGGAGTAAGCATCTTTTAATTTCATGGCTGCAGTCACCATCTGCAGTGATTTTGGAGCCCCAAAAAGTAAACTCTGACACTGTTTCCACTGTTTCCCCACCTATTTCCCATGAAGTGTTTACTTATGTTATTTGGGAACTTGGACAGCATCTCTGAGTCCAGGGTGCTGTTTTCATTGGAAGGACTGATGCTGAAGCTGAAACTCCAATACTTTGGCCACCTGATGTGAAGAACTGACTCATTTGAAAGGACCCTGATACTGAAGAAGATTGAAGGCAGGAGGAGAAGGGGATGACAGAGGACGAGATGGTTGGATGGCATCACTGACTCAATGGACATGAGTTTGAGTAAATGGCAGGAGTTGGCAATGGTTGGGGAAGCCTGGCTCACTGCAGTCCATGGGGTCAAAGAGTCAGACACAACTGAGCAACTGAACTGAACTGAACTCCATATCTAGTGTATATAGACACACTATAATCTATTTTTCTTCTATTTCTTACACTTGATAGGAACTACATTTTAAAATCAAAAGTGGAAGAGCTTATATAAATTGATTGTTAGCATGCATTTTAGGATTCTCTAAAGACAAATACATTAAACAGGAATATTCTCTGCAAAATTGAATACACTTTTTAGTAACTTGAAACAGTCTTAAATCATTTACCAGAACCTAGGACTGAGGCTCTCAGTTTATATCAGAATGTAAAAAATGCCAGTCCTTTAATGTGTAAATTTGATGATGGTGTAGTGCTCTTATTCCTTGACATTTCTGTTGTACTCATCATATCTCAGACACAGAGCATTTTATAAATAGAATTTTAAATACTTTAGTGAAAGAAACCAGTAAAGCATCAAATACTGGTCTTGTATCCTATCTTTACTTACTTCTTGATTTGAAAACTTTAAAGACATGTTCAATTATATTATTTAAATGAGTATTTGTCAAACACCTAGTTGCAGGGCACTAGTGGAAAGCATGGAATACCAGGTTCCAGTTTAAATTCAAAGAATCAATAACTCCTGGCAAGTAGTACTGAAAATTGAATTGCAAATGTAAGTCTTCAGAACAGACCTTTCTGAAAATTAACTGCATTATCTCATTCATTATTTGCAAACTGAGCAATATGGCATTGTAGCACTTCAAATAAACTAATGAGTAACAGTATTTCCTTGTGTTCTTCACCTATGATTTAAAAGAGGGTAAATAATGGAATTAAGAATGGCTGTAATAGGAAAGAGAATGATATACCTGCAGTTCGAATGAGGTGTGGACAACAAAGATGAAATGGTGAATAGCAGTTTGGACAATACCTGTCCCCGGATTCCTAAGTGAGTAATAAGGACTTTTTTTTTTTCTGAAAGAAAATATCGATCTAGACTATTGATGGCAGTAATAAATATCACTGAGTCAAGGAACAATCACTGAAGGCATCTTTTATCCCCCCAATTCAGTTGACATAATCCACTAAAATCAACAAGCAGGTGTTCAGCTTCCTCAATAATTTTGTAGTCAAGGTCATATTTTCCCAGAGTGTTTAATGTTATGACAGAATCAGGAACCTTTCTAAAGCTAAGAAAGGTTATGTGTACAATACTTCTTTTATCGCTTATAGCTGTCACCTTGTCCTAAGGAAAATAGGCTGCTTGACAGGAATTCTTTTAAATTCTGCCCAAATAGGCCCAGGAACATCTTTCATGCAATTTTACGTAAGCAGAGTACTGTGGATTTCTAAATAGAAAGATGCTGATAATCTTCTAGATTCATGCTCTTAGGTGATCTTTTCTTAAGCTGGACATTTACTTCTTGATGTTATGAATTATGATTATGAGCCCCTATCTCTGGTGACTTGAATAATCACTTTCTGGGTTGTGGTTTATTTTAAATAACTTTTTATACTCTTGATGTTCACATTTTACTTTGTTCATACTGTTCAGAATAAGAGTTTCTTATTAAGTTTGGTTTTACGTTAAGAGTTGTCACAGTAAGAATCTTAAATACAAAATCATGAGAGATCTCTCATTTAAATTTCACTTTGGCATGGGAAAGAGGAAAGAAAACCAGAACATGTATTTGGAAGAGAATGGCATGATAACAGATTTATATAGGGAATCATCACTTGATGGAATTGAAATTTTACTAATTCGATAATTAATGAAAGTGTAGTGATAGGATGTTTTGTGTCTAACTCTCCCTCAGATAGATAATAAACCACAACAGATGGAGAGTCAGGATCTGTGAAAAATGCCTGGAGTAGTTTGTAGGTGATAATTATAGTAATATTTAGAGAAAGAGAAATCAAGGCTTTAGATTGATAGTGATAGTCATTATGAGCCATAAAAGTTTCTTTCTTTGAAAATTTGCTCTATAGATTGCAAATTTAAGGTTTTTTTTTAAAGAGTAAATAAAATTACTATTTTAGGTTTTGATCACAATCTAATTCATTTCATTTGATTAAAATATTTTAGTATTTCAACGCTGCTTAAATCCAGCCACCTTTATCACCAAGCAGGAGGCAGTCCCCAGAGGTGGAACAAAGCATTTGAGAATATTCAAGCCTTCCTAGTGCTATCTCAGAAACACAGCCATCACAAGATGTGGAAATATTATGCCTTCCTACTCATCCTCAAGGTTATTTGTATTTCCATGTTAATGTGTTTTCCACTAAGGTTACAGTGATCATCTTTTAGCTTAATAAAAATGCATCCTTGTTTTCAGCAGTATCCTATCATTTCTCTCATATTTTTCAAAATCAAGTAAACTTGATAAATCAAAATCAAGTTTGATCAGGTTCCTGGATGTTAAATGAGCTAAGTTTAACAAAATGAAAGTAAATCTCAGAAATATCTCTAAAACTAAGCATGCTGTCAGTCCTTGTCTAAGACATCATAGATATTCAAAACTATGAGAAAAATATGTAAAAGAAAAATGTTTAAGTGACTGCTTTCTTTTCTTTTTCCTCTTTTTTGGTGAGGCTAGACAATTATTTCTACAAAGTTTCAGTAGAGGGGGAAAAGGTTGGCTTTACCAGGGAATATGCAGACGACTATCTTATTCTTCTAATCTGTGTGAGACCAGGGAATATGCAGATGACGATCTTATTCTTCTAATCTGTGTGAGAAAGAGGTCAAGTTTCTGCCTAGATGTCAATGTTAGAGGAGGGAAGTGTGTAGTTCTCTTCACTATATTCCACCACCAGCCACTGTCCCTCTTCTGTGCTGATTTGACATTTGATATGTTATATCTGCTAGTTGCATGTATGCAGCTGTATATTTTGTCTTTATTATTTTTATTGCACTTTTCAAAGTTATTCGTCTACATAAGCAATGCACAAGTAAGAAAATAATAGGTATAGCACAAGTGAAAGTTGCTCAGTCGTGTCCAACTCTTTGCAACCCCATGGTCTATACAGTCCATGGAATTCTCCAGACCGGAATACTGGAGTGGGCAGCCCTTCCCTTCTCCAGGGCATCTTCCCAACCCAGGGATTGAACCCAGGTCTCCCACATTGCAGGTGGCTTCTTTACCATCTGAGTTACCAGGGAAGCACAAGTCATGGTCAAAAGCAAGTGCTTAACTATAGGATCAGTTGACCAGTGAACTCCCTTTGCAGTTGATGCAGGTTAGCTCAATAGGCATTTCACCTGGCCTTCGAAGAACTTGAGACAGTGCTCTAATTTACGTGTAGAAGTTCCTGTCACTTTCAGGAATTTATGGGCTTGCCCAGCCTGGGTAGTCTCTTAGTGGACCCACTGCTTTGACACAGGTTTGTTTCTTGTCTCTGAGTTGAGGGTATTTAGTGTTTCTTTACTTGTGATTGACACAAACTTGGGGAAGCTCAATGGCTTGATTGTCCTTCATTATGACCAAATTCTCCAACATTCAAGCTAGTCTTTCCACTGTTTTCTTCTGTGTAATTTCGATTCTCTTTCCCAAGCATGCCTCCTCTTCTTGATCTTTAGATTCTAATCTTTCTATTTCCCAACCAGATCCTGCCACCATAATCTATTCCCTTTGGGGCCTTTATTCCTCGAAAGTTTAGAAAGCCAAAAAACAGAAGCCATACAAAACAGAAGAGCAGCAAAAACAAACATCTGCTTTTCTTAGACTATTTCTAAATACATTATAAATGCAACAGAATATATACAATTGTATTTCTTCACTATAGTCATAGATGCAAATTTCTTCAGGCTTTTTAATAATTTATTACTTGTATGTTTTATCCATTTATTATTGGTATGTTTCCACACTTCAACACTGCCCATATTCCCCGATAAAAATTTCATGCATGTAGCTTTATTATGCTGAATAATTTCCTTAAAGCAAATTTTCAGTAGCGCATAAAAGTTTGTGGGAATCTTTATTATTTTGGTAGATATTAAAATCCTATCCCTTGTATTTAATAATGTATAAATATTGTAAAAAAATAAAATATTACAAAGAGCTTACCACAGAAAAACAGTATTGACATATTCAGTTTTATTTTCAAGACATAATAATTTTTAAATACTGTGTTTTAAGATGTGTCCATTTCCACTATTTAGGTATATAATATATATGGCAAACTATTAATTTGCTATTTATTAGTTTATATAATCAGTAAGAATTTTAAAGAGTTCAATTTAAGTCTGAATTTGGCAGTAAGGAGTTCATGATCTAAGCCACAGTCAGCTCCTGGTCTTGTTTTGCTAACTGTATAGAGCTTCTCCATCTTTGGCTGCAAATAATATAATCAATCTGATTTTGGTGTTGACCATCTGGTGATGTCCATGTGTAGAGTCTTCTCTTGTGTTGTTGGAAGAGGGTGTTTGCTATGACCAGTGCATTCTCTTGGCAAAACTCTATTAGCCTTTGCCCTGCTTCATTCCGTGCTCCAAGGCCAAATTTGCCTGTTACTCCAGGTGTTTCTTGACTTCCTACATTTGCATTCTAGTCCCCTATAATGAAAAGGACATCTTTTTTGGGTGTTAGTTCTAAAAGGTCTTGTAGGTCTTCATAGAACTATTCAACTTCAGCTTCTTCAGTGTTACTGGTGGAGGCATAGGCTTGGATTACTGTGATATTGAATGGTTTGCCTTGGAAATGAACAGAGATCATTCTGTAGTTTTTGAGAATGCATCCAAGTACTGCATTTTGGACTCTTTTGTTGACCATGATGGCTACTCCATTTCTTCTAAGGGATTCCTGCCCACAGTACTAGATATAATGGTCATCTGAGTTAAATTCACCCATTCCAGTCCATTTCAGTTCACTGATTCCTAGAATGTCTACGTTCACTCTTGCCATCTCCTGTTTGACCACTTCCAATTTGCCTTGATTCATGGACCTAACATTCCAGGTTCCTATGCAATATTTCTCTTTACAGCATTGGACCTTGCTTCTATCACCAGTCACATCCACAACTGGTATTGTTTTTGCATTGGCTCCATCCTTTCGTTCTTTCTAGAGTTATTTCTCCACTAATCTCCAGTAGCATACTGGGCACCTACCGACCTGGGAAATTGCTCATTCAGTATCCTATCATTTTGGCTTTTCATACTGTTCATGGGGTACTCAAGGCAAGTATACAGAAGTGGTTTGCCATTCCCTTCTCCAGTGGACCACATTCTGTCAGACCTCTCCACCATGATCCGCCCGTCTAGGGTGGCCCCACATGGCATGGCTTAGTTTTATACAGTGGAAGTGAGAAATAGATTTAAGGGACTAGATCTGATAGACAGAGTGCCTGATGTACTATGGATGGAGGTTCATGACATTGTACAGGAGACAGGAACTAAGACCATCCCCATGGAAAAGAAATGCAAAAAAGCAAAACAGCTATCTGAGGAGACCTTACAAATAGCTGTGAAAAGAAGAGAAGTGAAAAGCAAAGGAGAAAAGGAAATAAATAAGCATCTGGATGCAGAGTTCCAAAGAATAGCAAGGAGAGATAAGAAAGCCTTCCTCAGCGATCAATGCAAAGAAATAGAGGAAAACAACAGAATAGGAAAGACTAGCGATCTCTTCAAGAAAAATAGAGATACCTAAGGAGATCAATCCTGGGTGTTCATTGGAAGGACTGATGCTAAAGCTGAAACTGCAATACTTTGGCCACCTCATGCGACAAGTTGACTCACTGGAAAAGACTCTGATGCTGGGAAAGGTTGGGGGTGGGAGGAGAAGGGGACGACAGATAATGAGATGGCTGGATGGCATCATAGACTCTGTGGACATGAGTTTGAGTGTACTCCGGGAGTTGGTGATGGATAGGGAGGCCTGGGGTGCTGTGATTCATGGGGTCGTGGAGAGTCGGACACGACTGAGCGACTGAACTGAACTAAACTGAACTGAACTGATATAATCGGTGAATTACTTGCCAATAAAAAGAATTTTTTATTGATACAATCCTCATTTTTCCTTTCAATATTAAGTCATTCCTCTAATTTTTAGTAAGCTTTAAATAAAAGTTATATAAATATCAATTTGTTATTTCATCCATTTACACTATGCTTCATGGACTTTGTAGAATAAATGTATCAACCACTCATCCCGATCACCATGTTTTTTTCCTTTTTTATTATCTCTCTTTAATAATGTCAAATTTAACTATAATTGTATGTTTTCCTGCTAGCAATATTTTAATTTTAGCTTAGTAACTTAATTATAACATCAGTTATATCCAAGCTTTGTCCACAAGTTTATTTCAATCATTTAAAATTAATTAGCAAATATTCACTAAAATGTGTCTATGTATATTTTCACTGTAAAGTCACATAGTAATAGGATTACACTTTCTCTGCAGATTGATAATGATTTATTATTTTTTACATGTGGTCTCATCGAAGTGCAGGATGTAGTACACTTGGATATATATATAATGAACGCATATAATATATACATATTTTATGGTTACAAAAGTAATTGCAGTTTCAGACCTTAAATTTTAAATCATTATATCTAGACTCAAACATATCTTTATTAATCAAAATAGAAATCATTACAATCAGCACATTTTTGCCAGTAATAAATAAGTTTGTTTATTCCTGTAGCATGAAAATCCTTTCTTCAGGATTCCACAAAACTCTTGGGAAATATTTTCTGCCTCCTGCTGGTTGTGAAAGTGTTTTCTCTGCAAAAAGTTGTCGAGATGCTCCAAGAAGTGGTAGTCAGTTGGCAAGAGGTCAGGTGAATGTGGCGGATGAGACAAAACTTTGTAGACCAATTTGTTCAACTTTTGAAGGGTTAGTTGTGCAACATGCAGTTGAGTGTTGTCGTGGAGAAAAGAATTGGGCCTTTTCTGTAGACCAATGCCAACTGTAGGTATCGCAGCTTTCAGTGCATCTCATCAATTTGCTGAGTGTACATTTCAGATGTAATGTTTTTGCTGGGATTCAGAAGCTGTAGTGGATCAGACTGGCTCACACCTTCAAACAGTGACTGTGACTTTTTCTTGGTGCAAGTTTCGCTTTGGGAAGGGCTTTGGAGCTTCTTGGTCCAACCGTTGAACTGATCATTGCCAGCTGTTGCATAAAATCCACTTTTTGTTGTATGTCAAAATCCAATGGACAAATTGTTCATTACTGTTGTGTAGAATAAGAGAAGATGACACTTCAAAATGAAGATATCTTTGATGTGCAGTCATTGATGAGGCATGCACATATCAAACTTTTTCACCTTTCTAATTTCCTTCACATGTTGAACAACCGTAGAATGGTCGACATTGAGTTATTTGGCAACATCTTGTGTAGTTGCAAGAGGACCAGTTTTGATGATGGTCTGAGTTGTCGTTGTCAACTTCTGATGGCTGGCCACTGTGCTCTTCATCTTCAAAGCTCTTGTCCCTGCAAAACTTCTTGAACCACCACTGCATTCCTTAGCAGTTTCTGGTCCAAATGTGTTGTTTATATTGTTGATGTCCTGTTTAGTGCAGTAAGCACTAGCCATGCACAGATGTTGAACATGTGAAATGTAGCTAAACCAAATAGCAAAAATAACAGAATATTAATTTTAATAAAGCATTCTGTTTAACCTTATGCTTTCAAAATATTATTTCAGCATATAAAATGATTAATGATGTTTTTTTTTTTTTATATGCCACATCTTGAAAATCCAGAGTTCATTTAGCATAAAAAAATGTAAACTATCTCATTAATCATTTTATATTGATTCTTTTGTTTCTTTTTACTGTTTTTTTTTAATGTGGATCCCGAAAATTTATAAATTACCTATGTGGCTTTCATTATATCTGTTGAACAGCACTAACTGAGCACTTAACCTTTCTAAGGAGTATTTCCTTCTTATAATGATATCTTCTTATTTGTAAAGTGTAGTTCATTATCACTTTAATACAATTACTTAATTGAAAGTGAAAGTGAAGTTGCTCAGTCATGTCCGACTCTTTGCGACCCCATGGACTGTAGCCTACCAGGCTTCTCAGTCCATGGGATTTAACAGGCAGAGTACGGATGTGGGTTGCCATTTCCTTCTCCAGGGGATCTTCCCGACCCAGGGTTCGAACCCGGGTCTCCCACATTGTAGGCAGATGTTTTACCCTCTGAGCCACCAGGGAAGACCACATTACTTAATTAGATTAGCTTATTATTACCTAATATAGGCCAAGACCATTATCTTTGCACCACAGAATGGAATAAAGGTATTCTTTGCTCTGCTGTAAATATAACAGAAATGGAGACACATAGTTGTGGTTTTATCTGTTGAAGCTATTACCTAGTACAAAACCTTCATTTGATTCATTGATTTTGTTTCTCAACTTTCATCTGTTGCGTTGTTTCGTATGTGCTCAGCTGTCTGATTCTTTGCGACCCAGTGGACCATAGCCCCCAGGCTCCTCTATCCATAGAATTTCATGCAAGAATACTGCAGTGGGTTGCCATTTCCTCCTCAGGGGATCTTCCAGACACAGGGTTTGAACCCGTGTCTCAAGGTGGTTTCTGCATTGGCAGGCAGATTCTTTACTGTTGAGCCACCTGGGAAGCTATATGTTTATAAACTGAGATATATTTCCAAGATCATTGTTGTATAATGCCTGACTGAAAAGTAAACATTAATTCATTATGTATATGGATCACTGGTTGCTTTGACACATAAATAGTTTTAAACAAATCACAGATCCAAGAAAGTTATTTTAATACAAAGAGTTGCTAAACCTGAACTTTTGGTGTTTCGAATGATGAATTTCCAGGGGAAATCTGAGCACCACAGATTACTGAATATTTCACATATTCAACTCAATTCATAAAATTCTGAATCAGAACTTTGGAACTTTAAGATATTTATCAAATTTCTGATAATATTCAATGGGGCAGTATTTTGCTTGCTGAGATTAAAAAAATAAGAAGAAAAGCTCTTGGATTTTACTTCGTAAAACTCCAAATTATTAAGGCACTTGATTGAAACAACAGACAATATTAGGGAAGTAAATAGGAAAGCTTTGAATTTCTATATACTAAGTCACAGACTTCCCTTTAAGATTTTATTAAATTGTATTTTTTTAAATTTATGTTTTCAAAGGATAACTTACCCAAAATCAAGGAACAGTGGTCATTCTGATATGTAATCCATTTATTTTCTTCTATACGTAAATGTGTTCAACATTTTCATTAACTTCAAGCAAACTTACCTTTAAACAAAAGTAAGCTATTTAGGTATATCACTTTTCCAACCTTAATTGCATCTCATATATTAAATTCATCCTTCAAATAGCTTCTTCAAGGGCAGGGTTAGTGAAGTATGGCTGCTGCTGCTGCTGCTGCTGCTAAGTCACTTCAGTCGTGTCCGACTCTGTGTGACCCCATAGACGGAAGCCCACTAGGCTCCCCCATCCCTGGGATTCTCCAGGCAAGAACACTGGAGTGGGTTGCCATTTCCTTCTCCAATGTGTGAAAGTGAAGTCGCTCAGTCATGTCTGACCCTTAGCGACCCCATGGACTGCAGCCTACCAGGCTCCTCCATCCATGGGATTTTCTAGGCAATAGTACTGGAGTGGCTTGCCATTGCCTTCTCCGGTGAAGTATGGCACTCAGGCCAATAGAGTTATTTTTTGTATTCTTCTTTTTTTTTATTTTTTTAGAACACTGTCAAAATCCTTTGCCCTTTTTCTACCTTTCTTTTCTTTTCCTTATTTATTTTTAAACATATTGTCTGTGGATGTTTTAACACTACAACAGTAGACATTAGTAGTTCTGACAGATAATTCCTAACCTGTAAAGCCTGAAACATTTCCTTTCTGACTGTTATCACAAAAAGCTTAAAGATTTCAATCCTAAAGGGAGATTTTGCTTGTCCAGAGGAGGCTCCTATTTATTCTTCTTTAATTCTTACCACTGCTACCTCTACATATCTTTATCAAAGCAGGCATTATCCTGTCTCCAAATTATCTTCTATATTTATTTGTGTTCCTTAGCAGAAAATCTAATATATAACACCTGAAAGATAAACAGGTGCTTAATGAATGGCTTTGATATATAAGATAGGGAGATTATAAATGTGTATGTGAATATATTATTTTCCCTGTTGAAGGAGTTCATTGCTCAATTCTTAATTGGGTTCATTTATTCTATAACTCTATACTATTTTGGAGAAGGGCATGGCAACCAACACCAGTATTCTTGCCTGGAGAATCACATGGACAGAGAAGCCTGGCAGGCTACCGTCCATGAGGTCGCACAGAGTCAGACGTGACTGAGCAACTTAGTACACAGGCTATACTATTTAATCTTCTTATTATGTTAAGTAGAAAAAAAAACATGAAAAACTTTGGTTTGTAGAATAACTTAATAATAATTGTTTGGACTGTATTGCTCAGTTATATGGACCAAGCACTCAACCACTAAGCCTTTTCCCTACTCAACTGAAGTTCCTTGAATAGATCAACTTAACTACTTTCTGTCATTTTATTGACCTTCTACTCTGATGATTTCCTCCTGAATGACTTTCTAAAATATTAATGACAGCTGTTATATATTAGTTAATTAATTCTACAATTGTGTTTTGAGTAAATACAATATACTGGGTACGGTGGTAATGTTTCACATGTGTGAGCTCATTTAAATCCATAAATCAGTATGAATTGAACCTGAACCTGGGAGAAGTTGCACAGATTAGAATTTACAGAAGCTCTATTTAAATCGAAATCGTCTGACTCCCCGTCTTCTGCACTTAAACACAACTCATATTATTTCTGAATCACAGCTATTTCAGAGTATCTGGCAAGACTACCAGGAAATTTTAACAAACAGAGCTATTAAGATAATTGTCTAAATGGGTTGAATCAATCAATCAGCTCTTAGTTATTTAAAGGTTGCTTATTTGGCTCTTTATTCTCTCCCTTCTCCTCTGGCTTCCTGCCTATGGCCATTTCATTGCTCTTTAGCACTTTCATTAAAGAGTTGGCATGAAAAGAAAAAAGAAAAAAAGATGAAAACTAAATGAGGCTATTTGAATTTCCCAATGGGGTTAGTAGTTTTTAAATATTCCTTCAGGGGAGTATGAGGCAGTGTAGGTAATCTCTCCTTCTCATCCAGAAGGTCATTTACCATATTTAAGCATTATCCTTTTTGTCGCTCAGAAATTAGGAATGTGTAAATCCAAATGAATTTATTTGAAAATGCTGCAAAATTTGCCTTTCCAAAATGTTTGCAAATTTCAACAATACAGCAGTTTGATTGATTATCTAATTAATTTTGACTGGTGCATTTTATTTTCACTACGTTTTTATTTCACTTTTTTCATTAAATCGTTTTATTGAGAAGTCATTCACATATAAAATCTGCCAGTTCACACTGAGTCATTTCATGTGGTTTTTAGTAGCTATCCTGAGTAGGGCAGCTGTTAATATAAATCAATTTTAAAGCACACTTTTTCTACAATAAGATCTCATATGTCCATTTACTGTAAATATCCAATCTTATCCCAGCCCTAGGCACCTGCTAATCTGTTTTCTGTCTCTATAAATTTGCCTCTCCTGACCGTGTAATATAAATGGAGTCATGTAATACATTATTTCCTGTGTCTACATTTAACATAAGGTAGACTAACATTCATCCAAGATGTAGCAAGTTTCAGTGGCTTGTGCCTTTTCAATGCTAAATATTATACCGTTTTATCAGTATACAACATTGTGTATATCTGTTTACCAGTTGATGGATATTTGGATTGTTTAATTTGATCTATTGTGAATAATGATGCCTGAATATCCACATTTTTTGCATGAGTATGTTTCACTTCCCTAGGTTAACTAACTATAAGTGAAATTTTGGGTCACATATTAGTTTTATTTATATCTTTTTGAGAAACTACCAAATTGTTTTCTAAAGTTGCCTGTAATTTACATTTACACACTAACATAGTTTATCTGCTTGACTTAAAATAATGATGTTAATATTGTCTTTAAGTATACATTTTTCTGTAGCAATTGTTAAGAAAATTGTATATAAAATAGTGCTAATTATTTGAAAGAGAAACATCTAATTTTGTAGAATAAGACATACATTTTACAAATAATGTGTTATATTTCTACAGAAAATTTGATCTGAGGATCTCATGGTATCTGATAAAATTTCAACAATTAACTGTATTTGAAAGGAATATAAAACTCAAGGAGAAAGTTTGCATATTTGTTCAACCTACAGCTGGAATACCTTTAAGGAAGTCTCTGTATTTTATGTGTAGTGATTTTAAAAGACAACAGGCCCAAAAGAAGTCACCTGTGCTAAGCCCTCCTGACCAAACTGAGATGTAATAACCTAATCTAATAGCAATTTCAGCCTCTGTCATAATGTAATCTTAACCAGTCAGTCTGGAATGACTTGGTCAGCACTAGTGAGGTAATCCCCTCTGATAGACTCCTGCCTTCCCCCAAGGAAAGGTGACTTTGCCTGAAACCATCCACTCTGTTGCTCCTCAGAATGGTTCAGAACTCTTCACTTTCTGCTAGATGAAATACTGCCTAATTTATGAATGGCTAACTAAAGTCAATAACCTCAGATATGCAGATGACACCACCCTTATGTCAGAAAGTGAAGAGGAACTCAAAAGCCTCTTGATGAAAGTGAAAGAGGAGAGTGAAAAGGTTGGCTTGAAGCTCAACATTCAGAAAACAAAGATCATGGCATCTGGTCCCATCACTTCATGGGAAATAGATGCAAAAACAGTGGAGACAGTGTCAGACTTTATTTTCTGGGGCTCCAAAATCACTGTAGATGCTGATTGCAGCCAGGAAATTAAAAGACGCTTACTCCTTGGAAGGAAAGTTATGACCAACCTAGATAGGATATTAAAAAGCAGAGACATTACTTTGCCAACAAAGGTCTGTCTAGTCGGGGCTATGGTTTTTCCCGTGGTCATGTATGGATGTGAGAGTTGGACTATGAAGAAGACTGATCGCTGAAGAATTGATGCTTTTGAACTGTGGTGCTGGAGAAGACTCTTGAGAGTCCCTTGGACTGCAAGGAGATCCAACCAGTCCATTCTAAAGGAGATCAGTCCTGGGTGTTCATTGGAAGGACTGATGCTAAAGCTGAAACTCCAATACTCTGGCCACCTCATGCAACGAGTTGACTCCCTGGAAAAGACTCTGATGCTGGGAAAGGTTGGGGGCGGTAGGAGAAGGGGACGACAGAGAATGAGATGGCTGGATGGCATCACCGACTCTATGGACATGAGTTTGAGTGAACTCCGGGAGTTGGTGATGGACAGGGAGGCCTGGCGTGCTGTGATTCATGGGGTCGCAGAGTTGGACACAACTGAACTGAACTGAACTGAACTGACTGACTGAACTAAAGTCAATAAGATATTTAAATTGTATTTAAATTGTACTTTGTTCAATTCTGTTATTTAGCAGTGTCATTCGGAACAGTAATAAGTAGTATTCTAAGTGGAGTATTTCACTACAAAAGACAGAAATCTAAAAAAGTTTTTGGTCTGCCAGTGAAAAGTCAGATTTATAAGACAACATTTTTACATAAAAATATAAACTTTGTTGAGAGAAATGTTGTTTAAAGACACTGGAGAGAAATCCAAAACATCCAGGAACTGGGGGATGTATAGCATTTGAAAGATGACTCATGTTAATTTGAGGGCTCTCTATTGTCTATGGTGGGGGGGCAGCTATATCCTTTTTTATAATAAATGCACTATATATATAATGACAACATGAAAGCTAAAAAGTAGAATTTGGCCTAACCTGCTAACAGTAAACACAAGAAAGTCAATGTGGTAATACCAAAAAGAGACAATGTAGTTCTTAGGATATAGAGTATTAACATAAAAAGTGTAACCGTTTATGTGTTGCAAGTTGGTTTAGTTGTGTCTGACTTTTTGCGACCCCATGTACTGTAGCTGACCAGGTTCCTCTGTCCATGGGATTCTCCAAGCAAGAATATTGGAGTGGGTAGCCATTCCCTTCTCCAGGGGATCTTCCCCACCCAGGGATCAAACCTGTGTCTCTTATGTCTCCTGTATTGGCAGGTGGCTTCTTTACCACCACCTTCATCATGAGAACATAATAAGCATAAACATTATATACAGATTGAAAAATCCACAGTCATAGGTAGGGAAATGAATATCCATTTCACAGTGAATGATAAGCAGCTATAAATTAAAAAAAAATTATTATGGATGTTGATGACTTGAATAATTCCATCAACCAACTTGATCTCATTGATTTTTCTAGAATATGTTATCAAACATCTGTGGAATGCATGTTATTTTCATGTGTACCTAGCTGGACCATTAACTAAATCTCAAAAACTAAATAAAAATAAAAATTCTTGCTAAATATATTATTTGGACAAAAGTTAATTAAATTGACAATAATAAAAAATTATTTAACCCAAAGTACTCCTAAATAATGAAAAGTTATGCAATAAGCTTTAAATAATCATGCATTAAACAAAAATTAAAAGGGACATTAGAAAATATGTCAAACATCATCATAATAATAATAACCAGAAAAAAATTTCCCGCAGCTATGAACTGAACTGGACTGTTCCAAGTCATCTTTGCATCTCACTCCTATGCTTCCTAATTAATGAATATTCAGGGATGATTTCCTTTAGGATTGACTGATTTGATCCCCTTGCTGTCCAAGGGATGCTCCAAAGTCTCCAGACTCTCAAAACTCTCTAGCACCACAGTTCAAAAGAATCAGTTCTTCAGTGCTCAGCTTTCAAGGTCCAACTCTCACATCCATACATAACTACTGGTGAAACCAAAGCTTTGAATAGATGGACCTTTGTCAGCAAGGTGATGTCTCTGCTTTTTAATATGCTATCTTTCTATCATATGATCCAGCAATTTCACTATTTAGTATTTACTGCTGCTACTGCTGCTGCTAAGTCACTTCAGTCGTGTCCGACTCTATGTGACCCCATAGACAGAAGCCCACCAGGCTCTCCCATCCCTGGGATTCTCCTGGCAAGAACACTGGAGTGGGCTGCCATTTCCTTCTCCAATGTGTGAAAGTGAAAAGTGAAAGTGAAGTCGCTCAGTCGTATCCGACCCTTAGCGACCCCACGGACTGCAGCCTACCAGGCTCCTCCATCCATGGGATTTTCTAGGCAAGAGTACTGGAGTGGCTTGCCATTGCCTTCTCCGATAGTATTTACTAAAAGGAGTCAAAAACTTAAGTCCGCACATGTACCAGCACACAGATGTCTATAACAAATTATTTATAACTGCCAAAACTTTCAGAGAAGGCAATGGCAACCCACTCCAGTACTCTTGCCTGGACAATCCCATGGATGGAAGAGCCTGGTAGTTGGCAGTCCACGGGGTCGCTAAGAGTCAGACACGACTGAGCGACTTCTCTTTCACCCATTGGAGAAGGAAATGGCAACCCACTCCAGTGTTCTTGCCTGGAGAATCCCAGGGACGGCAGAGCCTGGTGGGCTGCCATCTATGGGGTCGCACAGAGTCGGACACGACTGAAGCGACTTAGCAGCAGCAGCAGCAGCCAAAACTTTGAAACAACCAACATAGACTTTAGTAGATGAATGAATAAATAAACTATTGTCTATTCAAACAATGGAATATTATTTAGTGCTAAAAAGAAACGAGCTAGTTAGCCCTGAAGACTTGAGAAACCCTGCTGCTGCTGCTAAGTCGCTTCAGTCGTGTCCGACTCTGTGCGACCCCATAGCCAGCAGCCCACCAGGTGCCGCCGTCCTTGCGGTTCTCCAGGCAAGAACACTGGAATGGGTTGCCATTTCCTTCTCCAATGTATGAAAGTGAAAATTGAAAGTGAAGTCGCTCAGTCGTGTCCAACTCTTAGTGACCCCAGGGACTGCAGCCCACCAGGCTCCTCCGTCCTTGGGATTTTCCAGGCAAGAGTACTGGAGTGGGTCGCCAGTGCCTTCTCGGTGAGAAACCCTAAATGACTGTTAAAAAGTGAAAGACGCCAGTCTGAAAGGCTACATTATATACAATTTCAACTACATGACATTTTGGAGGAGGTATGACAATAATAAAAGGTCATTGGTTTCCAGAGGTGTGGGTAGAGAGATGAATAGGTAGAAGACAGAGATGATTTTAAAGGTAGTGCATATAGTCTGTATGATAACAATGGGTATCTTTATACTTTTGTACAAACCCACAAAATGTACAGCACCAAGAGTGAATCCTAAGGTCAACTATAAACTTTAAATGATTGTGATGTGTCAATGAAGATTCATCATTGGGGAAAAAAAAATAATGTACTGTTCTACTGAATGATATTGATAATACTAGAGGCTATTCATGTGTGAAGACAGGTGTATGTGGGGAGCCTCTCTACATCCTTTAATTTCAATGTGAATCTAAAACTGCTCTAAAAAAATAAAATGTTTATAGAAGAAATATGAAGTGGTGCTTTACACACTTTGGAAAGTAAAGGCTGCCTTTTGGTTTCCTTTTGTGGAAATGTGATCTAAACACTTTTAAAAAGATAATTTTTTTTAACCTGTGAAATATTTATAGTTATGTCCCTGCAATTGACTTGTGAGCTCACATGTCAGCTTTCTAATTCATGGTCATCCCCTGCCTTTACATCCTCCAGCACTTGCTTGGTAAGGCATGGCATATTTCTATCAGCTGCTTCTCTATTAATATCTACTGTTTATAAAGTTGACATTCTAGAAACATTAATTCATCTGTATAAAATACACATAAACCATGCTTAATTGAAATATTATTCTTTCTGAGCACATGCCTATTCTCCTGCCAAAAAAAAAAAGTTTTGTGATAAAATGAATTTCACTTAGAAACATGACTGACTCTTTCAATAATATCTGCACGATATTGGTTTCCACAGGCCAATTATTTAGTTTTTGGCTATAGTTTCAAAAGATATGGCTGTTTCAGCTGGTGATAATCACATAAATATGTCCCTTTTTTCAGATACTTATCACTATCAAGATAATTTATCTAGACTATAACAGTTCGTACTTCTCATTTTTCTAATGTTTTTATATATGCTAACTTGCATGTCTTACAGGGAACCATAAAACTTCTAGCTGCTCTTATAGCTCATAATGGCTAATTAATAATTCCACATTGACAGAAGAACATTCTTACTCACACCCATTTATCCTCCATCAGATTTACCACAGAATTAAATGAAGAACATGCAGACATTGCATCTTGTCCAAAAATCTGGAAAATATTTAAATTTTCAAAGAGAAATATCTGTCTTGAGATTACACGGTTGGGCAATTAATCTCTTGTCCAAAAGTAAATGTGCACAAATAGATCAAACTGATGTATTATATTAATTGAGTTTTCACATAGTTCCGGAGACATCCTCAGTGTTATTCACATTGTGTAATATAATTTGTTATTATGAAAAAAGTCATAAATAACTGCCACTTTTTTGCACAATATAGTCATATTATCTATCTTGTAGTTAGTGTAATATAGCAGTCTTACTCTTCTCGTACATATGCAATCTCTCAGTAATTATGCTACCTCCATTTCCTGGCTGAGTGGTATATATAACTGCTCATTTCAACTCTACAGATCTTAAAGGGAAAATTTCATTGTTCAGATGGATTGGGATTATAACATATATACAACCAATATTTATTATGCAGTATCATGGAAAACTCTGGGTAGCAGAAATACTTAAGTTCAAATTCCCATTTTTTTGTTTATAATTTACATAGACTTGATCCAGTTAAAATAACTTTTAACCTCAGTTCCTTGTCAAAAATGAAGATAATGATTTTAAAAATTTTGTGGGAATTGTGTGAGATATAATATGTGAATTATTAATAGCACAGCATTAGCAAAACGTTGCTATTGGTAACTATCATTGTTGTGGACTAGACACTTGGCAGGTATGGGGTATACGTAGTCATCTTCAGTGCCACCAAGGAATCCACAGATGGAGGTGGGAGGACTTGTGTACAAATAATTACAATATACTCTGCTTCATTTCTCCAAAATGAGATTGCACTAGTGAGTTGACTGCATTAACCAACTTTCCGTTGATGTCTCATAGATTTTCAGTACATCTGGAAATGAATTTCTTTGGGCTTCCCAGTAGGCTCTAGTGGTAAAGAACTCGCCTGCCTGTGCAGGTAGACTTAAGAGACTCGGATTCAGGGGATCTTTCCAATCCAGGAAATTTTTGTATGCATTTTGCCAGCAATTTGACATAGCATTATCCATTAAGAAGACCTGTCTTCTTCCCATGGGATTGTGGTGTCATTTTTGTTATAAGTAGGTTGATAAAAACATACTTGGTTCTCTTACTGAATTCTGTTTTATTTGTTAATATACAGAGCCTTCCGTCAAACATCATCTTTTTTATAATTCTTTAAAACAAATCTTAATTTGTGGTTGTATTAACCTGACAGTTTTTCTTTTCCCTCTTCAAAATCGGCTTGGAAATTCTTTGTATTTTGCATTCTGATATGCATTTGGCAAGCACATTGGCAATATCCACAAAAATCATACAAAAATTTTATTGGGCTTGCATTGAGAGTATAGATCACTTTGGGGAAAGCTCACATATTTTCAATATTGAGTGTTATAATAAATAAATATTGTGCATAACTTCCTTTGTTCTCGTCCTTGTTAGATACTTTTCAAGATATCTTGTCATTTTAAACACTAAAGTATGAGATGATTATTGTTCTGCATCATGCATCAGCTTGATTCCCCTTCAGTAGAGGACTCTGGCCCAAGCTGCTGAGGGGGCTGTTAGCTTTTTTCAGAATTTTCTTACTAGCAGATTGCTTGTTTGTTCCACATTGCATCTCTTTCTACTGTGGCCCATATTCAATGTGTATTTTTTGTAGAAACTCGACCCTCTTTGGTATTTATGTCTCTTCTGTATGACCTTTCCAGCTTCACTACTCCTTGTGGGAATAACCATGGGCAACATGTGGTCTTCACTGAAACCCTCCTTCTTATCTTTTTCTTCCACAAGTGTTAATCTAAGGGACAATCCACAACAGACATCATACATGCTGGAATATTTATCTTAAAAGAATCCTTGTGGAGAACCTAATCTGCAGTGTTAGTACACAGAATAACTCAAGACGCCTAATGGTAAAATGGGACTTCGCATCTGGGTCAGTCAAAAATATGACTACTGGGTGGTAAGTGGAACACAGTTAAACTCTGGCAAAAGGTTTCGTCCATTTGCTAAAACAGTTACTGGTGATTTGCAGTTCTTTCAGGGTCAACAGGAATGATTTAAGGGGTGTGATATATCAGTCCTTAGAGAAAATGCAGAAAGTATAATAATGACAGAAAATTTAAGTGGTTCTTGCTAAGATCCACTGACACTCTAGATAAGGGTAACAGATGGCTGAAGGTTATTAATTTCCAAGAGAAAGCTAAGTATGAACACCAGACAGCTTCCTGGGTAGCATTCAAAGTGGTCTTTAACTAGTACAGCTGAAATACAGAAAAAGCTGAGCAACAGGGGCAACACTTAATAGAGTGCCTGTGCTCCAAATAAATTTTTATCCCCAATAAAACAAGGTCAGCTCTGATAAGATCAGCACCATGATTGGGGATGCATTAACCCAAATTCCAAGATTTCTCTGAAATCTCTGAGCATATTAGAAGTGACCCAGACCGTTCTACTAAGAACGTAGATATTCCTTATCACATCGTGGAAGCCTCTCTGAAAGATAACACATGCATTTTGGAAATGACCCTTTGTCTTTTTTCTTGGAAACTAAGTCTATAAATAAGATTAAGTTTCAAAATAATTATAATTAACCTAGTGAGGAAATACTGGACCTCATAAAGAACTATAGGAAATTAAGTCGCAAAGAATTGGCAGTTCCTGGGTAGGTTTGGATTCTGAGGATGCTTTATAAAGTGGGACAGAACGTAAATGTGAAGAAGACAGAATTTATCATTTTGGAGGTGATTTAACTACATACAAGATTTAGCATCCTGGTTAAAGTCCAGGGAAATAAAGCAAATTCATTACTGTGATGATTACTGGAGATAATGACAAATTTGTGTCTCATGCAAAGAATGGGCGGAATAACAAAAACACCTTTGCTGATGGTACACCATGATGAAGGCACAGATGTCGTTATTCAGTACTGATTTTTCTCTCTGGGTCAAGCCTTACCTTTGGAGTGACAAAGGCAGGAACACTGGAAACAAGAGGCATAAAGGACCACAAATAATAAAAATAAAAATGGTGGCTGTGATTAACTCTTAGAAGATCAGTTCAGTCATTCAGTTGTGTCCAACTCTTTGTGACCCCATGAACTGCAGCACGCCAGACTTCCCTGTCCATCACCAACTCCAGGAGCTTGCTGAGACACATGTCCATCAAATCAGTGATGCCATCCAACCATCTCATTCTCTGTCGTCCCCTTCTCCTTCTGCTTTCATTCTTTCCCAGCATCAGGGTCTTTTCCAATAAATCAGTTCTTTGCAACAGGTGGCCAAAGTATTGGAGCTTCAGCATCAGTCTTTCCAATGAATATTCAGGATTGATTTCCTTTAGAATTGAGTGGTTTGATTTCCTTGCAGTCCAAGGGACTTTCAGGAGCCTTCTCCAACACCACAGTTCAAAAGCATCAATTCTTCGGCGATCAGCTTTCTTTATGGTCCAACTCTCACATCCGTGCATGACTACGGGAAAAACTGTAGCTTTGACTAGACAGGCCTGGTCAGCAATGTAATGTCTCTACTTTTTAATGTGCTTTCTAGGGTTGTCAGAGCTTTTCTTCCAAGGAGCAAGCATCTTTTAATTTCATGGCTGAGGTCACCATCTGCAGTGATTTTGGACCCCAAGAAAATAGTCTGTCACTGTTTCCACTGTTTCCCCATCTATTTGCCTTGAAGTGATGAGACAGGATGCCATGATCTTAGTTTTGTGAATGTGGATTCTTAAGCCAGCTTTTTCACTCTCCTCTTTCATGTTCATCAGGATGAATTATCAAAAGCTCATAAATTAGAAACAACAGAGGAGGTATAACCCACAAAGAGTTATGGAAGCAACAGAATCTCATATCTGTGGAGTCAAATAGAAGATGATCAAGAGTATTCCTTATCAAATAAAAACAATCAAAGATTTATTATCAGGATATTGAGGGTAGTCGCCAGGCTTTGAGATCCAAGCTGGTTTGTAAACTCAGATACAATAAATGAGAAAGAGAGGAAGCTAAATCAAATATATATGGAAGTTATTCACCCAGCCTTTTCCCAAAGGGACCAATATTTACTCAGTAATTATGCACTGGGGAAAGAAGAAAAATCTGGTGTCTGAGTAGAAACTGAGTCCTGAAAATCAAAGTCATCATAGAATATGAGTCTTTGTGGTCTCTTCAATTTTACAACCACTTCATTATACAATTAGAAGATCTAGTTTCTCTGTAAGATATGGAGCTAGAGAAGACTGTATTATAATTGAAATTTGGTCAGTAATTGGGCTTTCTGTGTAACATTTTTACATGTTCAGATGGTTACTCAGTTTCCTAGGAAAAATTATATTTTCTGTTTGACTAATTATTAGAGTTAAAAAGAAACTGTCCACCAGTTATTTTATTACTGCACTCATCTTAAGAAGGATATCAGGTATTGTGACATATCTTACCCGAGGGCATAGACTGTGAACTTAAGGAAAATAAATTTGTGCAATTATTTATTCCTTATTACAGGTAATAAACTAGGATATATTTCCTTTTTGAAAGCTTGAAATTAAGAAGGATAATTCAGGAAACTCATTGGAGAGTTCAAAAAAGCTATTTTCCTGTGTTCTTGATTACTCTGCTGCTGCTGCTGCTGCTAAGTCACTTCAGTTGTGTCCGACTCTGTGTGACCCCGTAGACAGCCTCCTACCAGGCTCCCCTGTCCCTGGGATTCTGCAGGCAAGAATACTGGAGTGGGTTGCCATTTCCTTCTTTAACGCATGAAAGTGAAAAGTGAAAGTGAAGTCACTCAGTCGTGTCCGACTCTTAGCGACCTCATGGACTGCAGCCTACCAGGCTCCTCCGTCCATGGGATTTTCCAGGAAAGAGTACTGGAGTGGGGTGCCATCCAATTAATGTGTCCAAAACATTGCTTTATCACTAGTTAAAGAACAGTGTTTTACATTTTAAGTAAATACCTTATATTAATTTTTATAAATATTTATTTGTAAATATATATTTTAAACTATTATATTTTAAAAGAAATTTATCATATAGCAACATTCCTTTTTAAACTTAGAAAATCTCAAGCTTGCCACAATCTTTTGGATTTCAGAGTAGGATCATATATCATATATCAGCTTTGACCTGATTTTAATTACAGCAATCTGTGGCCCTGTTATCAGAAGAGAGAAGAGGGAAGATTACAATTCATCCTTGGGATAAGCTTAATGTCCCAGGAAAAGCAGAAGTGTGAGTCTTAAGATAGACTTAGTAGTCAAACATTAGCCGCAAATTTCAAATTAAGTTTATCCCAAGGATGAATTGTAATCTTCCCTCTTCTCCATACTGATAACAGGGCCACAAAATCACTGCAGATGCTGATTGCAGCCATGAAATTAAAAGACGCTTACTCCTTGGAAGGAAAGTTATGACCAACCTAGATAGCATATAAAAAGCAGAGACATTACTTTGCCAACCAAGGTCCGTCTAGTGAAGGCTATGGTTTTTCCCGTGGTCATGTATGGATGTGAGAGTTGGACTGTGAAGAAAGCTGATCACCGAAGAATTGATGCTTTTGAACTGTGGTGCTAAAGAAGACTCTTGAGAGTCCCTTGGACTGCAAGGAGGTCAAACCAGTCCATTCTAGAGGAGATCAATCCTGGGTATTCATTCGAAGGACTGATGCTAAAGCTGAAACTCCAATACTTTGGCCACCTCATGCGATGAGTTGACTCACTGGAAAAGACTCTGATGCTGGGAAAGGTTGGGGGCGGGAGGAGAAGGGGACGACAGAGAATGAGATGGCTGGATGGCATCACTGACTCTGTGGACATGAGTTTCAGTGAACTCCGGGAGTTGATGATGGACAGGGAGGCCTGGCGTGCTGTTATTCATGGGGTCCCAAAGAGTCGGACACGACTGAGCAACTGAACTGAACTGATATATAAATTATATCACCATGTTACATTTAAAATATAATTTCTCTAAAATAATGTAAGCATATTCTAATAATGAATATGAGATACCATTAATAAGTCTGAGATGGTTGGACTACTGGGTCTGATTTCATGCTGCTATAGCCATACATATAGGTGCTCACTCACCCACTGAAATTTAAAGGGCAAGTTCTAGCTTTATGGTTAACAGTAAAGTTATTAATTATCTTTCATATCTGCATTACTTTCCACTTTTTAAAAAAAGTTTTAAGCATGAGGTTGATGTAATTGTTCTAAACCAAACAACTTTCAAAGACAATCCAGAGAAACTAACACAACGTTGCAAATAAACTCTACTAAAAAATAAAAAAAAATATGACTTTAATGGGATTTTATTAGGAATATTAGAAAAAAACTAAAATGAAGTTTTTTTTTTTTTTTTAAAGACCAGAGAGATGAAGATTCTTAGAAGGTGAGACAGCATGACTATACCTTTCATGCCGTACTACTCACAGTGACATGACTAAATACAATGGGGAAAACATACTGCTGAACTGTCTCCAAATCTCTGAAAATATTGACTCAATTTTTTAATGAATTAAAATTATTTCAATTTAGCTTCTTCCCTCGAATAAACATGGTTTCCCTGGTGGCTCATATGGTAAAGAATCCACCTGCAATACAGGAGACCTGGATTCTGTACCTGGGTTGGGAAGAGCCCCTGGACACAGGAACATCTACCCACTCAAGTACTGTTACCTGAGAAATCCCATGGACAGAAGAGCCTGGAGGACTGCAGTCCATGGGGTCACAAAGAGTCTGACACAACTGAGCTAAGCACAGCACAGCTTGTCTGAAGAACAAGACATCTCATCAGAATGATCCCAAAAATTTAGATGGGATCTTCATTTTAATTATCATTTATCTTGTTCATCCCATTTTCTGATTGTGTATAGGTCATGATAACAGATGGAGAAGGAAATGGCAACCCACTCCAGTATTCTTGCCTAGAGAATCCTGTGGACAGAGGAGCCTGGTGGGCTGCTGTCCATAGGGTCTCACAGAGTCGGACACAACTGAAGCGACTTAGCATGCATGCATGCATTGGAGAAGGAAATGGTAACCCATTCCAGTATTCTTGCCTGGAGAATCCCAGGGACAGAGGAACCTGGTGGACTGCCTTCTATGGGGTCCTGCAGAGTCGGACATGACTGAAGTGATTTAGCAGCAGCAGCATGATAACCGGAGAAGGCAATGGCAAGCCACTCCAGTACTCTTGCCTGGAAAATCCCATGGATGGAGGAGCCTGGTAGGCTGCAGTCCATGGGGTCGCTAAGGGTCGGACACGACTGAGAAACTTCACTTTCACTTTTCACTTTCTTGCATTGGAGAAGGAAATGGCAACCCACTCCAGTGTTCTTGCTTGGAGAATCCCAGGGACAGGGGAGCCTGGTGGGCTTCCGTCTATGGGGTCACACAGAGTCGGACACGACTGAAGTGACTTAGCAGCAGCAGCAGCAACAGCAGCATGATAACAGAGATAGTCATGCTATTCAGGGAAGCAAGAACAGTGCATGTACAATTCAATCATTGGTGGGACATTGGGCAAATTCCAACTGCCTTCTGTTATCTTTTCATTTTGTAGCCACAAAAAACATAACTTGGCACAGCTGATGGCAGTTCTTTTGTGTATGTGTGTGTGCTTCTGTGTTTTTTGACAGCATTTTTTCTAAAAGTGTTATATTAAAACAATTTAGTTTTATGAAATAACCATGGTAAAGTTTCTCACAAGCTGTAGAATAGATTTTTCTATAGGTGTAGTGATCAAGCCTAATTTCACTACTATAATGATGAAAGAAATTAAGAAAGTAAACTTGGCTAAATGCATAAATATTAACAAAGGAGCCTTTAAATACTGAAGTTAATATATTTATTTTATTAGTTAATTGACTACAAGGTGTTACTATGCAAAAAAAGAAAACATTTCATGTAATTTTTTTTTCACATATATAAGACTGTTAGAGAATATTTGGGGGCTTAGAATTTCTTAAAATTCTAGGTGCCGCCACCAATTCCTTCTTAAGGCAAAACTAAGGAAAGGAAAGAAAGTGTAACTTCTATATTAAAGAATCATAGATAATCTTTAAAATATTCAAACCTTTAAATGAACATATAGATTAAGTACTTATTGTTAAGTAAAATTTTAATGAATAATTATTTTATTCAATGTCTATATTAATTCTTTATAACTATTACATTTCATAATTGGAATGAAGTCCCATTTAACTGAACAAAATGACATCATGGTTTCATTCGTCACCGGTTCAGCAACTGAGAAAATATTTTTAATTTCTAAAATATAAAGTGAGTGAAAGTGAAGTCGCTCAATCATGTCCGACTCTTTGCGACCCCATGAACTGTAACCTACCAGGATCCTCTGTCTTTGGGATTTCCCAGACAAGAGTACTGGGTTAGGGTTAGGGTTAGGGTTAAGGTTAGGGTTAGGGTTACGGTTGCCATTTCCTTCTCCAGAGGATCTTCCTGACCCAAGGAAAGAACCTGGGTCTCCCACATTGTAGGCAGACACTTTACCATGTGAGCCAGCAAGGAAGTCCAAAGGTATGAACCATCATCTTCTGATGATATCTTCTGATGCTGAAGTGTGGATAACGGTAGTCATTACAAAGTCTGGCTCATTTGTGGTATATAACTATTATTAAGAAAAAGAATATATAATTACTCATACTTTTTTAAAAGCTATCATTATTATAGATGATTAAGCTTTAAGCAAGTTACTATAATAAATATAAATGGAAAATATTGGGTTCATCATGAAATGTATGTTTTACATTTTATTTCCTTAAAAATCAAATTATGCACCTTATTTTCATATTACTAAATTCACTCTTCTTCATCTGTTTCCAAACTGAAATTAGCCTCTAAAGCAATATTATAAGAGACCTTGACTTTTAAATTAAACATACAGTGAGCCATTGTGGGGAGCAGAATTGACTAAAATTGCATAGGGCAACAAAAGTCAGTAGAGAGATTATATTGCTGAATGGATGAAAAAAAAAGACTATATTTGTTACAGTAGCTTCTTTGTAAATCATGGCTACATAGTAAGTCACAGAGAGTTTAAGAATATAATTTTCTTTTTCTGTAATATCAAGGCATTACTTTAAAACCCACCTGAGATTCCCAGGTGGCACAGTAGTAAAGAATTCACCCACCAGTGCAGGAGATGCAGGTTCAATCCTTCAGTCGGGAAGATTTGCTAGAGCAGGAAATGGCAAACCACTCCAGTATACTGGCCTGGAAAATTCCATGAACAGAGGAGACTGGAAGGCTACAGTCTGTGGGGCTGCAAAAGAGTCAGCCACGAATGATCAACTGAGCCCAACTGAGCAATACCAAAGTACACACACTCACATGCAAACCACACTCAGTGTAAGACAATTTGGAGAATATAATACACTATTTTATTGCCAGCCCAAATAAACTTAGTCATAACTTAGAATAAAAGAGAAGGAAAAATAAAATTCCAGTAAACCATCTCTGAGAAAGTATGTCTATGAAATAATGGAGCGATTTCAAAAGGGGGATGGGGTAAATAAAATTTGATCAATTATATAAAGAAACCAGAAGAATAAATAAAGGAAAACAGAGTAAATAGAACAAAAATTAAGAGGATAGATTTAATCTAGTTGTAATAATCATTACAATGACTAAAGTGGATTACATCCCTTTAAAAGAAAGAAATTCCTAGATATAAGGAAAAAAACAGTTTTGTGCTACTTTGAAGATGCTTATTTAAATACATAAATTAAGTCAACAGTAAATAGGTGTTAGTAAGATTGGATAACATATGGAAAGCAAAGACCAGTAAAACTTGAAATAATGTTTTCTATATAAGACAAAAATTGATAAGCACATACAATATTTTAAAAACCAAATGAACAATGCTTATTTTTATAGATAGGAAAGTATATATAAGAAATGTAAAATACCTATTAATTCTAAACATAAATATTTACAAAAATTATCTATGAAATCATTAAAGTGTGAAAAAATACAAAATATAGAGTTCCAAAGAATAGCAAGGAGAGATAAGAAAGCCTTCCTCAGTGATCAATGCAAAGAAATAGAGGAAAACAATAGAATGGCAAAGACTAGAGATCTCTTCAAGAAAATTAGAGATACCAAGGGAACATTTCATGGAAAGATGGACTCAATAAAGGACAGAAATGGTAGGAACCTAACAAAAGCAGAAGATATTAAGAGGAGGTGGCAAGAAAACACACAAGAACTGTACAAAAAAGATCATCAAAACCCAGATAATGACGATGGTGTGATCACTCACCTAGAGCCAGACATCCTGGAATATGAAGTCAAGTGGACCTGAGGAAGCATCACTACAAACAAAGCTAGTGGAGGTGATGGAATTCCAATTGAGCTATTTCGAATCCTAGAAGACGGTGCTGTGAAAGTGTTGCACTCAATATGCAAGCGAATTTGGAAAACTCAACAGTGGCCACAGGACTGGTAAAGGTCAGTCTTCATTCCAATCCCAAAGAAAGGCAATGCCAAAGAATGCTCAAACTAGCGCACAATTGCACTCATCATACATGCTAGTAAAGTAATGCTCAAATTCTCCAAGCCAGACTTCAGCAATATGTGAACTGTGAACTTCCAGATGTTCAAGCCGGTTTTAGAAAAAGCAGAGGACCCAGAGATCAAATTGCCAACATCCGTTGGATCATGGAAAAAGTAAGAGAGTTCCAGAAAATCATGTATTTCTGCTGTATTAACTATGCCAAAGCTTTGACTGTGTGGATCACAATAAACTGTGGAATTTTCATCAAGAGATAGGAATAGCAGACCACCTGACCTGCCTCTTGAGAAACCTGTATGCAGGTCAGGAAGCAACAGTTAGAACTGGACATGGAACAACAGACTGGTTCCAAATAGGAAAAGGAGTACGTCAAGGCTGTATATTGTCACCCTGCTTATTTAACTTATATGCAGAGTATATCATGAGAAACACTGGGCTGGAGGAAGCTCAAGCTGGAATCAAGATTGCCAGGGGAAATATCAGTAACCTCAGATATGCAGATGACACCACCCTTATGGCAGAAAGTGAAGAAGAACTAAAGAGCCTCTTGATGAAAATGAAAGAGGAGAGTAAAAATTTGGCTTAAAGCTCAACATTCAGAAAACTAAGATCATGGCATCTGGTCCCATAACTTGATGGGAAATTGATGGGGAAACAGTGGAAACAGTGTCAGACTTTATTTTTCTGGGCTCCAAAATCACTGCAGATGGTGATTGCAGCCATGGAATTAAAAGACGCTTACTCCTTGGAAGGAAAGTTATGACCAACCTAGACAGCATATTAAAAAGCAGAGACATTACTTTACCAACAAAAGTCCATCTAGTCAAGGCTATGGTTTTTTCAGTGGTCATGTATGGATGTGAGAGTTGGACTATAAAGAAAGCTGAGTGCCGAAGAATTGATGCTTTTGAATTGTGGTGATGGAGAAGACTCTTGAGAGTCCCTTGGACTGCAAGGAGATCCAACCAGTCCATTCTAAAGAGATCAGTCCTGGGTGTTCATTGGAAGGACTGATGTTGAAGCTGAAGCTCCAATACTTTGGCCACCTGATGTGAACAGCTGACTCATTTGAAAAGACCCTGATGTTGGGAAAGATTGAGGGCAGGAGTAGAAGGGGACTCCAGAGGATGAGATGCTTGGATGGCATCACCGACTCGATGGACATGGGTTTGAATGGACTCTGGGAGTTGGTGATGGACAGGGAGGCCTGGTGTGCTGGGGCTCATGGGGTTGCAAAGAGTCGGACACGACTGAGCAACTGAACTGACTGAAATATGATTAAGACCGTATTTTTCCACAGGACACAAAACAATATGAAACAATCAAATTGAACAACAAATTGATTCTTAAAACTATTTCCAACACATGAAAAATTGCAAAAAAAAAATTAAAATAGTTCACCAGAAGTTGTCAGAATGAATGTTTCAAAATACTTAAAAATACATTAATGACAACTAATAGTGTACTAAGCATCAAAACTTGTCAGATGCGCAAAGAATAGTACATAAATGTTAATGTTTAGTTTTAAGTGTATTCATGTGTATCAAAGGAAGATTGAAAAGTGACAGCCTAGATATTAGACCAAACTGTTAATAAATAAAACTTCAGAGTAAAGTCATAGCATAGAAAACTGAGAAATAGTGCACACTGTTCAAGAAATATCTGCAGTAGAAACCAAAGAAACTGTAGTAATTTATAAGGAAAAAACAATAACTGAAAAAAAGCCTCTTGGTGAAAGTGAAAGAGGAGAGTGAAAAGGTTGGTTTGAAGCTCAACATTCAGAAAACAAAGATCATGGCATCTGGTCCCATCACTTCATGGGAAATAGATGGAAAAACAGTGGAAACAGTGTCAGACTTTGTTTTTTTGGGCTCCAAAATCACTGCAGATGCTGATTGCAGCCATGAAATTAAAAGACGCTTGCTCCTTGGAAGGAAAGTTATGACCAACCTTGATAGTATATTAAAAAGCAGAGACATTACTTTGCCAACCAAGGTCCGTCTAGTCAAGGCAATGGTTTTTCCCGTGGTCATGTATGGTTGTGAGAGTTGGACTGTGAAGAAGGCTGATCGCCGAAGAATCGATGCTTTTGAACTGTGGTGCTGGAGAAGACTCTTGAGAGTCCCTTATACTGCAAGGAGATCCAACCAGTCCATTCTAAAGGAGATCAATCCTGGATGTTCATTGGAGGGACTGATGCTAAAGCTGAAACTGCAATACTTTGGCCACCTCATGCGACGAGTTGACTCACTGGAAAAGACTCTGATGCTGGGAAAGGTTGGGGGCGGGAGGAGAAGGGGACGACGGAGAATGAGATGGCTGGATGGCATCACCGACTCTGTGGACATGAGTTTGAGTGTACTCCGGGAGTTGGTGATGGACAGGGAGGCCTGGCGTGCTGTGATTCATGGGGTCGCGGAGAGTCGGACACGACTGAGCGACTGAACTGAACTGAACTGAACTGATAAAATAAAAATCCCCTGAAAAAACTTATCAAGGAAAAAGAGATAAAGATAATTATGTAGGGAATGAGAAAGATGCTTAACAACAGACACGGGGAAAAGAACATAAAAGTCAATAGAAACTACTGTTGGAATCTTTATATCCAATATATTTGAATAAAGACAAATGGATGATTTTTGAGAAAAGCATAAATGACATTTAAGTAAAATTTAGAAAATTGAATATACCTAGCAGCATGTACGGAGAAGCCAAGGGCAAGCCACTCCAGTACTCTTGCCTAGAAAATCCCATGGACAGAGGAGCCTTGTAGGCTGCAGTCCATGGGGTCGCTACTAGTCGGACACGACTGAGTGACTTCACTTTCCCTTTTCCCTTTCATGCATTGGAGAAGGAAATGGCAGCCCACTCCAGTGTCCTTGCCTGGAGAATCCCAGGGACGGTGGAACCTGGTGGGCTGCCGTCTGTGGGGTCGCACAGAGTCGGACACGACTGAAGTGACTTCGCAACAGCAGCAGCAGCAGCATGTAAAAAATCAGTAATTATTCAAGCCACTTATGCACAAATGTAATCCTATGAAGTTATGAAAACTAATGAAACAAAGAAGACAAAATGACTGCCTTATATCAATTTTTCGAGGAAACAAGAGAGAAATAAATTTCAAATTTTGATAGAAGAACTGATCTAGGCTATGCTACTCCCACTTCTAAACATAGATACAGAAATCCTAATATAAATTAGTATTAAAATTATTCTGACACTTGTTAATATGGTGAAGTATATTTTATTCAGGTGTGTTGAGAAAGATGTCAAGAGGATTTAAATAGGGGAGAGAAGTCCTGTTGGGCTCAACTTTGACTGCAATAAGAACAGGTGAGGATTACAACCAAGGTGGGTTTGGGGCGTGGGGGCAACTTTGCTGACTAATGGAAATTACTAAGAGAAGACAGTAAGAGGAAGGCAAGTTCTTGCTGTTTTGATCAATTAGGATTGTTGTTGAGGGCAGGCAAGAGTGATTAGAATTAACCAGCTGAATAAGTGGGGGTGGAGCAAATAATAGAGAAGAGACGGAGTAAGCAATCATTTTTTAAATTAATTTATTTTTTAATTGCAGGATAATTGCTTTACAAAAAAGCAATCATTTTTAATTCACAAAAGAGATAATTACCTGAATGAAAAAAAAAAAAACTACAGATTATCTAATAAGATTGTTTAGCAAGATCCCAAATACAGGTTAATGATTCAACAAGAATAAAAGTAATGTCCTTTGCCTTCTCAACATTATTGTTTAAGAAAACTTAAATAAGCTGCATAGCAACTAATATACTTTAAAAATAATTACTTGTTCAAATATAAAGATGAATTTAAAAGAAATAAATTGAAATGTTATCTCTCTACTCTATTTCCCCTCAAATAACTAAAAATAAATGTTCATGAGAGCTAATCTCTTTTAATGTTTGAGAAATAATTTCATTTTATGAAATGTCTCTCAGTGAACTTAAAAATAATCAGAAAAAATGGTCCCATATATATTGAAGTGAATATGAGTGTTGATTAAAATTAAACTCTGTACCAATATACTGACATTGTCTTTAAAAAAAGCATTTAAAATGATCAGAACCATTTTTCTCTTACATTCCAAACATTCCAAACACAAGTCCCCAAATTTAAATTTGTTGAACTCAGTTTGCTTAATGTACCCTAAGTGTAATGTAAGTCATTAACAGGTTGAGATCAAACATCAAATTAATGTGCTTGACAGAAAATCTCTGCTGGCAATAACAAAATTTAGAAGCTTAAACATGTGTGGAATTGAAAAGATAAGAGTTTTTCCCTGCAGATATGTCTTTCAAGATGAATAAAAATATTTGAATAATCTTTTGGAAATATTTTGCTATAGCTTTAAGCAAGTAGTCCCAAGCTGCCTGCACTTCTATATGCCAAAAGGGTTCCAATAAAATAAATTATTGTTTTAAAATGATAAGTATAGAAAGGATGAACCATTGCCAGTTTTATGTGTGCATGCCCATTCACTTACATGTATATTTACATAAATATGTGCTTATATATGAGGACTTCCCTGGCGGCTCAGCAATAAAGAATCCTCCTGCCAATGCAGGAGACATGGATTTGATCCCTTGGTCTGATAGATTCCCTGGAGCAGAAGATTGCAACCCACTCCTGTATTCTTATCTGGGAAATCCCATGGACAGAGGAACCTGGGGGGCTACAGTCTGTGGGGTCACAAAGAGCCTGACAGGACTTAGTAACTGAACAACAACAAAAATGCTTATATAATGTGTGTGTGCATGCATATATAGGGATATAAACAAATTTTATATTGAAACTTAACATATGCATAAACATTGACTGTTTCTAAATTATATCTCCTTCCCCTTCCCAAAGATTAATTTTGCAGGAAAAACTTAGGGGAAATGATATTTGTGTTCTTAAGAACAACAGTCTTTTACCAATTAGAGTAAGAATCATCTTGATGCCATTCTGTGCTTAAGAGCTTAACTTGCCATTTGATTGACCCCTGCTAACACATACATACACCATCTTGGCAAATGATGTAATCAGCAATATATGTTTCAAAAAAGAAAGAAAGAAAAATAAGGTTAGCTTGAGGGAAGAGACTACATCACATGGGATGACTGGCAGATCAAAGACAAAAAGTGAACACAGAATAGCCACAGGCAATGCTTTGATTTTTTAATAGTCCCTTCTTGAATGTTTAACTTCCCTGTAGACAGAAAACCAAATTCCTATGAGCCACAAGTTTCTAAGAATTGAGCACCTGAGTAGATTCTGCATGGCATTAGGAGATGAGGAGGAATTTGTTGAGTGTTAAGCCAGTGTACGCTAATAGATACTAAACAGCCATGCATTTACAAACATATATATAAGAACATATGATGATCAAGCACTGAGCTTGGCAGTAGAGATAAGTGACCAGTCCAGGTTCGACGCATAATACAGGATGATTGGGGCTGGTGCACAGGGATGACCTGGAGGGAGGATATGCAGAAGAGTTAGATGGGAGGGGGGTTCAAGAAAGGGAACACATGTACACCCGGGGCAGATTCATGTCAATGTATGGTAAAACCAACCAATATATTAATGTAAGATAATTTGCCTCCAATAAAATAAATTAAAAAAAAGAGTAAGAAATTAAAATGAGGTTCAGAATCTCCTGAAGCTTGTGTAAATAAAAAAAAGTCATTATAAAAGGATAAAGGCCCTGAACATACTTGAGGACTAGAGAGAAAGCTCAAGAATGTGATGAGAGCATGGTCAACTGACACTTCAGCTAATTTGTGTGACTTCAGCATAATGTGTTTAAATTTCATCAGATAATTTCCCTTTCTCTAGTTAGGAAGATGGGCAGCTGTGGAAATAGTATCAGATAAAAATCATGAGAAAAGTAAAAAATATAGCACAGACATGATCATGCAATATAAGCAGAAATACAAAGAATGCATTGCTTACAACATTTGACTATTTTTTTCAACTGTATTTTAGCTCACCATTGAACACACCATCTTATAGTGCTGTGTGTAAGGATGACAAATGCATATCAATTTGTCTTATGTAAGATTTTGTCTTTAAGAACACTGAGAACTGTATGAAAGATGCACAGCAAATAGATGAGTTACAATAGCAGAATGTAACTGGGAAAGTAGAAATAATTCCTTCCTTTATACATTAAAAAAAAATTGCCTTGCAAAGTAAATAGTAGTTTGAGATTGACAATTATTTTAATTAATCTTGTGTATTAACTCACAGTTATATGTATTTCCATGAAATGAATGAATATGTACCTTCCCCTGACCAAATTCACATGTGCTCAGTGTGTTTAGTTGCTCAGTTGTTTGACTCTTTGCAACCCTTTGGACTGTAGATTGCCAGGCTCCTCTGTCCATGGGATTGTTCTGGCAAGAATACTGGAGTGAGTTGCCATTTCCTCCTCCAAGGGATCTTCCGGGCCTAGGGAGTGAAGCTGTCTCTCTGTTTCCTGCATTGCAGGTGGATTCTTTACCCCCTGAGCCATCAGAGAAGCCCTAATTCATATGTTGAATCCCTAATCCCCAGTGTGGCAGTGTATGGAGGTAGGGTCTTGAGAAGGAAATTGTGTTTGGATGAGGTCATGTTGGGTGGATTCCATGAATCATTGATACCCATGTAAGGGAATGAAGACAGCAGAGTTGTCTTTGGGCTGTGTGATGATACAGTGAGACCGTCCTGTCTACAAACTAGGAAGCAGGCCCTCAACAGAACTCAACCATCCTGATCCTCTCATCTCAGACTTCCTGCTAGTCCCTGGTATTTTGTGACAATAGCCAAGCCAACTAAGACGTACCAAAAATAGAATTTCAAATATATGCTTCCTGGTTTCTGATATGAATGGACACATGAAATATAAAATGGAAGAGATTTCATGTATTAATATAATTTAAATTATCAAGGTTCCTACTTTTAACTGATGTCAAAACATTAGAAGAATCTTTCTTAAAGAATAGTATAGCAATATTTTTTCTATTTTACTGGAAAATAATATATTGCAAATATCATTGCTCCAAAGTTTATTTGAAAGCCCACTGTACTTGACTTTATGTGGTGTTTTAGTTATTTTACTTCAATATCTATGAGGGGCCTACTGAGTGTGAACTTTAAATAACAAACCCATCTTAATATGTAGGTTTGATATACCTGCCACTCTATTATTCTGCTGTTTATAGTAAAATATAACTTGTCCTCGGAACCTGGACAGCATCTTCTAATCTTTTCTTTTCTTAACCTGTCCTTCTTTAAGCCAGTTTCCACACTGTGTTAAATGATCATTCTTAAAGGTGGCATCTGATCAAAATGCCTCCCTGCACAGAACTCTCAAGCGGATTACGATTTTACAAAGTAAAATCCATTCTGCTTTGGGCAGGCAATAAAGTCAGTGACAAAGGTTACCCGTTTATATTTCATTTATTTTTTCTGTTAAACTCCTGGGAAAATAATAAACATAAATAATATATACCCACATATATTTATGTACATACACATATTATGCATGTGCATATATATATGTGTATATATAGACACACGCCATCACTGCATTGCAGCCATTTAAAATAATTTATTAGCCCTCCTACTATCCTTTATGAATTTTTAAAATTATTTTTTTCACAGGTTTTTCTAGATTTTTAAAATCTTGCTTCCCAATCTAACTTGATTAATACATTTCTTAATATTGCTTCCAGATAAAATTCATTTCATTTTGGACAACTGTAGAAGGTCACTTGTAAGATGATACTATAATTACTCATTTGATGTTAATCCCAACATACTATGAAATTCTGAAAGGAAGCATTCTTAATCATGTTTGAAATACTGATGTTAACAGTGAGCATAGTCGCTATAGACAGATTTCAGATTTTAAGTACTAAAGACATGCTATTTAACAGACATAAACAAGGAAAATATTCCATTTTATTTAAATTAAGTAAAAATAAAATATCTGAAATGAATTAGTTTTTAAATGTAAATTTATAGTACAGGATTCTGTTTTTAAATTGTAATCATTGGTACCCAGTATTTCCTAAACACTGAATGAAAAGATACGCAAGTTTAATAGAAGAAAATTTGACCATATATCAGTTGTTTTTCAAATTGCTATAAAAATAAAATCAAGTTCTCTGGAAGGTGATTTGAGTGCTAATGCATTTGCCCCTTTGTCTTGAAAAAAATTTATGATGTTCTTTCCTAAAACAATGAACTGCTATGTATTTGAGTGATTAAATCTTCTATTCAGTTAAATCAAATCTAAATAGTAATCAATGGTTTCTTAATGGTTGGTTCATTACCCATAGAATGGGATATTATGTTTTAGAGAGTTTGGGGAAGAAATTAGTAATATTTTAGAATGCAAGCCTAGGCTTAAATGCATCAATATAAATGTAATAAGACTGTGAGAAAGCTATATTCCTAATATTTATATGTGACATATAAACTGTTCAAGAAAAAACTGTCATTTGATGTAATATAATAAGTTTTAAAATTTTACATGGTGAACCTTAAATACAATAAGTGATTGAAACTTAATGATTGACTTGAGGTATATTTTAAGATTTGATGTGAGTTAAATTAATGACACAACAACCAGATAATTAATTAACTAAACTAGAATGATTGCCATTAAATCAGAGACCTGAATCTTAGTTTCTTAACTTATTTGTAGTAACTAAGTTAGTTAGGAGCTCAAGATTACTTAAGAATAAAAATAAAAATTTTACTTCACAAGGTCTGCTGAGATTTCAAAATTTGATTTTGATAGAATTTTAGCTGAATGGCTAAGTCACTCAAGTACTCCAGGAAAGCAGCTGTGTTTTATGTAGATTTTTTTTTTTTTTTCTTTACCTCCCACCACAACCTGACATGCAACTCCAAATCAGAGAGTTGGTGTTGAAGGTGAAAGAAAAAAAACGCAACTTTATAAGGTAGGAATTTTGGGAGATGGGGCAGTCTTCCAGGCAACACCGATTAGAAAACATTCCTTTTACCACTTAATCCACAGAGGTCTATGGAATATTTCACTCCACAGCTACATCTTTTCCTTCATGTACAAAGGGCATTTGCTTTTTCTCCTTCTAAGAAAACCAACAGAAGCTTGTTTCCAAGAAGTTCTGCTCTGCACATTTTTTTTTTTTTTTAAAGCTGTTAGGAACATTCACAACGATAACAGTGTAAGTATAATACCTGGATTAGGGAGAATGGAGGATGATTTGTACCTCAATGATTAGACTTCATAATTTCTGTTAGAGAAGACAACAACTTGCTCTACTCAGCACATGCATTTTGCTATTTCAAAGAATAATCAAACTGGCTTAAATTAAATTAAACCTAAAGCCAGACTACAAAGCAGAAAATATACAAACAAAATATCAAAGGAAGATGAGAATTGGTGTCCAGGAGCAAACATTAAAAAACAAAAATACTCTTGTAATTTGGGAATTAAATGTTTATAAATACTGACCTTTTTATTATTCAATTTATCCTGGAGAAGGCAACCAGAACTATTTTATAGGATGAAAAGGCATTTGAATGAATCTTTGAATTGAGTCTAGGTTTTCAAATGTTAGAAATAAGGGGAGACAAATAAAAATCAGAATAAAACACAGAAAATTACAGATATTTCTGTAAAAGGAACTTGGATCCAAAAGGGCTTTGCACTCTGTATTCACACATGACTTAAGTTCAGTAAATGAACAGGTATTAATAACAGTACTGTGTAACTGGTTTATATGATCAGAACTCAAGTAAATAAAATCCAGTTGAGCAACAGCTCCAAAAACCCATGATGAATGGCTAGAAGATGGCACAGAGTCATTTAGGTGAGACCTGCTTAGGAGTTGAACTAGGGCAGAGGAAGAGGAAAGGAAGAAAAGACAGATGTAAGAAATGGAGAGCAGACAAGAATTCATAGTATTTGGCTACCTAGTGAATGTGTGCAAAAGAAAGGAACTTGGGTATAAAGAAGAGATAGAGATGACTCTAAAGTTTGAGTCCAGTTGCCTGGACACTAGTGTAGAGAAGCAAGTTGGTTTGGAGTATAGGGTGATGGATTTTATGGTTAAGAAATACCATAATTGTTCTTACTTGTAGTTGTATTTTCAGTATATACTAGAGTGTGTGTATATGTATATACACACACATATATAATATATTCTATGATTGTATAGAATATATAAGTATATATAAGTATATACATTTATATATAAGTAAATGTATATATAAATGTATATACTTATATAATATATTCTATGATTATAATATATTCTATACCTATTTATAAGTATAGAATAAAGTAATCTCTAGTTATAAAATAGTACAATATTGAAGTACTAGTAATATTATAGTGATTTTTTATTTAGTTTTTATTCTTTTGCTGTATTTTGGTTATAGACTCATTATACATAATAAATAATGTATAACATTTGAAACTGACAAATTAATATCTCCACTCCTCTTCCTGGATGCCATTCCTAGGAGTAAAATGAAAATTAACAAAGAAGTGCTGATATCACAGCTTTCCTGAGTGAATGATAAAATAACATTATTTTCTGGAATGAATTTGACAAGTAAGCAAAGCTGGATACCCCAGTTTCAAGATTCTAGCAGGTTAATATCTGGCACATGGAAAGCACACAATAATTCTTTAGCTCTTAACTGGTTTTACAGGTAATAACATTTATCTTATTTAAATAAAATGTACTTACTGAAATATTTGAATCAATGTTCTATTCAAGGCCTGTAAATATGTAAGTATTTAAAATTTCATTTCATTTTGCTAGTATAGACTGGCTTCAATTAATAAAGAGTAGTAGTTGAATATTTATCTTTTAATAATTAGACTGTTTTTGCAGCACAACAATTTTGATGATTTAGGTGTTCTGTTGTTATTAAGAATTATGTAGCTACAGCCAAAGTTAATGCTCTCATTACATTAGGATATTCCATAAATATATGTAAATGTAGTATGAAAAAGAAAAAATTCATTTCACAATGTTTTTGTTCCCACTCATGTGAAATAATATAATTCTTGGATTTTCCACAGATATAAACTAGGAAGTTAACTAGACCATTCACCTCAGATACTCAGATGCAAACTGATAGCACTCTTTAGCTGATGAATTATGTAATGAATTATTGAAGTGAAAAAGTATTGTGATTATTCCAGAGAACTATATTGCCAGACAAATCTGAAACATAATCCTGAGTCTTATTATATTTATTGTATACTTTATATGAGGTACAAACTAGAAAACCATATCAATGCAAGCAGAATTACTATGTGTCAATGTGTATTAAGATAATATTAAGTGTAAATTGGCTGGATGGCATCACCGACTCGATGGACATGAGTTTGAGTGAACTCCGGGATTTGGTGATGGACAGGGAGGCCTGGCATGCTGTGATTCATGGGGTCGCAAAGAGTCAGACACAACTGAGCGACTGAACTGAAGTGTAAAAATAAAATGTAAGAAGTTATAATAAAAAAATCTGAAAGACATAGATCTGCCTTCCTTGGTGACAATGAGAAAACATGAATCCTAACCCATGATTATCTACGTAAAAGTATAATTAATCTATAAATGATGTCTATTATTTGGCAAGCTAATAAGCTCTACAATATAATTATGAACAATATATAATGGAAATATGGAGAGCCTAATAACTTTTAAGTGAGGTCTTTATTTACAGAGTATTTTGAATTAAGTTAAAATTTCAGCTTTTTTGGAAAAATATGTATATTTATATCAGAAAGGTATTGTGTGGTAAGATGAGAGAAACAATAGGTAAGATTAAGAGCCAATTGAGAAATAAGTTGAATTAGAGAACTATGGTGTCATGGAAACCAAGACAAAAATGTTTTAAGAAAAGAAGTTTCAAAAGTTACCAAAACGTCCGTTCTCATTAAGAATTTGAAAAGATCTGTTTTATTTGAGGATAACAAAAATTGATGAGATAATCAGAATATGAGAGTAGAAAATTAAACTATAGAAATATTTTTGGTCATTTTTTAAATTAAAAGAACCAGAAATAAATAGGTGATTGCTGAGGTGGTTGAACGGGACCAGAAGAACATATTTTAAAAATAGGAAATGAGATGGTTCATGTATATGGGTATGCTGCTGCTGCTGCTAAGTCACTTCAGTCGTGTCCAACTCTGTGTGACCCCATAGACGGAAGCCCACCAGGCTCCCCGTCCCTGGGATTCTCCAGGCAAGAACACTGGAGTGGGTTGCCATTTCCTTCTCCAATGTGTGAAAGTGAAAAGTGAAAGTGAAGTTGCTCAGTTGTGTCCGGCCCATAGCGACCCCACGGACTGCAGCCTACCAGGCTCCTCCATCCATGGGATTTTCTAGGCAATAGTACTGGAGTGGCTTGCCATTGCCTTCTCTGATATGGGTATGAATTATATAATAATTTAGAAGAGTTGGTTAAAATAAGGTATAGATATAATACTTATGGAATTAATCCTTGAGAAAATGACATAAGATCAGATTCCCAGAACATAAAATGAACAGACTGGACTTTAATAAAGGCAGAGGCTATTTATGTCACCAAACCAAACATGGGTCCGCTTGCTCACGCACTGTAAATTCAATCTATGGACATCAGGTTGTGACGAAGGAAAGCAAAGTGTTTATTGCAGGACACCAGAGAAGGGAATGGCAAACCATGTCAGTATTTTTGCCTTGAGAACCCCACGAACAGTATGAAAAGGCAAAAAGATAGGACAATGAAAGATGAATTCCCCAGGTCGGTAGGTGCCCAATATGCTACTGGAGATCAGTGGAGGAATAAGTCCAGAAAGAATGAAGAGATGGAATCAAAAGAAAAACAACACCCAGTTGTGGTGATAGAAGCAAAATCTGATGCTGTAAAAAGCAATATTGCATAGGGACCGGAATGTTAGGTCCATGAATCAAGGTAAATTAGAAATGGTCAAACAAGGAGATGGCAAGAGTGAATGTCGACATTCTAGGAATCAGTGAACTAAAATGGACTGGAATGGGTTAATTTAACTCAGATGCCCATTATATCTACTACTGTGGGCAGGAATCCCTTAGAAGAAATGGAGTAGCCATCATAGTCAACAAAAGAGTCTGAAGTGCAGTACTTGGATGCAATCTCAAAAACGACAGAATGATTTCTGTTTGTTTCCAAAGCAAACCATTCATCATCACGGTAATCCAAGTCTATGGCCCAACCAGTAATTCTGGAGAAGCTGAAGTTCAACAATTCTATGAAGACCTACAAGACCTTCTAGAACTAACACCCCAAAGATGTCCTTTTCACTATATACGGGACTGGAATACAAAAGTAGGAAGTCAAGAAACACCTGGAGTAACAGGCAAACTTGGTCTTGGAGTACAGAATGAAGCAGGGCAAAGGCTAATAGAGTTTTGCCGAGAGAACGCACTGGTCATAGCAAACACACTCCTCCAACAACACAAGAGAAGACTCTACACATGGACATCACCAGATGGTCATAACCAAAATCAGATTTATTATATTCTTTGCAGCCAAAGATGGAGAAGCTCTATACATTCAGCAAAAACTAGACCAGGAGCTGACTGTGACTTTGACTATTTTAGATACCTCACATAAGTCACATCCTACAATTTTTTTTCCTTCTGTGACTAGCTTATTTCACCTAGTGTAAAGTCCTCTATGTTAATATACATTGTCATATGTGGCAGGATTTTTTTTTTTTTTCTGTTTTAAGGCTGTTGCTATTCAGTTGCTAAGTTGTGTCTGAATCTTTGAAACCCCAGGCCAGGTTTTCCTGTCCTTCACTATCTCCTGGAATTTGCTCAAGCTCATGTCCATTGAGTCAGTGATCCCATCCAACCTTCTCATCCTCTGTTACCCCCTTCTCCTCCTACCTTCAGTCCTTCCCAGCATCAGGTCTTCTCCAGTGAGTCAGCTCTTCACATCAGGTTGCCAAAGTTTTGGAGCTTCAGCTTCAGCATTAGTCCTTCCAATGAATATTTAGGGTTGGTATCTTTTAGAATGGACTGGTTTGATCTCCTTGCATTTCTCGAGCACCACAATTCAAAAGCATCTGTTCTTCAGCACTCCGTCTTCTTTGTGGTCTAACTCTCACATCTATACTTGACTACTGGAAAAACTAGGTTTGACTATACAAACCTTTGTTGGTAAAGTGATGTCTCTGCTTTTTAATACACTGTCTAGGTTTGTCATAGCTTTTCTTCCAAGGAGTGAGCATCTTTTAATTTTGTGGGTTTTAGAGTCTAAGACATGGGGTCCCAAAGAGTCGGACACAACTGAGCGATTGAACCGAACTGAACTGAGAGCCTAAGAAAATAAAATCTGTCACTCTTTCCACGTTTTTCTAATTTGTTCGCCAATAAGTTTAAGGCTGAATAATATTCAGTTGTATGTATATATTGTATGTAAATGTAATATATTCTTTTTCCATTCATTTGATGGATGTTTAGTCAGTTTCCACATTCTATTGCGAACAATGTTCCAATGAACATGGAAGCTTAAGTTATTATTTGAAATACTGACTTCAGTTTTATTTTTGTTACATATCCAGATTTCTGATTGGAAGATCATATTGAAGCTCTTTTTCTGTTTGTTTTAGTTTTTTAAGGAGACTCCATACTGTTTTCCATAGCAACTACACTACACTAATTTGCATTCTCACCAGCAGTTTGCCAAACTTCCTATTTTTTCTACATCTTTACCATTATTTGTCATCACTCAGTTTTTTGATGAACTGTCCTAACAAGTGCTTTAATGTATCATTATGATTTTAATTTTCATTTAGAGTCATTTTCATATTTTAAAACCTGACTTATTTTTGTCTTTGCTCTTCAGCTAAAGGTGTTCCTTGTATATTTTTTAATATTAGCTGTTATCAGATATGTGATTTGCAAATATTTTTCCCTCATTTCATAAATTGCCTTTTTCTGCGTTGTTTGCAATGTGGAAGGCTTTGCTTTGATGTCGTCCTACTTACCTGTTTTTGTTGTTGCTGCCTGGGCTTTTGGTGTCATATCTGAGAGAACTGGGTTTTTAAGGTGTCTGAAATAAACAGAGATGTCACAATTGATGGGAATAATGTAGTTATCCTTTAAGAAGCACTGTAATACATTCAGATTATGAAATTGGGAACATAGCCTAGGTTGAAGGGTTATATTGAATTATTTGTGAGAGAATGATGAAAATAATATATATATATATGTATGTTTGTCTATGTGTAATACGTGTGTGATTTTCCACATGTTTGGATGAATTATTAACCTCTCTGACTCTTATAAGTAATTGCATTGAAGCAGAAAAATACGAGGATCAGAGTTCTACCAATTTAATTTTCTAAATTAAATTTTAAAAGGAATATTAACTACTAGCCCATCTCTTTCCTTATATAAACTCTGCAAGGAAAGATTACATAAAATCCTATCTGAAAATTAACAATTAAGACCTGTAATTGCAAAAGGCTTAAATGTTAATGAATTTTATAAAATATTTATGAATTAGATTCAAAAGGCATACCGATTAAGATTAGAGGTCACACAAGCCAATTAACTAATTAAGAAATATCACTGTAGAATAAATTATATAATGTGCCAAATGTTTTTAATACCAAGATGATCCAACGCAGGAAATATGTGATCTGGGTTATAAATATTAATGGTTATCTTTATAAATCTTATATAATAAAAAGTAGGAGGAAAATTGGTTAACCTTTTTCATATTAACAATATTCAATTTGAAGCAAATTCAGAGATTTTTTTTTTTTTTTTAAGAAACAAGAGTTAGGACATATTGAGGAAATAATAAATGCAGTCTCCAAATCAAATATGTCCAGAAAAATAATTTTAAAATTAAGTCCGTTGAGGTGTGTCTTCCTTTCTTATCCTTTCTCTGTATTCCTTTTTAAACTATAAATTTGGGGCTTTCTGTGGAGAACTTTCAAAGATTTTTAAGTTTTTCATGTCTTCAATTTTTGCACATTGTTATGTTTTGTATGCTGATTCAGTTACACATTGCTCATCTATGGTTATTTGCCTCTTTTATTTCTTGGCATTAGTCATGCATGCCTGGATGCAAATCAGATGTTTTCCAGATAAAGAGTATTATGTCATTTCTTCAGCTGCAAATACTTCACCACCACCATACCAGTAGATTCATTCAGCCACACGTAGCTAAATCAGATACAATTGTAAAGAGTAACAATTACTTAAAATCAACTAAAAAGTGGCATACTCAATAAAATGGTTATTGTCTCAAATAACAGAAATAGGGTCACTTCAAGAAGGGATAATTTAGAGCCATATCAACATATTTGGCACTCGTTTCATCATCCTTTTGCTGTGCCGTCTTCAGCATATCTATAGGTTCTGGTTTTAGGATTGCAGAATGTCTATTGTGGGAATAAACAGTAAAAATATGAAGCTATCCAAGAAAGAGAAGAGTCAGATTCCTGTTTAATACTTTCTGTTAGAAGGGAAATACATAATTTTCTAGAAACTTCCCAAAGGACTTTCAATTCTCATTAACTAGAATTGGGGCAGAAAATTTCTTCTGCAGAAATAAACAAATAGCAGCAAGGGAATAAGATAATCTCTGTTGTCCTAAACAAATTATTTTGTACCGTTGAACTAGAGAGTCTCATTCCCTGAACACATTGCCACTAATGAACTTTCCAACAAAA